>NC_053494.1:36079730-36753480 GCF_905171775.1 Rana temporaria
GCAATTCGGCACTGCGTCGCTTTAACAGACAATTGCGCGGTCGTGCAACGTGGCTCCCAAACAAAAATGGCGTCCTTTTTTTCCCACAAATTTTTAAAAACAAAAATAGAGCGACAATTTTGAAAAAAATTCAATATTTTTAACTTTTTGCTATAATAAATATCCCCCAAAAACATATATAACATTTTTTTTTTCCTCAGTTTAGGCCGATACGTATTCTTCTACCTATTTTTGGTAAAAAAAAACGCAATAAGCGTTTATCGATTGGTTTGCGCAAAAAAATTATAGCGTTTACAAAATAGGGGATATTTTTTTTGCATTTTTATTAATTTTTTTTTTTTACTACTAATGGCGGCGATCAGCGATTTTCTTCGTGACTGCGACATTATGGCGGACACTTCAGACAATTTTGATACATTTTTGGGACCATTGTCATTTTCACAGCAAAAAATGCATTTAAATTGCATTCTTTATTGTGAAAATGACAGTTGCAGTTTGGGAGTTAACCACAGGGGGCACTGAACGTGTTAGGCTTCACCTAGTGTGTGTTTACAACTGTAGGGGGGTGTGGCTGTAGGTCTGATGTCATCGATCGAGTCTCCCTATAAAAGGGATGACACGATCGATGCACCGCCACAGTGAAGCACGGGGAAGCCGTGTTTACATACGGCTCTCCCCATTCTTCAGCTCCGGGGAGCGATCGCGACGGAGCGGCTATAAACGAATAGCCGCGCCGTCGTCCCGGATCGCTCCCCGAGGTAAGCCGCCCCCGACCCGCGGAAAGGCAAGGACGTATATATACGCCCATCTGCCTGTCCGTGCCATTTTGCGGACGTAAATAGTCGTGCGGCGGGCGTTAAGTGGTTAAAACAGCCAAAGCATTTGAAAATGTACAATGCCTTTGTACTGGAAGATTGTCAGCAATTAGATATGAATAATTTCTGCCCAGAACTCCCCACACTCGGCTTTGCCCATCTCCTAAAGGACTATACCTTCCACATTGTTCAGAACTCAGTACACTGGTTGTCACAGATATATCAATGAATAAAGTGGATTTCCAGACCCCTAAGTACCAATTTCCTCCCTATGCCACAAGCCATTTACCTTCTATTATGAACCACCTTTGGTGTTCTATGGAACGAGCTACTCTCCCGTGTTTCCAACATATTCAGATCTCTGCCATCTGTGCTCCAGGGAAAGCTGGCAGGATCATCCCGCCTCACAGCAGAACACATTTTACAGATGTTTCTGAAAGTGCAACCCGGCATTACAAGCTGAAACACTTGGATAATGCGGATGCTACTTACATGACCCAGCAGCAGGAGACAGTACATGTGTCTGTATGGATAGAGGACTTAAAGAGAGGCTCATGTGGATACAAATAGTGTTTGCCGTGCTGGATTGTTGCATTAACAAGCTTTGTTTTTATGTAACTCACTTGAGACTACAGGACAAGTGTGATAATATCTCAGGAATCCCTTTTACCAAAATTGGAATGGGAAATTGGATGCGATTCAGCCTGCTGCATCTTATACATCTATATTATATATAGTTACTTCCTTTCTTGTTCTGGACATAGTTGTCTACATCCCTGCTTTTTTTCTTCAATATTTTTAGGCATACCGGGCCAGATTCACAGAAAGGGTACGCCGCAGTATCTGCTAATACTCCGGCGTACTTTCAAATTTGCCGCGTCGTATCTTTATTTGTCATTCACAAACAAAGATACGACGGCTTTTGGCTAAGATCCGACAGGCGTACGGCTTCGTACGCCTTCCAATCTTAGGTGTAATTTTCCGGCGGCCGCTGGGTGGAGTTTGCGTCATTTTCCAGCGTCGGGTATGCAAATTAGCTGTTTATGGCAATCCACGAAGATATACGCGCGTTCGTCGCAATCTCTTACGTCGTCGCTAGTTGTTTTTTCCCGTCGTAAAGTTAAGAGTGCTATTTAGATGGTGTAAAATTACACCACCCATGTTAAAGTATGGCCGTCGTTCCCACTTCGAATTTTAAATATTTTTTTTTTGCGTAAGACGTCCAGGAATACGAAAGAACGTTACGCACGTCGCCGTTCAAAAAACACGTCGGGGCGCCGTAATTTTGCGCAAAGCATGGCGGGAAATTTCCAAACGGAGCATGCGCAGAACGTTCAGCGCGGGAACGCGCCTAATTTAAATGGTACATGCCACATTTGAATTAGGCGGGGTTGCGCCGGACAGATTTACGTTACGCCGCCGCAAGTTTACAGGCAAGTGCTTTGTGAATCAGGCACTTACGCCGAAAACTTGCGGCGGCGTAACGTAAAGGGGATACGTTACGCCGCCGTAATTATTCCTGAATCTGGCCCACCATCGGTAAAATGTAAAACAATTTGCTACAACATTATTTATTTTTGTTCTAATGAAGGAAAACTAAAATATATGCACAGTAAGCACTGTGTACAGCATACCAGCAATGGGTCCTGGATGGGAGCGTTTTTTTCCCGCACTACTTTGATGGTGGTTTTTTTAACCACTTAAGCTCCGGAAGGTTTACCTCCTTCGTGACAAGGCCATTTTTTGTGATATGGCACTCCATTACTTTATCTGACAATTGTGCAGTCGTGCGACGCTGTACCCAAATAAAATTGATGTCTGTCTTTTCCCACAAATACAGCTTTTTTTGGTGGTATTTGTTCACCTCTGAGGTTTTTATTCTTTGTGCTATAGACAAAAAAAATGCAGACAATTTTGAAAAACAATATTTTTTTTTTTTTTTTTTTTAACATTAGAAGTTTATTGATGCAAAAAGGTACAATTCACAACAGTACAGGGCATGACTTTCAAGCAAATAAAGTCAATCTTAAGTCTATAAATCTTACAGTCGTGTGTTTTAACATCAATACTCGCATAATAGAACAACTAAACAAATGTAATAAAGATATTAAAGTGAACGATCTTTCAATATGGTCACTGTAAGCTAATTATGTGAATAACCTCGTCTTTCACTTCATAGAAATAAACAGACATCTAGAAGACCTCGACAACAGAGGACGGAGGTCCAACATTAGGGTGAGAGGCATTCCAGAATCTGTGGAGTCAGACCACATCATCCCTGCCCTGAAAAGACTTTTCAATAGCCTCCTTGAAAGACAAGAGGATATAGAGATAGACTTTGTACGCGCTCATAGAGCCCTCAGGCCGAGGGGCTCTGACACGGCACCGCCTAGAGACATTATCTGCTGTCTCCAAAATTTCCAGCTCAAAGAAGAAATCATGCGGAAAGCAAGGAGAAATGATTGCGTTGTTTTCAATGGGGAGTCCATTATGCTATTTCAAGATCTCTCCCAGATTACTTTAAGGAACCGCAGGGCCCTGCATCCACTGCTAGATGCATTGAGAGAAAAAGACTTAAAGTATACTTGGCGCTTCCCCTTCGCACTCATTGTTTCTGCAAATGGCCACCAGCATGTACTGAGAGTCCCCGCAGATTTGCAGGAGTCCTGTGAAGGTCTGGGGTTGGGAGAGATAGCCCTCCCTGACTGGTATGCAGAATTTGCATTACCCCCACGCGAAAGGAGCCCTTCCCATTCACCGCTCTCATCTCCTGAGAAGAGACAATATTTTTTACTTTATGCTATAAAGCATACCCAATAATAATAATAAAAAAAAATCGAATTTCTTCATCAATTTAGGACATTATGTATTTTGCTACATATTTTTGTTTAAAAAAATCCAAATAAGTGTATATTAATTGGTTTGCGCAAAAGTTATATCTACAAACTATGAGATATATTTATGTATTTTTTTTTTTTTTTTTTTACTAGTAATGGCGGTGATCAGCAATTTTTAGCGGGACAGCAACATTGCAGTGGACACTTTTTGGGGACCAGTCACACTGATACAGTGATAGGTGCTAAAAAATGTACTGTCACTATACAAATGACACTGGCAGGTGAAGGGTTAACATCAGGGGAAATAAAAGGGTTAAATGTGTCTCTAAGGGGTTTCTAACTGTGGAGGGGGAGGGCGGGGGGTGCTTTCACTAGGGGAAAACAGAGATCCATGTTTCTGCTTAGCAGACACACAAGATTTCCATTTTGACAGAATGGCAGTCTGTCTTGTTCGCATGGTTTGTATCTCCTCAGAACGATCGCTGGGTCCCGGTGGACATCGCGTCCGCTGGACCTGCTGATTGGCTCCTGCTTTGTCCAATCACAGCAGGAACGGGTCGCCAGCGTCGTGCAAACACCTCAGATCCCGTGCACGGAATCACAGTACGTGATTTGCGCAGGAGGGTCACCCTGCCACAGTAAAACCCTGGTGTGGGATTGGTGTACTGGTGGTGACAATTATATAAAGTGACTGAAGTGAATAAATCAATTCAACAAATAAATAGATACTTAAATGATTAAACAATAGAATACAATAATAAAATAGAAAATAATATAATATAATAAAATAAAATAGAAAACATAAGACAATAATAGCCTAAAACATAATAGAATATAATATATATAATAGAGGAATAGTATAGATTATAATAGAAAATATTCTACTATTTTATTTTCTATTATATTCTTGTATGTTCTATTATATTCCTTTCTATTCTATGAATTTCTGTTTTAATATATTCTATTATATTCCTTTATATTCTATTATATTCTGTTGTATTTCATTCTATTATTTTCTATTCTATTATTTTCTATTCTATTCTGTACTTATCTATTATTTTATTTTCTATTCTATTCTGTTTTGTTTTATTCTATTCTTTATTACTATTATTATTCATCTTATTTCACTTTTATACCTTACTGTATTAATTGAAATATGTTTCCATTTCAAATTCAAATTCAAATAAATCTTGACCAGAAACAGTGCTGGAGAAGGTACTGGAAGGCAGACATAAGCGGGTATAAAATGCCCCACAAGATGTTAAAAACAAAAATGTCTGGCTTGGGTACGTAGGTCTCTTAGTGCGCATGTGCACGAGGATCGGGAACGAGGCTTGGTTTAACAATATTGTGTACATAGGGAGGTGACGCAGTGAGCCGCCCGTGCCCCTGGAAGACGTGACCTATCACGAAACTAGTAGGGCGGAACGAGCGGCGTGCTGACGTCACCTTCCTGGACTGCTCGTATCTCCTAGACGGACGGGTCTGCCTGCTTGCGTCCGGCCGGCGCAGCAGGCTTAAGGCATTTCTGTCACTGCAAAATTATAAGTGCAATGTATGTGTTTTTTTATTCATTAAAGCTAAGAGGTTTTACACTATTCGAGGCACTTTTGTTTTTCATATTTTTTCCAGACATTTGGTATCCACCGTCATGGATTGTGCCGATGATCATCAATATGGTCTCTGGAGTCAATTAGCCCAGCAGCTATACGTCTCCCTAGGTCCCTCATTATAAGGGACCAAGGGGTTCTGGTAAGCAGATCTATTTGGCATATTGGTGGTGGACATCACTTAATTGGTTGTAACTTCCACTATTGGAAAGCATGGATTATATCACTTAAGGACTCATGCACGGGTGGAGAAATACTTTTATGTGGACAGTTCAAGGACTTTTCACTCTTGGTTTTTGGGTCATCACAGACTTTTTTTTTTATATTTTGGAACAGTTGTAGTGAATCATTTCACAGAATTTGTTCACGTTTATATATGATATTGGTTACTACTTAGAAATAACATTTGCTAGTTTTTTTTTTCATATTGTCTATGGATTTTGCAAATGTTTGTTTAATTAATTTTCCACATAGTTTAGCGCGACTTTAATGCCGCGTACACACGATCATTTGTCAGCATGAAAAAAAAACTTTGGGCCAGATTCACGTAGAATCGCCCTACGCTGCCGCGGCGTAACGTATTACATTTACGTTACACCGCCGCAAGTTTTCAGCATAAGTGCTTGATTCACAAAGCACTTGCCTGTAAACTTGCGGAGGCGTAGCGTAAATCCGCCCAGCGCAAGCCCGCCTAATTCAAATGGGGCGGGGACCATTTAAATTAGGCGCGTTCCCGCGCCGAACGTACTGCGCATGCTCTGTCCCTAAAATTTCCCGACGTGCATTGCGCTAAATGACGTCGCAAGAACGTCATTGGTTTCGACATTAACGTAAATTGCGTCCAGCGCCATTCACGGACGACTTACGCAAACGACGTGAAATTTCAAATTTCGACGCGGGAATGATGGCCATACTTAACATTGGCTAGACCACCTAGAGGGCAGCTTTAGTTTTACGCGGCGTATCTCTACTGAAACAACGTAAATTTACAGCGACGGGCAAAGCGGACGTTCGTGAATCGACGTAACTAGTCATTTGCATTATCTACGCCGACCGCAATGGAATCGCCACCTAGCGGCCGGCCTAAAATTGCAGCCTAAGACCCGACGGTGTAAGTCACTTACAACTGTCGGGTCTTAGGGCTATCTATGCGTAACCTGATTCGAAGAATCAGGCGCATAGATACGACAATGGTATCTGAGAGATACGACGGCGTATCAGGAGATACGATGTCGTATCTCTTTTGTGAATCTGGCCCTCTGTTTTTCAGCATGTCCAAAAAACAACGTTTTTCCAACTTCATCATTAAAACGACGTTGCCTACACACCATCGTTTTAAAAAAATGCTCTAGCAAAGCGCGGTGACGTACAACACGTACAACGGCACTATAAAGGGGAAGTTTAATTCGTCTTTGGGCTGCTTTTGCTAATTCCTTGTTAGCAAAAGACGATTTGCGCTTTTCTGTCTGTTACAGCGTGATGAATGTGCTTACTCCATTATGAACGGTAGTTTTACCAGAACGAGCGCTCCCGTCTAACTTGCTTCTGAGCATGTGCACGTTTTTTACGTCGTTTTAGCCCACACACGATCATTTTTTACAACCCGAAAAACGACATAGTTTAAAACAACATTAAAAAATGCAGCATGTTCGAATTTTTTTTTTTTTGTCGTTTTCCAGAACCTGAAAAATTATGTGAAGCCCACACAGGATCATTTTAAATGACGTTTTTGAAAAGCAATGTTTTTTTCATGTCGAAAAATGATCGTGTGTACGCGGCATTATTCTTTTCCAAAAATGTCTGAATAGATTTTGCCCGGAGATTTTTGTTTTTAATATCTCGAAGGGCATTTTATACCCGCTTATGTCCACCTTCCGGTAACTTTGCCAGCGCCATTTCTGGTCAAAATTCATTTGAATTTGAAATGGAAACATATTGCAAAAAATACAGTAAGGTATAAAAGCAAAATGAGTTGGCACCAGGTGTGTGAGCCTAATGCAGAGATATGAGACACCTAACAAGGTGTGCATATTTTTACACCTGACTATAAAATATTCATATATTGGCTGCTAGTCCTAGCATTTTTTTTATCCTTTGTCTTTTATTCTAAATAAAATTATTAAAATAGTTTTAACTGAGGAAATTTGGGTTAGGCATTTTCATACTCCAATGAACCTATTTACTGTTATTCCAAAGAGTTTTAAAAAAGTCCACATTGCTATTTAAAAAACGCTTATCTCCTATATGTTAGGTGCTGTAACACTGTTAAACATATGTCAACACACTAATCCGTGTGATAACAGCTGGTAATGAATACAGCACAGCTAGCAGAATGAGAGCCTATGTATAGTCTCCAATCTAAACATGCCGGAATTACATACTAAGTGCTATGTCAACAAGTGTGTCCATGAAACTGACTAGCGATAGATTAACATCAATAGGCTAATGAACACCGCTTATATGGACCAATGGCAGATGGAGATGTTAATTAGTTTACTTTGAACATTTGTTGAAGGGAATGTATTGTGTATTTTAATGGCCACGTATTTGATGTTTACAAATATTTTTCATCTTTTACATTTTTATATGATTGCATTTTAGGTATTGTATTAAATATTAGGAGATCTTAGGATTTGTTACTAGAAGAAACACTGTATTTTACTGCAATCACTGGGCCTCCCTGCTTAAAAACATATGAGATATTAAAGAGTACAGCATCTCCAAAATATGACCCTTTCTAACTTCAGAGACTGTTGACCTCGTTATTTCTCATCTTGAACACTGCAATATATTGTTGTGTGGTATTTCACCAACAAGACTATTACCTTTACAATCTATTATAAAGGGGTTATAAAGGTTAAGGGCTAGATTCAGATAGCCCAGTGTAATTTAGTGCGGGTGTAACGTATCTCCGATACGTTACGCCGCCATAAATTAGGGCGCAAGTTCCATATTCATAAAGAACTTGCGCCCTAAGTTACGGCGGCGTAACGTATGTGGGCCGGCGTAAGCCCGCCTAATTCAAATGGGGATGATGTGGGCGTGTTTTATTTAAATTATTGTTGACCCCGCGTATTTTACGTCTTTTTACGAACGGCGCATGCGCCGTTCGTGAAAGAATCACAGTGCGCATGCTCAAAATTCCACCGCAAATCGTCATTGCTTTCGACGTGAACGTAAATTACGTCCAGCCCTATTCGCGAACGACTTACGCAACTGACGTCAAAATTTTAAAATTTGACACGGGAACGACGTCCATACTTAACATTGCATACGCCTCATAATAGCAGGAGCAATCTTACGCCAAAAAAGCCTAACGTAAACAACGTAACAAAATAGTGCCGGGCGTACGTACGTTTGTGAATCGGCGTATCTACCTAATTAGCATAATGAAGAGCCGAGAAGAGCCGAGAAGACCAGGCAGAGGAAGAGCGTGTTCGCGATGCAGGACTTCCAGGGCTCAGGTAAGTAAAACAGGGGGGCGCAAATCTTAAGATGTTTTTTAATGCTTCAACCTCTTTGTGGAAAATGTTATCACTTGCGGTCCTCCCACCATCAAATAACGGCTGGGCGGTATGGCTCTCGCTCTGGGCGGGCGTCGTATGACGTCCTTGGCTTCCTGAACACGCCCGCCGCGTCATTTGGGAGCCGATACGCATGCCCGGCAGCCGCGATGTCTGCCGGGCACCCGCGATGTCTGCTGGGCACCAGCGATTGCCCGGGTAACAGAGCAGGACCATGGATCTGTTTGTGTAAACACACAGATCCACGTGTACAAACAGATGTAAAACTGTGTGTAAACACACAGATCCTCGTCCTGTCCGGTGAGAGGAGACCGATGGTGCAATCCGCCTCCTCCGCTTGTGAGTCCCCTCCCCCCACAGTTAGAACCACTCCCTAGTTTACACATTTAACCCCTTGATCGCTCCTAGTGTTAAACCCTTCCCTGCCAGTGACATTTATACAGTAATCAGTGCATTTTTATAGCACTGATCATTGTATAAATGTGAATGGTCCCAAAATAGTGTCAAAAGTATCCGATATGTCCACCGCAATAGTATTAGTAAAAAAAAATAATAATAAAAATGCCTTTAAATCTATCCTCTATTTTGTAGACGCTATAACTTTTGCGCAAACCAAAATATATACGCTTATTGCTTTTTTTTTTACTAAAAATGTGTAGAATACATATCGGCCTAAACTGAGGAAAAATTTTTTTTTGTTTTTTAAAATTGGGATATTTATTATAGCAAAAAGTAAAAAATCTTTAGCTAGATTCAGGTAGGGGCGCGCAACTTTAAGGTGGCATAGCGTATCGTATATACGCTACGCCGCCTTAAGTCAGAGAGGCAAGTACTGTATTCTCAAAGTACTTGCCTCCTAACTCACGGCGGCGTAGCGTAAATGCGGCGGGCGCAAGCGCGCCTAATTCAAAATAGGCTAAGGGGGTGTGTTTTATGATAATTTGCTTTGACCTGATGTGATTGACGTTTTTTTGGAACGGCGCATGCGCCGTCCGCCTACATTTCCCAGTGTGCATTGCGGCTAAGTACGTCATATCTTAGATAGGTTTAAGTGTATCTCTGTTTGAGAATACACTTAAACTTAGGTTGGCGCAGATTCCGAGTTAGGTCGGCGTATCTAGTGATACGCTGACCTAACTCTATGTGAATCTAGCTAATTTTGTTTTTTTCAAACTCTTCTTTATAGCGCAAGAAATAAAAACCGCAGAGGTGATCAAATACCATCAAAAGAAAGCATTTGGGTACAGTGTTGCATGAACGCGCAATTGTCATTCAAAGTGTGACAGCGCTGACAGCTGAAAAATGGCCTGGGCAGGAAGGGGGTTTAAGTGCCCTGTATTGAGGTAACCAACTCAATAATTATTGAATATATGTGATGATGACTAAAAATACACGTTATTCTCCTTTAAAAAACTGGATCGGACAACTCTTCTAACAGGCCATAAAATAGATCATAGGGTTTAATAAAAACTACTGCCACCTACAAATGTGAAGCGCCACTCTCAACAAAACGAAGTCCACGTATTCAACCTAATCAGCACTCGAGAATCCCATCACTTGGGTTCATGCTTCAGTCAATAAGTACATTGACAATGTCTAAACTAATTGACTAAAACGTTAATTGCCAGAAGCAAATGAGTCACTTTCTTGTGTATTTATCTTAAAGTCTAGCATCCTAGACCTAAAATTCACACATTGTCAAATTACTTCATTTATTAAGGCAGAAGGGCTTCAATGAACATAAGATATATTTAATTAAGGATGTCCAATGCAATCTTTTCCAGCACATTTTACCCATCATTGTATTAGACAAAGCGGTTTGGGGCTCATGTTCCAATCTATTGTAATTAGGTGACACTTAGGTTCTGTACACATGGGCACCGGATACAGACGCTCATCCTAAATGTAACCATATTGCTACACTTAGAGGCGCCTCTCTTCTCTTTTATACTCTGTAGCGCCTGCTGGATTTTTCTTCTAATCCCCTTGTGGAGGCCTCTATTTGTTGATGGACATTTTATGGTTACACAACTTATCACATGGCTATAATGTTTTTATATGGACTATAAACTGAAGGACTTATGAGTAAATGGTTGTGGAATAAATCACTTGAGTTTCCATTATTTCTTATGGGAAAATTTGCTTTGATATACAAGTGCTTTGTATTACAAGCATGCTTCCGGAACGAATTATACTCACAATCCAGGGTTTTACTGTATTGACTTATTTAAGTTTCATGAATTACACACATGCATGCCTGGTTTGACATCTACCAGAGAAACTTAAAATCCTTCATAGAGTAAATTTGAATATGGGGGGGGGGGGGTGGCCAAAAACAGCTGCATTTACTTGCATAGTACTTTCCCCAATGGTCCTCACTGTCTAATGTCCTTAGCTGTGCTGCTTGCATCCCTCTAGGCCAAGTTAAAGCAGAGTTCCACCCTAAAGTGAATCCTCCCACAATTGGCACCTTTTGGGGGGAGGGGGGACATACTGTAGGGGCAGATTCACGTAGAATCGTGGCGGCGTAACGTATCGTATATACGTTAAACCGCTGCAAGTTTTCATCGCAAGTGCCTGATTCACCACGTAATTCCCGCGTAATTCAAAGGGGTGTGTGCCATTTAAATTAGGCACGCTCCCGCGCCGGACCTACTGCGCATGCTCCGTTTTGAAATTCCCGCCGTGCTTTGCGTGAAGTGATGTCATTTTTTCGAACGTCGACGTGCGTAGCGTACTTTCGTATTCCCGAACGTCTTACGCAAGAACATTTTTTTTTTAAATTCAACGCGGGAACGACAGCCATACTTTAACATGGGCTGTGGTGTAAAGTTAGGGCAGGTAAAATGACGACTAACTTTGCGATGGGAAACTAGACTAGCAACGACGTAACGAACGCGAAAAACCGCCGTGGATCGCCGTAACTGCTAATTTGCATACCCGACGCTGGAATACGACGCAAACTCCACCCAGCGGCGGCCGAGGTACTGCATCCTAAGTTTCGATGGTGTAAGACAATTACACCTGTCGGATCTAAGGGCTATCTATGCGTAACTGATTCTCTGAGAGATACGACGGCGTTTCAGAGAAACGCCGTCGTATCTCTTCTGTGAATCTGGCCCAGGATACCTGTCAAAGACAGGTATCCTTCCCCACTTCCCGGAGTCCGGCCGTGGCCGTGACGCGGCCTTGACGTCACCACAGGGACTCCTCCTCCCCTGGCCGCCGGGCTAATAGGAGAGAGAAGAGGGCCTTGCGCATGCGAAGAAGGGTTCCCGGCATGAAGCCGAAAGGTTCCCGGCTTAGATGCTGGTGGAAAGCAAGAAAAGGAGAGACAGTAAATGGCATTTTCAAACCTGGATTACTGTATTTTGGTGGTCAAAAGGAAAAACAAGGTAAGTGATATTTAAATGCTCTAGCTTACAGCAATCAATTGATCTAATAAAAAACAAACCTTTAGTGTTCCTTTAATCTAGGCTTACCTAGATGTAGGTGTAACTTGTCCCCGAGGGTTTACAACCACTTTAAGTAGAAGCATATTCTGTGCACTGTATTTGTGGATCTGCAAACTGCTAGTCAGGTCTACTTAGTGTATACAGCTGATGCCAGTCTGGTCTATAACTTCCTTAGTATCTAGTGAACTTGAGAAGTTTCTGGATGATAGGTGTGGAGCTATGCATATGGCAGCATGAATATGAATATTTATACAGCCCTGGCCTATACCAGAGAGGCATGCTGGGAGACTGTGTATATTCTGTGAGCATGCTGAGCAGATTAGTCCAGCCATTAGGGGATACCCTGCCCTCTAGGGTGGAAGCTGCTGTTGGCGATACCTCAGGTGCGTGACCTGAGGATCTTGAATGCTGAGACCCAAGAGCTGAAGAGAGCTGACTGAGGTGCGGCTGCCTGCTGAAGATCTGGTCTGATATTAGGGAAAGTTTTACTTGGAAGTTGGATGGAAGCTACCAGATGTCCTTGGGCCTTGTGAGTATAGACACGTGAGAGAAATGTGCTACCCCTCTGGTACTATATAGTCAGTAAATGTATATTAAAAGGGGACATCGGCCAGTGTCCCGAAGGAGCTTTGTCATCCTAACCTTCTGCTTAAGGGACCCTGCTATTGTGGCTCTAACTACTACTACTAAGCTGAAGTTTACTGTTTTTTTACAAGCCTAGACTTAATTATAGCTTGTTCAGTAAAGAATACATAAGTCCTCAAATGTATACAGTTCTTGGTTTTTGAGTATCCCACTTATTGCCCCAAGAAAAGAAAAAAACAACACCCCTAGACTGGATCTTGAAGGAAAGTGTAAACAAGCCAGTGGGCCTAGCTGTGAGGACGACCTGGACAGTAATTTTGCGGGTCCTATGGGAGTAGCGCTACATATAGATGCATGACAGTATCCATATTTACTCACTACATATGCAGGTAATGTCTCCTGCTTTTCAGTGCTAAACAATGTTTGTGCTTTACTGCACTATATACATTGGTTGTATTGCTCTCTCTCTTTCACAATGTAATCCCAGGCAGTCCATGTATGTCTTATCTCAACAGCGAGTAATTTGAATGTTTGTAGTCAAACCCCCCCCCCCCCCACTAGCATTGCATTTACAAATCTCTCTATTTAATAAAAAAAAAGAAAAATTAAAGATACTGTCACATCAAAAACTCAATACTTAAATAAAACATTTTAAATAATGTGCTCTGTGAAATCATACAATCCATTCCCTTTAATGTCCCACTCTAGGCACCTTCATTGTTTTCACACTTTTCAACGCCTATTTTGTACTTCTGTCACTAAATAGCTAAGTGCTTGCTTACTTGAACCATCCTCTATAGCAGTGGTCATCAACCCTGTCCTCAGGGCCCACTAAGGCCTCGTACACACGACTGAGTTTCTCGGCAAAAACCAGCAAGAAACTTGCTGGGAGATATTTTTTTGCCGAGGAAACCGGTCGTGTGTACATTTTCGTCGAGGAAATTGTCGAGAAACTCGACCAGCCAAAAAGAGAGCATGTTCTCTATTTCCTTGACGGGAATGGAGAAAATTGGCTTGTCGAGTTCCTCGACAGCCTAACAAGAAACTCGACAAGGAAAACGATGTGTTTCGTCCGTCGAGTTCCTCGGTCTTGTGTATGAGGCGTAAGGCGATGTTCGATCGTTCGTCGAAATACGAACAAAACGGGTCGTTCGCGCCAAATTCGAGTTACGTTTCACAGACCATAATTCACTGCGGCATTGCTGGCTGATGATTGGCCAAGCATGCACTATGACCCGCATGCTTGGCCAATCACAACTTGCAAAAAACGGAGAGCCATAATTGGCCAAAGCCAGGGTGGCTTTGGCCAATTATGGCTCAGGGGGTTTACACGCCCCACACTATAAAAGGCCGTCCGAAGGTCGGCCTTGTGTAGTGTGTTGCGGTGGTTAAGAGAGGACAGAGAGAGTGTCATTTTTTGCATGTAGATAGAGCAGGCAGGCAGGCTAGTCAGTTAATGTTACAGTGTGTAGAGGATGTATATATACATCCCAGGTGTTGTACATACAGTTGTGTTCAAAATTATTCAACCCCCCAATGCTGTAAAGGGTTTTAGGGAATTTAGTGTACATTTGTAATTGTATTCAGAATGAAATCCTACAAGGACTTCTTAAAGAAGCATATGCAACTAAAATGACATCAATCGGTTTTGTAATACAGTAGTAAATATTTATTTTGTGAATTCTTCATTTACACAATTATTCAACCCCTTAAAGACTACCACTCTGAGGAACAGAGGTTCATTGAAGTTCAATTTCAATCAGGTATTGAAAACACCTGTGGATGTCAGGGAGCAGCAATAAAGCCTAATAAGCATTAATTAGGCAGCTTTAAAATGACTGTGATACTCAGCTCCTTCTAGACATTTACTGGTGTGGTTACAAACATGGTGAGGTCAAGGGAATGGTCCAGGAAGACAAGAGAAGAGGTGATTACTCTTCACAGGAAGGGCAATGGCTATAAGAAGATTGCAAAGATGTTAAACATACCAAAAGACACCATAGGAAGCATCATTCTCAAATTCAAGGCAAAGGGCACTGTTGAAACACTACCTGGTCGTGGCAGAAAGAAGATGCTGACTTCGACTGCTGTGCGCTACCTGAAGCGTAGAGTGGAGAAAAGTCCCCGTGTGACTGCTGAGGAACTGAGAAAATATTTGTCAGATGTGGGTACTGAAGTTTCTGCTCAGACAATACGGCGCACACTGCGTAATGAAGGCCTCCATGCCAGAACTCCCAGGCGCACCCCCTTGCTGTCTCCAAAGAATAAGAAGAGTCGACTGCAGTATGCCAAAAGTCATGTGGACAAACCACAGAAGTTTTGGGATTGTGTTCTGTGGACTGATGAAACTGTTTGGGCCCATGGATCAACGCTATGTTTGGAGGAGGAAGAACAAGGCCTATGATGAAAAGAACACCTTGCCTACTGTGAAGCATGGCGGGGGTTCAATCATGCTTTGTGGCTGTTTTGCTTCTGCAGGTACAGGGAAGCTTCAGCGTGTGCAAGGTACCATGAATTCTCTTCAGTACCAGGAGATAGTGGATAACAATGTGATGCAGTCCGTCACAAACCTGAGGCTTGGGAGACGTTGGACCTTTCAACAGGACAATGATCCCAAGCATACCTCCAAGACCACTAGAGCATGGTTGCAGATTAAAGGCTGGAACATTTTGGAGTGGCCATCGCAGTCACCAGACTTAAATCCGATTGAGAACCTCTGGTGGGACTTAAAGAAAGCAGTTGCAGTGCGCAAGCCTAAGAATGTGACTGAACTGGAGGCTTTTGCCCATGACGAACGGGCGAAGATACCTGTAGATCGCTGCAAGACACTTGTCTCAAGCTATGCTTCAAGTTTAAAAGCTGTTCTAACTGTAAAAGGATGTTGTACTAAGTACTAAGGTTGAATGTCACTTGGGGGTTGAATAAAACTGATAATGATGTAAGCACAGAAAAGACATTTGTGGTTATTTTATTATAAATGTTATGTTATATTTATCTGACCTACACGTGCCTCTTTGATTTAATTGTAAGCAGGATGACTGAATGATCAAAATCAATGTCAAACTGGCCAAAACAATCAATTTCAGTGGGGGGTTGAATAATTTTGAACACAACTGTATATTTATACACTGTATAGTTTAGCTAGATCAGTTCTTCTTAATTTACTGGAAGGCAGGTGATTGTGCTAGCTGCAGTATTCTTACGTGGTTTATTGCCTGCTGTGTCCTCTGTAGTTTGCACCTAAAGCTACTTGGTGTGTACTGGCCGTGTGCTCTGTAGTTTGCACCTAAAGATTCAGGAGCAGTGATTTTAATGATGCTTAAATAAAAAAATGAAAAATTCCTTTAAATATTGTACCTGCTGGGTGTCTATAGTATGCCTGTGAAAACATCTTTGAGAACCCGGGTCTTGCCCCAGGGAACATGTGTCATTTGAAAAAAAGTTTTAAAAACGGTTGTTTTTTTCAGGACTCGGGTTCTCAAAGACGTTTTACGACAATAACTTGCATATTAGGCTTTAAAATGAGCACTTTTGAATTCGAACGTTCGAGTCCAATAGACGTCAAAGGGGTTCTAAATGTTCGCGCGAACGTTCGGTTCGGTCGAAGGTTCTGGTGCGAACAGAACAGGGGGGGTGTTCAGCTCATTCCTAATTTAGAGATTATACAATACAAAAGCCCTGATGAAGGAGGAGTGGTCATACCCCCCAAAACGTGTTGGATTTCTTTTCACTGATCATTTATTAAAACATCACTCTCCAGTAGTGTAGTGCTCCGTCTGTTTCCTGTATAGATGTCTGTATCTGTGTTTAGAAGTCTACTCATCACTTTGGACTGGCTGACCACTAATATCAGCCCAAAAAGAAAAAAGACCATAGCTCTTTCAACTGTTAGGCTTAATTTCCATGGACGTTTTTGGACGTTTTTACAGCCACTTTTCTGAGCGTTTTTTGCAGCTTAAAAACGGCTCTCCATGTTAGTCTATGGCCTCATGCCCACCATGATGTTTTTGAGCTGTAGATGGCTGAGCCGTTTTTAAGCTACAAAAAAAACCCAGGACCAGTGCGTTCTGAAGCTCCAGCGTTAGAGCTGTAAAAACACCAGACGTTAAAAACGCCCAAAAACGCCCAAAAACGCTCAAAAACGCCCAAAAACTTTACCACGCCGTTTTTGAGCTCCAGCTCAAAAAATTGAAATAAAAAAACATGGACAGGCATTTTTAAGCTGTAAAAAAGGCTAAAAAAAAGTGGCTGTAAAAACGTCCATGGAAATGAAGCCTAATAGCTCAAATGTACATATTTTTTATAAAATCTGATTTTTCTTTTTTTGGGGCCGGGGTGGGTGGTGGTATTTGAGCTGCAAATAAAACACAATCCTGGGGGGGGGTCACAAAAACTATCATACAAAAAAAAATCCCAGTTCAGCTTCCCCAGATTTGGAGCCCTCAGTTCATTTGTCAGGCTGAACATTTAGTAGATAATTATGTGCAGCCGCTTCTCATTTGCCCAGCTCATTTTGTTCCTTTATTTTTTTTCCTGGCTGGCCTTTGGGGACATTGCTAAAATGTAAAGTAGTGAGAGATTCCTGTAACACGTGTCGGTTTATTCCAGAACATTGTCCCAGCAGTACTAATGTGATAAGCAAATGTTATCAAATTAGCAGGTTGCAGAGTGGAGCAAAGCTTTGGATCTGATTGCTATCTCTGCTTGTATGACATGTGCCCTGACACAAAAGACACTGTTAAAATGATACACTGCAAAGTACAAATGGTATTAAGGATCACTAAAAAATAAAAATAATAAAAAATAAATAAAATTATGACTCTGTGAAACTAATTAGCAGCTTCTCAGACCATTTCTACACATTCCCTTCTCCAGACAAGAAAACACTTTTCTTTATGTGTGGATTTCTGTATATGAATATATGTGCATCAAATAAACGCTTCTGATTTGCCAATCTAAGAGAAAAACATGGCGCAAGTGAAAAAAGAGTGCATTTTGAACTCTTGATTTGTATTCTTGTAGAAAATTAAAGTGGGTCTAAAGGCTGATTTTTTTTTACCTTCATGCATTTTAAGAAACCCTTCTGTGAGCCCCCTCCAATCCAGTGATGTCCACGATAGCCTTGGCTGGATGGGGACTCTCTCTTCTCATTGGCTAAGGCCTCGTACACACGACCGAAAATGTCTGCTCAAACTGGTCTTCGGGACCAGTTTCCGCGGACATGTCCGACCGTGTGTAGGGCCTACCGGACCGGATTCCTGGCCGAGCGGACAGGTTTCCAGCGGACAAAAGTTTCTTAGCATGCTAAGAAACTTGTCCGCTGGAAGCCTGTCCGTCGGACATGTCCGATGGTCAGTACGACTCATCGGACATGTCCGCTGGCCCGAGAACCCGCGTATGGCATCGAAGTGATTCGACGCATGCGTGGAAGCATTGAACTTCCGGGTTCGCGCACGTCGCCGCGTCATCGTCGCCACCACGTCGTCACCGCGTATTCTGTCCGCAGGGAATTTGGTCTGATGGTGTGTACACACATCAGACCAAATGATCCCAGCAGACATGTCCGATGAAAACGGTCCACGGACCGTTTTCATCGGACATGTCTGGTCGTGTGTACGAGGCCTAAGACACAGCCAGTGAGCCAATGAGGAGAGAGCGGGGGGCAGCCGTGGCTTCTTGTGTCTTATGGACGCATAGAACAGTGGCTCAGGAGTAAGCACGTAGCAGTGCCCCCAGGACAAGCAGCTTTCTCTGGTGCCACTGCTTGGGGGGGGGGAGCCAGGAGCACTGCAGAGGAACCCAAATAGAAAGGGACTGGGGGTGCTGTGTGCAAAACCATTGCACAGAGAGCAGGTACAAAATGTATAACATGCTATTTTAGATTTTTTTTTAGCTTTAGTATTACTTTAATTACTCAGAATGTGTTGCAGCAAAAGACAACCAGGAAACAGGCATTTTCAGATGGAGGTCAGCAATGGCCATACTTAACACTCTATAGCAGGTCTCCTCATTTGGGAAACCCTAGAGTTCCTCCTGAGGTTGCTAGGAAATGCTAGGACAGTGATGGCGAACCTTGGCACCCCAGATGTTTTGGAACTACATTTCCCATGATGCTCAACTACACTGCAGAGTGCAAGAGCATTATGGGAAATGTACAGTACAGACCAAAAGTTTGGACACACCTTCTCATTCAAAGAGTTTTCTTTATTTTCATGACTATGAAAATTGTAGATTCACACTGAAGGCATCAAAATTATGAATTAACACATGTGGAATTATACATAACAAAAAAGTGTGAAACAACTGAAAATATATTTCATATTCTAGGTTCTTCAAAGTAGCCACCTTTTGCTTTGATTACTGCTTGGCACACTCTTGGCATTCTCTTGACGAGCTTCAAGAGGTAGTCACCTGGCGCAGCACCCCATCACTCTCCTTCTTGGTCAAATAGCCCTTACACAGCCTGGAGGTGTGTTTGGGGTTATTGTCCTGTTGAAAAATAAATGATGGTCCAACTAAACGCAAACCGGATGGAATAGCATGCCGCTGCAAGATGCTGTGGTAGCCATGCTGGTTCAGTATGCCTTCAATTTTGAATAAATCCCCAACAGTGTCACCAGCAAAGCACCCCCACACCATCACACCTCCTCCTCCATGCTTCACGGTGGGAACCAGGCATGTAGAGTCCATCCGTTCACCTTTTCTGCGTCGCACAAAGACACGGGGGTTGGAACCAAAGATTTTGAGTTTGGACTCATCAGACCAAAGCAGAGATTTCCACTGGTCTAATGTCTATTCCTTGTGTTCTTTAGCCCAAACAAGTCTCTTCTGCTTGTTGCCTTTCTTTAGCAGTGGTTTCCTAGCAGATATTCTACCATGAAGGCCTGATTCACACCGTCTCCTCTTACCAGTTCTAGAGATGGGTCTGCTGCAAAAGGTGGAAGAACCTAGAATATGAAATATATTTTCAGTTGTTTCACACTTTTTTGTTATGTATAATTCCACATGTGTTCATTCATAGTTTTGATGCCTTCAGCGTGAATCTACAATTTTCATAGTCATGAAAATAAAGAAAACTATTTGAATGAGAAGGTGTGTCCAAACTTTTGGTCTGTACTGTAGTTCCAAAACATCTGGGGTGCAAAGGTTCGCCATCACTGTCCTTTAACAATGGAGTCTATGGAAGGGGTGCCCAGTTTTGAAAAATCGGTGCTCCCCGGCCATTAGTCCCCCAGACAACAAACTTTGCAGACTTGTGGTGCTACATGTGTGCCAAGATTGGGGTCCAGGGGACCTACGGTCGGCCAGTACCGGGTCCCCAAAGTCTGGGAGATCAGGCGCAAAAAGGTGACTCGAGTATAAGCCGAGGGGGGCATTTTCAGCACAAAAAAATGTGCTGAAAAACTCTACTTATACTCGAGTATATACAGTATATATTTTTCACTCATTTGTTTATAGCGCCGCTTTATTTATTATTCATTCTGCTTATGTGTGTATCTCACTTTCTAGCTGCTGCTTTTTGTAATATTAGTTGTATTTATTATTTTTATAAGTATTATTATTTCATGTAAGCACGGTATTTTTCACTACCATTTTTTCAATATTACTAAAAGCAAGGTGCACAGTAATTGAAATATCCAAAACCATATAGGGGGACAATTAAATGTTAGGCAGCCTGGATAAAGTTCATATTAGTAATGTCAGCAGTACTTGATGCTGCTCCCCAGGGGACAAGGCGATCTATGAAATCGCAAGAGGATAGAGCATTAGAAGATATAGGTTTATTAAAAAAGACAATAGGCAACTCACTAGACATATATAAAGCAGGCATATTGCTCTTACTGCTAAATAACACGCATAAAATATGTTAAATGCATATAAATAAATGATGGTCAATTTAAAGCGGGGGTTCTCCCTAAAAAAAATTTTTTTTCCTAGCATCTCATTCAGCATAGTAGCGTGAGCTACAGTATGCCTTTATATATTTTTTTGGCGCTGTACTCACTGTGTAATCGCGTACTAAAGGTTCCGGGGAATGGGCGTTCCTATTCAGAGGGCTCGTGATTGACGGCCGGCTATGGCGCGTCACGCTTCACAGAAATAGCCGAAATAGGTGTTTGCTCTTCAGGGCGCCTGCGCAGTCAGCTCCGATGTCTGTGCGCAGGCGCCGTATAGCGCCGGGAAGAGCCGAGACCTACTCCGGCTATTTTCGTGAAGCGTGACGCGCCATAGCCGGCCGTCAATCACGAGCCCTCTGAATAGGAACGCCCATTCCCCGCGGGGAGTCTGAAATTTTACTACGCTATTAAACAGTGAGTACGACGCCAAAAAAATATATAAAGGCATACTGTAGCTCGCGCTACTAAGCTGAATGAGATGCTATAAAGTTGTTTTTTAGGGTGAAACACCGCTTTAAGCAGGGGACAACATGCGCTTAGGGCCCCACAAAGCTGCGGAGGGCCCCCCAAATTACTAGAGGCCCCGCCTGGTGAGAAGTAATTTCCTGCCACTCACCCCGCTTCTCAACTCGCTGGCTGCATGGGAGAAGAGGTAAGAAGTCAGCACCCCCCACTTCTCACTTTAATGTAAGATGTAATTTCAGATAGCAGAACACCCCCTCCCCCCGCTTCTCAACTTTAATGTGACATGTCATTTTGCTTAGGGCCCCAGGGAGGTCAGGATCGGCACTGACAACATGGTAAAGTGTTTGGCTGCTGATAATAATTTATTTTACTTGGCCCCCTAGTATTGCATTCTCCTTATTATGTCCAAGAAAAGTAAAGAATAATAACAAGTCATGCACAGAGTACAAAGAATGCTGTCAGTCATTCTCATTCTCCTTTCCTAGGAAGCCTCCTGGGGGATAAATTCTTTGATCGTAATGATTTTATCGGAGGAGAGTGTTGACTTTGGAGGTTACAGATGTTAATTGCTAAAGAATTCTGTTTCATTCGTGAGATTGGGTTTTGAAACCCTGGCTGTGTGCGTTTCATTATACCTGTTCTACTGATTTCTCAAAGCTGGGAGACACTTGAAGAACAGAGATGATATCCATCAAACTGAAGCTGTCTTCTCGCTCCCAAATCTCTTCACAGCTTGCTCAGCTCTGCTTGAATCTATCGCAGAAATCTGCAATCAGCATAACGTAAAGTGCAAATATTGGTTGGATTTTAGAAGCATTAGGAGCGAGCAAGCTAACAGTTTTGTTAATGTGCTGCCACGGGGTATAAACTGCTGTCCTTGCAGTAGTGCTTCTTTTCAGCAATAGAATAACACACTACCTGCGGATTCCAGCCAGACTGTCTGGAATACTGGTCTCGGGGGATGCGGAGCTTGTCATCATTGGGCAAGGGCTGCTGAAATATTGAAAAATTGTCAAATTGAAGGATAGATTTTTGAGTGGTTGAGTCTGGGCTTAATGCAGAACTAAATGCAATTTTTTCATTTCTGATAGAGTAAGGGAAGGTTATAACTCCCGGTAGTTTATTTATTTATTTATTGCCATCTGTGTTCTATAACCAAAAAAGGAAAGGGAATCTCTTGTTGTCATCAGAGTCACAAGAACTAGGGGCCAGATTCACGTAGCCCGGGCGCAACGTAACTTAAACGATTTAAGTTACACCGCCGCAAATTTTCCAAGTTTAGTGCCCGATCCACAAAGCACTTACCTGGAAATTTGCGGCGGTGTATCCTAAATCCGTCCGGCGCAAAGGCGGGCCAATTCAAATGGGGCGAGTCCCATTTAAATTAGGCGCGCTCCCGCGCCAGACGTACTGCGCATGCTCCCGACGCCAATTTCCCGACGTGCTTTGCGCAAAGTTACGATGCGCCGAGGTTTTGTGAATCGCGACGGGTAAAAAAGAGTTGCGCCGGGAAAAAAAGAGTTGCGCCGGGAAAAAAAAATTTAAAAAAAAAATTTGAAAGCGACGCGGGAAAGACAGGTATACTTTACATGGTGTACTAATTTTACACTTTGTAAAAGCAGCCCTATCTTTGCGACGGCAAACTAACACTTGCGGCGACTTTCCGATGGGAAAAAGTTTTGTGGATCGCCGTAAGTGCTAATTTGCATACCCGACGCTGGTTTACGACGAGAACTCCCCCCAGCGGCGGCCGCGGTATTGCATCCTAAGATCCGACAGTGTAAAACAATTACACCTGTCGGATCTTAAGGATATCTATGCGTAACTGATTCTATGAATCAGCCACATAGATAGAAACAGGGATACGACGGCGTATCAGCAGATACGCCTGCGTATCCCTTTTGTGAATCTGGCCCTAGATTTTCAGTATATTCCTGTTCTAGTGGCAACCTAAAATTTGGATTTTTTTTTCACATTTATTCTTGGTGATAACGGAAAATAGGACGGTACGATTGTTGGCAGGGGATTGTCTGTTGACAGACTGTTGTCCTAAAATCTTACCATTAGTACGCTTGTTTTGACAATTGTTTTTCAACTTTCGGCCAACAAATCTGTCACACAAAAAGTACAAACACACATGCTCGGAATCAATGCTCACCAAACATGAAATTGGCAGAGGGGACCCAAAGGGTGGCACGTAAGAGCTGAAAATCCTCATAGTACGTCACTATGTTCGTGTTTTTGGCACGACAATTGTGTATAGTTAGTACGCAAGACAGATCCTAGCACACGCCATTTTGGCAAAAATCAGACGCTGATGGCCAACAATCGTACCGTGTGTACGAAAATTGACAAGCAAGCTAATACAAGGTAACAATGCAACACAGTGCAGTACCACTTTAAGACATGCCCACCCATCCTGCAGGACTGAATATGTAACAATGGCTCTAGGACTGAGAGATTTTCCTCAAGTGAGCAAAAAAAAAAAAGTAACACACACGGCCAACTCACTTGTAGGCCCTAAATCAGGTATAGGGTTATTTTGCCAGCTACCGTGTTTCCCCGAAAATAAGACGTAGTCCGAAAGTAAGCCGTAGTGGGATTTCGACGCAAGATCGAAATATAAGCCATACCCCCGAAAATAAGACGTAGTGATGGGCGTGTTGTGCCCCCGAAAATAAGACGTAGTGATGGGCGTGTCATATGCGTAGCGGCGCGGAGCGGTAAACAAGACGTGATAGGCGTACTGTACTGGTGCGGAGCTCAGGAGCTGTAAAGAAGTCGTGCAGCCCTTCTTATCTGCTCCACGGTATCTCTAAGTGACCGGAGAGGTGTCGGCAGCCCCATAAATACGGTAAGGTCGGCTCCCCCTGTCAGGTGAAAGTGAAAGTAAAAAGTCTCCTCAGTGAAGTGAGGAGAAGGACGCTCTGTACTCAGGGGAAGAAGTAAAGCTTCTCCCCAGCACTGACCAGCAACAGTCTCTCACCCCACACAAACACCAGGGGATAGTTGAATAAATGTAGATTGTTGTACCATACTGTTGTACCATACTTGCCGGTAATAAAAATAAGACATCCCCCGAAAATAAGCCATAGTGTGATTTCTTGAGGAAAAATAAATATAAGACAGTGTCTTATTTTCGGGGAAACACGGTAGTTGGGGCTCTTGGTTGGTACGGTGAAGAGTGCAGTCCCCTTTAAGATGTTAAGGAAATAGATGAATCCTTTATTTGGTGGTAATTCACAGAGTTCTCCTTAATATGCAGAATTGGTAGGAAGGGTCACTTTAAGAATGTTGATATGTAGGCTAGAGTCACTTTGGTGGTTAAATTGCTGGTAACACTCAATTTAAGAAAAGAGGGGGGTGTAAGATGTATGTCCCTAAATGGAGAAGTTGAACTTGAGTGGCTCGTTCCTTCCTTAGGTGACTTAAACCTGGGCTAAAGTAGACACAAAGTTCTGCCCAGCAAGTGTTGGCAGGGTTAACTCAGTCAGATAACCTGCAGGCAGTGTTGGTAGAAGCAGTTAAGAGTGGTAGAATGTAGCAAATGGTGAGCTCTGGCACATGTGCTGACTGTATAAGAATGTCAGACTGTACCAAAAGCTGGACGATGGACTGTGTCAATTGCAGAGACCTGCACTGTACAGTGTCCTGGAACTTGAAGTAACTTGAACGGCAAACACACTTGCAGCAAAGAGTAGTGTTTAATGGTATTGAAACCCTCTTACCCAGTCATTATGCCAAGAAGAGCATAGTGATGACCATCTGTCTGAAGGGCCCTCTTACCTCTTAGAAGATGTGGCTGCAATGATGGTGATGAACACTTGGCTTTCTGATGACACTCGTGGCTTCCTGACCCAACCCGATTCGGTCCGGGCCCATGTGGCTCCACACAACTCTCTGCCACAGGTCATTCCAACTGCAAAGTCTCTTTCTTTCTCAGCCTCATGTTTCCAGGCTTTTGCTTTTATCTGCTCCTTCCCCCAGGCAAAGGCTTCTGGGCTGTGCAATTCAAGCTCAGCTAAACTGTAAGTAAGGTTTCGCTTCCAGCATACAAGATCCAGTGATCCTGCACTCTGTATAGAAACTTTAATTGAACAGAGTTGCTGAACACTGCCATCTTGTGGTAAAAATCAAGACCTGCATTACAGTAACAATGCAGTGTTACAATATTATTCAACATTTACTGTATATAGCGCTAATAGTTTGCACAGAGCTTTACAAAATAAAAGGAGACAGTGCATTCACAAAACCAAATTAACTATGTTCTGGACACGTTGGCTTGATGACGCCACCACAGCAAACTGAAACCGTGGCCCTTCTAATCAAAATATAGCTTCAACACTCTGACTTATAAATCATAAATTGAGCACTTTGATGTTTATCCTTATCTTACAGGTTTGAGCAGAGCAAATCCTAAACCGAACCCTCTCTCCACATTGGGGTAGTTGTTTAGTGGATCGTTTGGTTTGGTTTATGTGTTTTATATGTTATATAAGAATGTGACCTGTCAGTTGTGCCCCTGCATGGGTCACAGTTGTATGTGAAATTGAAAACTCAATAAAAATTATTTTTCAAAATAAAAAGCCACATAGAGAGCATCCATAATTAGCCACCACTAAACGACTCCATTGCCATTCTCACACAAGCAGTAGGTTTTAACCAGGAAAACATAGCCTGTGTGTTAGACTTATCTGGTAAGGTGTGCTGCTTGAGTCCTCAGGCCCCGTACACACGACCGAGTTTCTCGGCAGAATTCAGCCAGAAACTCGGTCGGAGCTGGATTCTGCCGAGAAACTCGGTCGTGTGTACACTTTTCAGCGAGGAACCCGTCGAGGAACTCGTCGGGCCGAAAAGAGAACATGTTCTCTATTTCCTCGTTGTTCAATGAGGAAAGTCGGCCCGCCGAGCTCCTCGGCGGCTTCCACACTGAACTCGCCGAGGAACTCGATGTGTTTGGCACGTCGAGTTCCTCGGTCGTGTGTACGGGGCCTCAGACACCCATTCTTGCTTGGTTCTACTGAAATGAGTGGATGATGATCTTTTATTACCAAGGTGTAGTTAAGCACCTGTGCGCATATTCAGTATCACTGTTGCATGGCTTTGATTTGCTGGTGTTCTTCCAATGTCTAATTTCAGGTTTTGTGGAGCTAAAAAAGACACAAGTTGTCAGGCAAATATTGTCAGCAGAAACTGTACATCTTACAGTCTAATCATGGGGCTAACTAAAAATCATGGGGACCCATCTAATTCTCCCTGTAGCAGCTGGCAGCATCAGTTTTGTTACTGTTCATCATTTACCCTAAAGCATCAGAGGTGCCATATAAATTTAAATTTAGGCACCTCGGAAGAAGAGAATTAAAATTCTATCTCAAAATGCATCAGGTGTCTACCTTTTGGCTATTTTGGGTTTCCCATTTGGATTTTTATCACTGTGAGATGTCCCATCTGTCAATGTATAGCTTCTGTCTATTAATTGCAATTGTCTTTTAATGAATCTTTGTATAAATAATTATTTTTTCATTACTTTTATTTATGTAACAGTTTTTGAGCCTGTGCCTCTATAGTGCCACTCTAAGATAGTTCTTAAATTTACTACCATTGGTAAGCAGGTCAGGTTTCAGCAGTGGGCTGAGTGATGACACTCATAAAGGAGGAGGTAGTGATACGTGGTTAGGAACTGGAACCAAAGGGCATGTACAATAGAGACAACATGGTTAGGAGCCAAGCCAGGGTCAAACATGGTAGATCAGACAAATGGAGTTAGTGGTGTAGTCAGGAGCCAGGTCAGGGTCATACACTGTAGATCAAATGTATGGAGCTGGGAGAGTAGTCAGGAGCCAGGCCAGCTTGTTGGTAAGCGCTTAGACGCGAGTTTCACAACTCGCATTCGGCGCTCTATAAGTATTTATTCCAATCCAATCCAATCCAGGAGCCAGGCCAGGGTCATACACTGTAGATCAGACGGATGGAGCTGGGAGAGTAGTCAGGAGCCAGGCCAGGGTCATACATGGTAGATCAAATGAATGGATCTGGGAGAGTAGTCAGGAGCCAGGCCAGGGTCATACACTGTAGATCAGATAGGTGGAGCTGGGAGAGTAGTCAGGAGCCAGGCCAGGGTCATACACATTTTATCAGATGAATGGAGCTGGGAGAGTAGTCAGGAGCCAGGCCAGGGTCATAAACTGTAGATTAGACGGATGGAGCTGGGAGAGTAGTCAGGAGCCAGGCCAGGGTCATACACGGTTGACCAGACGGGTGGAGCTGGGAGAGTAGTCAGGAGCCAGGCCAGGGTCATACACGGTTGATCAGACAGATAGAGCTGGGAGAGTAGTCAGGAGCCAGGCCAGGGTCATACACTGTAGATCGGATGGATGGAGCTGGGAGAGTAGACACGAGCCAGGCCAGGGTCATACACATTTGATCAGACGGATGGAGCTGGGAGAGTAGTCAGGAGCCAGGCCAGGGTCATACACTGTAGATCAGACGGATGGAGCTGGGAGAGTAGTCAGGAGCCAGGCCAGGGTCATACACGGTAGATCAGACGGATGAAGCTGGGAAAGTAGTCAGGAGCCAGGCCAGGGTCAAACACATTTGATCAGATGAATGGAGCTGGGAGAGTAGACAGGAGCCAGGCCAGGGTCATACACTGTAGATCAGACAGCTGGAGCTGGGAAAGTAGTCAGGAGCCAGGCCAGGGTCATACATGGTAGGTAGAGAGAAGAGTCCTTATAATAAACTGAGTTTAGAAACAGAAGTCAAGCAGAAGGAAAGTCCAGAGGCAGGCCGTATTGGGAACAAGAAATCGGAATAAATGCACGGAACAAGGAACACACAGGAAGCTGAAGATAATCCAGCCATCTTCTGTGATTGCTTCCTTCCATAAATTGGGCATTTGGCACCAGTTCTGACATTGTGTACCTGTGTGCGCACCATTGGGTTCCTCTGCGCGTGTTCCCACGCAGGCAATCATGCCCATTCATGTACTGTCTAGCACCTTGACATTCAGTGCTGCTTCCCTGAATTTCCAGCCTTCACAGGAAAGAGTTAACATTGGACAGTGCAGCCTGCAGTCTGTTAGCTTGAAGAGGGAGGGGGAAGCATGGAATTACAATGCCATCCTAGGTCATGGGTGTGTTTCTATTCATGCATACAGTGTAGGGAGACATATTTCTAGTGCATGCCTACAAGGGTAGATCTATAGGACGCTGCAATAGAAAGGCGCCATCCTGAAACAGGAAACCTGGGGCAGCGATCATAGAACCAGCTTAAAATGCAGCATGGATAAGGATTAAAAGTTAACAAAGCTGCATACTCAATAAGTGAATAAATCAGCTGCTGAAAGTAAGAATGTATTAAAAACTGAGGATTTATTATCACTTCAACATAAGTATGACTAAATCAAAGACAGACAGCAAGGGAGCTGTCAGCATAGTCAGATTGTGACAATGATCCAGTACTTTGGATAAAAGTATAGCTGTAGTAGAAATGATAATAATAATATAGTAATAATATAATATAATAATAATAGAATAATTTTACTTAGCTGCTAGGACAGCTAAGTAAATGCTTCTTACTGCACAGAGGTATATCCGTGACTAGCGAGGTATATCGGTGACTAGCGAGGTATATTGGTGACTAGCGAGGTATATCGGTGACTAGCGAAGGTCCAAGGTCTGACTTTAGCCCTTCTATGCTGTAAACTTGACAGTTTTGTTTTTTTAACAGCCTCCCTAATGGGGCCCTCCTCCTACCCAGGCCCCATATCTGCAGAGTGGGCTGCTATGGCTATTGTTACTCTACTGAGTCTAATTGTTCGATCCATACATTCGCTCAATATTCTACTCAAATCGAAGAAAATCTGACCTTTTCAGAGTTGTTTTCTATTGCCTTCTACTGTTTTTTTTTCTTCTTCTTTTCTTGCAGCCTGAAAAAAAAGAAATAATCTCCTGCTCGGAAAAATTATTTATTTGGAAAGTGTTTCAGAGTTCATTGCACCAAATTATTAATTAAATCCATTATATTCAAATATTATGATTTTCTTTGTTATTTCCGGTAAAGCCAATTACATGGTAATGGAACAGGATTATAAACAATATTTGTTGTTTTACCCATCAAAAAGGAGCAAAAATGTGAGACAGGGACATAATATTGTTACCCTACAGCGAGAGCAAGATACAGTGGAACCTTGGTTTATGAGTAACACGGTTAACAAGCGTTTTGAAAGACGAGCAACTTTTTTTAATCCTGACTCCGTTTGCGAGTGTTGTCAGGATTCAAGCGTCTGCGGTGTGCAGTACCGCATTTGGCCAAAGGTACGAGGGCGCCGGTTCGGAGCCGTTCGGAAATACTCTGAAACACGCGGAAATACTCTGAGACACTCGTAAATACTCTGCTCCCGAGTGTTTCCGAGCCTTTCCAAGGGTTTCCGAGTTCAGCCGAGCTGTCTCAGAGTATTTCCGAGTCTCTCAGGTGCCCCCCAACCTCTGGCCACATGCAGTATTGCATGCAATAGAAGTCAATGCGGAACAAATTATTTTTGTTTCCATTGACTTTAATGGGGAAACTCGCTTTGATATGCGAGTGCTTTGGATTACAAGCATTCTCCTTTAACAGATTATGCTCGTAATTAGGGATGAGCCGAACACCCCCCCGTTTGGTTCGCACCAGAACCTTCGAACCGACCGAACGTTCGCGCGAACATTTAGAACCCCATTGACGTCTATGGGACTCGAACGTTCAAATCCAAAAGTGCTCATTTTAAAGCCTAATATGGAAGTTATTGTCGTAAAACGTATTTGAGAACCCGGGTCTTGCCCGAGGAAACATGTATCAATGGAAAAAAAGTTTTGAAAACGGTTGTTTTTTCAGGACTCTTGAAAAAACGACCGTTTTTAAAACTTTTTTTTTCATTGATACATGTTCCCTGGGGCAAGACCCGGGTTCTCAAAGACGTTTTCACAGGCATACTATAGACACCCAGCAGGTACAATATTTAAAGGAATTTTTCATTTATTTTATTTTTTGAATTTAAGCATCATTAAAATCACTGCTCCTGAATCTTTAGGTGCAAACTACAGAGCACACGGCCAGTACACACCAAGTAGCTTTAGGTGCAAACTACAGAGCACACGGCCAGTACACACCAAGTAGCTTTAGGTGCAAACTACAGAGCACACGGCCAGTACACACCAAGTAGCTTTAGGTGCAAACTACAGAGCACACGGCCAGTACACACCAAGTTGCTTTAGGTGCAAACTACAGAGCACACAGCAGGCAATAAGCCACATAAGAATACTGCAGCTAGCACAATCACCTGCCTGCCAGTAAATTAGAAAGAACTGATCTAGCTAAACTATACAGTGTATAAATATATGTACAACACCTGGGATGTATATATATCCTCTACACACTGTAACTTTAACTGACTAGCCTGCCTGCCTGCTCCATCTACCTGCAAAAAATGACACTCTCTCTGTCCTCTCTTAACCACCGCAACACACTACACAAGGCCGACCTGCAGGCGGCCTTTTATAGTGAGGGGCGTGTACTAAATTGGCTTTGGCCAATTATTGCTCTCCGTTTTTTGCAAGCTGTGATTGGGCAAGCATGCGGGTCATAGTGCATGCTTGGCCAATCATCAGCCAACGATGCCGCAGTGAGTTATGGTCTGTGAAACGTAACTTGAGTTTGGCGCGAACGACCCGTTTTGTTCGTATTTTGACGAACGATCGAACATACGACTCGAATACGAAGCTCATCCCTACTCAAAATCCAAGGTTTCACTGTATGTCATTAATGGCAGGATCAATATGCATTGTTTTTATTGAAGGCTGCAAAGTCACAGATTCTCCTTGTGCAGTAGGAAGCAGTTAGTTAATTGTCAAAATATTTTTTTTTTTGTCAAAGCTTAATTGAACAAGCTGAAGGTAGACGCTGATTGGTTACTATTTACAGCTGCATTAGATTTTACACTCTTCAGTTTTAGTAAATCAACCCCAGAGTGCTTTAGCCAACTAAATGTCATCCAGTTGGATTTACAAAATGTGTCAAAATTGCTGATTCTTCCAGATATACTCATATACAGGGCTTACACACGGTCGTTTTTTGTGATGAAAAAAAACGACATTTTAAAAAACGTCATTTAAAATGACTGTGTGTGGGGAAAACGTCGTTTTATGTCTTCTAAAAAAACGACCAAAAAAAAATTCGAGCATGCTTCAATTTTTTATGTTGTTTTTGAAAACGTAGTTTTTTGTGTCATAAAAAATCACTGTGTGTAGCTAAAACGACGTTTAAAACGACGTTTTTAAACCCGCGCATGCTCAGAAGCAAGTTATGACGCAAGCTTGAATGGAACAGAGTGCCGCCGTACGTGCTGAACGTAACCGCGCTTTGCAAGAGCTCTTTGAAAAAACGATGGTGTGTATGCTACGTTGTTTTTTAAAATGAAGTTTGAAAAACGTCTTTTTTTTTCATGAGAAAAAATTACGTTTTTTTTCATCACAAAAAACGACCGTGTGTACGTGGCATAAGTAATTTGTATGGAATTTGTTAATTATAACAGGACAAGCAGTAAAATGGATGCCTCAAGCGATAACGGACCCCACCACCAACAACAGATCCCCCAGGAACAATAGATACCCCCATTAAAACAGTAGATCCACTTAATCAACAATAAAATCCCCCAGAAAAAATATGTCTCCTAGCAGCCAACATCAATTGGCCCTTCAGCAGCCAGCAAGAATAGACCCCTTCCTCAACAGTAGATCCCCCAGCAACACTAAACCACTCCCTCAACAGCAGATCCCGCCTGCAACAATATATTCCCCACCAGAAACAACAGACCCTCCCAACTAAATCCATCAATAGATACTCTAGCATATCCCAGCACCCCTTGCCATTACATACATGCAGTGCTAGAGGTGCCGGAACTGCGTCCCCCCCACGTTCCCGTTGAAAAAAAGCCCTGCTCATATATATACCATATTTATCGGGGTATTGCGTGCTCCGGCGTATAGCGCGCACCCCTAAAGTGGACCCGCATTCCTGTGGAAAAAAGATTTTTGTACTTTTGTACAGTTTTGGTGTCTTGCGCGGCGTCCATCGGCGACCTCGTCGGGTCCGGCGTCCGTCTGTGGCTTCGGGTGTCCTCTTCGTCGGGTCCGGCGTCCTTCTGCGGCGTCCTCCCCGCTCGTTTTCCCGCTTTCCCGCGCCGAGTTTGAATACTGCGCCGGCATATACCGAGCGCAGTACACTCGTGTATAGTCGGGCAGGCTCGGCTACTCTCGCGCTCACGTCCTGTACGTCCAGGACGTGAGCGCGAGAGGAGCTGAGCCTGCCCAAATATACACGAATGTACCGCGCTCGGTATATGCCGGCGCAGTATTCAAACTCGGCGCGGGAAAGCGGGTATCGGCGTATACGCGCACCCACAATTTTGACCTGATTTTCAGGGCAAAAAAGTGCGCGGTATACGCCGATAAATACGGTATATATATATATATATATATACTCAGATATACTGTAGTACTCAGATATAGCAGCATTAATTTAAAAGTAAAAGCAATTACTACTCTATTTCCATCTTTTCTACAACGGTGTGATTGTTCTACACATGTGACAGATCTGCTCATTTCTGTAGACATATGAAAGTGATAAAAGACAAATATTATTGCACCTTTTTTCGTCTTTTAATTACTTTTCTTACAAAGCATTCACAAAACCGTTCCTTCACCTTCCTCACCTGTATCGTGAACTGTAAAACAGGTATACTTGGATAATTGCCTTATTTTGACCTTTTCTGCAATGGCAATCTTTTTCAACTTTTTTTTAATAACTGAATCCATATTACATGGAGCTTTTTTTTTTTTCTTGCCTGTTATTGAATGTTTTTTATTCTTTGCTCTGCAATGTTGGGAGCCGCTCTACCTGAGAGCAACACATTTTCTGCAGGCAGGAGTTTTACTTGGCATGGAGTTTCGGATCTTGGATGGATTTTGGGCACCTGCTGAAAATGTTCTTCTGCTGCTTTTACTGTTTTTTTGGTAATTGACTTTTGGCTACAATACTAAAAGCAGACTATTGAAAATCAATCAGCATGCAGAGTTTGAAAGCCCCAAAAAAAATCAGATATTACAATACTGCAGAGTTAATAATCTAAAATTAACCTTTTAACTGCTAGCAGTACACTGATCATTACAGACAGATCGATGAGGCTTTGCCTTGCAGTAGAATGTAAAGCATTGGAGTACTTAGGGTACCTGGAAGCAGGTATAGACCAGCAATGAGAAAACAGTTATTCCAACAAACTCAATTATTCACGAGTCTATCAGATAGACTGACTGGAGCATTTTAACCCATCAAGTACAGAAAATCAGCAAAAAATATCTCTTAAACACAGAAATTGGAATTAACATTTAACCACTTAAGACCCGGACCGTTATGCAGGTTAAGGACCTTGCCCCTTTTTGCAATTCAGCACTGCGTTGCTTTAACTGACAATTGCGCAGTCGTGCGACGTGGCTCCCAAACAAAATTGGCGTCCTTTTTTTCCCCACAAATAGAGCTTTCTTTTGGTGGTATTTGATCACCTCTGCGTTTTTTTTTTTTTTTGCGCTATAAACAATAATAGAGCGACAATTTTGAAAAAACTGCAATATTTTTTACTTTTTGCTATAATAAATATCCCCAAAAAAGATATAAAAAAACGTTTTTTCCCCTCAGTTTTAGGCCGATACGTATTCTTGTACATATTTTTGGTAAAAAAAAATGCAATAAGCGTTTATCGATTGGTTTGCGCAAAATTTATAGCGTTTACAAAATAGAGGATAGTTTTATGGCATTTTTATTAATATTTTTTTTTTTTTTACTAGTAATGGCGGTGATCAGCGATTTTTTTCATGACTGCGACAGTATGGCGGACACATCGGACACTTTTGATACATTTTTGGGACCATTGTCATTTTCACAGCAAAAAGTGCTGTAAAAATTCACTGATTACTGTGAAAATGACAATGGCAGTGAAGAGGTTAACCACTAGGGGGCGCTAAAGGGTTAAGTGTGCCCTAAGGGAGTGATTCTTACTGTAGGGGGGCGTGGCTATAGGCATGATGTCACTGATCGTCGTTCCCTATATCAGTGTCACTGCCACACAGAAGAATACACACCTCTCCCCGTTCTTCAGCTCCTGTGACCGATCGCGGGACACCGGCAGCGATCGGGTCCCGCTGATGCGGTCATGGAGCTTCGGACCGGATCGCGAGCGCGCCGACGGCTGGGCTCTTAAAGTCAATGTACAGGTACGTGCCTGTGCCCAGCCGTGCCCTCCTGCCGACGTATAAGGGGTCCTTAAAGCGGAGGTTCACCGGTAATATGCTCTTTTTACCCTTAGATGCATGCTCATTTAGTCTAGGGGAATCGGCTAGTTGTTTTAAAATCCGAGCATTACTTACCGTTGTAGAGGGCGATCTTCTCCGCCACTTCCGGGTATGGGTCTTCGGGACTGGGCGTTCCTTCTTGATTGACAGTCTTCCGACAGGCTTCCGAAAGGCTTCCGATGGTCGCATCCATCGCGTCACGATTTTCCGAAAGTAGCCGAAAGTCGGTGCACAGGCGCAGTATAGAGCCGTACAGACGTTCGGCTTCTTTCGGCTACTCGTGACGCGATGGATGCGACCGTCGGAAGCCTTTCGGAAGACTGTCAATCAAGAAGGAACGCCCACTCCCGAAGACCCATACCCGGCATACGCGGCATAAGAATCAATGATACTGATTTGATTTCAATTTTTCTCACTTGCTCACTTTGTGTTTTGTTGTAAATGAATAAAAATAAACAATAATTTATATAATTTTTAAACCATTCTTACTTCACAGTATTTCTTCACACCTACCTAAAGGTTGTGCACAGTACTGTATATATATAACAAATGACTAGAATACTATTATCACCTTTGAAACGACAATATGAAAATGCATTGATTAGAGACAGGGAACATCATCAGCTATGGAGGGATCCTGTTTATCACATTTGTTCAGCGACATTTCAACACATTGCCGACATCCTTGTGGAATTCCCAGGATGTAAGTGTCATTAAAAGGTGTGAATAACTGCTGCTTTATGTAACATTTTCATACTACAAATGGGACATGAAGCCAAAGAATAACGCTTGCGTGTATGCCAGCTAATTTTAAGCTGCTCTGTAAAATGTGAAATTCACTTTAACTATTACTTTCAAATAAACAAACCAGATCGAGGTTAAAATAGAATTTTGGGCAGACATTTAACCACTTAAGACCCGGACCTTTAGGCAGCTAAAGGACCCGGCCAGGTTTTGCGATTCGGCACTGCGTCGCTTTAACAGACGATTGCGCGGTCGTGCGACGTGGCTCCCAAACAAAATTGGCGTCCTTTTTTTCCCACAAGTAGAGCTTTCTTTTGGTGGTATTTGGTCACCTCTGCGGTTTTTATTTTTTGCGCTATAAACAAAAATAGAGCGACAATTTTGAAAAAAATGCAATATTTTTTACTTTTTGCTATAATAAATATCCCCCAAAATATATAAAAAAACATTTTTTTTCCTCAGTTTAGGCCGATACGTATTCTTCTACCTATTTTTGGGAAAAACAATCGCAATAAGCGTTTATCGGTTGCTTTGCGCAAAATTTATAGCGTTTACAAAATAGGGGATAGTTTTATTGCATTTTTGTTAATTGTTTTTTTTTACTACTAATGGCGGTGATCAGCGATTTTTTTTGTGACTGCGTCATTTTGGCAGACACTACGGACAATTTTGACAAATTTTTGGGACCATCGTCATTTTCACAGCAAAAAATGCATTGTTTACTGTGAAAATGACAATTGCAGTTTGGGAGTTAGCCACAAGGGGGCGTTGAAGGGGTTATGTATGACCTAATATGTGTTTCTAACTGTAGGGGGGGGTGTGGCTGTAGGTGTGATGTCATCGATTGTGTATCCCTATAAAAGGGAACACACGATCGATGACGCCGCCACAGTGAAGAACGGGGAAGCTGTGTTTACACACAGCTCTCCCCGTTCTTCAGCTCCGGGGACCGATCGCGGGACTCCAGCGGTGACCAGGTCGCGGGCGCGCGCCGGAGACCGGGTTGCGGGCGCACGCCCGCGACCCACGGCTGGGCACTAGCACAGGGCGTACCTGTACGTGCTTGTGCCCAGCCGTGCCATTCTGCCGACGTAAATGTGCAGGAGGCTGTCCTTAAGTGGTTAAACTAACAGTAATGAATATAAACAAATAATGATCAGTGCGACTTGTAGTCACGCTGATCATTTTTTGTTTATATCTATTTTTTTGTGCACATGTACACTTGTAGATTTAGCAGCGATTCCCATTAACTCATTTTTTATTTTCACACACCCTACTCAGGTGGTAGCGTGAAGGATTCATTCAATTTTATTAAACACTAATGAATGCAGTTAAATATTTTTTAAGACAATAATTAATATTTTAATGCAGGTATTATATAGACACCTGATTTGTATGTGATTTCACTTTTGTTATAATTTATAAAGCAGCACTAGGAGTTGGAGGGGCAGTACTTGGTGCCAATTAGATGTGCTGCATTCAAATGCTGACAGGAGGAACTAGCAGAGAGATGACCTCTTCAGTTTCTTCCTACTCCTTTATTGTCCGTGTATTGGCTGGGGGATAGGAGAAGACCGTGTTGCTTATGTGAAGCATAGATCAGTGTTTCTAAACTCAAGTCCTTAAGGCGCCCCAACAGATCATGTTTTCTGGCTATCCCTTATTTTGCACAGGTGGTTTGATAAATTTTACTGCCTTAGTAATTACCACAGCCGTTTCATCTGAGGGAAAACCTGAAAACATGACCTGTTGGGGCGCCTTGAGGACTGGAGTTGAGAAACACTGGCATGGATCACTGGGCTGGCTGTGCTCTTTAGCAGAGCTGTCTAAATCAAAGGACTCTGGGCCAGATTCACAAAAGAGATCTGATACACCGTCGTATCTCTGCGGCTGATTCATAGAATCAGTTACGCATAGATAGCCCTAAGATCCGACAGGTGTAACTGTGTTACACCGTCGGATCTTAGGCTGCAATTCTAGGCCGGCCGCTAGGTGGGGATTCCATTGCGGTCGGCGTAGAATATGCAAATGACTAGTTACGCCGATTCACGAACGTCCGCTTTTCCCGTCGATCTAAATTTACGTTGTTTCCGTAGAGATGTGTCGTGTAAAACTAAGGGTGCCCTCTAGGTGGTGTAACCCATGTTAAGTATGGCCGTCGTTCCCGCGTTGAAATTTCACGTCGTTTTCGTAAGTTGTCCGTGAATGGCGCTGGACGCCATTTACGTTAATGTCGAAACCAATGACGTCCTAGCGCAATGCACGTCGGGTAATTTTACGGATGGAGCATGCGCAGTATGTTCGGCGCGGGAACGCGCCTAATTTAAATGGTGCCCGCCCCATTTGAATTAGGCGGGCTTGCGCCGAGCGGATTTACGCTACGCCACCGCAAGTTTACAGGTAAGTGCTTTGTGAATCAGGCACTTATGCTGTAAACTTGCGGCGGTGTAACGTAAATGGGATATGTTACGCCGCCGCAGCGTAACGTAGTTCTATGTGAATCTGGCCCTCTGTGGGTAAAAATGTGTGTTTTTAGCATTTATCTGGAGTTCAGCTTTAATAGCAATGTTCTTTTACTATTTTTTACAGCATATTGAATTTTACTTGTAACTCACTTCTTTCTACAGACATTGAATTTTAGGTGTGTAATTCACTTCTTTCTACAGACTGACTACTACAGACTATAAAGTAATTTGAAGCTTCCCCCCTTCTTTGCCCTGCAATTATATTACCCTTTTTTATTTCCTGCAAGGCTGTAAACAGTATAAAGAGAGTTCTGGTAAGTAAAGCATGCATCTCTAGCCATATTATTTATTTATAGCAGTGGTCTCCAAACTGCGACCTTTTGCTTACCTTTATCCGGCCTTTGGGCCACTATTGCTCCCAAGGAAACTAACAATGGGGCATAATTCCTGCCACTGAAATGAACAGTGGGACACTATTCCTCTCACTGACACCAACTATGGGGCACTATTCCTTCCACTGACACCAGTGATGGGACACTATTCCTTCCACTGACACCAGTGATGGGACACTATTCCTATCACTGTCACCAGTGATAGGACACTATTCCTTCCACTGACACCAGTGAGGGGACACTATTCCTTTCACTGACACCAGTGATGGGACACTAACTTCCACTGTCACCAGTGATGGGACACTATTCCTTCCACTGACACCAGTGATGGGACACTATTCCTTCCACTGACACCAGTGATGGGACACTATTCCTCCCACTGACACCATTCCTTCCACTGACACCAGTGATGGGACACTATTCCTCCCACTGACACCAGTGATGGGACACCATTCCTTCCACTGACACCAGTGATGGGACACTATTCCTCCCACTGACACCATTCCTTCCACTGACACCAGTGATGGGACACTATTCCTCCCACTGACACCAGTGATGGGACACCATTCCTTCCACTGTCATTAGTGATGGGACACAATTCCTTCCACTGTCACCAGTGATGGGCCACTATTGCTTCCACTGACACCAGTGATAGAATACTATTACTCCCACTGACACCAGTGATGGGACACCATTCCTTCCACTGTCATCAGTGATGGGACACCATTCCTTCCACTGTCACCAGTGATGGGACACTATTCCTTCCACTGACACCAGTGATGGAACACTAATTCCTCCCACTGACACCAATGATGGGACACTATTCCTTCCACTGTCACCATGATGGCACACTATTCCTTCCACTGTCACCAGTGATGGGACACTATTCCTTTCACTGACACCAGTGATGGGACACTATTCCTTCCACTGTCATCATGATGGGACACTATTCCTTTCACTGTCACCAGTGATAGGACACTATTCCTTCCACTGTCACCCGTGATAGGGCACTATTCCTTCCACTGACACCAGTGATGGGACACTATTCCTTCCACTGTCATCATTATGGGACACTATTCCTTCCACTGACACCAGTGGTGGGACACTATTTCTCCCACTGGCACCAGTAATGGGACACTATTCCTTCCACTGTTACCATGATGGGACACTATTTCTTCCATTGACACCAGTGATGGGACACTATTCCTCCCACTGACACCAATGATGGGGCATTTTTCCTCTCATTGACACCAATGATGAGGGACTATTCCTTCCACTAACACCAATAATGGGGCACTATTCCTCTCACTGACACCAGTGATGGGATATTGCCACTAAGGTCAGGACATTTTCTACTCCCATTGGCCGCGGTCCAGCCCTCTAAAGTCTGAGAGATAATAAACTGGCCCTTTGTTTAGAAAGTTTGGAGATTCCTAAACTATAACAAACTTAATCTACTTACAGTGCTTTTACCTTTTACATTTCCTGAACACACCTCTTTTATTATCTATAATAAATTATAGAACGGATGTTATTTTCATATAAATCTCAATAAGGACATATATGAAATTCTCAGAAAGAACTCAGTCTATTGAATTTAAAAATACACCATAGATTTATATTGTCCAGGAAAAGGTCAGGCTAGATGGGCTAGTTTTTTTTAATCTGCAAGCAGATTTTATACAGAAACTCCTGTGAAAGCTCAGCTTGGCAGGTATACAATACAAGGACACATGCTAATGATAAATGTATAGTGGAGGAAGAAGTACGGGAATCTGAGCTAGTAGAGGAAGAATGTGTTTTCACAGAAAGCATTCCGCCTTTACTATTTTATTAAAAGCAATATTACGTTTTTATATATAAAGAGCCAACATTAACAAATGTTGTGCAACACAAAAATCTGCTTCTTGTATGGAGTATGAAAAGTTTTTTTAAAGATGGTGAAATTCTTTGTAGACATAAAGCAAACAAAGAAATATCACATAAGCTATTTGAACTTTTATCTTTCAGGTAAGATAATACAGAAGTATTATAATTGACTTTTATTAGCTAACCCCAACATTTAGTTTTCAGCTTTTGAGATTGCAATGATCCCAAGAATAAACAGTAAAACCTATAATTAAAGAAAACGTATTACTACATTCCTAAATTGTGAGTTGAATGCATGATGTAAGTGTATGCAGCACTCATAAGGGACCAAGTGCATGTAGTACTTAGACCTGATTCATTTAGCATTTGCTGAGCAGCGTGTTCAGACAACACATCCCTCTCCGTCTTCACAGCCCTGCCAGTGCCTTGGAAAAATTATACATATGGTTCTCGTGATCAAGTCCCATTAGTGACGAAACGTCGGGAGACGGCGTTCTGACGTCACCGCATCACGTGTGAGGACCCGGAAGAGACGGGTACACGCTACTGAGAGCCGGCCGGCTGATCTTTTTATTGCTGTTTACCTACATGATTGCTGTAAGTGCGCACAATTCTTTTTATCTATTAAACCTATAAACTATTTTACACTATGCAAGTTTTCCTTGGTTCCTTTTTATATCCTGGAGTATCGTTACCCTGTGTGTGATTGGGATACTGGCGAATACTTGGCTGATCATACCAGACGGATGTTACAGTTTACACCTTTCATGTGGATGACGGATGTCACTCCTGTACTTCTGCTGTGTTTAATCTCCTTGAGATCTTTGGCTCTGGTAAGGGTCAGTGTTTGATGGTGGTGGAGGCTCTTGTTTGTCATCAACTGCACCGTGTGTAGATCCATTTTACACTTTGGGCTCACTATCCTTGCCTTCGTCTATTATTGGACTTTGCTTCATTATTTTTTCACTTTTCAATTTTTCAATTTTTTAATTTTACATACATTTTGTGTATATATATGATATTCACTGTATGCTGATTGGGTATTTACCTTGTATTGTGTCCATGTCACTTTATTGGATAATAAGCAATTCTTTGTCCTGATTTATACAGCGCGACTCCACTCCTTTTCCTATGTATTTTTGATGTTGTATAGCATTTTTGAGTAGCAGCTTTTCTCTTATATATTTTTCACATATGATATGCGCAATTTTTTTTATGTCTTATATATATGGTTCTGCCACAGTCACTGCTGAACACTTCAAGAAAGGAGATGGTGGCTACAGTGCTGGAACACCCACAAATTGGGCTTTAGTCTGGGATGAAGCGACAGCCAATACAGATAGACCATAAATAGACTTTTAATGCACAATAAAGCCATGGATTAAAACAGGAGATTAAATTAAGATTTTTACAAGGGTTACTTCTTCTTTGAAGGATATGTAAAGCCTCGTACACACGATAGGTTACCCAGAGGACAACGGTCTGAAGGACCGTTTTCATCGGTCAAAACCGATCGTGTGTGGGCCCCATAGGTTATTTAACCATAAAAACTTGCTTTAAAATTAACCTATGGATTCCTAACCGATAGGTCAAAAATGATCGTTAGTAGGCACGACCATCGGTTAAAAATCCACGCATGCTCAGAATCAAGTCGACGCATGCTTGGAAGCATTGAACTTCATTTTTTTTCAGCACGTCGTTGTGTTTTATGTCACCCTGTTCTGACGCGATTGGTTATTTAACCTATGGTGTGTAGGCGTGACGGACCATCAGTCAGCTTCATCGGTTAACCTATGACAACGGTCCTTCAGACCGTTGTCCTCTGGTTAACCTATCGTGTGTACGAGGCTTTAGTCCAAAATTTCATATTCCTGATATGTACCTGCTGCCTGTTTTCCTATTTCAAACTGAACACGCTAGGCATGAGACCACAGCATGGTCAGTTTTCTGGTTATACTGAGAACTCAGCCTGTTCTCTCAGTGATAAAACTTGTGCTGACACGTCTCATCCCCCTTTGCATAGCCATTCACTGTGAAGATCAGTGTGCTACTGTTTCTCTTCCTTCAGCTCCCTGAGCTCCTTATGCAGCTGAGAACAGAGGGTGTGCGATCACTTATGAAAAAGTTATTTATAATGTTTTTTATATATCCAATTGTTGGTCAGCAAGTCACGTGCACCTATGCTTGATGTCCCACCATTGCGCTCATGTAAATTACCTCCCCTGGAGCTGCCACTTAAAGTAAAGATAAAGTGTAAACGTATTTTAAATGAAAAAATAGTGGCGCTGTAATCACAATATCAAGTGAAACAAATCTAAAATAATTCAAATAACACCAAGTGATGGTGAAACTAGAAAACGAAAAAATCTATATACGGTAGCACATAAAAAATAACAGAAAGTGAAGAAAGTCCAATTAAAGTCCAGATCAAAGCCGGGAAGGGAGAGCCCGTCAGAGCGTTGATAGGCAGTGGGAGGGGAGGGACGAACCCCCTTTTGCTTTAATTAAAGCCTTTAGTCTGTTGACATCTCTACTAACTTTGCACATCTAGACTTTGCAATATTTGCCCACTCTTCTTTGTAGAACTGCTCAAGTTAAGCTAAATTTGATGGTGATCGTTTGTGGACTGCAGTCTTCAAATCATTCCACAGATTTTCAATGGGGTTTAGGTCTGAACTCTGACTAGGCCATGCAATGACATTCACCTTTTTCCATTTCAATCATCGTGTGGTCATTTTTGCTGTGTACTTTGGGTCTTTGTCATGTTGGGAGGTAAACCTTCTTCCCATTGACAACTTTCTATCCTGACAAGTGATCCAGTCCCCGCTGCAGAGAATCACCCCAAAAACAGGATATTACCACCTCCATGCTTTACTGTAGGAATGGTGTTATTTGGATTTCAACCAGACATATTGTTTGGTGTTAAGGTCAAATAATTCAATTTTAGTCTTATCTGACCATAACACCTTTTTCCATGTGGTCTCAAAATCTTCAAGGTGCAATTTGGCAAAGCTCAGTCATAACTGTATGTGGCCTTTCATGAGGAGTGGCTTTTTTCCTGCAACCCTCGTTTGTGGAGAATTTGTGATATTGTTGTCACAGGCACACAATGACCACTTATAAATACAATTATAAATTCCTGTAACTGCTTCAATGTTGCCGTAGGGCTCTTGGTAGCCTCTCTGACCAGTTTCCTACAGTTTTTTTTTATCCAGTTTGGAGTGATGTCCTAAACATGGGAAGGGTCTGTGTTGTACCAAATACCTTTCACTTCTAAAAATAGACTTCACCATACTTCTAGGCATTGAAAAAGCCTTAGAATTTTTTTTGGATCTATCTTCTAACATTTGCCTGTCCACAACTTTATCCTGGAGATCGTTTGACAGTGCCTTACCACTCATAATTGATGATTGTTTACGTTAGTTGCATTACCAGGGACTGAAATGCTCCAGGAAAGCTCTATTTATGCTGAGCTATTATTGACTAAATTGACTACATCTGATCACAGTTGAAAGTCAAATGGCTTTGTGTGCCATTGAGAAGATGATTAGCTACACCTGATTGAGTTTACAAGTCATTTTTAGGAGAGGATGATCCAACTCAGTGATTAGGTTTTTGATTTTATTTAGATTTTTTCTGACATGGTGTTATATCTTGCACTTGGATGTTATAAGTTGCACTGAGTAAACACAGCTGGATTAAAAATGGTGTCTGTCTTCATTTCAGGCTGCAAAGCAACAACATGTGATTATTTTAAAGGGGGGGTTCCTTTCTATACTCACTGTACTAGCAAATCCATCAATGGGAAATTGGGGGAGCCCCTGATAGCAAACAAAATACCTCTTTGCAGAGAAGGGGCATCTCACCAAAGTGATGCTTGTTTAGCTGGATGGTTGAGACCCCTTACATTCATAGATGTAGTTTTAAATCCCATTACATTCTCATGAGAAAGTGAAATTCTGTGAACTATGAAGAGGAGACTACTCTTTTCAATCTTGAAATTCTTGTAGGGAGAAGAGAAAAAAAAGAAGACAATCCCAGAGGAAAAATAATTAAAGTCCTGCAGGAAGATATCTATTGTAGCTGTAGAAAAAGGAGAGAACACAACTGAGAACATGCATATTTTGAAATAATAAGCAAAAACATAGAAAAAAAGGTTCTGCTGAGTGATCCAGATAAAGTAATGCCAGCACATATCCTGTCGGGGTTTAAAGAGCAGAGATGGAACAGCTCTTGTTCACAGAGAATGCTCATAAACAGATATTCGTGCAGTTATGTTTTTGCCTACTGGGATGTTTTGCTTTTTTGTTTGATGAGTGACTACTTGCCAATCTGGGCAGACAGCCAGAGGTGGTGTATGCTTAGAGCCAATGGGTGTAAGATCTGAGAGAATGCCCCAGTCTCAAGGAAGGTGGAGCCCTTCCCATTGAGGTTGTACCACTGCTAGTGATGAGAAGCTTTGTCAGATGCCCCCATTGGTAGGCTATTTCTGTAGGGTCTTGGGGACTGTAAGTAGATTTTTGTGAAGCTGCAGTGTGTATTGTTCTGGAGAAGATTCACACTTACGGAAACTCATCAAGATCTTCACATGGTAGAAATGGATGCGAAAAATGATGTCTCTCTGGACATTTTCAAAGAAATGCAAAGGTTTGTAAGGCAATTTATTCTATCAACTAGTAGATCATTAGCGTCCATTTAAGAAAGGATGGAGTGCAGAAAGGTTTGGATACAAGTGAAAATCTGCTAAGATTAAACAGTCTCTGGTCTACCCCTGATTTTTTTGATTTTTACGGTCTGACCTGTCCTCCAGGTCAGCCACTTTAGCCTTGAGCCAGGATATGTCTTCCTCTCTGTTGTTGTGGGCATAAAGAACAGCAAAGAAGAAAGAGGCAAACTCCCCCAACTTGTTTTCCATGTGACGCATTCTATCTTGTTTTTCTCTTTGATTTGGCGCCTGCAGGCCATAATATCAGAGTGTATGGACTATCGTAAGAATATCAACATATCCTTCATATTAGTGTCTAGTATGGATTGGTTAGTTGTAGGGAAGAAAGAGATGGTGTCAGACTGTGATACAGCATCACACATAGGGTCAGAACAATCATTCACCTCAGTATCTGCTGTGTGCTGTGTGTCTCCTGAGGCAATGCTAGCCAGGCTTTGGATTTAGCAGGACTTCTAGTGGAAAGAGTTAAAGACACTGAAGATGGGTTAGACTGGCTTTTCTGTGGCCTGTTTTGACCTTCACTCTCTGTAGTTGCAATCACTAGTTGATGCCAAGCAGTATCGGCTGCTGTGGAAGAGCGGCTGTTGTCACCATTTTGTTGTAGCCTCTGAGCCGCTGGCAGAAAAAAGCAAAGAGCTTCTACAGTTGTGCTCCCTCTTTCTGCTTGTAGAACATCTCTTCTGGCTCAGCAGGGTGTTGGAAGCTGGACCAGTGAGCAACCGCTGACAGTATAGCGGGTGCTATATTCCTCCCATGAGTAGCAGAGCTTTGGATCAAGCAACCATCTGTGAGCGAAGTTGACACGCCCCATTTATATATTTTAAGCATGTAGACCTATGAGGCTAGTGCATTTTTTTCTTGTGTGTCGATTAAAGCGGAGGTCCGGCCATATGTTTTTTTGACGATCCACACATTAGTATAGCATATAAACAATTAAATATATAAGCCGCTCCCGATATTTTTAGTAATAAAATAAAAACGTACTTAATATCTTCTCCCATGACTTTGTGGCCGTTTCCATTTTAATTAAGGGCATGTGAAGCCCAGTCACTATCTTTTCCTGGTTTTTCCGAGAGAGGTGCATGCTGGGCAACCAGCATGCACCTCTCGATATCGCGCAAGCGCAGTTAAACAGCGCTCATAGCACCGTTAGTTTGTATTGTTGCCATGACAATGGGCGGCGATGGAGGAACCTTCCGCCCCGTTGTTATGACAACGAAGATCTCGCATATGCGCAGTAAAACGGCGCTCGTAGCACTGTAATGCCCACAGACTCCTGGGAAATTATGACACTCATTTTCCAGGAGGCCAGGCGAGTTAGGAAGAGAAGTAGGTCCACCGCGGACAAGGAACTAGGCAGATTAGGAAATTTGCCTAGTAACAGCCATTTGCCTAGTAACAGTACATTTTCTTATATTTTTTTTTACAAAATGTTTTTTTTTTTTTATATATTAAAGGGAACCTAGTGATAAGAAGTTTGTTTTTAGGGTGGACCTCTGCTTTAACTTCAAATCTGCGGTTTAGCTATTATTTATGGAAGTTATTGTGTGACCATCAATTTTTTTTTCTGTCTTTTAAAATAATATTTCTGTACGCAATCTCTACAACCTTGAACCTAAATAATGAACACAACTTCATGGTCAGATATTCTATATATCTGTCATTTGTCTTTCTTACATGAAAGATGAAAGCAAGGCGTTTTATCTATGTTATGTGTTCTTTAATGAGCTGTGTGACTTATCTATAGTGACTTGTGATTAAAAAGATGAATACAGAAACGTATAAAAGGTAATTGTATTGCTATTGTTGTTGTGCAGTGAGAGCACAGATGTTCCAAACTGACAGGAACCTAAGTAATGATTCACAAATGACTAGAAAATGGCTGAATCACTCTGCCGTGCTTTTCTATGCTTACATATTTATTGAATGTTTTTATCATTTACAACATATTGAAAAGATGCAAAGAGACGCACAAGCACATAATGAGCTACACAGGGAAAAAAAGAAGGAACAAACAGAAGCGGTCGGTGATTTAAGATTGCAATGTTTTCATATTTTTGAATTGCAAGTAATTTGTTGAGGATACTTTATGTATTTTTTATTATATTTGTTTTTCTTTCTTGAAAGGGTGAGTAGAGAGAGGTATCATCAAAGGAACAAGTTAAGAAAAATTGTCACCAAGTATCAAGAATGTCATACTGTTGTCAAGCTTGTAGCAGAAGCAAGGCTTTTTGGGAATTGGAAGGAGTGACTAACTAATTTTCCTTGACGCTGAGAGCAAAAATATAATATATTGCGGGTTGTGGCGGCGGCTTTAGATTTTCTTTGCCTTTTTTTCCTTGGTTTTCACCTTGTGATCCTGCAAGTAACACACTTCCTGTAATAGGGTGATAACGCTTACTAACCTTACTCCATGGGGAGGTTGTAATCTATATGGAGGGAGTTGGGAACAATTTTTACTGAAAAATATATATATGCATATGTAGCGCTCACCAGGGGTCAAGTCCTGGGGAAAAAAGTGTGGGAACTCCCACCCAAGATCCACTCCCCCCACCAAAAAAAATAAATGATACGCTCATATGCATAATTACTAAACCGCTTTTTTTTGTTTTTTCGATCCACTGTACCTTAGTAATCCTTTATGTTACTGGCCGCTTCCTGTATATGGATTCATCAGGTAGTGTGCAAGTATTCCGTCACTTCCTCGATGCCGCAATGTCTCCTGGAAGCTTTTGTCATTGTTCCCAGGAGACATTGCGGAGGTCTTCTGCAAATTAACGTGGGATTTAGAAAGAACTTTAAGCAAGTGACTCGAGCTGGGCATCGCCGCTTAGTGAAGGATTGGCTCGGGCAGCTCGGCTGCTCTAGTCCTGCAAAGGGAACTGCGTTCCTGCTGTGAAAAAAGTGCAGGAACTCTGTTCCCGCACGACTTGAGCCCTGGCGCTCACCCCCGAAGGAGCCGCTGATTAGTTTAGGATCGGCGTACTAAGTTGCCCTCTTGTTCTGTCTAGGGTGACACTTGTGAGTGTAGATAAAGAGTGAGTGTCCAGACAGCAAATACGTTTTCAATGCTTTATTCCAAGGCCCAACATGATCAACATGGTACACAATAGAGAAAGGTTGATGAGCAAGGAGAGATCTTTGGTATCAGGCCTTGGATATGAAGGAGAGCAAACCTGCTCTCAGCAATAATAAAGGTCAACTCGTCGCCACTCCAGCCAGAGTGGGTAAAGTGCCCCCGGACAGGCGACCATCATAGGCCTGGCAGCCGGAGCGCCACTTCTAAATCGCTGGGAGGAAACAGGCCTCTGCCACAGGCTTTGCAATTTGAAATATAAGAGATTAGGTTGAATGAATCCTCCCAGACAGTTCAAATAGTGTCACCAATTGACAGCTTTAAGCATACCTGTCATGTAGTGTGGTGACCGGATCCCAGATGGTTCGTCTATGCCTCTTGGACAACCCCTAATTCTAGGTTCTCCCCGGGCCGATACCCATCGCACACCTCTCAGCTTAGGATCCTCCCAGCAGAGGGTTTGGGACCCAGAAAGCCGCTGGGGCCTCTCTCAGTGTTAGGTTGAGGCTCCGCATGGTGCGCAACCTCTGTAAAGTAGGCCACGGTGGCGGGGCCCATGGATGCGCGCACCCTGAAGGTGGATGCTGCACCTGGAACTCGGGCCCCGCACAGAACAGAACAGATCATGGCTGCTGCCACAGATATACCCACCCCAGCATGCCCAACGAGGGAAAAACCTCCTCTGATTGGCTGCTGGGGTAGGTGGGTCCATCAGAACCCCTCTAGCGCCAACTGTCGCCCAGGGGTGGTAACGCACCCCTGGAGCGCAGACTGACCCACAGGACAGTTCTGAATTGACAGCAGCCCAAATTTCAATAAATTATATATATATATATATATATATATATATATATATATATATATATATGCAGCTTCCAGTATCTCCAAACGAAGACTGCTTTTGGTAGGGTGACAAAAAAGAAGCACAATTGTAAGACAGATGTCACCCCATAGCTGCAATTGTCTGAACCAGGGCCGCATCACAGGATCACCAGGTATTCTTTTAGTAAAAGCTGCCGATTTGAAAATAAAATTTAACTACATGAATATGTTTATATTAAAGCGAGAGTTCACCCGAAAACAATTTTTTAACAGTAGATTGGGCCTAATTACGTGAAGCAGAATCGGGTGTTTTGATTAAAATCAATGCAGTACTTACCTTTTTTGAGATAGATGTTCTCCCGTCGCTTCCGGGTATGGTCTTCGGGACTGGGCATTCCTATTTGATTGACAGCCTTCAGACGGTCGCATACAGAGCGCCACGAGTTGCCGAACGTCGGTGCGGCGCTATACGGCGCCTGCACACAGACGTTCGGCTACTTTCGGAAACTGGAGACGCGCTGTATGCGACGGTCGGAAGGCTGTCAATCAAATAGGAACGCCCAGTCCCGCAGCCCATACCCGGAAGCGGCGGGAGAACATCGATCTCAAAAAAGGTAAGTACTGCATTGATTTTAATCAAAACCTTGATTCTGCTTCACGTAATTAGGCCCAATCTACTGTTAAAAATAGATTTTTTTGGGTGAACCTCCACTTTAAGTATATATGAAATGTTTATTATAATGTATAAATATATATATATAGTATTTAAAAAAAGACAATAGTTTGCCTTTCAATAAATATAGATATACTCTTGTCTGGAAACATTTGTAACATATTTTATGTGCTGCAAAGGTTATAATGTATCATTTCTAGGGTTATCTCCAACTTATAACAGTGACAGCTAGACTTCTCCATGTCTATGAGACCCCCCCTTCCTTCCCCCAGAGAACTCGACCCCGCTGATGAACAACATTGCTGTTTCCCAACCAGGCCTAAAAAATATACACAAGTCAGGCGGTGATCAATACTGTTCTGCAGCAAGCCACTTGCGTCTGATAAATGCTCTGCTAGAGGAAGGTAGAGAGAGGGAATCTTTCATCGCGGACAGCAGTCAGCCACACATCAAAAAATGTCTTAATCTAAAGCAGAGGAATTAAGAGCTGTGTGGTCCTGAGGTGAGCACTATTGGCTCTTGTAGATGATTGATTGATTGATAACAAGACTTTTGGCATCAATCCTGTGCAAAACTGGGCTAAAGTCATTTTACGTCTTAAAAAAGCAAGCACAAAATAAACGGTACCACCGATCAACTGCAATGTGCAGAAAGCCAGGTTTGATCTTTGTGCCACAGCTATGCAGAATACAGTGCCTTGAAAAAGTATTTATACCCCTTGAATTTTTCCACATTTTGTCATGTTACAACCAAAAACATAAATGTATTTTATAGGGATTTTATGTAACCAACACAAAGTGGCACATAATTGTGAAGTGGAAGGAAAATGATAAATGGTTTTCAACATATTTTATATATAAATATCTGAAAAGTTTGGGGTGCATTTGGGTTCAACCCCTTTTCTCTGATACCCCTAAATAAAATCTAGTGGAACCAATTGCTTTCAGAAGTCACCTAATTAGTAAATAGAGTCCACCTGTGTGAAATTTAACCTCAGTATAAATACAACTGTTTTGTGAAGCCCTCAGAGTTTGTTAGAGACCCTTAGTGAAAAAACAGCATTGTGAAGGCAAAGGAACACACCAGACAGGTCAGGGATAAGGTGTGAAGAAGTTTAAAGCAGGATTAGGTTTTAAAAAACAAAACAAGCTTTGAACATCTCACAGAGCACTGTTCACTCCATCTTTCGAAAATGGAAAGAATATGGCACAACTGCAAACCTACCAAGACATGGCCGTCCACCTAAACTGACAGGCCAGGCAAGGAGAGCATTCACCAGAGAAGCAGCCAAGAGGCCCATGGTAACTCTGGAGGAGCTGCAGAGATCCACAGCTCAGGTGGGAGAATCTGTCCACAGGACAACTATTAGTTGTGCACTCCACAAATATGGCCTTTATGGAAGAGTGGCAAGAAGTGAGCCATTGTTGAAAGAAAGCCATAAGAAGTCCTGTTTGCAGTTTGCAAGAAGCCATGTGGGGGACACAGCAAACATGTGGAAGAAGATGCTCTGGTCAGATGAGACCAAAATTTAACTTTGTAGTATGAAAGCAAAATGCTATGTGTGGTGGAAACTAACACTGCACATGACCCTGAACACGCCATCCCCACCGTGAAACATGGTGGTGGTAGCGTCAGGTTGTGGGGATGCTTTTCTTCAGCAGGGACAGGGAAGCTGGTCAGAGTTGATGGGAAGATAAATGGAGCAAAACACAGGGCAATCTTAGAAGAAAAGCTGTTAGAGTCTGCAAAATTCTTGAGACTGGGACAGAGGTTCACCTTCCAGCAGGGCAATGACAAACTGACTAAACATACAGCCAGAGATACAATAAATGGTTTAGATCAAAGCATATCCATGTGTTAGAATAGCCCAGTCAAAGTCTCTAGACCTAAATCCAATTGAGAATCTGTGGCAAGACTTGAAAATTGCTGGTTACAGACGCTCATCATCCAATCTGACAGAGCTTGAGATATTTTACAAAGAAGAATGGGCAGAAATGCCACTCTCTGCAAAGCTGGTAGAGACATCCCCAAAAAGACTTGCAGCTGAAACTGCAGTGAAGGGAGGTTCTACAAAGTATTGACTCAGGGGGGCTGAATACAAATGTACCTCACACTTTTCACATATTTATTTGTAACAAAATGTTGAAAACCATTTATCATTTTCCTTCAAATTCACAATTATGTGCCACTTTGTGTTGGTCTATCACAGGGATATGCAATTAGCGGATCTCCAGCTGTTGCAAAACTACAAGTCCCATCATGCCTCTTCCTCTGGGTGTTATGCTTGTGGCTTTCAGAGTCTTGCTTTGCATCATTGAATTTGTAGTTCTGCAACAGCTGGAAGTCCCCTAATTGCTTATCCCTGGTCTATCACATACATTCCCAATGAAATACATTTATGTTTTTGGCTGTAACATGACAAAATGTGGAAAATGTCAAGGGGTATGAATACTTTTTCAAGGCACTTTATGTCATAGCTGTATAAATGATAATAATAATGGCATAAGGCCATTGAATTTGACTTGACATCAGCCTCTTGCAATTCCCTATATGGTAGCACTAAGCCTGAGAGAGGGGTGGGCAGGACTGGGAATTAGGCTGGCCATACATTATACAATTTTCTATTGGATAGTTCCATGTTCAAAGCTACTTGGCAGAGCCAGCCACATACTACATGCTGGGTAGGGTGTCATTGTGACCTTCATGGTAAGGGGCATTCTTCCCAATGACCACCAATAAATTGATTTTAACAGGGTTTCCCTGAGAACAAAACTGTTTTTTAGCCACTTCCCACCCGGTCAATGGCATATTGATGTCCGGGAAGTGGCTCTGTTATCCTGACTGAGCGTTATCGCGAGCGCGGCGTGTCAGTCTGACACCCCACATCTCCGATCGTGATATGGAGCCTCTGTTAGAGGCTTCTTATCACGTGATCAACTGTGACCAATCACAGCTGATCATCTCGTGAACCAGGAAGTGCCGGTAAATGTCATTTCTCGGTTCTCGCTGACAAGAAGAGCCGATCAGCGGCTCTCCCTGTCAGAGGGGGATCTGTGCTGATAATCAGCACATTGATTATCAGCACAGACCCCTCAGATGTCCCAAACACATGCCAATAAGTGCCCAGCAGTGTCCCCATAAAAAAAGACTGCCAGTGTCCACCACAGTGCCAATCAGTGCCCACTACAGTGCCAATCAGAGCCCACCACAGTGCCAATCAGTGCCCACCACAGTGCCCAGCAGTAACACCTGTCAGTAACACATCCGTACCTCATCATCAGTGCTGCCCATCAATGCCACCTGTCAGTGCCACCTGTCAGTGCCAATCAGTACCACCTATCAGTGCCAATCAGTGCCACCTGTCAGTGCACATCACAGCCACCTGTCAGTGCCCATCAGTGCTGCCTATCAGAGACCATCAGTGCCGCCTATCAGTGCCCATCAGTGCTGCATATCAGTGCCGCCTATCAGTGTCCATCAATTCTACATATCAGTGCCTCCTCATCAGTGCCACCTTATCAGTGCTGCCTTATCAATGCCGCCTCATCAGTGCCCATCAGTGCCGCCTCATTAGTGCCCGTCAGTGAAGGGGAAAACCAAACTGAGAAAAACTTTTTTTTTTTTTTGCTATTTTTTAGTTTGTTTAGCAAAAAATAAAACCCCCAGAGGTGATCAAATACCACCAAATGAAAGCTCTATTTGTGGGAAGAAAATTATAAAAATGTAGTTTGGGTACAGTGTTGCATGACCGTGCAATTGTCATTCAAAATGCGACAGCACTAAAAGCTAAAAATTGTCCTGGGCAGGAAGTGCCTGGTATTGAAGTGGTTAAAGTGGAGGTTCACCCGAAAAGTTTCCGCTTCCGAGTATGGGCTGCGGGACTGGGCATTCCTATTTGATTGACAGGCTTCCGACGGTCGCATACATCGCGTCACGATTTTCCGAAAGTAGCCGAACGTCAGTGCGTAGGCGCCGTATAGAGCCGCACCGACGTTCGGCTTCTTTCGGCTACTCGTGACGCGATGTATGCGACCGTCGGAAGCCTGTCAATCAAATAGGAACGCCCAGTCCCGAAGACCATACACGGAAGCGGCGGAGAAGATCGCTCTCTAAAACGGTAAGTACTGCTTCGATTTTAAAAAAAATACCCGATTCCCCTAGACAAAATGAGCCTCAATCTAAGGTTAAAAAAAAAATTTCAGGTGAACTCCTGCTTTAAGGGGTTCTCTCAAGTACCGTATTTTCCGGCATATAAGACGACTTTCTAACCCCTAAAAATCTTCTTAAAAGTCGGGGGTCGTCTTATACGCCGGTAACCTAACATCTTACCTTACCAGAATCGCGGCCGTACGATTTTTCAAAAGCCGCGCCTCCAACGTCTTCTGTTCCGTGATAGGCGGAAACATTCAGCTTCCCAGGAGGCACTGTGTTCAGTGTCCGCCTATCACGGAGGGCCTCTCGTCCTGTGTTTAGTGTCCGCCTATCACGGAGGCCCTCTCGTCCTCGGACGAGAGGGCCTCAGTGATAGGCGAACACTGAACACAGTGCTTTCTGGGAAGCTGAATGTTCCGCCTATCACGGAACAGAAGACGTCGGAGGCGCGGCTTTTGAAAAATCGTACGGCCGCGATTCTGGTAAGGTAAGATGTTAGGTTACACGGCCGCGATTCTCATGGGATAAGGTAAGGGCACGGTCTGGTCATGTAATGGGGCAGGTCTGGTCATGTAATGGGGCACGGTCTGGTCATGTAATGGGGCTGGTCTGGTCATGTAATGGGGCACGGTCTGGTCATGTAATGGGGCAGGTCTGGTCATGTAATGGGGCTGGTCTGGTCATGTAATGGGGCACGGTCTGGTCATGTAATGGGGCAGGTCTGGTCATGTAATGAGGCAGGTCTGGTCATGTAATGGGGCAGGTCTGGCATGTAATGGGGCACAGTCTGGTCATGTAATGGGGCAGGTCTGGCATGTAATGGGGCACAGTCTGGTCATGTAATGGGGCAGGTCTGGTCATGTAATGAGGCAGGTCTGGTCATGTAATGGGGCACAGTCTGGTCATGTAATGGGGCACAGTCTGGTCATGTAATGGGGCACAGTCTGGCATTTAATGGGGCACAGTCTGGCATGTAATGGGGCATAGTCTGGCATGTAATGGGGCACAGTCTGGCATGTAATGGGGCACAGTCTGGCATGTAGTGGCATAGTCTGGCATGTAATGGTGGCACCGTGAGGCGAGGCATGACTAGTACTAAAGGGGGTAGTCTTATACGGTGAGTATATCCCAAAACCAACATTTTGGCTGGAAAATTAGGGGGTCGTCTTATACGCCGGAAAATACGGTATACAAGTTGAGAAAGGCTGCTCTAAACAAATCTTATAACATAAGAAGTTAGATCAAGCTGCTCCCTACTAAACCAGAATCAGCATGAAGTATATCCTACAGAACTGAAAGAAAAAAGAAAGGCACATGTGATTTCTTTTTAGTGTTGGTGGAGGATCTCACCACAATTTCAAATTTAGACCTCAGGGCTCATGAGTCACTTTAAAGCCACAGAGCTGTTTATCTAAAAGTTCTGCAGCTATTTTAGGGTAGATGGCACAAACACAGATAAGATGTAAAATGAGATCTTTTATTAATATTAAAAGATTACTGCTCAGGAAAGTCATGAAAGAATGAATAAATATAAGGGCCTGTTTCGAAAGACTTTAAGGCGCAAATGCAGTGCGCTTTTAAAATAATTTTGAGCCCTGGTTCACACTCATGCAATGCTGGAAAAGCACAAGATTTGCTGCATTTCCCAGCATTGCATCACACTGCATAACAATCGCACAGCGTCAATGCGATCTGCTGCGGGTGTCAATGTTAGATTACTGACACCCCGCACCAGATCGCAAAACACAGTGCGATTGCCAGGATAGAATAGCATTGGTGTGAACACCCATGCAATGAGATTCAAGTGCGGAAAAAGTGTCCTGCACCATTTTGGTGCGTTTGCGTGATTTGAGCCATACATACAAAACTAAATGTCTCAGGTTAGGGGGAGATACATATGGTGCAAGATGGTATTAGGGTGACCATGTGTCCCGGATTGCCCGGGACAGTCCCGCATTTTGCAGCTCTGTCCCGGGCACCTTCATTCCAGGACAATACAGTGTCCCGGAATGAAACTGACACAGCCACCCCCCCCCGGGCCAATCTTAGGCACCCAAAAAAAGCCGCCACATCACCGCTTTACTCACTGACAGTACTTGTCCTGGCTGGGAATGCCTGGAGGAGCACAATCCCGCCCCCTGCTTGTGATTGGAGAAATCATAAATCCTGCCTCTTGTGTCCAATCACTGTGCTGTGATTTGTTACAGCACAAGCTGATTTTTGGGAATGAAGGGTGTCTCTGAATGGTAGTTTGGAAATGTGGTCACCCTAGATGGTAATGATAATAAAGCAATGACTTAAAACAAGTCCATAAAGTTCTTAAGAAGCAACTTTTGAAGGCAGCCCAGTGGAAGTGTGAAGCCTCGTACACGCGATCAGTCCAACTGATGAGAACGGTCTGAAGGACTACAGCCTACAGCCATCAGGAATTATGGGGCCCCTTACACAGCTTCAGGCATGGGCCCCCTGGAGCAGAGAAGGGGGGGGGGGGGTGCTGCCGCCTGAAATTGAGAAGCGAGGGGGGGCCTTTTACAAAAAAAAAGAAGAAATAAAGAAAATTATATATAAAAAATATCCAGGGCCTTGGAAATCTCTGGGCCCTTTAATAAAATAAAATAAAAATAAAAATAAAAAAAATATATATATATATATTTTTTTAAAAGGGGGGGTTGCCATCTGGGGCCCTGGGGACCTCTGGGCCATATATATATATATATATATATATATATATATATATATATATATATATATATATATATATATATATACAAATTATTATTATTTTTTATAAAAAGAAATTACAAAAAAAGGGGGGTTGCCATCCGGGACCTCTGGGCCCTTTAATTATAAAAAAAAAGAAACCTCTGGGCCCTTTAATAAAAAATGAATAAAAACAAATATATATATATATATATATAAAAAAAAAACATTTATAAAAAAAGGGGGAGTTTCCATCCAAAAAAATATATAAAAATATATAAATAAAATTAAAAAAATAAACATTTATAAAAAAAGGGGCATTTGCCACATGAAGCCCTGGGGACCTCTGAGCCTTTTAATAAATTTTTTTTTATATATATATATATATATATATATATATATATATATATATATATATATATATATAAAAAAACTAAAAAGAAAAGAAAAAAAGAAATAAAATAATATAATTTTTTTTAATTTTTTTTATAAAAAAAAGGGGGGTTGCCATCCAGGGGCCCTGGGGACCTCCGGACCCCTAAAAATATATATATATATATATATATTTTTTTAAAGGGGGTTGCAATCCGGGCCCCTTACAAGTGTACTGCCTGTACCCCCCTGATGGCGGCCCTGCTCATAGGTGACCAACGTCCATCCTTTCAGTAACCGGTTACCTTGATCCCCGGTAGATTGTGGAGACCCTATTTGATCGCCAGCCTCTCTTGGCTCTCCTCAGATGTACTCCGAACAGCTTCCGCTCACTGGGAACACGCTTGGGATCTTCTCAGGATTGGGGACCCAGTCGATTACTGGGGCTCAGCCACAGCTTAAATGTTCTGGACCAACATGGTCCTGGAACCAGGAACACTGCGTGGCACGTGCACCCCGGCCTGGAAGGCCATTTTGCTGGGGCGCTGTGATGCAGTCACCCTGAAGGTGGGTGCCACACTCGAAGAAGACCCCAGACCAATGGCGTCTGTCCCATAAATACCCTTCCCCAGCATGCACAGCAAGGAAAAACACTCCTGATTGGCAGCAGGGGAAAAGCACCCAAGCTTTGACTCCACTGCTGCCACCTATCGTCCTGGGGTGGGAATAGCACCCCAGAAGCAATAGAATAAGCCCACAGCTCAGCCAAGCTGAGACAGAGACCCAATTTTAACAGATTAACTGGATCAGAGCCAACAAACTCTCAGATCCCCCTCTAAATTTAATCTAGCACCGGTACCTTGAAGTAACCAGGCGCTACATATACAATTCTCCTTTAAGTGGGCGTGACAAGGGGTGTGTCCTATGCCTGCATACTTTTGCTGAAAGGCGTCCCTCACCCCCATCTCAAAAAGTTGGGAGGTATAACAAATTGAGAAGGTGAATCTCCTTCCCAGGGGCAAAGACAGCAATAAAAACTGACAGGGGTTCTAATCCCTCTCCGTTCTATCCAAAACAAAAAGAAAAGTTTTGCCTTTAGTTATACTTTATATACTTTAACAAACTTCCAAATGTAGACGGCTGTGTGCTTACTGTGTTGAAAATACAATTTCAGAACTAATTAAACTGACACTGAACTTTTTATTTATTATATTTTCTAATGAAATCAGAACTACAATAAAATTATACTATATCTGGAAAAAGTCAAGGTTAGATATAAAAGAGAACCTGCCCTTTTGGTAAAGAGCAGGATAAAATGTATTTAATTCAAAGTACAGGTAGGAAAAAATCTGTCACCTTCTTCTTCTAAAAGAAAAAGAGATCAATGGCAAAGGGTATAGGAAAGGTCAGAACTATATTGATCTATAGATACATTCTAAGGGCAATATATAGTATAGAAATTTGATTATAATGGGTTCAAATCCAAGTAATCTGGTAAATGAAAGCAGTAAAGTCCAAATGTGGCTTCATTCATTCCACATTTTGAAAAATTGATTAAAATTCACATTTTTGTTTACATTTTTAATTACTACTCCATTATTCCTCCAAAATCCCCTCTGCTGGCAGCAGACTGAGGAGGACTGTTGCATCTTTTGTGAGATCAGCCGGCTATATCATCAATTGTCCTACACACCTCTGGCACAGTCATTGCTCTTCGGTCAGCGTGATGCATGGATTCTGAATTCTCTATTGGGCAGGGGAATCTTTTGTATAAGTGAATTTAAACAAAAAAAATAAAAGATGTATTTATAGCAGCTTACACATCCTTAGATGTGGTGGATGCATTTCTTTTTATTTTAAAGGTGTCGCGCTACCTTCTTAATGACCGCTGGATTTTGTTGTGATTGATGATCGATCTACACCAGGGGACATCTTTTTTTGTAATAAAGGACTTGTCAAAAACTTGTGTTGTGTTTTTATTAACTTTTTACACTTTTTTGGGAAAATAAGTGGGGGTACTTTGTACCACATATTCATTCACACGGGGGTGGGGATGGGATCTGGGGACCTTGTTAAAGGGGGCTTCTAGATTCTGATAAGTTCCTTCCCGCAGACCCCCACAACCACCGGCCAGGGTTGTGGGGAAGAGGCCCTTGTCCCCATCAAAAGGGAACAAGGTGCTTTGGGGGGCCGGCACAGCCCCCTGCCCCAAAGCACCCACCATTATGATGGCATGTAGCCATGTATGGTTCAGTGGGTGGGGGCACAGGCTCGTCCCACCCGCCATTGTAGATGTCCCTGAGGACGAAACGCGTAAGAAAAATGGTTCATCGCTCCCCACATTGCTTTACCTTGCTTTGCTTTAGGTGATAACTTTTATTCTATGTATTTCAGTTTTAAATAAACCCACTTGTTTTTGATCTACACTATTGGAGCCCCTCTTCTTTTTTCCATATGCCTTGTTGGGATTAAAGTTAGTGTGGTGGTCCAATCCAGTCGTCTGCCCTTCCAGTTTGGTTGAAGTGCCACGAGATTCTTTGGAGGTTCCACTGGAGATCTCGAGTCCTTTCCACTGTCTGGTTATCCATCGATCTGGCCATCCATGCTTGTATGATCCGCTGTCGCTGACATACGGGTCCACCAGTTGCGGTAAGGGTATTCATTCTTAACTATCTAGAGAAGACATATTCCCACTTTGGATGCCCGGCTTATCAACCTTTTTATATCTGAGGAGCATCACTTCATTGTTGTGGACTCACACTTAATTTTTCCTTTACAGGACTTGATGTGGGTTATTGGACTAGTTTTGGTTTTACCCTTTACACCATGTAGGACTTTCATATTCAATTTTTATTGAATGCTTACTAGAATGTTCATTTTTTTTATGTGCACTTTCATTTCACATAAGGTATTGTCACATATTTGTCACATTTATATGTAGCAGCTTTTAGTTAATAGTTACCTAATACTCTCATTGTTTGCGCAATATTTTCCTATTTTCCCACTTTCCTTTCCTGACCTGCTGGACGACATACTCGGATAAGGATCTGGTATAGATTGGGGGGGACCCCACTCTGTTTCTGCATTTTTCATTGCTGGCATCCTTTTGTCTACATTTTAGCTGTCAGTGGGAAAGCCCATTGACAGCTGATGAATCATCGGTTGTTAAAGCGGATGTCCGCTGAAAAAAAAATATTAAAAGTCAGCAGCTACAAATACTGCAGCTGCTGACTTTTAATAATCGGCACACTTACCTGTCCTGGAGTCCAGCGCCGTCCGCAGCAGAGGACGAGCGATCGCTCGTCACTCTGCTGCCCCCCCCCACATCCTTGGTGAGGGAACCAGGAAGTGAAGCGATCCGGCTTCACTGCCTGGTTCCCTACGGCGCATACGCGAGTTGCGCTGCATCTGCTGAATGGCTCCCGCTGTGCTCTGGGAGCCGAGTGTTCACAGAACACAACGGGGGGGGGGGGGGGGGGGGGGGCGGTAGGTGACGTCCTGCCTGCATATTACGTAGGTGGTGGTCATAATGTTATGGCAGATCGGTATAAAATAGCAGATAGTTCTTCAGGGCTAAGTTCAGATAATATTGTATGGTTGAGCCACACATTGACATTCTCTCAATGTCCCCTTGTTCTATACAGCTCTGGAATGACTTGTTCTTTTTGTGTTCCATTAGGAACAAAACATTAATTTTCCATATTTTTCTTGTAATTTACAGTGTGACTAGCTAATTGAATGTTACGAGAAAGAAACGGAAAATAAATTAACATTTAGATGATGAAACAAAGTGTTCATTGCTAATATTTTATTGGGCTTCAGAACCTGGTTGGATAAAAGTATGAGATATGCTATGGCTGACTTGTTTTTAAAGATGTGCGTTCCTTGGCTGCCATCATATTTTCCTCACTGGTTAAAGCTGAACTAAAAAAACTGCAAGCAGGCGGCTTTTCATGACGTTCTAAATCTCCTTTCTGCAATAAGACACACTTACCTGACTGCTCACTGTCCTCTGCTGAATGGCTTGTGGCTACAGCATTAAAATACATACTTGAAGGTCCAAAGCTTTGCCACGGGTATACCTGCCCTATTAACTGTAGAAATCTCCTCTCGCCCTCCGTAATATTGTCTCACATTGCCTAGCCTAGTTATGGACAGGGCTTATTGCCCAAAAAGGAGAACTCTAGTTTCTTTGTTCGCTAATGCCCAACGAGGTGGACACGTCATGGCACAATTAATTCTTTGTGTCTCATTACCTTAACAGCGACGTAACACATGACTAACTGCGCGGTGTATTCCTACATGTTGCAGCACTTCTGAAAGAATTCCCGCAGAACATATATTCCAGCCCAACATTAATGCCACCTTTCTCCTAGTGACATACCACCAGTACTAAGCTGACTCTTGAGGATCCTCTTCACACTTTCTTTCCCCCATGACATACCACCGCTATGGAGGGGGTCACATCAGGCACCCCCTCGCTAAAAGAGCACACAACGTCATCCCTGACAGTCACACTGAACACGCCAACTGGCAGCTTAGCCACTTAAACAGGGCATTTTCACCCCCTTCCTGCCCAGGCCAATTTTCAGCTTTCAGCTCTGTAACATTTTGAATGACAATTCCGCGGTCATGCAACACTGTAACCAAATTAAATTTTTATAATTTTTTTCCCCAAACAAATAGAGCTTTCTTTTGGTGTTATTTGATCACCTCTGTGGTTTTTATTTTTTATTTTGCACTATAAACAAAATAGAGTGACAATTTGGTAAAAAACAAAATATTTTTTACTTTTTGCTATAATAAATATACCATTTTTTTTTTGTTTTTTAAATGTTTTTTCTCAGTTTTCTGGCTAGGGTTTACAACTCTTTTTTTTTTCAACCAACTTTACGAAACTGTAAATATGAACATTTTTTTTTTTTTAGTTTAGAGATTTTTCAAATTATAATTTTGAATAGTCTCAGTTCACACCACTAACACATTATTTTAGCACACAATTTATTTTTATTTTTTTATGCCACCATTTTTTTTTTATGGCAACAGTTTGTGCAGGGCCTTACAAAATAAAAGGAGACAGTTACAGTTGCAACACAATTAACCCTAGGGGGTGATCAAGGGGTTAAATGTGTTACCTAGGGAGTTATTCTAACTGTGTGGGGAGGGGACTGACTAGAAGAGGAGACCGATCGGTGGTGTTCCTATATACTAGAAACACACGATCTGTCTCCTCTCCCCTGACAGGACGTGGATCTGTGTATTTACACACACAGATCCATGCTCCTGCTCTGTCACGAGCGGTCGCAGGTGCCCGGCAGCCATTGCGGCTGCCAGGCGCGCACATCGGCTCCTCGGTGACGCAGCGCGCTGCCCCCTATACCGCTAGGAAGCCAAGGACATCATATGACACCTGCCCAGGATGGAAGATCCCATCTGCGGATGTCATATGACTATGGGCGGGAAAGGAAGTGGTAAAGACCAAAACACTACTGGCGATGGTACTTAGATCTTCCCTTGCAAGATTCTCCACTTGCAAACTCTTGGTAGCACACTTCCCATCAGGGGCATTTTATGAAATCAGTGGGCCTGTGTGCAAGCTCATAAGTTGGGCCCCATTGCTTGATGAAAAAAAAAACAAAAAAAAAAACAAAAACAACATGGCGTGCTTAGCACATCGCAGCAAAGAGAAGGGCATGTTTTTCATTGTGCCATGGTTGTTGCTAGAATTTAAAAAGGCTTGCAATACCTTTGGCCAGTTTTAGCAGAGCAGTTATGCGGCAGGCATAGCACGCCAAGGGCAAATGGTGGGTGTGGTCAAATTGTGTTAACGGTGGGAGGGTCTTAAAGGGGCATGGTTAAATAAAACAGAAACCTTCTTGTACCCATTAAGGCCCCTTTCACACTGGGGCGTTTTTCGAGCGTTATTACAGTGTTTTTCAAGCAATATTAGGCCCCTTTACAACCACTTTAAGGGATAAAACCAGGGCTTTTTTTCAGGGGGAACTTGGTGGAACTCAGTTTCACCACCTCTGGCTCGGAGCCCTGTGTGTGGGGAGGGGGGGGGCTGCTCACCACAATCAGTCCGGTTTCTGTGTTTACAAGTGACAGCTCTGCACTGTGTGTAACCCTCCGGAACTCTGCACTCTGTATGTAATGCAGTTATGGTCTTTAATACCCCTTTAAGACCCTCCTACTGTTCGAGAAATTTGACTGACCACACCCACTATTTGATGTGATTTGGAGGGTGAGTGTGGGTGAAGGGGCTTTAAAGGGGTCATGGTTGAGTTCCAGCACCTATTTTTTGAAAAAAATGCCCTGGATAAAACCTATATACATCCGGTATATATACACTCCTTTCTTCTACCTACAGCACACCCTTACTTTTAGAACTACATCTCCCAGGACCAGCTAGCACTTTGTGGATGGTCTGACAAGAGTGTATTCAGACCACAGAAAATGCCATTTGCAGATGGGGACAGCGGGCCCCTTTGGTGTAACATAAATGAGGACTTTGGTGCTAGCTGTCCTTCTCTGAGGCTACTGCTCCCAGTTCCCCATCTTCATGCACTGCCAGCCTGCCTGGCTGTAGCTGCCCCTTTCTCTAGCCCTCCTGGATACTTCTCCACAGTCCTCCCAGACTGACTCTGCGTCAATCCCAGACTGCTTGCACCCAGTCCCTTCAGGCATGCCTCTCAGTCCTCTGACTGCAACACTCACCAGCCCACGTGGCTGTCTTCCTCTGTGGAGATTTGCCCGGCAGTGCTGTCCTCTCATTGCTCCCATGCCTCCTGGTCAGGATCCCTCTGTGTGTCATGAGGAGGGATCCCTTCCGCACCTGAGCCCAGGCCTGAGCTACCCCCCCCCCATACTGGAGAGCTACTCTCAAAGCCCCGGCAGCCTAACACTCCATCTCCATCTTCCAACTGAACTCCACACTGCCCCAGCTGGGCTGACCCTGAGTATTTCAGTAGGCCTGCTCCCTGCCAACCCTTCTTTTGGGGATTTGTCAGGGCCCTCAGAATACTCCAGGCAGCTCCACCCTACTTCCCCTCCCATCCTTCTAGAAGGTTCCAGTACATTCGAGAAGTAGAGGGAGGTCTCAGTGATGCAGCCTGTGAGTCATCCAGCTCTCCCTGGATCTCTGCCCAACCCAGGAAAACACACAGGCTGAACATTTATCTATACCAACACAAAAACTCTAGCACTCTAGCAACACTAAGGGGTGCAACACGTCCCCCCTCCCCCCAACCAGATCCTGTCTTGTACACAGATGGCGGCATGAAGCCTGGACTTTCTATCTTCCTAGCCCCTTACACTGTTAACTACCTAGATGACCAAGTTTGTACCAATAAACACACATCTCACTCCATTCCCCGGGCACTAGTTGTAATAGACACTTCTCTATATATTCATTCAGAGGCTCAAAGACTTATTTTATTTGTTTGAGGCTAGCAAAGAAACATATTAGTCCAGATACTGGCAAAGGCATAGTCCACCTTGGTCCTGGGATTCGGGAGCAGGATGGATCCTTTCAAGAACACATGGAGGATCTTAACAGGAGGCACAGAGAGGAGTCAGAGAGGACAGTAGGAGCTAGTACTGCCAGGCAAGTCTTCAGGAGGGAACCACCGTTTTGCAGCCAGGAGGGCTGGTGAGTGACATGGGCAGTTGAGAAGGGTTGAGAGGTATGCCAGAGGACTCAGAGGAAACAGTCAGAGCTGGGTGTGGAGCCAGTGAGTATTGCAATGTCACAGGCAGTGAAGTCGGGCAGCTGCAGGAGGACTGGCAGGGCCTGAAGAGGACTTTCTGGGAGCAGTAGTCCTCCATAGGACAGCTAGCACTAAAATGTGTGCAGCTATCAATATTTTGCAGTGTATGCATGTTTTTGCCATCCTGAACCTGTTTTGTATTACTGATTTTATTTGACACTTGTTTAGTAAAATACAAATTAAAGTTACTCTCTGTATGATCTCTATTGGATTAGGGTGTGCACCCCAAAGCTCAAAACACATGTGCATGCGTGTGTGTATATGTGTATATATACATACGTGTCAGTAGAGCGTTGTGCAGTATCAGTAGGGCAGTGGATAGTGTTAGTATTTTTTATTTTTATTATTACATTTTCTATTATTTTGTACAATTTTTTATTTATTTTTTACTATTTTGTTTTACATTTTTTTACTTTTGTGAAATATCAGGGGTCTAAACAGGGGGAATCTATGCCACATAGGGTGATTAGGGTGTGCCCAGGCACACCTGGCACACCCTGTGCTCACGTCTATGCCCATTACCCATTATGTTAAAAGTTCATGCACATAATATTTCTTTTACATTGTAATCTGTACATTGTAATTTGAAAAAGTACCCATACATGTTCACTTGCTGCTTGCTATAGTGAGAAGGAAACGCTTTGCTCTGCTGAATCCTTTACTAAACTTCCACTTGCTGGGAGTTTGTCTGCTCTGTGATTTCATTAGCAATGTCCCCACATCTGATGACCTGCCAGTTCCCTGTCTGTTATCATTTGCTTTTGGCGTGCCCTGACTTCACATTCACACACTCTGATTGCAAGCATGACCTTTGTGGAATCATTCAGTCACAGAGTGCTCTGACATCTGTGAGTCTGCCTGTGTCAGCTTGTCACTGCTGCTTGTCACTTTCCGGGACGGTGACCTGCCATATTTGTCTATACGTCTAGCATCGAAGGTTCAATGATTCAGTAAGGTACAAGCATGTTAATTAACTCATTAGGAATTAAAATATGCCCTGGAGGAAAATAAAGGTCCTGCAGCGGGACTGATAATTCTCTGTTACTTTATTTTATGAAATCAGAAGGAAATAATAAAGGTTAAAAGAACATATATATATACAGTACAGACCAAAAGTTTGGACACACCTTCTCATTCAAAGAGTTTTCTTTATTTTCATGACTATGAAAATTGTAGATTCACACTGAAGGCATCAAAACTATGAATTAACACATGTGGAATTATACATAACAAAAAAGTGTGAAACAACAGAAAATATATTTCATATTCTAGGTTCTTCAAAGTAGCCACCTTTTGCTTTGATTACTGCTTGGCACACTCTTGGCATTCTCTTGATGAGCTTCAAGAGGTTGTAACCTGGCGCAGCACCCCATCACTCTCCTTCTTGGTCAAATAGCCCTTACACAGCCTGGAGGTGTGTTTGGGGTCATTGTCCTTATCAAAAATAAATGATGGTCCAACCAAACGCAAACCGGATGGAATAGCATGCCGCTGCAAGATGCTGTGGTAGCCATGCTGGTTCAGTATGCCTTCAATTTTGAATAAATCCCCAACAGTGTCACCAGCAAAGCACCCCACACTATCACACCTCCTCCTCCATGCTTCACGGTGGGAACCAGGCATGTAGAGTCCATCCGTTCACCTTTTCTGCGCCGCACAAAGACACGGGGGTTGGAACCAAAGATCTCAAGTTTGGACTCATCAGACCAAAGCACAGATTTCCACTGGTCTAATGTCCATTCCTTGTGTTCTTTAGCCCAAACAAGTCTCTTCTGCTTGTTGCCTTTCTTTAGCAGTGGTTTCCTAGCAGATATTCTACCATGAAAGCCTGATTCACACAGTCTCCTCTTACCAGTTCTAGAGATGTGTATGCTGCAAAAGGTGGCTACTTTGAAGAATCTAGAATATGAAATTTATTTTCAGTTGTTTCACACTTTTTTGTTATGTATAATTCCACATGTGTTAATTCATAGTTTTGATGCCTTCAGTGTGAATCTACAGTTTTCATAGTCATGAAAATAAAGAAAACTCTTTGAATGAGAAGGTGTGTCCAAACTTTTGGTCTGTACTGTATATATATATACACATATATATATATTAGGGCTGTTACTGATCAAAATTTTTGTGTTCGATTAATCGATTTATTTTTTAATCGATTAATCGACTAATTTCGATTAATTATAACGCACATACAGATCCAACTCTTTTTAGCTGATCTCCTTGCAGGCTGATTCCCAGTGCAGCTACCAACCACTGGAAAATGGATAGCAGGATACAAAAAACACACAAAGGCAGCGCTCGATGGGAATAGCATTAAAACTTGTATAGTCTTCAAGTAGGTAACAAAATAAATATTGCACTGGAGATAAAATCGATGTAGCTACATAAACTGTAAAAATGGTAAATACCAAACGGTAACAAAAGCAGTCATAAAAACATGTAGCCAAGTATGATACTGGTATAAAAATGTGTACAACGATACCACTGCTGAATCCAGATGAGGAGAGGTTAACATCAGTCTGTCGGCATGTAGATGTCCCGTGAAGGGAACTATCACAACTCCCAGTGGATGGTTGTAGAATCCCAGGTGTAACAGCCCTTGCATGTGGCAGATAGTAAGGTCCCGCCGGCATGCAGATATGAAGGAGCACAGCAAAGGAGCCCTTCAGATGGACACGGCAAGCCCCGCCGGAGTCCGTGACGTCACCGGATCTCCTGAAGGCCCGGAAGCCGGCGGAGAGGTGAGTACCAATCAAAAAAAATTTGATCGATCAATAAAAATATATATATACACACACACACACACACTGTACAGTGGGTAAAATGAGTATTGCACACGTCACCACTTTTCTAGGTAAATATATTTTTCTAGGTGCTATTGACATTACATTTTCACCACATGATGGTGGCAACCCATACAATTCATACATACAAAGAAGCCAAAACAAATACAGTCATAAATAAAGTTATATGTATTAAAATGGAACAATACAGGTAAAAAGTATTGAACACTTGAAGAAAGGGAGATGCAAAAAGGCATTGAAAGTCAAGACACCAAGATCTACCTGTAATTAGAAAGTAATTCTGCCCCTTGTCAGTGCAAATTAATATCAGCTGGTTTAGACTCAACTGATGGCCTATAAAAAGGTGTCTCATTACCAAGGTGTCACACAAGAAATATCTAATGAAAAAAAAGCAAATAGCTCTCTGAAGACCTTCACAACCTTATTGTTCTAAAATTTACTGATGGCATTGGTTACAGAAGGATTTCTAAACTTCTGAATGTTCCAGTGAGCACTGTTGAGGCCATAATCCGGAAAGGGAAAGAAAATAATTTCACCATAAACCAGCCAAGACCAGGTGCTCCTTGCAAGATTTCTGACAGAGGAGTGAAAAGAATTATCAGAAGCGTTGTCCAAGGACCACTTGTGGAGAGCTTGACCTGGAATTAGCAGATACAATTGTTTCAAAGAAAATAATAACCAATGCAATCAAACCCCATGGCCTGTATGCACACTCACCACACAAGACTCCATTGCTGAAGAAAAGCATATCGAAGTTCGTTTAAAGTTTGCTGCACAACATTTAGACAAGCAAGTTAAATATCCAGAGAATATAGTGTGGTCAGATGAGACCAAAATTGAACTTTACGGATGCCATAATACACTGCACATTAATGGCACATCAAATGGCACTGCACATCACCCCAATAACACCCCAGTACCAACAGTGAAGTGTGGAGGTGGGAACATCATGGTGTGGGGCTGTTTTTCAGCATACGGTACTGGTAAACTTCATGTTAAGGATAAATGGAAAAATGTACCAAGACATCGTTGATCAAAATCTGCTGCCATCATGAAGATGAAACGAGGGAGGACATGTCAGCAAGATAATGATCCCAAACACAAAGCCAAAGAAACTCTCAATTGGTTTCAAAGAAAGAAAATAAAGCTGCTGGAATGTTTGTGTGGAAGAATGGGCCAAAATCACACCTGAGCAATTGCATGCGACTAGTTTTTCCATACAGGAGGCGTCTTGAAGCTGTCATTACCAACAAAAATAACACAGGATTACAGCGTCAAATGACACTTGAGAAAGGAGCGCGCAGGACTCGCCATAGACCAGCGCACGCTCTGAAACGCGTTGTGACACCTTTGTGATCCCTGTCAGCCACCGTCCCTCTGACGCCACTGACCAACAGATGAGCGGCTTGCCTAACAGCGCTCTCACACGATTGCAGATTCGGCTCCCTCCGGCGTTTGAGCGGAGATTTCCTACATATCGCAGGCACACGCCAAACCCCGACTCCATCTGACTACCAGCACTTCAGCCTTTGCTCCTGTTATATCAAATGTGTTGGATATCTGCACCTGTCACTATAATTAAATCAGATAACTTAGAGGCGCTTTTCCTGTTTTTTTTCATTACCAACAAAGGATTTTGTAGCAAGTATTAAATAAATTTCAGTTAGCGTGTTCAATACTTTTTCCCTGTTTCATTCCATTTTTTTACACATAACTTAATTTCTGAACTTATTTTTATTTTTTTGTATAAATGGATTGCATGGGTTGTTACCAACATGTGGTGAAAATGTGTCAATAGCAAAATATACTTACCTCAAAAAAAGGGTGACATGTGCAATACTAATTTTACCCGCTATATACTGTATATATATATATATATATATATATATATATATATATATATATATATAGAGAGAGAGAGAGAGAGAGAGAGAGAGAGAGAGAGAGAAGAGAAATAGAAAAAGGAGAGAGAGAGAATGAATAACTATGGATAAAAAATAATCCAGTAAACAAAACCCACAATATATTTAAAAGAAAAGTGCACTTTTAAACTACTGTAAGTGGCAGTTTGTTTAGAGTTCTGTGAATGGGAAACTACAGGTACCGACAGCCTTTGAGGCTGTCGGCTTGTAGTTCTCAATAAACTAACAGGGTGCTGTTGAGTGCTCTAGGTAGTTTATTGTCTCTTCCTGACAGAGTGTAATTGCTTGCTCATAGGAGGCACCAGCAGACAGATACACTGACAGGTCTGCAGGAGTCCTGAATGGCACCTGTGATCTGTTGACCGCGGGTGCAATGCTTTCTAGGCTTCTAGTAAAGAAAATAATAATTTCAAATTTTTAACCTAAAAATGTGCATTTATTGCTTTAACCAGTTCCCGACCCCCGCATGTACATATACGTCCACAATATGGCACGTACAGGCACATGGGCGTACACGTACGTACTTGCCTATTAGCGGGTGGGGGGTCCGATCGGGAGCGATCCGGGACCACGGCGCGGCTATTTGTTTATAGCCGCTCCGTCGCGATCGCTCCCCGGAGCTGAAGAACGGGGAGATCCGTATGTAAACACGGCTTCCCCGTGCTTCACTATGGCGGCGCATCGATCGTGTCATCCCCTTTATAGGGAGACACAATCGATGACGTCATTCCTACAGCCACACCCCCCTACAGTTGTAAACACACACTAGGTGCACCCTAACTCCTACAGCGCCACCTGTGGTTAACTCCCAAACTGCAACTGTCATTTTCACAATAAACAATGCAATTTAAATGCATTTTTTGCTGTGAAAATGACAATGGTCCCAAAAATGTGTCAAAATTGTCCGAAGTGTCCGCCATAATGTTGCAGTCACGAAAAAAATTGCTGATCGCCGCCATTAGTAGTAAAAAAAAAAAAAATTAATAAAAATGCAATAAAACTATCCCCTATTTTGTAAACGCTATACATTTTGCGCAAACCAATCGATAAACGCTTATTGCGATTTTTTTTACTAAAAATAGGTAGAAGAATACGTATCGGCCTAAACTGAGGAGAAAATATGTTTTTATATATGTTTTTGGGGGATATTTATTACAACAAAAAGTAAAAAATATTGCATTTTTTTCAAAATTGTCGCTCTATTTTTGTTTATAGCGCAAAAACTAAAAACCGCAGATGTGATCAAATACCACCAAAAGAAAGCTCTATTTGTGAGGAAAAAAGGACGCCAATTTTGTTTGGGAGCCACGTCGCACGACCGCGCAATTGTCTGTTAAAGCGACGCAGTCCCCGAACTGTAAAAACACCTTGGGTCTTTAGGCTGCATATTGGTCCGGGGCTTAACTGGTTAAAGGTGAACATATCCTCTAAGCCATGGATGGGGCTGTGACACAAAACAATGAGGTAAAGTAAGATGGTGTCATGCTTTTCAGGCTAGGGCAGAAGAGATAGGCCCAGAGCTAAGACAGGAAGGGATAGGCAAAGGGCCTACATGAGTGGGTGATAAGGAGAACCTGTAAACACAGGGTTAAATGGTTAGAATAGAGTTCAAAGTTAGTGGTCACATAGCTGATTATATAGAAGTGGACTGATTTGGACAAAGGGTGGTTTGTGGGGTGGAGTAGGGAAAGTTCAGTTGGAGATCAGCAAACATCAAGAGCACTTCCCTCCCACCTGCTTTACACTATTGACATTGGACAGTTTGAATACAAGTCATAGCAGCTGGTTTGTGGTCCTTGAAGGTGAGTTCATTGGTGGTATGGGAAAACAGTTGGGGACCCATCTTTGAAGTGATGTCCCCTATTTAGTGTGGTCAGCTTGGAGTGACTGGGTAGTTTTGGACAAGTACTGTATGTGTTTGTGGTCAACTGATATCGATCCCAAAGCAGTTTATTGCTACTGCGGGCCCAACATAGGTAACTGGTGCTGGAGACACAGGGGACATGTGTACTGTTCATATGGTGCCTTCGAGGACCTGCAACCTTGTTGGTTGCTATGGGTATTTAACCACTTGCCGCCCGCCAATGGCAAATTGACGTTGGCAAAGTGGTTTCAAAATCCTGAGTGGACCTCATATGACGTCCTCAGGATATTGAGTCGCTGCGCGCCGATCGTTGTTGCAGGGTGTCAGTCTGACAAATGCTAGCGGGGATTAAAAGCACCCCGCTAGCGGCCGAATAGCGCAGCTAAAACGCTGCTTTACCGATAACGCGGCCAGCTGTGTCATGACCCGGGTTGTATTCGAACCGGGATCTTCCTGGTCTCTTAAACCAAAGCCTTACCTGTTGTGCTACAGAAGAGATCTAGACTTTGGGAATGTCCTTACTGTGTTCAATACTACATCATACTCTCTAGCTCCACCTGCTGCCAGCTGTGGACAATTCTCAATCTGGACAGCCTTTAAATAGGAAGTGAGGTCATCACTCAGTGCCCGTTTATTTGGATTTCTTCCCTGGGTGTTTTGACTTCAGTGATCTTCCTTGTATTGAACTCCTGCCTGATATCCCGACTATTCTACAGCCTGCTGATTTTGTACCTTGCCGCCAGATCGTGAATGACCTTAGCCTGCCTGACTCTTCTCCGGATTTTGATTGTGAACTATTTGCCTGACGACGCTTTGCCTGGATCTCAAGCACACTACTTCCACTTCGGACACTACCTTTTACAGGTACCTTACATAATAAACGGGCCACAATGGCAGTGGACCCTGCTGAGATTGTTAAGGCGATTACACGTCAGGGACAATTGATCGGAGCTCATGAACAGCATCTTTCTTCCCTGGACGCCAAGTTAGATGAACTTTGCACCATGCTCAAATCTTGTTTGCCTGGATCCTCTGCAACGGTTCAGACTCCGGATCCTACTCCTGCTACGGTCCAACCCGCCTCTTCTGTACCACCAAAACTTCCCTTGCCTGACAAGTTTGGTGGTGATACTGAGGACTGCAGAGGCTTTTTAAATGTTTGCCGTTTGCATTTCCGCAACAACCCTGCGACTTTTAGCACTTCGTCTGCCAAAGTGACTTTTGTAATTTCCTTGTTAAAGGGGAAGGCCCTGGCCTGGGTCTCTCCTTATTTGGAACGCAACGATCCTGTACTCCAAGATGCTGAAAAATTTCTGGCCTCTCTCCAGATTGTATTTGACAAGCCAGGTAGAGTTTCTGCAGCTGAGTACTCCCTCTTGGACATACAACAAGACACCAGATCTGTGGCACAGTATGCTATTGAGTTCCGTACCCTTGCTGCTGAAACAAATTGGGACTCAAGGGCATTACGTGCAGCCTTCCGAAAAGGTCTTACGGATCGCATCAAGGACGAATTAGTCTATAAGGATCTCCCAGAAGACCTTGAGAAATTCATAGAGCTGTGTGTTCGTCTGGATGTCCGGTACCATGAAAGGTGCCAAGAGAGACTTAGAACCCGCAAGTTTCCTAGGCCAGTTTACCGTTTGGCCCCTAACTTCCAAGCACCACCTCAGCCAGAACCTGAAACCTCTGTTGAACCCCAGACACCTGTGGAACCCATGGAGGTGAGCCGTCTCCACCTAACTGAGTCAGAGAAACAAAGGAGGCGTTCATTGGGCCTATGCCTGTACTGCGGACTTAAAGGACATTTAGTATCTGTCTGCCCCTCCCGTCCAGTAAGGCAGGGTCTAACCAGTGTTGGAGGAGCTGGCTTAGACCTTACAGGTAGATCCTCCAAGACCAAGATTACTGTTCCGGCTACTATCCATTTATCTTCTAAGCTTGTTTTCTGTGAGGCTTTTGTGGATTCCGGAGCTGCGGGTATATTCTTGGACTACACTTTTGCAAGAAAGAACAACATCCCATTTGTTCCTAAGTCTAGACCCCTGAACATTACCACCCTGAATGGACAGCCCTTGGGAGATGGTATTGTGAAATTCGAGACTACAACAATCACCCTGCAGGTAGGCCTCCTCCACAAAGAGGAAGTTGTCTTGTCTCTTATTGATTCTCCGCTTCTGCCTATCATCCTTGGTTACCCATGGTTACAACTTCACAACCCCTCTTTTGATTGGGAAAATGGAGAACTAACCTCCTGGGGATCGTCCTGTCGCCTTCGCTGTTTGTCTCAACCCAAAAGACTTTCTGCTTGCATGTTGGCTCCTGTGACTATCCCACCTACCTTGCCTCGTGAATACCATGACTTTGCAGACGTATTTTGCAAACAAAAGGCAGAGGTGTTACCTCCACATCGTCCTTTTGACTGTACAATTAAATTGATTCCCGGAGCACCTCTTCCCAAAGGAAAGACCTACCCCCTGTCTCTGCCTGAACAAAACTCTATGGAGGAATACGTAAGAGACAACTTGGAAAGAGGTTTTATCCGACCCTCTTCTTCTCCAGTAGGAGCAGGTTTCTTCTTCGTTGAAAAGAAAGATGGGGGCCTTCGACCATGCATAGACTATCGGGGGTTAAATCAAATCACCGTAAAGGACTCCTACCCTTTGCCACTCATTATTGAACTATTTGATCTACTTAAGGGGGCTGTTATATTCTCCAAGCTAGACCTACGAGGGGCTTATAACCTGATTCGAATTAATGAGGGGGACGAGTGGAAGACAGCATTCAACACTCGTAATGGACACTTTGAATATTTGGTCATGCCATTTGGCTTGTGTAACGCACCTGCTGTCTTTCAACGTTTCATGAATGAAATTTTTCATGATTTCAGCAACCGTTTTGTGATCATCTACTTGGACGACATTTTAATCTTTTCCAAGACTCTTCCAGAGCACATCTCGCATGTGAAACAGGTATTACAACGGCTTAGAGAAAACCATCTTTATGCAAAAATCGAGAAATGCAGTTTCCATCAAAGCTGTATTCCTTTCCTTGGGTACATCATAAGTGCTGACGGTTTCCAAATGGACCCTCAAAAACTTTCCGCTGTCTTGCAATGGCCCCAACCGACCACTTTAAGAGGACTCCAAAGCTTTTTAGGATTTGCAAATTACTACAGACGCTTCATTAAGAGTTTTGCCTCCATTGCGGCACCCCTTACTGCCATGACTAAGAAGGGTACAAATTGCAAGGCGTGGTCTTCAGAAGCAAAATCAGCTTTCCAGCGATTAAAGGACATGTTCAGTAAAGCTCCAATTCTTCAGCATCCAAATCCTGACCTCCAGTACATTGTTGAGGTTGATGCCTCTGAGGTTGGAGCAGGTGCCGTACTCTCCCAGAGACAGCCAAAGTCTGGTAGAATCCATCCAGTAGCTTTTTTCTCTAGAAAGTTTTCTCCGGCAGAGATGAATTATGATGTTGGGAATCGAGAACTACTGGCCATCAAATTGGCATTGTCTGAATGGCGACATCTTCTGGAAGGGGCTTCCAAACCTTTTACTATCCTCACGGACCATAAAAACCTACTGTATCTTCAGACTGCTAGACGTCTGAACTCACGTCAGGCTCGATGGGCTCTGTTTTTCTCCCGTTTTAATTTTGTCCTTTCTTACGTTCCAGGGCATAGAAACAAAAAAGCCGATGCTCTTTCCAGACAGTTCGCTTCCTCTGAAGAAGATCAACCAGCCGAGCAGTATATAATCCCACCTCACAAAATTGTCGCACAGATCTCTACGGCCCTTTCCCAACAGCTACAAGAAACCCAGAATCGTGTTCCCCAGGGCTTGAAGATACCACCAGGTCGCCTGTACGTAGCCCCTAGTCTCAGAAAACCTATACTCCTCTGGGCACATGATGGCGTGTTATCCGGTCATCCTGGTGTCACCATCACTCTTAAGACCTTGCAGCGTCATGTCTGGTGGCCTCGTATGAAAAAGGATGTTACTGACTATGTGGCTGCCTGCCCAACTTGTGCTGCTAATAAAGTACCCCGCACATTACCTGCTGGACTGTTACATCCACTTCCGGCACCTCGCCAGCCTTGGACCCATTTGACCATGGACTTCATTGTAGACTTACCCAAGTCCGAGGGCATGACTGCTATATGGGTCACAGTGGATCGCTTTTCCAAAATGTCTCATTTTGTGCCGATTCCGGGATTACCTACAGCGAAAGCACTGTCCACTCTTTTCCTTTCCCATATTGTAAGACATCATGGCATACCTACCAATGTCATCTCAGACCGCGGATCCCAGTTCGTTTCCCGATTCTGGAGAGCGTTCTGCAAGAAACTGGGAGTAACGCTCTCACTCTCTACCTCACATCACCCTCAAACTGATGGTCAAACCGAACGCATGAACCAGACCCTAGAAACCTACCTTCGACATTATGTCAATGCCTTACACTCCAACTGGTCTGAGTATTTGCCTTTAGCTGAGTTCGCCCTAAATTCCCGTTGGCACAGTGCTCTTCATACCACACCATTCTACGCAGCCCTAGGCTATCACCCTCAGACTTTTCCCCTACTTCAGCCTTCTTCTGGTGTACCAGCAGCAGATCAGCGGGTGAAAAATATTCTACTACATTGGAAGAAGATTCGTTTATTACTACGGAAGTCAGCAGGCAAGTACAGGCTTTTTTCCAACAGACGAAGACGCCATATACCTCCATATGTGGTGGGGGACAGAGTTTGGCTATCAACCAAGTATGTGAGACTGAAACAACCTTCTACCAAATTGGGCCCTCGATTCATTGGTCCTTACAGGATCATTGCTCGAGTTGGACCAGTTTCCTATCGCTTAAGATTACCTTCTTCTCTCCGGATACATCCCGTGTTCCACGTTTCACTCCTCAAAAAAGCTATTTTCAACCGCTACTCCAGATCACAACAGCTACCTCCTCCTGTTCTTGTTGATGGACAAAATGAGTTTGAAGTCTCCAAGATTCTTGATTCCAGAAGACAGGGCCGTGGCCTTCGGTATCTGGTTCATTGGAAGGGGTATCCTGTCACAGACCGCTCCTGGGTTCCAGCCAAAGATCTGCATGCCCCTTCTCTTATACAAGACTTCCATACCTCGTTTCCCACTAAGCCCCGCTAGGCCCCCGGAGGGGTCCATTGGGGAGGGGGCCCTGTCATGACCCGGGTTGTATTTGAACCGGGATCTTCCTGGTCTCTTAAACCAAAGCCTTACCTGTTGTGCTACAGAAGAGATCTAGACTTTGGGAATGTCCTTACTGTGTTCAATACTACATCATACTCTCTAGCTCCACCTGCTGCCAGCTGTGGACAATTCTCAATCTGGACAGCCTTTAAATAGGAAGTGAGGTCATCACTCAGTGCCCGTTTATTTGGATTTCTTCCCTGGGTGTTTTGACTTCAGTGATCTTCCTTGTATTGAACTCCTGCCTGATATCCCGACTATTCTACAGCCTGCTGATTTTGTACCTTGCCGCCAGATCGTGAATGACCTTAGCCTGCCTGACTCTTCTCCGGATTTTGATTGTGAACTATTTGCCTGACGACGCTTTGCCTGGATCTCAAGCACACTACTTCCACTTCGGACACTACCTTTTACAGGTACCTTACAAGCTGGCAGTGTGAAATAGCTCTTGAGATAATTCAGCTTCACTCCATGCCCATAGAAATATAGCCTAGAGAATGTACAGACCCCATTAGCACAAATGGACCCCCCTTCAGCACAGACCCCTCCATTCAGCACAGATGGACCCCCCCATTCTGCACAGACCCCTCCATTCAGCACAGATGGACCCCCCCTTCTGCACAGAACCTCCCTATTCCGCACAGACCCCCCTTCAGCACAGATGGACCCCCTTTAATCACAGACGCCCCTTCACAGATGGACTCCCTCTTCAGTACAGACCCCCCTTCAGCACAGATGGACACTCCTTCAGCACATACTCCTCCTTCAGGACAGACCCCCTTCAGCACATACCCCTCCTTCAGTACAGACCCCCCTTCAGCACAGATGGACCCCCCATTCAGCACAAACCCCACCTTCAGCACAGACAGACCCCTCTCCCATTCAGTACCTCAGCCATCAGTGCGGCACAGGCAGCAGGTTCCCTCCCCTAAACACTGGAGGGGGAGGCGGCTTCACTCTGCATACTGTGCCTGTGTGACATCCGGCCTGGGACTGCTCAGACAGCCCGCGGCCGCGAGATTTTTCCACACCTTCTCGCTTTTCCAGGGGGGTCAATTGCCCCCCCTTGCCCTATGGAGCGGACGCCCATGGTGGCTGCACATACAAGATCCAATGTTACAGGCAGGCAGTGACCATTTCAAATTCTCCAAATACTTTTTTCAGTTTAACTGCTCAACTGGACAATTTCCAGCAATCAAATATTAATAATTCAAGTTGTACAATAAGAAGCCCACTACTTTGATCTAGCTTTTCCTTCCAGTATAAATTTGACACAAAGCCAGTATGCACTATAACATGTGGTAGCATCATTTTCCAGCTTTAGCACTGAATCTTACGATAATTGGCTCTAAAATGCTTCCCATTCTTTAATAACTGACAGTTTTCTCCTTTTGAATGATGTAATTTTATTGTGCTACATTTATAGTGTGAATAAAGGCACAGCTCACCTCATGCACGCACACAGTACTATTTCCCATTACTTATTGAAGACACTTAGGCAGAACAGAAGCTAGAGAAAAAAATGAGAACAGGTTATGTTGGACGCTGGACGGTCATTATTAAAGCTACATTCTACTTTTCTTTTAAGTGGCTCTGTCATTATTTTAAACAGGAAAAAGGAAGCTGAGCCTGCAAAGCAAAGCATTAATGCTCACACCTCCTGTTGCCTGGGTCACTGAATTCTGCTGTCTTTAGAAAAAGAGTTTCTTTAAAGGAGAGTTCCAGCCAATATTTATGTTTATTAAAAGTCAGCAGCTACAAAAAGTGTAGCTGCTGGCTTTTGATAAACAGACACTTACCTGCTCCAGCGTTCCAGCGACACGCCGGCCGGGGCTCCGCTCCTCTCCCCTCCTCCCCGGCCGGCGTTTTCATTGTCACTGTGGGCACCCGGCCGTGACAGCTTTTGGCTTCATGGCCGGGCACCCACTGCGCATGCGCGAGCGGCACTGCGCATGCGCGCGCGGCCCGGCGCTGCACTGTTTGATTGGACAGGCGATCGCCTAGGACCTGTCACGTGTCCTAGGCGATCGCCTACAGGGAGGGGCTGCCAAAAGGCGATTAAGCTTAATCGCCTTTGCAGCCCCTCGGCGGAAGGAGGAAGTGGGACAGGAAGTCCCCTTCTCCTGAAGCCCCCACTCCCCCCCCTAAAAAAATTACATGCCAAATGTGGCATGTAAGGGGGTGAGGAGTGGGATAAGCGGAAGTTCCATTTTTGGGTGGAACTCCGCTTTAACATCCAGTAGACTTCTGGGTGTGTTGGTTGCCTGGTCCAGTGGGGAAATTACCTTCTTAGGTGGAATATCGGCACTATGGGGCCTGGAGCAGAGGGGGGTCCGGTTGGGACCACCATAAAAGTGAGCTGTCACTTGGGCTCATTTCACCACCCACTGTTCTGTTATTTGCATGAAACATGGTTGCCAGGCTAGGCATGGGAATTATTCCCTCACCACCTGCTCCCTCCTCCTGCCTAAATCCATCCCTGTGCCACATGGATTAAAGTTAGTGGGCCAGATTCTTGTAGAATCTGCGGCGGCGTAGCGTAAGCCATTTACACCACACCGCCGAAACTTACTGGAGCAAGTGCCGTATTCTCCAAGCACTTGCTCCGTAATTTGCGGCGGCATAGTGTAATTGGCCCGGCGTATGGCCGCGTAATTCAAAGGGGGCGGCTTGTATTCAAATTAAGCGCGCTCCCGTGCCGATCGAACTGCGCATGCGCCGGGCTGAAAAATAGCCCAGTGCGCATGCTCCAGCTCACAACGGAAACCGTCAATGACGCCGACGTGAGCGTCATTGACGTAAAGTCGTATTCAAGAACGACTTAGGAAAACGACGTAACCGACGGAAAAAGACGACGCGGACCCGACGCCATACTTAACATGGCATACGGCGGACTGGCGTAAGGTTACCCCTCATATAGCAGGGGTAACCTTACGCTTATGGAAACAACGTAAGTGACGAGTACGCAACGCAAATTAGTTCGGGAATCGGCGTATCAGACTCATTTGCATAGTCAAATGAGAACTGAACGTAAACGCCACCTAGCGGCCGGCGTTGCATTACATCTAAGATCCGACGGTGTAAGTGACTTACACCTGTCGGATCTTGGCCGTATCTATGCGAAAATGATTATAGGAATCACTCGCATAGATACCCGGGCTCAGAAACAGAGATACAATGGTGTTTCCTGAGATACACCGTCGTAACTCTTCTGAGAATCTGGCCCAGTGTTCCTTTCCTTCCTGTACAGTTTCATTTGTCGCCGTCCCCAAGCACCACCAACAGCTAAATTGTCTTCCTCGGGTAGGGTGACCACGTGTCCCAGATTGCCCGGGAAAGTCCCGCATTTTGCAGGTCTGTCCCGGGCACCTTCATTCCAGGACAATACAGTGTCCCGGAATAAAACTGACACAGCCACCCCCCCCCCCCCAATCCACAACTAATACCCAAAAAAAGGCCGCCACATCACTGCTTTACTCACTGACAGTACTTGTCCTGGCCGGGAATGCCTGGAGGAGTCCCCACCCCCTGCTTGTGATTGGAGAAATCATGAATCCTGCCTCTTGTTTCCAATCACTGTGCTGATTTTGGGAAGGGAGGGTGTCCCTGAATGGTAGTTTGGAAATGTGGTCACCCTATCTTCGGGTGAGATGTGCACAGAGGTGGAATGGGGGTGCGGAGAAGGAAGAGGTTGGAATGGTGGAAGGGAGTGCAAAGGTAGAAGTGGTTACAATGGTGGAAGGGGGTGCAGAAGTAGAAAAGGGTGCAATGGTGCAAGGTGGGGAGTAGAGGTGAAAGAGGTTGCAATGGTGGAAGAGGATGCAGTGGTGAAAATTGGTGCAGCCATGGAACGGCTTGCAGTTATAGAACCGATGTGCAGATGAAAAGGGTTGAAATGGTGGAATGGGCTGCAGAAGTTAAAGGGGGTGCAGAGGTGGAAAAGATTGTTGTGGTGAAATGGGTTGCAGGGATGGGAGGGTTTACAGTTGTGGAACTGGTTGCATTGGTTGAAGGGATTGGAAGAAAGGTGCAGTGGATGCAGATGTGGGTGGTAATGAAGAGGGGTAAGGGGGCAGAATTAAACAGTGGTGTATTAGATGTGCAGAGGTTTTCAGTGGTGGTCAAAGGGGTGCAGAGGTGAATTCTGGACAAAGTGTGCAGGTCGTTATCGGTGGACAAGGTTGTGCAGAGATAGGCAGTGAATAATTTTGGAAAAACAACAACATGTAATGTAAAGTCACTTATATAAACTGGCAATATATATATATATATATATGCATTATTCCTTTCTACCCAGCAGGTGGCACTGCAGTGTTATAGTGTGTTTTTCTATGGTAAAGTAATAACAGGATGCCCTGTCTATGGTAAGTCCATGTACTTGTATAATCCTGTTTCCTGTGTCATGTTTCCTAATGCTGTAAGACATGCATTGCTAATCCTCCATGAAAGTAAATATATCCTCTGCATACAACACGCTTCCAAATGCATGAATCAAAAACCTGTTAACCACTTAAGACCCGGACCATTATGCAGGTTAAGGACCTTGCCCCTTTTTGCGATTCGGGCACTGAGTCACTTTAACTGACAATTGCGCGGTCGTGCGACGTGGCTCTCAAACAAAATTGGCGCAGTTTTTTCCCCACAAATAGAGCTTTCTTTTGGTGTTATTTGATCACCTCTGCGGTTTTTATTTTTTGCGCTATAAACAAAAATAGAGTGACAATTTTGAAAAAAAAATCAATATTTTTTACTTTTTGCTATAATAAATATCCCCCAAAAATATATAAAAAAACATGTATTTTTTCCCTCAGTTTAGGCCGATACGTATTCATATTTTTGGTAAAAAAAAATCGCAATAAGCATTTATCGGTTGGTTTGCGCAAAATTTATAGCGTTTACAAAATAGGGGATAGTTTTATTGCATTTGTATTAATATTTTTTTCTTTTACTACTAATGGCGGCGATCAGTGATTTTTTTCGTCACTGCCACATTATGTCGGACACATCGGACAATTTTGCTATAAAAATGCACTGTTTACTGTTAAAATTACTATTGCAGTTTAGGAGTTACCCACTAGGGGGCACTGTAGGCGTTAAGTGTGACCTCATGTGTGTTTCTAACTGTAGGGGGCGGGGCTGGATGTGTGACGTCATTGATCGTCTTTCCCTATATCAGGGAACAGAAGATCAATGACACTGCCACAGTGAAGAACAGGGAAGGTGTGTTTACACACACCTCTCCCCGTTCTTCAGCTCCGGTGACTGATCGTGGGACACCGGCGGCAATCGGGTCCCATGGGCGCGGTCACGGAGCTTAGGACCGGGTCGCGAGCGCTCGCAACCCCACGGCTGGGCTTAAAGAGACACGTACAGGTACATGATTGTGCCCAGCCGTGCCATTCTGCCGACGTATATCGACGTGAAGGGGTCCTTAAGTGGTTAATAGGTTATGGGTCCCAGGCTGCTCTCCTGACAGGGGGGGTCTGCGCTGATTGTTTACCAGCTCAGCCCTCCCATGGACCACAAGGGAAGCAACCATCATGTGAATGGCCAGGTACATTCCCCGTGGCCACAAGGATTGCCACAACATGCCCAATATATGCCAATCAGTGCTCACAAATGGGCACTGAATGGCACCATTATGGATGAAGCTAGATCAGTGATACCTAGCAATGCCACCCATTAGTGTCCATCAGTGCCACCCATCAGTGTCCATCAGTGCTACCTATCAGTGCCCATCCGTTCCACTTATCAGTGCCGCCTATGAGTGCCCATCAGTGCCGACTATGAGTGCCCATCAGTGCTGCATACCAGTGCCACCTATCAATACCCGTAAGTGCCACCTATCAGTGCCCATCAATGCTGCCTATCAGTGCCCATCATCAGTGCCACCTCATTGGTGCCACCTCATTAGTGCCACCTCATTGGTGCCACCTCACCAGGGCCTGTCAGTGTAGCCATATCAGTGCCTGTCATTGAAGGAGAAAACGTACTTATGTACAAAATGTTATAACAGAAATAAAGAAACTTTTTTTTTCTAAATTTACCACCGAAAGAAAGCTCTATTTGTGGGAACAAAATGATAAAAAATGTGTTTGTTTGGGTGCAGTGTAGCATGACCGCGCAATTGTCAATTGTCAAATTGGCTTGGGCAGGAAGGGGGTGTAAGTACCTGGTATTGAAGTGGTTAAGAATATTCAGATATACAACGTGTATTTGACTTGACATATTTTACCCAACATAGGTATCTCTAGACTTTTTCCCTCCAATAGATTTCTTATTGTTTTTCTCTTTGCTGCAAACATAATGCAAGAAATATACCATGAAGTCATCGTCATTTTCTCGCCACAGATGGCACGGAATAGATTTGCCGTGTGAATGCCTGATAAGCTGTGAAAAACTGGGAAACGTTCTGTCACAGACATAAATCACCAGCGCATAGTTTGAAAGGCCTAATACACACCGCCTGGTGATGAGATGCGCCGATCCTCTCATCTCCATCGGCACAGACGGGCCTCGTCTAACAGCAAGGCGATCGCCTCCCAAAATGGAAGCGGCTGCTGTTAATTGTATGCATCAGGAGACGGAAGTTTCCAGCAATATTGCTCATAAATCTCTGCTCACAATAAGTGAATTAATTATGCCAACGCATTTGGCTTTCACTGTTACAAAACTGAGTGTCTTATTACCCCAGAGGAATCATTATTAGCATATCTACACACTGCTTATCAACACCACAAATGTTTCCCTTTCAAAGTAATCCTCTACGTTTTCTTTTTTGTTTGTTTTTTTGAAAGAGGCTCATATGAATACAATGGGATAGGAACATTTTCACCTGCGACAGACTTAATTAGAACTTTTGTCTCTTGGTTCTGATTAGAAATGAATGGGTAGGCAGAGCTGGATATTTAGCAGTGTTTAGTTGCTGTTGGTGACTTATTATAAAACAATTTTGGATAAAGCAGAGACTGATTGCATGAATTCAAATCACAGAACTATTATATTGTATTAATTATGGAATTGTGATTCTTCAGAAGTTGGTCAGACATAACGGAAAATGGTCGTGTTTTCAGTCAATTTCATTTGATTTTGTAAATCTATTTTAAGTGTTTTTATATATATTAAAGTCTATGTGACTCAAACGTTTGAAACCTAAAGTGCTAATTTTAAAGGCTAATATGCAAGCTATTGTACTAAAAAGTGTTTGGGGACCCGGGTTCTGCTCCTGGGGACATGTATTTATCAATGCAAAAAAAAAACGTTTTAAAAACAGCATTTTTTTCAGGAGCAGTGATTTTAAATGACTTTTTTATCCTTCAGAAATGACACTTTGTGCAGGGACAGTTTTAAGCACGGGAAACAAGCGCTTCTTTACAGGCATACTATACACACCCCATAGGTACAAAATTTAAAGGAATATTTCACTTTTATTGTTTCACTTTAAGCATTATTAAAATTAAAAAAATTAAAATATATATATTGCCAAGGGTTAGCTCAAAGGGGATGACCTTCCCTGGAAAAAAGGTAGTCCAAACTGTAGGTTTCCTAAAATCTAGCCAGTTTTATTTAAAAGGTTGCATGAAAATAACAAAGAGAAACTGAAAATAAACCCTTGCCATCCAGGCACTAACTGAATATTGCCATTTGCTAACTCAACAGGTGAAGGGCTTCTCCCAGTCACCCACAAAACAAAGATATTGCAAACCTTTTCTTTTACAAAGCAAACTTCACATAAGCAGCTCTCTCAGGTTTTGGCTTCCTTAGTCCCAGACCAAGAGCAATCCTTTGCGCTAGTCCTGCTTAATTTATACCACCTGTTGGTGGACACAAGTGGACTGCAAAATCATATCCGGAGCCAACCCTGCCAAGGTGATCTAAAACCTAGACCTGATTCCACCTTAGTTCTTGGCAAATGAATGCATACGAGGTGAAACATAACATCCATCAATCACCTTGCCTTTCATAATGTCACAATATAATATATAAATAAATATATATTTTTTTTAAATTTAAAAATAATCAATGTAAATTTCAAGGGGTGTAAACTAGTTTGCATATAATATCCAACTCCAGTGTATACAGTACTATTGTCCTGTTTTTACTTTAGATATCATTTTTGATTTTACTGTCTGCCAATGAAATGTTGTGATCTTTGGTATCTGTATGTAAGATGTTGTTATCTCTGAACCTACTATTCACTGGATTTGTATACTACAGTGGAACCTCGGTTTAAGAGTAACTTGGTTTGAGAGCGTTTTGAATTTTTATTTTTATTCTAAATCGGTGTTGACTCGCAAGACGAGCAGAATTCAAGCTAAATAGGCATGCAGTACCTCATTTGGCCTTAGGTACGGGGGCGCAGAATCCGAGCAGAGCCAAAAATAGGCCTGCAGTACCTCATTTGGCCTCAGGTACGGAGGCGCAGGAGCTGAGAAAAGCCGAACATTGGCCTGCAGCACCTCATTTGGCCTGAGATACGGGGGCGCAGGAAACAAGCCAAAGTGTCCTCTGCCTTTTCGGACGTTTTCGGAGCTCTCTGGCATCCCCACCACCTCTGACGGCATTTGGTATTCCATCCCATTGAAGTCAATGCTGAACAAATTATTTTCGTTTCCATTGACTTCAATGGGAAAACTCGCTTTGATATGCAAGTACTTTGGATTACGAGCATACTCCTGTTATTATGCTCGTAATCCGAGGTTCAACTGTATATGCAAATGTGTATATACCTGTTGACTTTTGCACCCATCATTTTTTTATTAACATACATTTTTATTTGTATTACTTTTATAGTTATAGTTATGACTTGTATATTTGTATTGTAGCTGTGATGAAGGAGGGTCCTCAGTTGGATTTTTTTCTGCCATGAATCAATTTTATTAAAGACTATGAACTCTTGGTCAGTTGTATGGCTCTCTCATTGGATTGTATATGTTGCTTGGAGATTAGCTTCAATATACAATATTATGAAGCAAAATACACCTTAGGAAAAGGTTTACCTTTAAATAAGTTAAAACCTGAGCGCAGCCAGTACAATGCCTGTCCCCACGCCTAGGCCATTTTAAGCTCTGACTAAGCTGCCCTCTCATGTAAAATACTTTATCTCATTCCCATCACTGTTCACATGTAGTGCATCTGTAAAAGCTTAGGGGTGACATGGAGGACAGGCTCTTGAAAGAAGAAAACATTTCTCACAAAGGAAGTCAGGCTGACACACAAGGTATATTTATTATTACACAAAGAGCTCAAGAGTACTTCCATTGTCTCTGTCTTTCTATAGCGCCTTCACCTCCAGCCCTTCTGTGCCACCTTCCCATTCCATTACTGTGCTTCAGCTTACACAGAGTGCTGCGCGGAGTACACAGATTGCCATGCTGGGCATGCAGCAGATGGAAACAATTTACAAATGCATTGTTAAAATCATGAAACTATAAACTGATGTATATGGTCTTAGGATACAAGCAAATGAGGGAAGTTCTGAATAATAGGAGAGGGTAGCGATTCACTTTGACATTGTGGCAGATCCGGTTGATTAACAGAATTACCTCCGCAAAATACCTAAGAAACTGATAAATATGGTTCACATCCTGAGGCCCCGTACACACGACCGAGTTTCTCGGCAGAATTCAGCCAGAAACTCGGTCGGAGCTGAATTCTGCCGAGAAACCCGGCGTGTCTACACTTTTGGCCGAGGAAGCCGACGAGTTCCTCGTCGAGCCAAATAGAGAACATGTTCTCTATTTCCTCGTTGTTCAATGAGGAAAGTTGGCTTGCCGAGATCCTCGGCGGCTTAACACAGAACTTGACGAGCAAAACGATGAGTTTTGCCTGCCGAGTTCCTCGGACGTGTGTACGGGGCCTAAGACTTTCTTCATTGTTTGGAGCAGTGCACATTATTCAGTGTACCCCTTTTTACTGGTGAGTGCCCTTGATGTTTGCTGTTTTATGAAATGGGGTATCAGATGGAGATTGAGAGCTTAAGATTACAAACTTTAGAATGCGTCGTTGGGTTCTTACGGCAGACCTCAAAATCCAGATCCAGGGAAACCTTTGTCACATAATAATCTCAAATTGCAATTACAGAAAGCAGTAGTTAGCATTCCTGTGAGGTAGACATCCCTGGAAACATCCCCTAGTTACAAGTGGCAAACACAAGGCCCGTGGGCCGAATCCGGCCCTCCAGGCCATTTCATGTGGCCCTCGCACCTCTCCTGCAGCTGCAGGAGAGCTCCAGCCCTCCTCTGGTCCTCTTTCAGACCATTACTTTCTGCTTTCAAGCAATGCGTCCAGCTTCTTCCCAGCAGAAGCAAAGGGGGTGCACTGTGATGTAAGGGAGGGTGGGGGACTCAATTTCTGATGGTGGGGTGGCTCTTGACATCTAATGTAGGGGGAGGGGATGCGCTGGACATCTAATCTTGCAGATATAACCGGCCCTTTTGAGGGCAATCATAATGCTGATGCGGCCCACAAGGAAATTGAGTTTGACACCCTTGCTCTAGTAGGACAGCAGTCCAGCCCGCTGCCAGCAGCCTGTAAAAGTCCATTAGAGGCTGAAGGTTTCTGTTGCTGGATAGGGGTGAATGGGGTACTTAGTGACACTAATATTTAGGTATGCCATTTTTGTTGTCTGGCGTTCAGCTTTAAGACCTTCCAAGTGTAGAAAAATACCTGTTGATCTGGCAGAAATCTCCTGCTGTGGGCTGACAGCTAACAACTATATTTTTATGGACTGATTGGTTTCTGTCAGGTTTGCCCAGCTATATTTTTTTAAAGTACTGAATCCTCACCCCTATATTATTCTATATTATTCTCAATAGCATATACACTATTTATTCTGACATCCAAGATAAGATCTAGGAGGGATAATTAGACCCTTTCAGGTTGCTATACCTGCCACTGGTTTAGAAGATTCCTTAAATGAGACAGATGATAGAAAGCATAACTACAATACACCACCCCACCTATTTTACAGATATGAGGTAAGGTGGAGATGTTTGATGTCCAAACAATGTGAGCAGCCTAACGTACTGTATATATGGAGGTTTCTCCATCATAAATACTGTAGCACCTTCAGTGTTACTGGGTGAGGCAAATTTAGTTTGGCTGCTCTGTAGGCAGCGGAACCAGGGTTATTTTGTGTTCTGACTGTGCAGTGCTGTGGCTCTGTTGCCTCCCCTGGCTTCAATAACTCACTGGGTAGTTCTAGAACCTACAGGTCGAGGAACAGAGGCTGCAGCCTGAATATTTATGGAGTTCTCGCCACTCCCTGAGGAGGCAAGGCCCAGAAGGCGGGGGAGCAACCCATAAATACTCAGGAGCCTGGAAGTCTGGGAGTCCAGGATCCAGTTGTTTGGAGAGGACCCCTGTGCTGGAGGGCTCTGCAGAAGGAAGGCCAGCAGAGAAAGAGAGAGAGGGGGAAGGAGAGAGGCACAGAAGCTTCACACCTGACCAGTCTCAGCTAGGCTTAACTGAAGAAATCCTAGAACACAGGACCCAGCCTGTGCAGCAGTATGCCAGTGCAACAGCTACCTGAATCCAAGGAGCCTCTTAAAGTAAGGTGACCAGATTTTTAAAATGAAATCCGGGGACATATTTTTTCTTTACTAGTAATGGCAACAATCAGCGACTCTCTGCCCATCGCCACCTCACAGCCTCTCAAGTCTTAGGCCCCGTACACACGTCCAAAAAACTCGACGGGCAAAACACATCGTTTTGCTCGTCGAGTTCCTTGTGAAGCCGCCAAGGATCTCGCCAAACCAACTATTCCCATTGACTAACGAGGAAATAGAGAACATGTTCTCTTTTTGGCCCGACGAGATCCTCGTCGGTTTCCTCAGCGAAAAGTGTACACACGACCGGTTTTCTCGGCAGAATACGTCTCCCATCGAGTTTCTGGCTGAATTCTGCCAAGAAAACCGGTTGTGCGTACGGGGGCCTTACTCTTCGGGCCCGGCTACTACTGGATGGGGAGCGGAGGAAAATCACTCTGCCAGGGAAGGCAAGGAGTTAGGCAGGCGGCTGACTAGGATTTGAGCCAAGGCAGAAGAACATGCAAGCGAAGCTGAATGGGCATGCACCCGAAAACTGAAGAAATATTCCCTCTGCTCCGACCAGCACATGATCATCAGAAAGGGGCACAGATAATGGGAAAAATACAACCCGCCTATGCTAGTAGGCACGGTGGAGAGGGGGTGTGCAATTCAATTTTTTTTATTTTAATTCTGCACTGATTGTCTTTGAAATTGCCCCTGCCCCCTATTAAATCCAATCTGGGGACAAAACCGGGGACAGACTTGGTCCAGGGACAGTGTCCTCAATCAGGGGACTGTCCCCTGAATCTGGGGATGTCTGGTCACCCTATCTTAAAGGGACTGTGTGACTACTTTCTCTTTCAACATGCCCTGTGGCTACAGAGAGGACAGTTAGGTGCAATACTTTACATGTCTGGGAGTCCTGGGACCATGGAAAAGCTATGAGCCAGCTCAAAGCAGCCAGAAGCATCCACACAATTCACTAGCTTGGGATTGTATTAGTCGGGTTCCTTGTAATTTCCACTAGGAGCTGCTCCTGAAACTTAAGTTAGGAATCTTTCTGCTGCTATATTAGCTGCACCACTACTCTCACTTGTGGGCAGCACTGTAATCCTCAAGCGTTTATCTAAAGTTCTTCAGTTCTTCAGTTCTCAGCATTCCATGTATCCCTATTCCCTATCCAAGTTCACCCCTTAAATAAACAAAATACAATTAAAACCCCTGGACTGATTAATTAACTTGTAAAGAGATTGTGGACAATCCTGCTGCCTGACTGGGGGAAAAGCCTGCTACCTCCTGTGGGGGTAGCGCTACAATACAATGTGGTAAGGTAACATTGTCACCCTTGGACGGAAAGGGCTAGATTCATAAAGACTTCTGACTGCGTATCAGTAGATACGCCGTCGTAAGTTCGAAACTGTAAGTGGTATGCTCAAATTGAGATACGCTTCTCTGTTGCTAAGATACGACCGGCGTAAGTCTCCTACGCCGTCGTATATTAGCTGCATATTTACGCTGGCCGCTAGGGGCGTGTACGTCGATTTACGCAGAGAATATGCAAATGATCAAGATACGCCTATTCACGAACGTACGCACGGCCGTCGCATGTAAGATACGCCGTTTACGTAAGGCGTTTTCAGGCATGAAGATAAACCACCAAAAATATGGCGCAGCCAATGTTAAGTATGGACGTCGGACAGCCGTTGAATTTCACGTCGTTTACGTCGTTTGCGTAAGCCGATTCAGAATGGGGCTGGGCGTAGGTTACGTTCACGTCGAAAGCAAGGAGTATTTGCGACGTGATACTGAGCATGCACGCGCATGCGCCGTACGGCGCTTCATTTACATGTATGGTAATGAATCGTGAATTCATTACCATACAACACGCACCCTACCTGCCAATTTTGAATTAGGCGGGGTTACGCCGGGCCATTTGCGCTATGCCGACGTAACTTAGGAGGCTAGTGCTTTGTGAATACAGTACTTGCCTCACTATGTTACGTCGGCGTAGTGAAAATGGGATGCGCTACGCCGACCTAAAGATAGGCGGCTGTACGTGAATCTAGCTGTATGTGTGTATATGTTGAACTAATTGTTCTTTAGGTTATATATTCTTTAAAATGAACCAGTTCTTAACCCAAGGGCAAAGCAACATGTAAGCAGGGTTTAGTTTTCCTTTTAGGGAGCCCCTGCCCATAGATGTGTAACGTGGGTAGGCTATCTTATCCCTATATATGCTAGGGCTGGGTAAGCTGGAAGGGAGTTTGATGAAAAGTGGGGCCCTGCAGAGAGCTATCATGCAGTTTGCAGACTTGTGCTTCAAGGAGAAAGGAAGGGCCCATCCCAAGGAACCCACAACTGGGGAAGAGGTGGTTGGCACCTTGTGGTCAAATCTGAACTCTACAAAAACAGTGTTGTAGTTGTTGTATGCGAAGAAGAGGCTGATATAATATTTTTCAGGAGAGAACTGTGCATCCTGTTCATGTTTACAGTAAAACATTAAAAAGGCTGGTCGTGTGGACAATCATTTTTTTTTTCTTGAGGAGGACCGGGAGCATAATTCCTGTCATAGAAGAATGATGGGAGGTGCCCTAGGCTAGCATGACCATTTCTACTAGCAAATGAGAGGCCTGCCAGCAAACAGGTTTCCTTTAATGGCAGCCCCACCAGCAGCATATCACTAGCAGCGGTGGAACGCAGCACCTACTTTTAGGGCTCATTCATACCAGATGCATTGGGGTTATCCTGCAGCTACAGTATTTTCCGGGCAGCTCCAATTAATAGTCAAGGCACAATCTTGTTGTTATTTGCACTGAAAAAGTACTGCATGGAGTAAAATGTTTTAGTGCAGTGGGTTGCAATGTTGCAATGCTGCTGCAGTGATTATAACTATTTAAATGTCACTCATGGCATTTAATAATCAAAACAGTGCAAGTTCCATTATCAGTGCATTGGCACTGTCTTCCAGCACACAGCATCAGCTTGCTGGTGTGAACGGGCCCTTACTGCTCTCCCCTACTGTTCCATTCAGCCACCATAAGTGAACAGAGAATCATTGCACTTCTGGGTATGGTGAAGCAAATGACTCACTCCTCTTCCTCCCTGTGGTAGCCCTGGTGCTTGCCAATTGCCCACTCAAGCACCCCTAAATGTCACATAGGGCAGGAATTTAGTCCTGAGCTCCAAATTAAACTCTTTTGGATCGCATGCCCACATTGTACTGGGTATGAGTGTTCTTACAGGCACAGAGGCATACCCAAGGCTGGATTTACTATTGGGCCTGACTGGGCTCAAGCCAATGGACCCCGCCCAATAAGGGGACCCTTATGTTTAAGTTTTTCCAATAATATACCAGTCATTTAAAGTGGTTGTCTTAAAAAAAAGCCCATAACAAAGGCAGCTGATCATTTGCATGACGTCAACGCGCTTGCGCACATTAGCCCCTCTAAACCAGCATTTAAAGCTTACCGGAATGCAGTCTGTGAGAACTTGTCCTCTGTCCGGCACAGAGGAGAAGTCTCGCTGTGTTTTGCTCCTTCCACTCTTCCTGATACTCCCCCATGTGACTAAAAGAGACGTCACAAAAGGGGAGTGAAAGAAAACAGCAGCCGCAGACACAGCAACGAATGGTTACGGCGCATGCGTGAGATTACCGACAGGGACACAGTGAGGGCGGGAAGCGACGTCATCATTTGAATCACATAACAGCAGTACGAATGGCGCTTGAGATACCCGGAAATACGGAGAACGAAACCATCCTAAAAAAGGTATTTGCAGGCCTCGCTTTTGGGGGATATATATGTATATATGTATTGCATTGCGATGAGCTGTTATAACTTAGTAATTGAAAAACTGCAAAAATCGCCCGGGGTTTACTTCAGAATCGTGAACTCTGGGCCAAATTCTCAAAAACATGTGTAAATTTAGGATTATCTAACTTATGTCATTTAAGTTACGTTGCCCTAAGTTGGTGTCGTAAGTACCGTATTTTCAGTGCATTTGCGCACAAAATTGCGCCATCCTTAACTTAAGTTTCAATGCGTAAGGCGTGGTTATGGCAAGTGGGAATGAAGTGGGCGTGCTTCATCGTAATGAGCCGTGACCCCATGCAAATGAAGTGCCGGCCGTACTGCGCATGCGCGCACGAATCTGGACCTCACTGCGCATGTGCAGAACTTTGGTCAGCGCAATCAGTGAGATAGGTAAAAGGCCAAGCGTACTTAGTTTGAAGATCGCCCTGTGTCTAAATAGCCCCAGTCAAACAGACTTCAATTGCAAAAGTATTTCCCTGTGTTCCCTTCCTAAAGCAAGTTGCTTCTGCTTTGAACGTTTGTCAGTGTTTGTTGGTAAGATTTGTTTGTGAGAAAAGTGTTTGTGGAGTTGGAGGGTATAGTTGGTGTTTGTTTTTGATAAGTGTTTTTTATTTGTTTTCCTTTTTTGCCTGATTGTTTTTGATAAGTGTTTGTTTTTTGTTTTCCTTTTTTGCCTGATTGTTTTTGATAAGTGTTTGTTTTTTGTTTTCCTTTTTTGCCTGATTGTTTTTGATAAGTGTTTGTTTTTTGTTTTCCTTTTTTGCCTGATTGTTTTTGATAAGTGTTTGTTTTTTGGGTGAGTTCCCTGTTGCTGGGTGTTGTCTGTCATGGCTCCCAAGCGCAGGAAGCTTAATTTTACCCTGGCAGAGAAGCATATACTTGCTCAGGGCGTCATTAAATTTGGGCGATTTCTCCATGGCCCTGAGAGCCACAACACCACCCCGGCCAGGAGTAAGGAGATCCTTCAAAAGATCACCGATCGGATCAATGCGGCGGGGGGGGGGGGGGGAGACCAGGACCATCGCAGGAGTTCAAAAAAAAATTAATGACTTGAGGAGCGTGTCCCGGAACAAGCTGGCAATGCTGCATGCCCATACCAGGGGCACTGGAGGAGGGGGACCCTGCCCAGTCAGGATGAGTGAGGAGGAATGGGCAGTGGCCCAGTGTTTCCACCCACAGCAGGTGGTGGGCCTGCCTGGCTTTGACAATGATCCTCTTATGAGGACAGGTAATTTTTGGGAATTTCTATCTGGTGATTAGCATGTGTGGGTGGGGGAAGGGAAGATGTGCCAAGTGTGTGGATCCAACAACCTGTGATTGTTTTGTGTCCTCCCCAGATGGCCAGGAGGTTGCAGCCCCATCAGCCCAGGAGGTGGCAGCCCCATCAGCCCAGGAGGTGGCAGCCCCATCAGCCCAGGTGGTGGCAGCCCCATCAGCCCAGGAGGTGGCAGCCCCATCAGCCCAGGAGGTGGCAGCCCCATCAGCCCAGGAGGTGGCAGCCCCATCAGGTCAGGAGGTTGCTGGCCCATCAGGGCAGGAGGTTGCTGGCCCATCAGGGCAGGCTGCTGCACCACCCCCTAGACAGGCTCATGCAGAGTCCCAAGAAGGGCAGGATTCGCCATGGGAGGGGAGTGCCCACAACTCCCCTAATTTGGATGTTGAGTGGGAGGAGGATGAGGGGGAGGAAGATGACAATATTCTGATTGGGCAGGAAATAATGATGGGCCAAGATATGACCTTTGAATCATCCCCTGAGGGAACCCCACAGGCGCCCAGCAGTCAGGCCACCATCATGGGTCGCCCCTTCCAACCCTCCTCCAACATGCAGCAGCACCCATGGCTCACTCCAACTCCTCCTCCAAGGCCACAAGCCTCAGGGGCAAGTAGGAGGCCGACCCCGGAAAACAGGGGGGGGTTGGTGCGTCTGCCGGTCAGTCTGTTGAGGGACAATGTCCGGCAGACCCGCAGTCTGTCTGCAATACAAAAAACAATGACCAAGGTGGAGCGCAGCCTGGGTGCAATGAGGGAGTCACTGGGTGACGTGGCCACCAACTCCGTGGGGGTCATCACCTGTTTGTGGGACCTGAGGAACGCCACAACAGGTGTGGCCCAGGAGGTGACTGCCCTCACCCAGGCTGTGCAGGCCAATACCCGGGCTGTGCAGGCCAATACGGCTGACATTACTTCCTGTCTGACAAGGATAGCCGTTGCCTTGGAGGGAAGGCCAGCAGGAGGACAGACACCAGGGGAGGCTGCTTCCTCCCCTGTACATTCCTCCACCCCTCAAAATACTCCCTCCCCTGCACAGTCCCCCCCCCCCTGAAAATACTCCCTCCCCTGCACAGACCCCCCCCGTGAAGATCCCCCAGTCGGCCGTGGCCGTCCCCGTGGCCGTGGCCGTGCCCGTGGCCGTGGGCAGCCCAGAAGGAGCACTCGGCAACATCCTTAATTTGCAGGGGTACTTTTTTTATTTTATTTTTATTTTTTTTGATACTGTACTTATGATTTGGTTTATGTGTGTGAATGATGTGTGAATGTGGGGGGGTGGCATTCCTGAAAACATAAGGGTGTCACCCTCAGTTTTGGTGGAGTAGGGATCCCCAGGACCAGGGAGAAGTCATCCTAGGTTCCTGAATGGTGTATGAATGCACAGTGACATAATTGGAGCCGTGGCAGGGCGTTACTGCTCCCAAGTACCAAAGGGGGGGGTACTTGGATCTAATCCAATTCGATGTGCATGTGATGTGTCTGTGCTAGGGACCACAGTGACGTGCATTCATGCATTCTCATTGGCATATAAGTAATGTGCATTTATTTTGCAAAGTAAAGATTTAAAGGTCACATAATCTCTGTGATTTGTTCTGGGCAAAGCAAAAACAAAAAGATAATTAGGATCCATTTACTGGGCAAAGATGCCTTCAGACAGTTGTCTCCTTATTGCCTGGCCCTCAGCAGACCGGGTAGAGGGGTTTGGGGGGGGGGGGGATTGCCTGGGTGGGGGGTTAGGTCAGGACATATCTCCACATGCATGCCCCTTCTTAAAGCAAAATTGTGCAGGATGCAACATGCCCCAATAATTTGGCATACAAAGTCTGGGGAATACAATAGTGTACCCCCAGTCTTGTCAAGGCATCTAAATCTTGACTTTAGAAGGCCAAAAGTCCGCTCTACTATAGCCTGGGTCTGGATGTGCACCTCATTGAATTTCCGTTCTCCGGGTGTTTGGGGGTTCCTAAAGGGGGTCATCAGGTGGGGTCCCAATGCATATCCTGAGTCACCTGTAAGGGAAAAGACAGGAGGATATTAGTCATGCATGTGCCCCTTGTGATGTCTGCATCATGGGGGGGGCATACCTGACACCAATGTCACTCACCAATCAGCCAGCTGTCTCCATAAACGTTCATCTCAAAGTCTCTGTAGATCTTGGTCTGCCTTAGGATGTAACTATCATGGCACGAGCCTGGAAACTTGGCACAAACGTGCCAGATGAGGCCATGTGCATCTACGATAACCTGTACATTTATCGAATGCCAGCCTTTCCTATTTCTGAACAGGTGTTCAGTATCATGGGGGGGGGCTGTAGTGCCACATGGGTGCAGTCTATCGCCCCGATGGTCTTAGGAAAGCCAGCAATGTTATAAAAGTCTGTCATGGCTTGCACACGCTGGTCCTCCTGGGTGGGCATGACAAACTGGTTGCTCATGCGCCGCAGTATGGCAGGGACCACCTGATGGACACATTTGCTCATGGTTGACTGCACCATCCCAGCCACACCTCCAGATGCTCGCTGGAATGAGCCACTCGCTAAAAAATGGAGGGTTGCCATTACTTTTTCAAGAGGTGTCAGGGCATGGGAACGTAGGGTTGGGGCGATTAGATCCTCATGAAGGAGTTGGGTGATCTCCAGGATGGCCTCCCTATCAAAACGGTAGTTGCCAATCACCTCATAAGCTGGCATTTGCCAAATATCACGCCGTGGACGATAAACTCGCGCCTGTGCCCTCATCCTCCTCCTCTGTGCCCTCCTCCTCCTTTGTGCCTGTAAGGCAGCAATTGCCGTCAAAATCATCGCTGGTCCTGGCATTTTTCAACAAATAACCTTCACAACTAGAGCTCTAACCTCTAGTCACTACCTTCAGCAAACCCTTCCACAGCATGTGTAAAATTAGGGCTGGTTTTATAATGTGGAAATTTAGTCAGAAAAACTAACAGGTGCGCACAGGGCGGAAAATACGGCACACACACTTAATTCTGAGAATCGCCCTAACTCCCTCATTTGCATCTTTGCCTATCAAAAACAGCGGCGAGCCTAGCGTAATTTGCGCCCGGGAATGCGCAGGTGTAACTAATTTAAGTACGGCTGAAAATACGGAAATGTTTGCTTAAGTCGTTTTGACGATCGTGCGCAAATATACGCGCCGTGTAAATTTAGAAAAATGGAGTTAAGTCTGCGTATCTCTTTTGAGAATTTGGCCCTCTATTTTTATTCTCAGTTTATCCAGAATTGTGTAGCTCTAATACATAGTTTGTGTAGGTATCATTTTGTTCTATTTAAAGTATTGTATAGAAGGTAGGGCCTGAAAGTGACTCAAGCCCAGGGGCCCCCACCACCCTAAGTCCTGCCCTGGGCATATCTATACGTCACTGACCTTTTCCGGGTACAGGGTCTGTATCCAAAGCCCATCCCTACCCGCCGACTCCCAGGAGCCCCTTGCAGGGAAAAGGAACAAAGATTTTTAGTAAAAAGCAGCACATAACACAAACATTACACTTATTAGGCACACAATTTACCCCTTGATTACCCTGAAATAATTTTACATTGCAAAGAATACCCAATCACACAGGGCCGATCCTAGGGTCACAGATGCCTGGGTGCAGAAATGCTGCTGGCTCCCCCACATGGGCGTGGTCATCTTACTAACTCCTCCCCTTTACAAATGTTTCTATGGCTATGACTCAAACACAGAGATGCTCCCCTAAGAAGTCTTCATTAGTGTCCCCCATCAGAGTCCCCCCCAGCAGGTGTCCCCCATTAGAGCCCCCCACAGCAGGTGTCCCCCATTAGAGCCTCCCCACAGCAGGTGTCCCCCATCAGAGTCCCCCCCAGCAGGTGTCCCCCATTAGAGCCCCCCACAGCAGGTGTCCCCCATTAGAGCCTCCCCACAGCAGGTGTCCCCCATCAGAGCCCCCCACAGCAGGTGTCCCCCATCAGAGCCCCCCACAGCAGGTGTCCCCCATCAGAGCCCCCCCACAGCAGGTGTCCCCACAGATCAGTACCTGTCCAATAGATCCCTGTAGCTTGGGCGCACTGAGAGCAGAAGCACATTACAGGGGGAGGGGCATACGTGACATCTCTGGTTACTAGGAGGGTGGCACTCAGAGAGCATTTCTGGGAGTGCACGGGATGATTTGCAGCAGCTCCGGCCAACCCAGAAGCCTCTCATCACACCGCCTATGGGAGAAGAGCCGACACATGCAGAGGGGGCGGGGCAGACAGGAGATTGCTCCATGTGCACTGGACAGAATTAGTTAGTGGAGCCTAGTACCGGAACATGTTCCGGTACTAGGCTCCGCTGCGGTACCCTACCCGGATTCTGGGGACAGCGGGAGGTATGCACTCTTGTCAGTTGCCAGCGGAGAGAGCAAGCGGGATGCTACATGCGCTCCACCTCTGGACACAAACAAGGAGGAGGGAGGGGAGCACTTTGTAGCTTCGGCGCCCCTACCACTGCGGCGCCTGGATGCGGAGCACCCTGCCTAGGATCGGCCCTGCAATCACATACAAGAACAAAAATAAGCAGTATTCTTGCTTGCACATGATTGGATAATCAAAGTCAGCAGAGCTTCACCTCATTCACTAAGCTCTGGGGATAATAAGTCCTTGCAAAGTAAATGGTCCATTTGCCTTTAGTAACTCAACCTGATAGCATTTAGTGATATTATCTGTTGGGAAAAAAATGTATGCATAGAAAACGCTCTCCTACCTCTCAAAAATATTTTGAGTTTATTTCTTTGTGATTTCAGGAAATGAAAGACCAATGTCATCAATTTAAATATAAATTCTATTCATCTTATTTTTTTTTCTGTCACCTTAATCAACCGCAATGTTTTCTTTATTTTAGTTATATGAAATGATTTTGATCCCAGTGGCACAGCGCTCTATGAGATAAATTATTATTTAGAGTACTCTAAGAATTTGTAGGGAATCTGTGATATTCACTTGGAGTGAGTTATGCTCCTTTTTGTGCATGGCAGGGCTGTGCATCATCTGTAACAGGGAAGAAATGCAATCTAATAATCACAAACTGGATTTAAATCAATGACAAAGGTGTGCTGTTGTGTACTTTACAATCTTAAAGGAAAACTAGATGGTGCTAGTACTAAGCAGGTTTGTCACACGGTTTTATAAATTCCTTTTTGTCACCTTCACATTTTCGCTGGCTTGCTGTGGACTTACTTACATGATGGCATTTGAAGTGTAAATTCACCTTTTGAGACAATTTAAAAAGTAACAAAAAAAAAAAAGGAAGTTGTATACGTGCCCTCTATTGAAGTGGTTAAGGGTACCTGGGTCTTTTGCAATCTTAAAGGAACACTAAATGTTTGTTTTTTATTAGATCAATTGATTGCTGTAAGCATGAGCATTTAAATATCACTTACCTTGTTTTTCCTTTTGACCTCCAAAATCCAGTAATCCAGGTTTGAAAATGCCATTTCCTGTCTCTCCTCTTCTTGCTTTCCACCAGCATCTGAGCTGTTTTGCATGGTGGAAAGCAGAATGTATCACCCCCTCCCTATGACTACAGCCCTGCGTGAAGATGCTCTCTTATCCCTCACAGGCATGGAGGCTAAGCCTAATGGGAACTGTAGTTCCCATTAGGTCGTGATGTAGCAAGAATGAATGCGCACCGCAAACCAGGAAGTCAGTGAGAATAATGATTCAGGAGTGCTGGAGGTGAATAAAACAGCTCGATTTCAACAGGTATCAAACTAGTTATAATGCAAAACATTACTTTTTACTTTATCAGCTACTGTCAGACTTTAATTTAAGAGGAAAATATTTTTGTCTTTACAACCCCTTTAACAACACCCTGATGCCCCGTACACACGAGCGGAAATTCCGCCAGCAAAAGTCTCATGTGAGCTTTTGGTCGGAGATTCCAACCGTCTGTATGCTCCTTCGGACTTTTGCTGTCGGAATTTCCGCCAGCAAAAGATTGAGAGCTGGTTCTCAAATTTTCAGCCGGAAAAAATTCCGTAGCAATTCCATGCTCGGAAACAATTTGATGCATGCTCGGAAGCATTGAACTTCATTTTATTGCCTCGTCGTAGTGTTGTATGTCACCATGTTCTAGACGGTCGAAAGTTCAGAGAACTTTTGTGTGACTATGTGTATGCAAGCCAAGCTTGAGTGGAATTCCTGCTTGTGTGTAGGGGGCATACGTTTTTGGTGAATATCTTTTGTAAGTGTTATGTCTTTCCTCTTTGAGAAGATCTAGGCATCAATTCAGGTCTTAAGCCTCGTACACACGACCGAGGAACTCGACGGGTGAAACACATCGTTTTCCTCGTCGAGTTCCTTGTTAGGCTGTCGAGGAACTCGACAAGGCAAGTTTCTCCATTCCCGTTCGAGGAAAAAGAAGACATGCTCTCTTTTTGGCTCGACGGAATCCTTGACAGTTTCCTCTTCGAAAAATGTACACACGACCGGTTTCCCCGGCAAAAAAAAAATCCCAGCAAGTTTATGCCTTAGGCCTTCGTACACACGCCCGAGAATCTCGACGTAAAAGACACATCGTTTTACTTACGAGTTTCTTGTCAGGCTTGTCGAGAATCTTGTCAAGCTTTCTTTGCATACACACTGTCAAGACTAAATCTCGTCGTTCTCAAACGCGGTGACGTACAACACGTAGGACGGCACTTTAAAGGGGAAGTTCCATTCCATTGGCGCCACCCTTGGGGCTGCTTTTGCTAATCTCATGTTACCGCATGTTAGTAAAAGTTTGGTGAGAGACAATTCGCGCTTTTCAGTCTGTTACAGCGTGACGAATGTGCTATCTCCATTACGAACGCTACTTTTACCGAAGGTGCGCTCCCGTATCATACTTTATTCTGAGCATGTGCTTTATTCTAAGCATACACACAAACGTGTTTCTCGTCGTAAACCAGCCCGACGAGAAACATGACAAGGAAATTAAGACTCCCGACAAGAAAAAATAGAACTTGTGTTTTTTTCTCGTCGATATCCACGACAATTTTCTTGACGAAAAACATACACACGACAGTTTTTCTCGGCAAAAATGCTCTGCCACCAAGTTTCTTGATGGATTCTGTCGAAGAAAACGGTCGTGTGTACGAGGCCTCATCCTTATATCATGCACGGTGTTCTAGACTGTGTGGCTTAAGTTCCTTACTAACCATATTTCTCAATGGATGGTATGGATTCCACGGATATTTACGAGCACAACAATTGGCCTGTGTGACCTTAGTTAGATTCAGGTGACACGTCTACATTATATCCATATGGGTGAGCAACTTTAATGGCTTCAAACAGTCATCAATCCAAGTAAAACTCCATCACATCTGGTTTACAACCTTCGTCCACAGTCAAGAGTCTGCTTAATTGAAATGGGTGAGTAATGACTTGAGTTGTTCGGTGTATATAACCTCCTCATACTTTATCTCTAGAGTCAGAGATCTTATTAATTAAAAAAGAGGACATTTATTATTCTTAACTTCGGGGGGGGGGGGGGGGTTAATCAATGATTTCCTAATCTGTAACAATGGGGCAGGCTGACCCTTTAAACCTTTCTCAGTAACCAATGGTGACTTTGTGCTCTTGAGCAAAGAGCCATATAATAATACATATACATGACACATTCTTATGTTTTATGTACATCATCTCACTGTGGGGGAGATTTACTAAAACTGGTGCACACAGAATCTGGTGCAGCTGTGCATAGTAACCAATCAGCTTACAACTTTTGCTTGGTCAATTAAGCTTTGTCAATAAAACCTAGACATGTGCACAGCAAAAAATTTTGTTTACTTCTGTTTCGTTTCTGTTCATTTATCGTGATTCGTAACGAGTCGTAATTTCGTAAGACGTTAGTTATCGCATTCGTACTCTTTAGTATTTTCGTAACACTTTTTTTCTGTTAGTTTATTTTTCGTTGAATCGAGATTAGTATTTTCGTTATATTTTGTATTCTGCCGCGTTCGTATTTTTAAAATGATTTTATTCGTTCCTTTGTTTTTACATTAGTTTAATTTTCGTTGTTTTGCTATTCGTATTTACATTATATTTTCCATCATGCGCGTTCGTATTTTCGTAAGAAATATATTTTCGTTGCTTTATGATCATTCTTATTTTCGTGTCTAATTTCCTTTGATTGTAAAAACTTACTTTTGTAGATTTTATTGCATTCGTAATTCTGTTACAATACATTTTACGTTTATTCGACACACTACTCGTCGTAAATTTGTAATTCGTACTTTACTGTGATTGACTTGACTGTCTTAGTTAGCACACACACCCTGTCTAGAATGAAGTCTGACGTAGAAGAAAACTAAAATATGTCAGATATTACAAATACAAATCTAGAAATTAGATGCACTGCAGTCTAACACAGAAAAAGACACAAGGAGCCAGGAGGTAATGAGAAAGAAGCTCATTGGGGGAAGGAACAAACCTCTTCAGAGGAAAGGGACAGCGCTCAGTGGCTATTGGTCAATGTCCAGAAATATTTCAGTACTAACGAAAACTAATTTACATTATTTCGTATTTTCGTTGTTTTCATTTCCGTTTTCCGAAGATTCGTAATTAATTTTTTGTTAGTTTTGATTTTCGTTTTTTATTCTTTGTTCGGCATTTCGGTTGTTTTCTTTTCGGTCTTCGAATATTAGTAAGTTTGCATTTTCGTTCATTTTGTTTTTCGTAATTATTATTTTTTTTGGGTTCGGTATTTTTGTTGTTTCTATGTTTTCGTTTCTTTCTTCTTTCGTATATTCATTGTTTTTCATATTCGTTATTTTGAAAATATCGTTATTCGTTATTAACTACTTAACCCCCGGACCATATTGCTGGTCAAAGACCAGAGCACTTTTTGCGATTCGGGACTGCGACGCTTTAACTGACAATTGCGCGGTCGTGCGACGTGGCTCCCAAACAAAATTGGCGTCCTTTTTTTCCCACAAATAGAGCTTTCTTTTGGTGGTATTTGATCACCTCTGCGGTTTTTATTTTTTGCGCCATAAACAAAAATAGAGCGACAATTTTGAAAAAAAATAATATTTTTTACATTTTGCTGTAATAAATATCCCCCAAAAATATATAAAAAACATTTTTTTTCCTTAGTTTAGGCCGATACGTATTCTTCTACATATTTTTCGTAAAAAAAATCGCAATAAGCGTTTATTGATTGGTTTGCGCAAAAGTTATAGCGTTTACAAAATAGGGGGTATTTTTATGGCATTTTTATTAATATATTTTTTTTACTAGTAATGGCGATGATCAGCGATTTTTTTTCGTTACTGCGACATTATGGCGGACACTTCGGACACTTTTGACAAATTTTTGGGACCATTGGCATTTTTATAGCGATCAGTGCTATAAAAATGCATTGGATTACTATAAAAATGCCACTGGCAGTGAAGGGGTTAACACTAGGGGGCGGGGAAGGGGTTAAGTATGCCTGGGTGTGTTCTTACTGTGGGGGGGGGGGTGGCCTCACTAGGGGAAACCACTGATCTTCTGTTCATACATTGTATGAACAGAAAATCAGCATTTCCCCCGCTGACAGGACCGAGAGCTGTGTGTTTACACACACAGCTCCCGGTCCCCGCTCTGTAACGAGCAATCGCGTGTGCCCGGCGGCGATCGCGCCCGCCGGGCACACGCACGGGAGTCGGGGCGAGCGGGGGGCGCGCGCGCGCCTCCGGCGGCGCGCACGTGCCCCCTAGTGGCCGCTCGAAGAGCGGACGTATAGCTACGGGCTCTCGCCCAGGAGAGCCGACCTGCCGCCGTATAATGACGGTGGCTGGTCGGCTAGTGGTTAATTGCGCTAAACCGTTCGTTCATTCGTATGTTAACGAATCAACTAAAATAACGAAAATTGACAGAAAACGTATTTGTAACTTAAAAAATTGCACATGCCTAATAAAACCTAAAAGCTGATTGGTTACTATACATAGCTGCACCAAATACTGTGTTCACCAGTTTTAGTAAATATACCCCCTATGTGTTTTTGAAGGAAATGTTTTGTATGTCTTTGATCACAGAGATATTTTTGCAGTGTTCACCTTCAAGTAATTTTGGATGCAACGTTAACATTTTTACATCTGTTCCCTTAAAGGTATTTCTTTTTTTTATATATATATATATATATATATAAACAAACATGTCTATACTTGCCCTGTGCAATAGAATTGCACAGAGCGGCCGCAAACCTTCTCTTTTCAGGTCCCCAGCTGGCACTCCTGAATCTATCCATCGCTGCCACCCCATATTCAGGCGCTCGGCCCCTTTTTAGATGCTGGGTTCCTAAATTACAGCAGCAGGGGTGTTTTTGAACAGGTATTACCCATCACTTGATTGGCTGAAATGACAGGTGCTGTGATTGGATGCCTGACGGGAGGAGAGGACGGGAGAAGACACATGGAGACACCGCTCGCCACTGTCACCCACTTCCCCACGAGACAGGGTAAGTGCTGGGCAGATGGCGAGCGGGCAGGGGGGTCACAGTTGTGGCATTCAATGGCACAGTGGCAGCATTTGATGGCACAGTGGTAGCATTAGATGGGAACAGTGGCGGCATTTGATGGCACAGTGGTAGCATTTGATGGGCACAGTGGCAGCATTTGATGGCACAGTGGCTGCGTTTGATGAGCACAGTGGCAGCATTTGATGGGCACAGTGGTTGCATTTGATGGGCACAGTGGCTGCATTTGATGGCACAGTGGCAGAATGTGATGGTACAGTGGCTGTGTTTGATGGTACAGTGGCTGCGATTGATGGGCACGGTGGCAGCATTTAATAGCACAGTGGCTGCATTGAATGGCATAGTGGCAGCATTTGATGAGCACAGTGGCAGCATTTAATGAGCACAGTGGCTGCATTTGGTGGGCACAGTGGCTGCATTTGGTGGGCACAGTGACAGCATTTGATGGGCACAGTGACTGCAATTGATGGGCACAGTGGCTGCATTTGATGAGCACAGTGGTGGAATTTGATGGGCACAGTGGCTGCAATTGATGGGCACAGTGGCAGTGTTTGATGGCACAGTGGCTGTGTTTGATGGCACAGTGGCTGCAATTGATGTTTTTTTTGTTTTGTTTGCCCCCCCCCAAAAAAAAAATTTGAGCACCAGCCACCACTGGCTTGCATGGGAAGCTGCTTCCCATGGGAGACCCGCTACTGTGTTCATTGGAATAGACAGTGGGACTCGGGGTGTCTAGGTGTGTGTGCGTGCGTGTGTGGGGCGGCCTGTACATATACGTCGGCAGAATGGCACGGCTGCGCAAACGTACCTGTACATTGCTTTGAATTTTCCACTGTGCGGGCACGTGAGCATGTCTGTCGGGTACCCACGATCGTCTCACAGAGAGGCAGAACGGGGAGGTGCCTACGTAAACAAGGCATTTCCCGGTTCTGCCTAGTGACAGGAAGGTGATCTACTGCTCCCTGTCATCGGGAGCAGTGATTACTGTCATGTCACTTGTAGCCCAGCCCCCCCACAGTTAGAATCACTCCCTAGGATGCACTTAACCCCTTCATCGCCCCCCTAGTGTTTAACCCCTTCCCTGCCAGTGTCATTTACACAGTAATCAGTGCAATTTTATAGCACTGATCACTGTATAAAAGCAGGAACAAAAATTGTCTCTGGACAGCCGCACTCTGAACAAATTGTAGCCTTTATTAAGAGAAGGACAGCACTAAAAGTCACAGCAAAATAAAATAAAACCCGACTGCTGACGTGTTTCGCACTGAAACTAGTGCTTAGTCATAGCTTAGTCACTGTATACTGTATACTGTATGACAATGGTCCCACAATAGTGTCAAAAGTGTCCCATGTGTCCACCATAATGTCACAGTCCCAATAAAAATCACAGATCGCCACCATTACTAGTAAAAAAAAAAATAATAATACAAATTACATAAAACCATCCCCTATTTTGTAGACACCATAACTTTTGAGCAAACCAATCAATATATACGCTTATTGTGATTTTTTTTTACCAAAAATATGTAAATGTGCGATATTTATTATAGCAAAAAGTAAAATATTGTGTTTTTTTCAAAATTGACGCTCCTGTTTTGTTTATAGCGCAAAAAATAAAAACGCCAGAGGTGATCAAATACCACCAAAAGAAAGCTCTATTTGTGGGAAAAATATGTCAATTGTGATTGGGTGCAGCGTCGCACAACCGCGCAATTGTCAGTTAAAGCTGCCATAACCGAGATATTCCTATTCATAGTGCCGACTTATATAGTCGTGTGGATGTCGGTAAGTGGTTAATGTATGAAAATTAAGTGTATTCCAAGTCATCAGTGCTTGCATCCCCATATATTTAGCAAAGAGTTGGCCCAATCCAACAAAGAGACACCCCCATATATTCAGAAAAGAGATGATCCAATCCAGCAAAGAGATATCCCTATATATCCAGCAAAGAGACATCCCCATATATTCAACAAAGAGACATCCCAATATATTCAGCAAAAAGACATCCCAATCCACCAAAGAGACAGCCCAATCTAGCAAAGAGACATCCCTATATATCCAGCAAAGAGACATCCCCATATATTCAACAAAGAGACATCCCAATATATTTAGCAAAAAGACATCCCAATCCATCAAAGAGACAGCCCAATCTAGCAAAGAGACATCCCTATATATTCAGCAGAGAGACAGTCCAATTCAGCAGAAAGACATCCCCATATTTTCAGCAAAGGGCAGGTCGGGACTGTAATGTACTTTGTCTGGCATAGGATAAGATTACTTCACCTGCACCCAAAACTGAAGAAACAGTCAGCTTGGCAGGGTGACCAGACATCCCCAGTTTCAGGGGACAGTCCTCTGATTGAGGACACTGTCCCCGGACCAAGTCTGTCCCTGGTTTTGTCCCCAGATTGGATTTAATAGGGGACAGGGGCAATTTCAAAGACAGTCAGTGCAGAATTAACCACTTGACCACTGGGCACGAAAACCCCCTTAATCACCAGACCAATTTTCAGCTTTCGATGCTCTCACAATTTGAATGACAATTACTCAGTCATACAACATTGTACCCATCTGAAATTTTTGTCCTTATTTTCACACAAATAGAGCTTTCTTTTGGTGGTATTTGATCACCTCTGCGGTTTTTATTTTTTGCGCTATAAAAGAAAAAAGCCTGAAAATTCTGTAAAAATTTTAAATAAATTCTAGTTTCTGTCATATTAGCAGGTTATTTCTCACACACAGCATATGCATACCACAAATTACACCCCAAAACACATTCTGCTATTACTCCCATAAGTATGGCGATACCACATGTGTGAGACTTTTACACGGCGTGGCCACATACAGAGGCCCAACATGCAGGGAGCACCATCAGGCGTTCTGGAGCACCCAGGCCAATTCTGACATTTCTCTCCTACATGGAAAAATCATCATTTATTTGCTAAAAAATTACATAAAACCCCAAAACATTATATATGCTTTTTTTTAAAAGACCCAAGAGAATACAATGGCGGTTGTCTTGCACGGTATTATCGCAGCAATTTTTTGAACGCGTGTTTAAAAAAAAAAACTGTTTTGTGATTAAAAAACAAAACAAAACAGTAAAGTTAGCCCAATGTTTTTGCATACTATGAAAGATGAAGTTACGCTGAGTAAATAGATACCTAACATGTCACCCTTCAAAATTGCACACGCTCGTGGAATTGCGCCAAACTTCGCTACTTAAAAATCCCCATAGGCGACGTATTGCAGAGTATGGGGGGGTTTGGCAGAGTATGGGGGGGTTTGGCAGAGTATGGGGGGGTTTGGCAGAGTATGGGGGGTATTGCAGAGTATGGGGGGTAATGCAGAGTATGGGGGGGTATTGCAGAGTATGGGGGGGTATTGCAGAGTATGGGAGGGGTATTGCAGAGTATGGGGGGGGGGTATTGCAGAGTATGGGGGGGTATTGCAGAGTATGGGGGGGTATTGCAGAGTATGGGGGGGGTATTGCAGAGTATGGAGGGGTATTGCAGAGTATGGGGGTATTGCAGAGTATGGGGGGGTATTGCAGAGTATGGGGAGTATGGGGGGGTATTGTAGAGTATGGGGGGGTATTGTAGAGTATGGGGGGGTATTGCAGAGTATGGGGGGGTATTGCAGAGTATGGGGGGGTATTGCAGAGTATGGGGGGGTATAGCAGAGTATGGGGGGGTATTGCAGCGTATGGGGGGTATTGCAGCAGTATGGGGGGTATGGCAGCAGTATGGGGGGTATGGCAGCAGTTTGGGGGTATGGCAGCAGTATGGGGGGTATTGCAGCAGTATGGGGGGTATTGCAGCAGTATGGGGGGTATGGCAGCAGTATGGGGGGTATGGCAGCAGTATGGGGGGTATGGCAGCAGTTTGGGGGGTATGGCAGCAGTATGGGGGGTATGGCAGCAGTATGGGGGGTATTGCAGCAGTATGGGGGGTATTGCAGAGTACTGCGCAGGGATGGATGGCTGGATCTGTGACTGCAATTGTCACAGATCCAGCCACAGTGCTGCTGCTGCCACCCGCCCCCCCCCCCCTCCCCTCTCACACTGTACCCCCCCTTCCTTCCCTGCTGAATTGGCCAGGCCGGGCCAGACCTGGAAAGTAGCCCCGCACAACAGCCAAAGCAGCCTGGGGGGCTCCAGCCATGTTTGAGGCCCAGGCCCCTCGGGATGCCCAGACCCCCTACAAGTATATGGACTGTCCCCCCCTGATGGCGACCCTGAAGAGAGGAACCAGGGAGGGCAAAAAATCTAAAGTACTAAATCAGTTAAGACCTGACAGTCTCTTTACCTGCCTTCTGAAGTGTGCTGCAAAATAAGCTAAAAGATGAATAAAATGTTTGCATTATAGTTTGCGCCTGGAAATGCTGCGACAGCAATTACACCAACAACGTGGCTGACAAATAACACAATGAGTATGAATCCACCTCTCAGGTGACAAGACGTATGTGCGGGTTCACGCTCTGACTAGTGACATGTTATGAGCGTTATGGGTTCTGTCAATGAAGAAAAATGCCTCCCTTCACCTTGCTTTGCATAGATTAATGTTGAGCGCTCGTATTCCTCCTTTCCCGGCTTTTATTTCACGTTTTACTCTGCAAAACGCTTTCTCCATCACAACAGAAGCAGGCTGTTTATCCATGCACAACTGAAGATGTAATAAAGTAAATGGGAAAACAATAAAGAAACAAAATGGGAGACGGGAAAGAATTGGGGGGCGGGTGGGGGGGGCATAGCTGCTTTCATCGCACAGAATATAAAATTAATGGCAGCTCTATGAGACGTTGACCCACCCGCTAATTTTCGTTTTCAGTAATTTTCGTTGTAATTTGTATCTGTAAATTTCAAAGTGTCAGCCGGGTCAATATCTATGAAGAGTAAAGAGCTGAGATGCATCACTTTCAAGTCAATGACATTCACACATTACACAATTGATTTGCTAAAGAGGACAGACCCTCCACTGTAATGACTTCACAATCTGCAGCCTGACACCATAAATGTGAGTAATCTTCCAGGAATTGTGGATTGTTATAGCTTATGCAGATGCATTTTTGATTGGTGTACCAATAACACTGCGCCGCTGACGGTACTCATAGCATTCCCAGAGCCTATAGAAAGGGAAAAACAGCAATTTTAGCCATGGCAACCAATATCAAAAGAGCTACTTAACATAAATGACATGATCATTTACAGTATATGGAAGTGTTAGATTAATAGTAGTGAATAAATGTGTAAAAGAAATCAGGAAATTATCAGAACTGTATTTAGTCAAAGTGGACCTGGCACCAAGATAATTGCATGCCTACTAAGGAATGAGTTGCCCTAATCCCTACTATTTATGTGTGTGTATATATATCTATATATAGACATATATAGATATATATATAGATATATATACCGTATTTATCGGCGTATAACGCAGACTTTTTTCCCCCTTAAAATCAGGGGAAAATCGCAGGTGCGCGTTATACGCCGATCCCTGCTTTCTGAGCGCCGCCGCAGACATATACCGAGTGCAGTACACTCAGGTACACTCGGCTGGGCTCGGCCACGATCGGCTCCGCAAGAGGAGCCGAGCCTGGCCGAGCCCAGCCGAGTGTACCCGAGTGTACTGCACTTGGTATATGTCGGCGGCGGCGTTCAAAAACAGCGCAGGAGAAGCGGGAAGAAGCGGGGAGGACACCATGAGGACACCACGAATGCCGCAGATGGACGCCGGACTGGACAAGGCCGCCGATGGACGCCGGACAACTGTAAGTAACTGTATCTGTAAATTGTGAGTATTTCTTTTTTTTCCCTAGGATTCTCCTTTAGGTTTGGGGTGCGCGCTATAGGGCGATAAATACGGTATATATATATATATATATATATATATATATATGTATATATATAGATATATATAGATATCTATATCTATATCTATATATATATATATATATATATATATATATATATATATATATATAAACATTAAAAAAATGCTGTGAGAATGCCTAATAACCCCCATAATTTGTCTAATATGTGTATTCTATAATAATATGTATTTCCTCCAGCTCCATCTAGTGGCCACAATGCAGTCTTTTTCTAATTGTGGTATTTAAGTAAAATACTGCATTATGGCCACTAGATGGAGCTGAAAATTATAGGAATGCAGCCTTTGGGATTATTCCCAAAGGCTGTACGATTGCTCAATCATTTACAGAGCATTTTATTTTTAAGATGACCCCAAAGTGTAACACATCCAGGTATTTGTTACCTCTCACAGAGATAAAGGTATTCCTTCTGACAACGTCCTCATTTGCTTTTCTCTAGAACAGGGATCTCAAAACTTTCTTAACAAGGGGGCAGTTTACTGTTCTTCGGACTTAGTAGGGCCGGACTATGGCCATTGGGAGTAAAAAAGGTCCCAACATCAGTGGGGAAAAAGCAATATTCCATCTTTGGTGTCAGTGGGAGGAATTGTGCCCCATCGTTGGTGCCATTGGGAGGAAGTGTGCCCCAACATTGGTGTCATTGGGAGAAATTGTGCCCCATTGTTGGTATTAGTGGATTGAATATTGCCCCAAGGGCCAGATAAAAGCTAATGAAGGGCCACATCTGGCCCCCGGGCCACAGTTTGGAAACCACTGCTCTAGAAGAAGGGTGCCACCATTTTTTTAGGAATCTTCTAGAGCTGCAGTCTACATGAAGAGCGGTTATGATGGCTCAGAGAGGACACAATCATGTATATCTTGGTGTCTGTACTGTTCTGTGTTCACAGATGTCTGACACGGATGAGTCCCTTTCACCTTGCAACTTTCTATATCAAAAATGAAAAGACAAACATGATTAGATATAAGATAAAAAAACAAAACCAGACTTTATTGCAATCAGGGCTGCCATCATGAATTATGGGGCCCCTTACACAGTTTCAGACATGGGCCCCCTGGAGCAGAGAACTGAATCTTTGCAGCGCTTTAGGAGCGTTGAATACACCGCTCCTAAAGCGCCCCTTCCTATTGAGGGAGCTTTTTTAATGCCAAAGCGTCTGAAAAACACCACAGTGTGAAAGGGGTCTTAGCGGCACTTTACCAGCGTTTTTCGGCGCTGGCAGTGTAAAAGGGCTCTGAAAGCACTCCGGCTTTCACATTGGAATTGCAGATGAGGCTTCTTTCAGGCGCTTTACAGGCTTTTTTTTACGCCTGAAAAACGCCTGAAAAACGCCCCAGTGTGAGAGGGGCCTTAGACAGCATGATTATTGCACAGGTGTGCCTTAGGCTGGCCATAATAAAAGGCCACTCTAAAACGTGCAGTTTTGCTGTATTGGGGGCCCGAAAACCAGTCAGTATCTGGTGTGACCACCATTTGCCTCACGAAGTGCAGCACATCTCCTTCCCATAGAGTTGGTCAGATTGTTGATTGTGGCCTGTGGAATGTTGGTCCATTCCTTTTCAATGGCTGTGCAAAGTTGCTGAATATTGGCAGAAACTGGAACACACTGCCGTATACGCCGATCGAGAGCATCCCAAACATGTTCAATGGGAGACATGTCCAGTGAGTATGCTGGCCAGGGGCGGACTGACTATTGGGACTCTTGGGCACTGCCTGAGGGCCCCATCCACTAGGGGGCCCCATCAGGGTTGCCAGGCTCAATAAAACCAGGAATGTATGTAAAAATCTGTGCTTTTTTTTACATCTGTCCCTTATATGTCCGAAACCGACATGCTTTTGATGTGAAAATCCTGAGATTTTAGCTGCCCTGCCTCTGCACTGCCTCCTGGCGTGGTGGCCACCTGTAAGCCCAGGGGCCCCATAATCTTTTATTGCCCGGGGGCTCCATGAGTTGTCAGTCCGCCCCTGATGCTGGCCATACAAGAACTGGGATGTTTTTTACTTCCAGGAATGGTGTACAGATCCTTGCAACATGGGGGCCGTCTATTATCATGCTGCAACATGAAAATGAGAGGGATTTGTCAAAGGCTACTCCAAGTATTGCCCTAAGATGCTAGTGGTATTGAGGACTATCTCAGTACCCTGGGTACCAAGATAGTCCTCAATACCACTGCATACCTCCCAACCGTCCCGGATTTCGCTGGAATGTCCCGCGATTCGCGGTAAATACCGCGGTCCCGCGAGCAGTACCATTGCGATTATCGACAAACCCCCCCCGCTCAACAACTCTGATCCACGGAATCCCCCCCGCTCAACAACTTCGTTTGGGGGGGTATGCTCATTTGTCCCTCATTGTGAAGTTGAAAAGTTGGGAGGTATGCCACTGGCATCTTAGGCCAATACTTGGAGTAGCCCTTGACAAATCCCTCTCTCCTTCACTATATAATTATAGGATGATGATACCTATCCCTACACACTATATTGGTTTATTGAGGAAATACCCCTTATAATGCTGCAACATGAGGTGATGGTCGTGGATGAATGGCACAACAATGGGCCTCAGGATCTCATCACGGTATCTCTGTGCATTCAAAAGACCATCAATAAAATGCACCTGTGTTTGTTGTTCCTTGTCCATAGCATACGCCTGCCCATACCATAACCCCACCGCCACCAGCAAACCGCTCACCCACACAACACCATGCACGCTGTCTGCCATCTGCCTTGTACAGTGAAAACCCAGATTCGTCCATGAAGAGAACACCTCTGCAAAGTGCCAGACACCATTGAATGTGAGCATTTGCCCACTCAAGTCGGGTTATGTTGACGAACTGCATTTAGGTCAAGACCCCGATGAGGGTGACGAGCATGCAAAAGTGCTTCCCTGAGATGGTCTCTGACAGTTTGTACAGAAATTCTTTGGCTGTGCAAACCGATTGTTGCAGCAACTGTCAGCGTTGGTCTTAGAAGATCTTGGAGGTGAAGATGCTGGATGTGGAGGTCCTGGGCTGGTGTGGTTACATGCAGGGCTCAAGTCCTGCGGGAACGCGTGGGAACGGAGTTCCTGCACTTTATTCACAGCAGGAATGCAGTTCCCTTTGCAGGACTAGAGCAGCTGAGAGCAGCCGAGCCTCCCGAGCCGATCCTTCACTAAGCGGCGATGCCCAGCTCGAGTCACTGTCAGGGGCAGGCGAACCTTAGTAATCCTTTATGTTACTGGCCGCTTTCTGTATATGGATTCATCAGGTAGTGTGTCACTTCCTCGATGCCGCAATGTCTCCTGGGAGCTTTTGTCATTGTTCCCAGGAGACATTGCGGAGGTGTGCCGCGAGTTATCGCGGGATTTAGAAAGAACTTGCGGTTTAGTAATTATGCATATGAGCGTATAATTTTTTTTTTTGGTGGGGGAGTGGATCTTGGGTGGGAGTTCCCACACTTTTTTCCCCAGGACTTGACCCCTGGTTACACGTGATCTGCGGTTGTGAGGCTGTTTGGATGTACTGCCAAATTGCTTCTTGTTATCATCATTTGTATTTTCACTTTACACACTGTACATTATTAGCTCGCCACATGTTAGGCCCACTTAACATCATCGCGTGGCGGGAACGAGCGGCCCCGTTAAATTATTTTTTTTAACAATTTGCACGCAATTTTGCATGTTGGATAGGGCCAGTTTATTCACTCAAAAAGGGTTGCCTTTGTCACCTGAAAAGAAGCTCCTGCTTCTTTTCGAGCAAAAAGCTTTACACAATTTTGAAAGGCACAAATTGCCACTATTGCCCAGTGACAATTGGGGCAGAATCGCAAATGCCATTAGGAATAATGCCACTCAAATGCCCATCGCACATTGTGCAGCGATCGCCACACGATTATGCCAGCGATTTCAAATCACAAAGTGTAAATGGAGGCTGGGTTAAAGGGGTTGTAAAGGTCCAATTTTTTTTTTCCCTAAAAAGCTTCCTTTACCTTAGTGCAGTCCTCGTCCTTCGATTTTTCTTTTAAATGTCCTTATTTATTCTGAGAAATCCTCACTTCCTGTTCTTCTGTCTGTAACTCCACACAGTAATGTGAGGCTTTCTCCCTGGTGTGGAGTGTCGTGCTCGCCCCCTCCCTTGGACTACAGGAGAGTCAGGACTCCCACTAACACACAGCTCCTTTCTCTATCGGCAATGTAGAGAGCATCCTGACTCTCCCGTAGTCCAAGGGAGGGGGCGAGCATGACACTCCACACCAGGGAGAAAGCCTTGCATTACTGTGTGAAGTTACAGACAGAAGAACAGGACGTGAGGATTTCTCAGAAGAAATAAGGATATTTAAAATAGGGTGACCTGAAAACCCCTTTTTCAGGGGACAGTCCCCTGATTGAGGACACTGTCCCCGGACAAAGTCTGTCCCTGGTTTTGTCTCCAGATTGGATTTATTGGGGGCAGGGGCAATTTCAAAGACAATCAGTGCAGAATTGAAATAAAAAAATTAGAATTACACCCCCCTCCGCCGTGCCTACTAGCATAGGGGGGTTGTTTTTTCCCATTATCTGTGCCCCTTTCTGATGATCATGTGCTGGTAGGAGCGGAGGGAATATCTTCAGTTTCGGGCGCATGCCCATTCAGCTTTGCTCGCATGTTCTTCTGGCTTGGCTTAAATCCTGGCCAGCCACCTGCCTATCTCCTTGCCTTCCCTGGCGGAGTGATCTTCCTCCGCTCCCCATCCAGTAGTAGCCGGGGACCGAAGAGTAAGACTGTGAGACAAGCAGAGAGTCTCTGATGCGACGTGCCAGAACCGCAGGGGGAACACGTGAGGTGCATGGTGGGCCGATGAGAGACAGCAATAATACAGTTCATCGGTTTACTCACGGTTAGCAGAAAGCCTCCCTGGGCCGGTCGCACAGTGAAGAGGAAGACAGCACGAAATCCTCCGGGGCACGCTCTGTTATAGGGAAATGCCAGCCAAGATGGTGGTTGAGGTGCCCGTGATGACAGAGGTGTTTAGAGTGCTTGTGGCGGCTGGGTCCCTTGATGGTATTTGTCGTGACGCCAGTACCGTTAATGGTGGTACAACCAGTTGTAGTAGCAATGTTGAAGAATGAGGTAGACAGTGGTAGGATACAACTCACAACTTTTACTGTGACTGGTTTTGGTTGCAGTACAAACATTCAGTTAGAATACAGTCTCTGGGTAAATAGAGGAGTTCTGCTGATCCACTCTTAATAGGCATTAGTAATCCTGCACTCAGTATAATGCTTACTTGTTTCTGGTCCCTTTTGAATCCAGTGACATTGGTGAGGTTGCCGGTGGCTAAGAAATCCTTCACCTTTATTCTCAAAGGTCTTTGCTGCCGGTTAATGGCTTTTACCCTTTGATTTGAGCAGTTCCAAATTTGTCCCTTCTCTGGACTGACCTTCTCCCACCTTGACATTCTGCTTTTTCTCTGCACACTGACCTCCTGAACTGAACAACTGACCACAGATAAACCTGAGCTGGGATAGATATCCCAGAGTGGTGCTATTCCCATCTTGTGGTGGGAAGTATGAAGCACACTTGACCAGCCTATGAACAGGGATACCACAGGTGTAGCAATGCAAAATGACATGCAATATAGCAATGACAAAGAAGTAATACTTTTGCAGTTCCCACATGTCCTGAGTGGGACGCTGCACTGATTGTTGCCATTACTAGTAAAGAAAAAATATGTCCCCGGATTTCATTTTAAAAATCTGGTCACCTTAATTTAAAAGCAAAATGGAAGGGTGAGGTAAGTGAAGGAGGACTGCACTAAGGTAAAGGAAGCTATTTAGGAAAAAAAATTGTACCTTTACAACCCCTTTAAAGGGTCACTAAAGGAAATTTTTTTTTTTTAGCTGAAATGACTGTTTACAGGGCATATAGACATAATAGTTAACTGATTCCTTTTAAAAATGATTAAAAATAGATAAAAAAAACAATCATATAATGTGCCTGCAGTGTAGTTTCGTTTTTGCTGTTGTTTGCTGGTTCTCTGATGTACAGAGAGCCACTAGAGGGCAGTCAGCCAATAGAGAGCAGTGATACTTTGTCTAAAATTCCTTAGCACCAATCCAGTTTCGTTTTCCACACAGAAATCACACCTCCTTGATTAGTGACCACCGTGAGAAATCTCCCAGTACTGTGGTTAACAGGCAACCAGGAAGTGTGCAGAACAGAGAGGATTTACAGCAACATCAAAGCAAAAACGAACAATGAGGACATGAAACCAGGACTGTAGTAAGGTAAAGGAAGCTATTTAGCTAAAAAAATAAATTCCTTTAGTGACCCTTTAACATCTGTGCAATGCACCAGTGCATGTGGGTTTCTGTGTGTTTTTACATTTTTTACCATGCGTTAAGGTAGGGCAGCCCATTCATTTGAATAAATTAATGGGCTACCCTACCTTAACAAGTGGTAATTGTTTTTTTTTTAACGTGCACTACACCAAAAATGGCGCTTTGTTACCAAGTGTTATAGACTAGTACATTAATTCTCATGCGCTTTTGCAAAGTGCATGAGAAGAAGAATTAAAGGCATTGCAACACACCTACAAAAAAGATGAATGTTTAGTTTGCTACAGAAACACGCACAATTTTGCTTGCATGCCTGCATTGCACAAGTGTGGAGCCTGAGCTATGAGGTGCTGTACCTTCAATCCGATGCGCTATACTGCAATGACGCGGTGACGCAGCACAACCTCCATTGTTTTCAGACTCACATCACAAGCCGTGAACTGTTTTCTATAAACAGAAGCTCCAGTTAAATGAAACATCACAAACGTACACGTCTCTTTTTCCTATTACTGACAAATTCTACCTTTAGTAATGAATCACTTGAGAAGCCCCTAATACACTGAATTTTGTCACAGTTGGTCACCCAAAAGTGCCCAATAAACGCCTCTCCAATTTTCAATTAACAAGGAGCTTCCTGGAGCCTATTGCATTTAAGTCATTTTAGAGCTGTGCTAGAGATACTTTTCACACTTCACAGGAAATCATAATGAAATAATTACACCTTCACCGGCAATAAACAGCAAAAGGCGCGTTTCGGGAGAGAGTGGTGGCCAATTCATACATTTATCTTCATTCCCATGTTACTGCTATGCATGCTAGCAGAACATTACCAATCACCAGCAGCACAGCAGGCAAATTCTGAAGTGGGCACCATGGGTGTTAAAGCCATCCGCGTTTGCATACCATTTACAAAACACGCTACAGCTGAATATACTTCATTAAACTGTCATTTGCTTATTGTTCTTTAGCATTAACACAAACCTGTGCTTTGCCTATGCAGGTTATTCATACATGTGGCTGTAGTAGAAATGCATGAACCCTTAAGCGGCATACACATGACCGTTTTTCATGATGCGAAAAATGCAATTTTTTAAAATGGTCATTGTGTAGGCTCCAGAGCATTTTTCTCGACATGAAAAATGTGCATTAAAAATTTAGAACATGCTCTAATTTTTCTTGTCGTTTTTCACGTTGTGAAAAACGGTCGTGTGTAGGCTTTAACGACGGGAAAAACCGTGCATGCTCAGAAGCAAGTTATGAGACGTGAGCACTCGTTCTGGTAAAACTAGCGTTTGTAAGGGAGATAGCACATTCGTCACGCTGTAACAGACTAAAAAGCGCGAAGATTGAAAAGCGCAAATCGTCTCTCACCAAATTTTTACTAACACAAAATCAGCAAAAGCAGCCCAAAGGATGGCGCCATTTGAATGTAACTTTCCCTTTATAGTGCCGTCGTACGTGTTGGGCCGTGTACAGATGACCAAACATGTACAATGAAAGCGGTCCGCCGGACCGTTTTCACCGTACATGTCTGGCCGGGGATTTCTGTACGATGGCTGTACTAACCATCGTACAGAAATCAGCGCGTAAACAATACGCGGGGCGTGTCCGCGGTGTCGCCGCGACGATGACGCGGCGATGTGGGCGGGCCTGCCAGTTAAATGCTTCCACGCATGCATCGAAGTCATTCGACGCATGCGAGGGATGGCAGGCGCTCGGACATGTACGGTAGGTCTGTACAGACGACCGAACATGTCCGAGCGGGCAGGATTCCAGCGGACTGTTTTAAAACAAGTCCAGGAATATTTGTCCACTGGGAAAAGGCCCGGCGGGCAAATGTTTGCTGGGATCCTGCACGCTCGGGCATACACACGACCGAACATGTCTGCTGAAACTGGCCCGCGGACCAGTTTCAGCAGACATGTTTGGTCGTGTGTACGGGGCCTTGTACGTCACCGTGCTTTGCTCGAGCATTTTTTTTTTCACGATCGTGTGTAGGCAAGGCAGGCTTGACAAGAATCACGTCGAGAAAAACTTCGTTTTTTCTAGGACATTAAAAATGGTCGTGTTTACGCTGCTTTGGTGTACTGTTATCAATGCTTGTTCTAAGTCACCAAGGTCTTCACAACCTGTATACTTGGTCCTAATCTGTGACTCAAAGTGTATTCAGGAAAGTGGGAAGAAAAAGCATTGGACCTGTGGGAGGGGACAATCTGACTGCATGTGGGGGTACCTTTCATTGTGTACGTGTTCATCAAAGCCCGGGACAAAGCAGGGACTGCGTTCATGTGAAAGCCAAACATTTTGGTGATAGCCCGGCTTAGGGATGAGCTATACACTGAGTACAGTAGGTAATTTCACAGAGTGGTTCTGTAAAAATGCTGTCCCATGTCACTACACATCTTCCTGCATTTAGAAGGGACACCTCTGAGCCCATGCTCTCTCCACCAGTCCAGCGTATGTCTGCCACCACTCTCCCTGTAGCAGAATGGGCTCCTGCTGTGCACCTAGCGCAGATTTCATGCGTGCACTCACTTAATTTCTTTACTCTTCTGTACCATGTGGCTAAGCTATGGGTCTCCAAAAAGACTACCGTCGTCGTATCTCTTTTGTGAATCTGGCACACTATCTTTATGGGATTTTAGGCAGGATGCCTGGACATATCAAAAATTCAAACAACAAATTCTTTAAAAAAAAAATATTTTATTTGAATAAATACACACAACATTTTTTTTTTTTTTGGGATAAAATTTGGCCATGGCATATACTATTGGTTTTATTAAAATTACATATTCAGAACACATCATCAATAAATATTTAAAAATAACTTCACCAAATATTTAACTTAAAATTCAGCTCAGCCACTACGACTCAAGCTGAAAAGAATCAGCCTTTAAAAATTCCACACAAAACTGTCCTCCTTTGCTATTATGACAAAGTGGATCTTACCACATAGTGTAGCCGCGACAAAGGGAGGGGGGGGGTGTGGGAAGTTCCGCTGTTGTTCCTCTTCAGAACGACTGGCCCCGGACCTCCCAGACTAGCCCTTTAAATAGGGACCTCCTAAGATTCTGGAAGGTTCTATGGGGCTGACCCCAATTGACCTATCCTGTGCCCAGGAGACCCCAAGATTTTTCCCCAGTAACCAGCCATCTACACCAATCCCTAGCTTTCCTGCCTGAGGGGGGAACCTAGAAACTGCTCCTGCCATGAATCCCATAAGGAAAAGAGGAGCCTTAAAACAGTCTTATCCCATTTTCCTCACATTCTGAGTACAATTTTAGAGGCCATATTGAATTTTTCAACTTTAACCTAAAGTTGCCCTGTAATCAATTACTCCGAACACTGACTCTTATACTAGCCCTCCCTGTAGTCCTAACACTATCCTTTGCATGTATCCTTCCTGTAAACCTAATACTAGCCCTACCTGATGGCCTAACCCCATATCTTTGCACACTCACCTCTCTTTTCACCACTCACAGAATCTTCTTTGCTGAAGACCAAACTTTGTGCACTAAAAAACATCCACTTTTAAACAGTCACGATTTTAAGATACTGTAATTTTGGTTTCATTAAAGATTCACTTGCAGACCCCCGCACATTTATTCTGCTCTGTAAAACAGAGTTTTAACCAACTTTTTTTTTGTGCAAATGCTGACGTTCACCACAAAACACATCACTAGTGTTTATTAAAAAAAAATAAAAATAGCCGTTCTGCACGGATTATAGTAAGAAAATAAAAATGAGCCTTTGACCACTTATGAGCAGCAAATTATTGCAGTGTGAATGGAGCACACAAAATACAGTTACTTTCTATGTGCCCTAGCAGTGACTGGTATTCTTATCTAAATGGGCCCCAACTCTTCTTTGTATGAGAGCTTCAGCGCTCATATGCGTAGTGTCCGAAAATACAGCACTGATTGCAGTATCTGGTATATACTAGAACAGGACTGATCTGCACACCTGACGTAGATATGTCTGTTCCTGGAGTTCCACATTTAATACACAAACCTTTATATGAGATCTAACAGTGGGGACCTATGTGATGGAAAGTGGGACTGAGGGACTTGACCCTAAATGAAAAATACCCAAGGGTTATGATAGTTGATTATTGCTAGTGTGTCTCTATTTTTTGTATTGCGATCGTGTCACGGAGCTGAAGAACGGTGGAGATGTCAGTGTAAACACAACATCTCCCCGTTCTTCCCATCGGGAGCAGCGATCAGTGACATGTCACTCGTAGCCACACCCTCTAACAGTTAGAATCACTCCCTAGGACACACTTAACCCTTTCAGTGCCCCCTACAGGTTAACTCCTTCACTGCCAGTGTTATTTTTACAGTAATCAGTGCATTCTTATAGCTGTAAAAACGACAATGGTTCCAAAATGGTGTCAAAAGTGTCTGATGTGTCCGCCATAATGTCGCAATCACAATAAAAATCGCTAATCCCCGCCATTACTAGTAAAAAATAACAATTATTAATAAAAATGCCATAAAACGATCCCCTATTTTGTAGACGCTATGACTTTTGCGCAAACCAATCAATAAATGCTTATTGCAATTTTTTTAATACCAAAAATATGTAGAAAAATATGTATCGGCCTAAACTGAGGGGAAAAAAATTGTTTTTTATATATTTTTGGGGGGATATTTATTATAGCTAAAAGTAAAAAATATTGAATTTTTTTCAAAATTGTCACTCAATTTTTGTTTATAGCGCAAAAAAATAAGGGATCTGGTATTAACGGCACAAGACAGAAAAGAGTATTACAACAAAACTTGGGCAACTTGGAATATATTTGTCCAGTCAGAAGAAGGGAAGAGACTGATGGGAAACATAGTTGGGGAGTAGACATGCTGGGGAAAGAAAACTATACGGGAGACCAATACCTGGGGACCTCCATGATGGCAGGGAGGGGAGGTGAGTGGGAGACCGGGGGGGGGAGGGGGGGAGTGGTTGATCAAAATACTATATATTATTATTATTATTATTATTTTTTTGGGGGGGGGGGTTCAAATTTGGGAGGGGAAATGTGAGGGGGGTATAAAAATGCTAAAAGAAGGAGGAGATTTAAAAAAACAGGTTCAAAGAATGTAATGAGATGAGAAATGTACCATGTTTGGAAATATAACAGAATATGTATATGTACAGATGGATGTATCCTGTTCTTGAACTATATAAATAAAGAATATAAAAAAAAAAAAAAAAAAAAAAACGCAGAGGTGATCAAATACCACCAAAAGAAAGCTCTATTTGTGGGGGAAAAAAGGATGTCAATTTTGTTTGGGAGCCACGTCGCACGACCGCGCAATTGTCAATTAAAGTGACACAGTGCCGAATCGCAAAAAGTGGCCTGGTCTTTGACCAGCCAAATGGTCCGGGGCTTAAGTGGTTAAGGATGTAGCTTCTTTATAAATGCTTTATTTGCAGAGTATAGGCTGTAAAGACAGCTGTTCCCATTATACAGACATACACAACACGTGAAACAAGTACAGTATGTGAATGAAGATGTTACCATAAGACCCAATTCCTATGATTTGCTTCAACATTATCCTAACCTTGTGCTAGTAACATATTGCATGTTACAGGCATTCACACTTACACGGTTATACAAGTCTCCAGGTGTGGTGTCACATCAATAGGTACAAGGTGCTACAGACACTTTGACACCGGAGTTACATCACAGCGCAGAGAAGCAACATTAATGACAGTGTTAATTGGCTTTTCATAACCTGTAGACAAGTGTTTTCACAAGGTTCATGAACCTCCATACTGCAACTGTGAACAGCACAAACCCTGTCCAGATTATTCATGGAAGAGCTACAATCAGGATAAACCTGCATACAAGCCCCTTTTTCTATAAAAAGAACCGCTCTTGATTTTGCCCTATTTTTTTTTACAGAATTTTTTTAAAATTTCAAAATGAAATAAAGTAAAATAAATGAAAGCGGTTCTAAAGATTGAAGTTTTTTTTTAGCTTCATACATTCTATGCATGGAGGTAAAAAGTCTTCAGTATGCAGCTCATCCACTCCACCCCCTAATACATACTGAGCCTGATCACGATCCTGCGATGTGCACAAGAGTGGCTGCTCTACCTGGTTTCTGACTCCTCATTGGCTCAATCTCAGCCAGCGAGGAAGGAACTGGGATGAGCCGTGCCGCCTTGTTCTGCATGTCTTATGGACACACAGAGTGGGGCTTGGGAGCAAACACACACCAGTGCTGTGCTCCCATAGCAAGCGGCTTGCTATAGGGGCACTTGGAGAGGAGGAAAAGCCAGGAGTGCCAGCAGGAGACCCAAGAAGAGGAGGATCAGAGTTGCTCTGTGCAAATCCATTACACAGAGCAGGTAAGTATAAGATGTTTGTTATTTAAAAAAACAAGTAAAAAAATGAACTTTTAATATCAATTTAAGAGTAACAGGCTGTATCTGAGACTCTAAAGCCCCGTACACACAAACGGAATTTCCGATGGAAAAAGTCCGACTGACTTTTTCCATCGGAAATTCCGACCATGTGTATGCCCCATCAGAGTTTTCCCATCGGATATTCCGAGGAATTCCATCTGAGTTTAGATATAAAACATGTTCTCTTTTACTCCGATGGAATTTAATCAGAATTCCGATGTGAGTTTGGCCAGGCAAAAGCCTGATCGTGTGTACGGGGCATAACACCATTGCTGCATTGTTCGACACCTTTATTATACCTTTCCAACACAGTATGTGGGCAAAGGATTTTCCCTGACAAGGCCCTGGTTACACGGATAACAAAGATCTAATATACAGAAAATGATTAGCTAATCCAGCATTTTTCCTCACCCTTTAGGGTCTAGTATGCAAAATCTCAAGACATCCCAGTCTAAAATGTAAAACTTACTTATCAGTGGAAAACCTGAGCCTGGGAAAATGCACACAACCTCCCTGCATCAAATTAACTTCACATAAGAAGCCCCCACCACATTAAAGTTCTCCCCCCCAACATCAGGCCCGCCCGTACCATAGCAACTCAAGATGCTGATCCATAAGAAGCCTCCATCCTATCAGAATGTCCCCCTTCACATCAGGTCCATCTGTACCATGACCATTTGTCCATCTGTACAATTTCCCTGATCCAGGGAAAACCAGGATGCCTGCCTGCAATACCCTGGATTGGCACCCTGGTTGAAAAACATTGGGCTAAACCACACAAATGCCTTTTTTTACCCTGATTTTTCCTTTATATTGACGTTTTAAAATTAACAATTTCAGTAGAGGTTGGATAAAAAATTAAGTGCAACATAACACTTTTTAGAGTTAAAACGTACATCTTCTATAGACATGTATACTAAAAAGAGGGACAACTGAGGCTGCACGAGAGACAGAAGAATTTGCTCTTCAAAGATGGACAGTCCCTTCAAATGAAAGAGCCAAATGGGATCTATGATTTATGAATGCGTGAACCGGGCGCCGGAGACACTCGGAAAATGCTTGGAGCCACTTGGATGCACTCCCAGTGGCTCCTAAACTCTCCTCAATACACTTGTAATTACAAGTGGCTCTGAGTGCGTCCCAGTGGCTCTGCATGTCACCGGCACCCCCATACCTCTGACCAAATGCGGTACTGCACACCACAGAGACTTGAATCCTGCTTGTTTTGTAAGACAACGCTTGCAAACTGAGTCAGGAAAAAATAGCGTGTATTGCGAAACATTTGTTAGCTGCGTTACTCTCATTCCGAGGTATTACTGTATAAGTGTGATCAGCAACAAAGGTCAAAACTGCAAAAAGTTTATGTCATGCTGTATTATTATCCTTGTGAAAGAAAATTTAAAATAAAGAATTTATAAAAAAAAACTGCAAAAGGTTGCACGGAAGTTGGAGTGAAAAAAGTTGCCCTTAAAAGATCAGACAACCCACAAAGTCAGATTTTAGTTGCAAACAATAAAGAAAGTATTCAGCGCTGGAAAAAAATAATAATACAAGAAAACAATATTTGCAAGCCAGCACTCAGGACAAATTCAAATAAACTTCCCAAAGTGGCATATGTAATATAAACAGTGCAGCGCAAACATACAAATAATTATAAATAGTAATCATATGTCATATAAAGTGAAAACAGAGTCCATATATGAAAGTGAAGTGGAGAAATCCAAAGAATTTCTTTAGGTGGTGTATAATCAAAACCAGGTGACCAGAAAGAAAAACTCCCACCAAGAAGTCAGGATGGCCGCTCACCTCAACAATTCGACCTTCAAAAGGTCACAATGCATGATAATCAATCTCAGGTCTGGTAGTGACGATCAAAGGGTCAGAAGATCGTTTAACACCTCCAGGATGATAATGGAAGGCCCATTTAGAACAGCATTGCGGTATATGTGAAAATAAAAGGAAGAGAGATCTAATGCTATCAGTACAAAAACAGCATTTATTAAAAGTATAATAGTGGTACACTCACATCTCCCTGCACTCACAGCCGAGTGCGGGCATACAGTCAGATAAAAATCCAATGTGAACATCCGATGTGAACAGCATACATCCGAACGGCAATCGGGGGTGACGTCATGCGTAGCTCCTCCCCTTCGTACGCGTTACGTCCCGTGGGCGGAACTTCCTCAGCGTAGTCTCTTTGCCCTACGCTGAGGAAGTCCCGCCCATGGGACGTAACGCGTACAAAGGGGAGGAGCTACGCATGACGCCACCCGCGATCGCCGTTCGGATGTATGCTGTTCACATCGGATGTTCACATTGGATTTTTATCTGACTGTATGCCCGCACTCGGCTGTGAGTGCAGGAAGATGTGAGTGTACCACTATTATACTTTTAATAAATGCTGTTTTTGTACTGAGAGCATTAGATCTCTCTTCCTTTTATTTTCACATATACCGCAATGCTGTTCTAAATGGGCCTTCCATTATCATCCTGGAGTTGTTAAACGATCTTCTGACCCTTTGATCGTCCCTACCAGACCTGAGATTGATTATCATGCATTGTGACCTTTTGAAGGTCGAATTGTTGAGGTGAGCGGCCATCCTGACTTCTTGGTGGGGGTTTTTCTTTCTGGTCACCTGCTTTTGATTATACACCACCTAAAGAAATTCTTTGGATTTCTCCTCTTCACTTTCATATATGGACTCACTTTATATTTTAGTTACAGGTGGAAATTGGTGGGCATCCCTGGCTCCTTAGATGTCTTGGATACTCCAACACTGAGCATTCACTGCCATCATTTCCAACTATTGTAGTGCACTTGAAGGACTTAGCAAGGGGAACTAAGGAGCGGTAAGAATCAGGGGCAGAATGAGTTGGAACCCCAGAAAAAAACTGCACTGAGGAATCAGAATAAGACACCCCAGGAGCACAAGCCCACTACCACCTGGATGTCAACCTTGGCCCAGATGGACAACTGAGGCACTGTTGCCTGTTGACCAACTGGCTGGAATGATCAGCAATTTAAAAAATCAGCAAATGGAAAAAAGACTGCAAAACATAGAAAAGTTCAAAAATAAACAAACATTACCTTGAAAAATATAAGATTAGGCCTCATGGATGCTGGACTGTTATGAATGTCTTTCTACTGGCAGGAGAAGAAAAACAGCATTAAAAAAACGTGCATAAAGCTGCGTTTTTCAAACATGTGTAGGCACATTTAGAGTTCAGGCGTGTAAAGGTGTTTGGACGTTCATTCATTTCATTGGCTGGAATATACATTTTTTGGCCATTGAAATTAATGGATGTTCATGTGCTAAATGCGCCTAGCATTTAGGTGCATCAGGCATTTTTTCTGCCCAAACTCTCCTCTCCTGAACATTATTTTGGTGCGATTTTTACCCCTAAAAGCTTCTGCCTCTATATGTCTGTAAATGTTTACTGTATGTGTGCATGGACACATAGGCTAACATAGAGGGGCATTTAGTGGCAATGGTAATATTATGGTATACATTTTTTTTAGCGCTATACTTTCACTTTTATAGCTGTATATAAAATGCTCTTTTTATCTTATCCTTTAAACCAATTTAAAATTGCTACATGTTACATTTCAAAAGCCAGTATAAAAAGAAAAATTTGTAGTAAAAAAAAGCACTTGTGAGTTTAATTATTATTAGTTTTTGTTTAATTCTCCTTTAGGGGGTGTCTAACATCCATTACATCCTAGGCCACCAATTAGATCTTCCCACTACACTCCAGATGGATGTAAAAGAGACAAATTATTAAAAGGGTTGTAAAGGTACATTTTTTTTCCTAAATAGCTTCCTTTACCTTAGTGCAGTCCTCCTTCACTTACCTCATACTTCCATTTTGCTTTTAAATGTCTTTATTTCTTCTGAGAAATCCTCACTCTCCTGTGTAGTCCAAGGGAGGGGGCGAGCACAACACTCCACACCGGGGAGAAAGCCTTGCATTACTGTGTGGAGTTACAGACAGAACAGGAAGTGAGGATTTCTCAGAAGAAATAAGGACATTTAAAAGCAAAATGGAAGGATGAGGTAAGTGAAGGAGGACTGCACTAAGGTAAAGGAAGCTATTTAGGGAAAAAAAATTGTACCTTTACAACCCCTTTAAGTTACATGAAATTAGTATACTGCCAAGTACCTGGATGTGATTTAGTATCAGTCTTTTACAATCTCCTATACAGCAGAGCACAGCCTGGGAAAATTAGGTTCAGGGCTAGCAGTAACTTAAAGGGTCACTAAAGGATTTTTTTTTTAGCTAAATAGCTTCCTTTACCTTACTGCAGTCCTGGTTTCATGTCCTCATTGTTAGTTTTTGCTTTGATGTTGCTGTAATTCCTCTCTGTTCTGGACACTTCCTGGTTGTCTGTTTCCTGATCACCACAGTACTGGGAGATTTCTCACTGTGGTGACTAATTAAGGAGGTGTGATTACTGTGTGTCTATAACCCCTCAGCACCAATCCAGTTTAGTTTTACAAAACCTTCACTGCCCTCTATTGGCTCTTTGTCTCTGTACATCAGAGAACCAGGAAACAACATCAAAAACAAAACTAAACTGTAGGTACATTATATGATTGGTTTTTATCTATTTTTAATCATTTTTAAAAGGAATCAGTTAACTATTATGTCTCTATACCCTGTAAACAGTCATTTGAGCAAAAAAATTGTTTTCCTTTAGTGACCCTTTGATTGTGTTGCATGCAAATTTATTGACAAGGAACATGCTGATAGGAGAGAGTAGAGAGATAACCTCATCAGTTTGCTTCTCTTTGTATGGCCAGTCAGAAGGCTGGAAGTGGACACCAAGAGTAGATGAAATAAAACACAAATCCTTTGAGAGGGAAAACAGGCCACGTAAGTGCATGTAGCTGGTTGGAGTTGTGTTTAACTGGTCTTTACCCAACATCAAAATGTCCTGTTCTTCAAAAGGGAAATCTTGTTCTCAGTAACATTTACGTTACATTGGCCAACACAGATCTCTTTTCAATATTATACTTTTCCAAATGGTGAATTATTAATTAGATCAGTGATTCAGAAAGAATATTTCTCCAATAGGGATCAATAAAAACTGAGAGGAAGGGTTAGAAGTTTTCAAAGCACTTTGCATTATATATATATATATATATATATATATATATATATATATATATATATATATATATATATATATCATGACAGAAAGGAAAATAAAATCTCCACAATAAAGGCTGAGAAAAGATAAAAAATCAAACAAAGTTAGCTTTGTGAAGTTATAGCTTACTTTGATCATGCTGCACGAAAAAATTGGTACTGTTCTATAAACATTTCCTGTTTGACAATGATGGACCCTCTGGCTGTCGTACTTACAGATATTGGACACTTGAGGTTGACATTAGATTGGTGGCCGGGTGGACTCCCAGACGGGCATGTTCTCACTCTCCTACTCTTTCTCCTTTTCTCTGCTTTCTTTCCTTTCACTCGCTTTGCTTATCTTTTTTTTGGTCCTCTATTTGGACCATTCTTCTTGATTGAAGGTTTCTGTCTAGGTTTTATATGTGACAAATTATTCTAATAGATTTTTTGCTGGATTTTTCTACTCTTTGTGATGTTCACCTGATAGATATTTAAGCCTATTGTTTGGTGTCATAGTGGTTCCTCAATTGGCTGAAGTTATTCTTATATTATCATGGTTATCACTTGCAATGTTGGTGAGGTGAGTAGGTGTAGACCTGCTGGGCCTACAATGCTGACCTGAACTAAGGCCTATTTATGGTTTAGCCTTTTCTTGCAACATTGTTGCATACTTCTCTGTACAGTGCAGTTGTTTCTTACAGGAGGTTTTTAATAGCATTTACAGTGCCTTGAAAAAGTATTCATACCCCATATATTTTCCACATTTTGTCATGGTACAACTGAAAATGTAAATGTATTTTATTGGGATTTTATGTGATAGACCAACACAAAGTGGCACATAGTTGTGAAGTGGGAAGAAAATGATAAACGGTTTTCAATTTTTTTATAAATAAATATCTGAAAAGCGTGGCATGCATTTGTATTCAGCCCCTTTTACTCTGATACCCCTAATTAAAATCTAGTGAACCAATTGCCTTCAGAGGTCACCTAATTAGTAAGTAGAGTCCAACTGTGTGTAATTGAATCTCAGAATAAATATAGCTGTTTGTGAAGCCCCTTAGAGGTTTGTTACTGAACCAACCTGCATCATGAAGGCCAAGGAACACACCAGACAGGTCAGGAATAAAGCTGTGCAGAAGTTTAAAGCAGGGTTAGGTTATAAAAAAATATCCCAAGCGATGCACATCTCACAGAGCACTGTTCAAGCCATCATCTGAAAATGGAAAGAGTATTGCACAACTGCAAACCTACCAAGACATGGCTGTCCACCTAAACTGACAGGCCGGGCAAGGAAAGCGAAACAGCCAAGAGGCCCATGGAAACTTTGGAGGAGCTGCAGAGATCCACAGCTCAGGTGGGAGAATCTGTCCACAGGACAACTATTAGTCATGCACATGACAAATCTGGCCTTTATGAAAGAGTGGCAAGAAGAAAGACATTGTTGAAAGAAAGCCATAATAAGTCCTGTTTGCAGTTTGCAAGAAGCCACGTGGGGGACACAGCAAACATGTGGAAGAAGGCGCTCTGGTCAGATGAGACTAAAATTGAACTTTTTGGCCTAATGTGTGGCTGAAATCTAACTCTGCACATCACCCTGAACACACCATCCCCACCGTGAAACATGATGGTGGCAGCATCATGCTGTGGGGATGCTTTTCTTCAGCAGGGACAGAGAAGCTGGTCAGAGTTGATGGGAATATGGATGGAGCCAAATACAGGGCAATCTTAGAAGAAAACCTGTTAGAGTCTGCAAAAGTCTTAAGACGGGGCGGAGGTTCACCTTCCAGCACGACAATGACCCTAAACATACAGCCAGAGCTACAATGGAATCAACACATATCCATGTGTTAAAATGGCCCAATCAAAGTCCAGACCTAAATTCAATTGAGAATCTGTGACAATTTGAAATTGTGACAATCTGATATTGCTGTTCACAGACACTCTACACCCAATCTGACTGAGCTTGAACTACTGTATTATTCAAAGAAAAATGGGCAAAAATGTCACTCTCTAGATGTGAAAAGTTGGTAGAGACATCCCCAAAAAGTCTTACAGCTGTAATTGCAGTAAAAGGTGGTTCTACAAAGTATTGACTGGGGGGGGGGGGGGTGAATACAAATGCACGTCACACTTTTCACATATTTATTTGTAAAAAAAATTGAAAAACATTCCTTGCATTTTTCATTATGTGTTGGTCTATCACATAAAATCCCAATAAAATACATTTATGTTTTTGGTTGGAACAGGACAAAATGTGGAAAATGTCAACAACATTTTTTGTACTGCACAGCCCATGGAGGTTTTTAATAAATCTACCTTAACATTATCACACTATGAGGAGCCTGCTCTCCGTTTTTTTTCTTTCTTTTTGCTACTGGTGACATCCCGTACTGGAGTGTTTGGAGCATTGTGAGTAGGATCTCTGAGGCTACTAAGAGGTCTTGGAGACCTATTAAGCCTTCTCAGATCCTTCTTGCTATAAGGCAAGGGGGGGTTAACGTCATCTGGTAAGTGTAGACTCTTACTCATAGGTGTGCGCAGCCTATTGCATAAGGGTGTGCACCCCAAAGCTCTAACACATATGCATTTGACATATTTACCGGCCTCTTCCCCGCTCTCCATCCTGAAAGAATAGAAGAAAGGAGGAACAAGGGAGCACATGGGGGACCTGGGCAACAGAAGGAAGAGGAACAGGCAAAGGAGGGGGGCATATATTGGTACCCATCCCCTAAATTTTCCTCCTGTGGCAGCTGAATGTTGACAAAAGGAAGAGGAGGCAAAGCCAACTTTCAGCTGCTGCAGAAGGAAAATACAGATTGGTTCCACTAAATTCCACCCCCGCCACCTCTCCTGTCCAGGTTTCGGAGGGTCAGCAATGAAGGATTGCGGTTTACCTGTCACCTTCCCACCATTGACAGGTTGCTAACCCCAGGATTAGGGTGTGCCCAGGCACACCCCTTGCGCACGCCTATGCTCTTACTTCAGACGTGGTGTTTTTTCTTTGATTCTCCTTATTGGAGCTATGACTCATGTAGGAGGAATTCCACACCTTTGATGCTAATAAGGACTTTCTTAGGACCTTTGCACATATATATTACTTTATTGAACCTCACTCTATAATGTGTTTTTATAGATGTTGAACCCATGATATATTTCGTTGTATATACACATTCATGTTAATTAGCGAGTGCTGTTTTTTTGAACAGAGGGACATCCTTGCATACTTTATATCACCTTTCAACCCGAGGGTTTGGAAACAGCAGCTGCACTTAGTTTTTTTGCATTTTTTATATTTATTGTGCACTAATTACGATTCGGGCAATTGGGGAACTGTCATTTGGCAGGAGTATTGTTGGAATTGGTCATGTGCGCTGGGTGAGTTAGGTTTTTAAGTTAGGGGACATTAGGCATTGTTATTAATGATGGATATACAACAACCTTTTGGGGTATTTTTATTGTTTTAGTTTGTCAAATATTAGTTTTGTTATTGTTTTAATAAAGGATTTGTCAAATAATTGGTTATCTTGATCTCTAGGTTGCTTATTTTTGTGAATGAGTGGGAGTTCTATGTACCCCTTACTCATTTATGAAAAAGGGGGAAGTATCTGGAGGGCAAACTTATTTTTAAAGGGTCCTTCCAGATTCCAAAAAGCCCCCTGCCCACAGACACCCACAACCACCAGGCAAGGATTGTGCAACCTGTAATTTTGTAAATTTATGTTAGAGACAAAAATTGTATGTAAATGGGGCAGAGGGCTGTGGGATAGGCAGAAGGGATGATCATACTATACACACCCAAGGACATGTGTAGTTATGTGTTATTGATTTTTTGCAATTTTCTTTATTATGACAACATCATTTCTTTAAATGTCAGGTTGGATTGTATTTCCCAATCAGACTGGGTCAGGTCCTAGACCAGGCTGGAGTTTATTGCCCAATCACAGGCTGGGTCAGGTCCTAGACCAGGCTGGAGTGTATTGCCCAATCACAGGCTGGGTCAGGTCCTGGATCAGGTTGGATGTTATTGCACAATCACAGGCTGGGTCAGGTCCTGGATCAGGTTGGATGTTATTGCCCAATCACAGGCTGGGTCAGGTCCTGGATCAGGTTGGATGTTATTGCCCAATCATAGGCTGGGTCAGGTCCTGGATCAGTTTGGATTTTATTATCCAATCACAGGCTGGGTCAGGTCCTGGATCAGGTTGGATGTTATTGTCCAATCACAGGCTGGGTCAGGTCCTGGATCAGGTTGGATGTTATTGCCCAATCATAGGCTGGGTCAGGTCCTGGATCAGGTTCGATTTATTGCCCAATCACAGGCTGGGTCAGGTCCTGGATCAAGTTGGATGTTATTATCCAATCACAGGCTGGGTCAGGTCCTGGATCAGGTTGGATGTTATTGCCTAATCACAGGCTGGGTCAGGTTCTGGATCAGGTTAGATGTTGTTGTCCAATCACAGGCTGGGTCAAGTCCTGGATCAGGTTGGGTTTTATTATCCAATCACAGGCTGGGTCAGGTCCTGGATCAGATTTGTTTTTATTATCCAATCACAGGCTGGGTCAGGTCCTGGATCAGGTTGGATGTTATTGCCCAATCACAGGCTGGGTCAGGTCCTGGATCAGGTTGGATGTTATTGTCCAATCACAGGCTGGGTCAGGTCCTGGATCAGGTTGGATGTTATTGCCCAATCACAGGCTGGGTCAGGTCCTGGATCAGGTTGGATATTATTGCCCAATCACAGGCTGGGTCAGGTCCTGGATCAAGTTGGATTTTATTATCCAATCACAGGCTGGGTCAGGTCCTGGATCAGGTTGGATGTTATTGCCCAATCACAGGCTGGGTCAGGTCCTGGATCAGATTGGATTTTATTATCCAATCACAGGCGGGTTCAGATCCTAGACCAGGTTGGATATCTCATCTGCACTGTATTCTGCAGAAAGGTCTCAGGCAGTGCACGTGTTATGTTATGCAATTTACAAGGGGTTCCTAGATCACGGCATTGGCTTAACAGAATTAAAAATTCTTTGTCAGTTTAGACAGTTCCCATATATATTTTTAAACTGTATATTTAGCTGTTTGCCTGGAGTTCATAATTACATTTAAAATGATCGTCAGCCCAGTCAGTTCATCTCTAAATAGATTTAACCCTGGGCCTTTTTATTAGAAAGTTCACAGAGATTCACTTAATCCAGTTATAGCACAGAGGAGAGTGTGAAAAGTCAAATTCACACTTCAACAACTGTTAGTGGCTTCTGTTCTTGTTCTGCGGATACATGTCAGACTCCTCATTCAAGATACAGAAATGCGGACCAGACCCATGAACTAGACCCACATTATCATCATCACCATCATTATCAACACTTTCCATTCACTGACAAGGCTTGTCAGGTGCGATCTGTCACTCTAATAGTATACACCAGGAGCGCAACGAAAGCAGCAATCCAGATTTATAGGACAGGCTTTTTAAGAAGATTTCCCATCTTTCAACTGCTTGTTATTTTAAACAATTCTTCTGGTGGCTGGTGGCGGATCGGATTGTGTCAGGAACACTCTCATAGATTAAAGTAGAAGTAAAAGCACATGTTTTTATTTATTTAAGTAGCGAGGGGATAAAACCACTGTTGGGTTTTTATTGCTGTCTGCGTCCCTGTCAGGCCCCGTACACACGAGAGGATCGATCCGCTGGAATTGATCCGCGGACCGGTTTCAGCGGATAGATCCCCTGGTGTGTACGATCCAGCGGATATTTTTCCGCGGATTTTTTTCCCCGGGGATGGATTTCCAGCGGATCAAAATTTCTTAACATGATCCGTCCGAATCCATCCCTCGCATGCGTCGTAATGATTCGAAGCATGCGTGGAAGTCCTTATATCACAGCGTCGCGCACGTCGCCGCGTCATCATCGCTGCGACGGCGCGACACGTCACCGCGGAGGGAATTCCGCGGGGATTTTGATCTCATGGTTAGTACAACCATGAGATCAAAATCCGCCAGAGGATCGATCCTCTCGTGTGTACTAGGCATTAGGGAGATTCACTCTCTGTCCTGATCACTATTGTACCCTTAAATTATTATTTAATGGGGACAAAAATAAAGGTCAATCTAAAATGTTGCCACCAAAATAGAAATAGAGGAAAAATCTTTCAATGGGAACACTTGGGGTCAGATTCACATAGACTCACGCAAAACTGCGGCGGCGTAACATATGACATTTATGTTACGCCGCAAGTTTTACGGGCAAGTGCTTGATTCACAAAGCACTTGCCTGTAAAGTTGCGGCGGCGTATCGTAAATCCCCCGGCGCAAGCCCGCCTAATTCAAATGATCCGGGTAGGGGGCGTGGATCATTTAAATTAGGCGCGTTCCTGCGCCGAACGTACTGCGCATGCGCCGTCCCTAAAATTTCCCGACGTGCATTGCGCTAAATGACGTGAACGTAAATGGCGTCCAGCCCCATTCACGGACGACTTACGCAAACGACATTAACATTTTCAAATTGCGACGCTGGAACGACGGCCATACTTAACATTGGATACGCCACCTAGGGGGCATGTTTATCTTTACGCCGTGTATCTTTTACGGAAACGGCATAAATTTACTGCGACGGGCAAGCGTATGTTCGTGAATCGCGTAACAACTCATTTGCATATTCTACGCCGACCGCAATGGAAGCACCACCTAGCGGCCAGCGTAAATATTGCACCCTAAGATACGACGGCGCAGGCTGTCGTATCTTAGGCATGTTTAAGTGTATCTCAGTTTGAGAATACATTTAAACATACGACGGGCTTAGATTTGGAGTTACGTCGGCGTATCTACTGATACGCCGGCGTAACTCTTTGTGAATCTGGGCCTTGTTCCCGTAAAAACGGTCTAAAGCTGACCATACACTATTAGAATTTTATTAAAAATATTTATTTTTTTATGAATGTTCATTTGGGCAAAGGCAATGCCCAAATGACTTTGGCCATATTAGGACAATGACATTGACCACATTTGACCCTGGCTACAGTTCAATGATGTCACTACTGCCTGGCAGCTGTCATTTGGCAGCAGTACTGTCGGGATCTGTCGTGTCTGGGTCAGTCAGGTTTTTAATTTCTGTAAATCAGTGGACATCAGGCAATGTGATCGATGATGGATAAACAACAAATTACTTTTGGGGTGTATTTTTATTGTTTTAGCTGGTTCCCACTCACCATATAGTCAAATGATTGCTTGGCAGGACCTTTCTGGTTCAAGGAGGACGTCATATGCGTGTTGTCGGTAGTGCATCACGCAGTACCGACAACACTATCGGGATCACGCACTACCGACAACACGCATATGTTTTTGTTTTTTTTAATTGGGGGATATTTATTATAGCAAAAAGTAAAAAATATTTATTTTTTCAAAATTGTCGCTCTTTTTTTGTATATAGCGCAAAAAATTAAAACCATAGAGGTGATCAAATACCACCAAAAGAAAGCTCTATTTGTGGGGAAAAAGAGACGCAAATTTTGTTTGGGTACAGCATTGCATGACAGTTGTCAGTTAAATAAACGCAGTACTAAATTGTAAAAAGTGCTCTGGTCAGGAAGGGAGTAAAACCTTCCGAAGCTGAAGTGGTTAAACTTTACATTTTCAAGACAAATGAAAAGAACAGAGGACCACTGTGCCATACCATGTAAAATCACACCATGGACACAGGCGTAAGCTTACACAGACAAATGGCATTTAAATGCTTTTTAATTTCACAAACTGTCAGAATTGGAAAAAGCTTTTCCATTTTACTGCAAAACAACACATCAAATAAGTAAGTGTTTAAAAACACAAATAACAATGCACCCTGATGGGTCTGCAAATAGCCAGACAAATCCACTGAGCCTCCTGCATATGTTTTAACTACATTCAACTAGCTAATGAAATCCCCACTGTCATAATTAAGCTTTCTAGTAGGCGACAGATTAGGGCGTCACGGGATCACGTCTGCCTGCCCGCTATTTATGCAAATATAAATTGGTCAAAACGCTCTGAAAAGAATTCTTATTAAACATTTGTACATCGGTATCAACATAAAGAAACAAGGCGAAAAACCAAGCTTTAATTGCAGGAACCTATAGCAATTAAAGGGCCTCCAGCTGTTTTATGTACTGAGAGAACTGAACGATAAATATATTGCTGGTGGTTTCTGAACTGTGCACACTGCTGATCACCTTAAAGCAGAACGGAAGGCATAAAGCTATAAATTGCCAACAAGCAGGCTTGTTTGACGCCCCCCCCCCCCCCAAAAAAAAAACTAAAATTGAGCACCAGCTGCCACTGCCCATATGCCTACATACCGTATTTATCGGCGTATACCGCGCACTTTTTTGCCCTGAAAATCAGGGCAAAATCGTGGGTGTGCGGTATACGCCGATACCCGCTTTCCCGTGCCGAGTTTTGAATACTGCGCCGACATATACCGAGCGCAGTACACTTGGGTATAGTCGGGCAGTCTCTGCACCTTCCACGCTCACGTCCTGGACGTACAGGACGTCAGCGCGGGTAGCCGAGCATTGCCGACAATACACGAGTGTACTGCGCTCTGTATATGTCGGCGCAGTATTCAAACTCGGCGCGGAAAACGAGCGGGGAGGACGCGAGGACGCCGCAGAAGGACGCCGGACCCGCCGAAGAGGACACCGGACCCGCCGAAGAGGACACCGGACCCGCCGCAGAAGGACACCCGAAGCCGCAGAAGGACACCCGAAGCCGCAGAAGGACACCCGAAGCCGCAGAAGGACGCCGGACCCGCCGAAGAGGACACCCGAAGCCGCAGACGAACGCCGGACCCGACGAGGCCGCCTATGGACGCCGCGCAAGACACCAAAACTGTAAGTACAAAAAAAAAATTTTCCACAGGATTCGGGTCAACTTTGGGGGTGCGCGGTATACGCGGGAGCGCATTATACCGCGATAAATACGGTATTATAAAGTTGCAGGTGTTTACTATAATTTAAGGCTGAATTATAGGCAGGTATTAAAGACACATCAATGCAACTCTGTAATCATTGACACGTTGATCAATGCAGAGGCGGCTCTAGGCTTTGTGTGGCCTTAGGCAAAACTTAGACATGAGGCCCTACTCATGCCCATAATGGGAAAAATAATTTAAGCAAGAAAAATGTAAAAAAAATCTAAAACACAGGTGATCAGCACTACTTCCAGGGCACCCTCCTTACCCGATGTCGACATTAGTATTAATCACAGGCAAATTAGGCGGCCGTGAGGCCCCTGTGAGTGCGAGGCCTTAGGCGACCGCCTAATTAGAGAGCCGCCTCTGGATCAATGTGTTTTTTTTTATTTCCATACTGGGCCAATCCTGGCATTCCTCTCCTACATGTAAAAATCATAATTTTTTTGATATAAAATTACTCGGAACCCCCAAACATTACACATATATTGTTTTAGCACGGACCCTAGGGGAAAAAATGGCGGTCGTTGCAACTTTTATGTCACGCGGTATTTCCGCAGAAATTTTTCGAATGCTATTTTTTGGGGATTGTTTATTTTATTTATATGTTTATTTTGAGAGAGAAACATTTTTTTTTTTTGACACATACTGTTAATACGTAGGAGTTCATCAATGACTTTATTTGTACATTCGATTTTTTTTATTTTTACAGTTTCCTTTTCATTTTTTGATTTTTTGATCACTTTAATTATTATTAATGTAAACATCCCTTGTAATAGGGAAAGGGCATGACAGGTCCTCTTTACAGAGATCTGGGGTTTATAAGTCCCCAGATCTCTCTTTTAGGCTGAGATAAAAAGAAAAATCAAATCAAAAAGATACAGCAAAAAAACAGCAGTGTAACATCTGCTGGCCCCGGAAGTCTGGCCTCCAAAGGTCATAGAGATGGCCTGTGACCATTTTGTTCATGGCCAGCTCTATGGTAAACCGCTGCCAGCAAATTCATCGCACGGGCGAGCCGGAAGAAACACCGGAGGGTGGCGGGAGGAGGGCTATGCCGCTATGATGGCTTTTACTTTGTAGGGAATCACCTGCTTAAAAAAGAGATATCTGAATGATGTCTGCAGCTGGATTATTCAGGCATCCTTCAGATGTCTCAACTTAAAGTCCAGGACTTCATGTGACGGCCTACCGGTGGGAAGTGTTGCAAGTAATGTAATTTCCTGCATTTCAACCTATATCAGCCTCTTGCAGACCCTGTACAATGAGTTGATCAGATTATATGCTAACAATAATGATGCAGATAGGTGGAGACAGCAGAATGGCCGAGAGTTGAGTTCATTACTGTGCTGGTTTTTAGATATATATATATTTATAGTGAACTTTCATTTTTATCTTGTTATTTTTGGCTGGAGCACTGCTTTAATCCCACAAAGGTTTGTCACTATCAAACCATGTTGCTATTATTCCCATGTTTCGATGCTGCATATTACATGCACCACTTTTAAAACCTTGCATAATGTCATGATTTTATATCCACGATTGACAAAATAAAATCTCCACTGTCTCTGTTTCTCTTCTGCCCATTATTAGGATTTGTTTAATAACATTTCCCCAAATAAATTTTGACATATAGAGGAAGGTAAGGTGGGTGTTAAAAATGATCTGGAGCAGGGGACAAAGAGGTAGACGTGTTTCACGCAAATGTTAGCTCTTAGTAATGACTAAGCTAAGCACTAGCATTTGCGTGAAATGCGTCTACCTCTTTGTTCCCTGCTCCATCTCTCAACCACTGCACATATGAAGCCTCAATAAAAGGATTTTTAGAAGTGCAGCCATCCAGAATCATTTCCTTATGCAAGATAGCCTAATTTCACAGTTTAATCCCTTGTCCCATATCTTTAATAATCCCAGGGTTCCCTGCAGGCATGGATGCTAGGGCTTTTAAGTGGCGGTTGAATAAGACTTTATAGGTTTGGGCACTATTTTACCATAACTGGACCTTTCACTTTTGCCCAATGTATTTCTAAGTTATAATGGCCACAGTCTTTTTTTTGTCAGATCTCCTATTCTTTTAAATCTATCTGCCCTGTTAGGAGATATTGGAATATCATTTTTTAATTGCTTCGGGTCCTCATTGGTAAGCCTATATCGCAACAGCCCCAATAATGCTTTATTGAATGAGGCCATTTCTAATTCCTCCCACAGTGAACAAAAGTTAGCTTCCTTTTTTTTTAGCAGCTAAATGTACAATTGTGGGTTCTTGGAAGATGTCTTCTGTGCCACTTACCCATACCAAACATAAAGTCTCATGGATTATGGTGCATGAAAAATTGGCAAGTGTGCTGAATGACGAGGACAAGCAATTTGAAAAAAATTGGTCCCCTTGGGCTTCATATATGCATATCTCCCTAGAGGACTGACTGATATTTTATTAAAGTGTTTGTTACTCCATTTCATATTCCTGAGGCCCCGTACACACGACCGAGTTTCTCGGCAGAATTCAGCCAGAAACTCGGTCGGAGCTGAATTCTGCAGAGAAACCCGGCGTGTGTACACTTTCGGCCGAGGAAACCGACGAGAATCTTGTTGTGCCAAATAGAGAACATGTTCTCTATTTCCTCGTTACTCAATGAGGAAATTTGACTCGCCGAGATCCTCGGCGGCTTCACAAGAAACTCGACAAGCAAAACGATGTGTTTTGCTCGTCAAGTTTCTCGGCCGTGTGTACGGGGCCTGATATGTGTCTGCTGTACCATGTACTGTACTTATATGAAAAAAGTATCCTATTATTTTTGTATTGCTTCCTTTGAGTGAAATCCCTGGTGTTTCTGCCACCCCTCTACTTTACTATTAAACACTGACCACACTAAGCAGGAGAGTACAATATGGTCAGTTCTCTAGCTATGCTGGGAACTCTGTCCGTTCGCCACCAATGATCAGGCTATTTCTGACACGCCTCCCCTGTACGGTTGTTTACTGGGAAGCTCAGTGTGCTGCTGCTTCCCCCCACCCTCAGCTCTTATACAGCTGGGAACAGAGGGAATGTAATCACTTATTTTTACGTATCTATACAGAAAGATTTGACTTTTTGTTTTAAATTGAATGGATTGTTTTACAAAGTGATAGTTTTCAATCACTTTAAGCACAAAATACCCTGAATTCTTCAATTCTTCTCTTCTCTTCTTTCTTTCCCCTCTTTTTTGTCCCTTTTCGTCCTTTGGTGTGTTCCTTTCCTCCCTTATTATTTTTTCTTACCATTCTTTTCTCTTTTCTTTTCTCTTGGTTTGTACTGTTAGAAACAAGGAGCCTTTTTCCTCTGCAGTCTCTGTTAAATTGTCATATTTGTGTTTTTTTTATTATGATTGGCTTATCCAGCTACGATTTAATATACTGCATTGTTAATACTTGTCTTCTTTAGTATAATATGATATGTTCTGATAGCTTTTTTTTTCTGCAAATGAGAATCTTAAGCCTCGTACACACGATCAGTCCATCCGATGAGAACGGTCTGATGGCCGTTGTCATAGGCTAACCAATGAAGCTGACTGATGGTCCATCACGCCTACACACCATCGGTTAAAAAATTATCGTGTCAGCGGTGACGTAAAACACAACGACGTGCTGAAAAAAACAAAATTCAATGCTTACAAGCATGCGTCGACTTGATTCTGAGCATGCGTGGATTTTTAACCGATGATTGTGCCTACTAACGATCGTTTTTTCCCATCGGTTAGGAATCCATCGGTTAAATTTAAAGCAAGTTGGCTTTTTTTTAACCTATGGATAAATAACCTAAACGGTTCATCAGACCGTTGTCCTCTGGTTAACCTACCGTGTGTACGAGGCCTTAGACTTCAGTATATACAGTAGTATATTTGCATATGGTTGTCTTCTTTGTTTCCTTTTTTGTGTATGCTTTATACCTGAAAACGTACAATAAACATATTGAACGAGGCAAACATGATCCGCCTGAGGTGTCAAAAATGCTAGATATCCCACTGGCTTTAATAACAAAGTAAAATGTTTCCAAAAAGCCTTAGTGCTAGTTTATTTTATAGATACATTTTGCTATTTATCTATATTAAACCCCTAGAGTAACAGAAGGTTGAGGACAATAGGTGAACCTACAACTTCTATCGCCGATAGAGCAGCCAGCCCATAAAGTCTGAGTAATATGTAAATTATTTTCTCTTTCCAGTGGGAATCTTACATACTTCTTAGCAATACTTTTTAGCTGGTGTTAGTCTGGTACTCATAGATATATTACAAGATAAGATTTTATGTTTTGCTGATGCAACTACTTTAAAGCAAAACAATCCTTTTTTTTTCCAACCATTTATACAATTATGACATAAATGTATTTTTATAGGTTACAATTGGCATTATAAATACTTAATTAAAAGTCAGCAGTCTTCAATTTACATTCAGTTCAACAGTAACCATAGTAACTATTAGCACCCATTAAGGCAAAATGTTTTAAGAAAAGCCAATTCTATTTTAGCATTTAGTGATTCAACAGCCTTTTCTTTTGTCTGCAGATGGTTACGAGGAAAAGTATGCGATAAGGATACGGCAACATAAATATATGATAAGGTAGGACAGGTAGATGTACTTCTGTCATTCTTGCTTCTTTTTTTAATATTAACATATACATCTTATACTTTTTAACACATCGAATGCACTAATAAAACAGTGCAAGTCATTTGATTTACTCTTATTTATTTTACCATTTGCTAAAATAAATGGTAATGGTAATTTTTATCAATATCTCTTCCAAATAGGACTATTGGTCAGATTCTTAGTTGAGAACCCGGCCAAAGTTTGGCCATATCCTATGTGCTAAGTTTAATGGGAGTGCCAGAAAATTTTAATAAAGATAAAGGGGACGTACTTACATCCTATCAAAGTGGAAAATTTGGAGATTGAGACTGTTGGACGTTAATGGTACCGTAAGTCAGTTTTTATTAATTTAACATAAACACATTAAGACATGTATTTCATAAAACTATTGTATTTCTATCTATTTAATCAAAGGAAAAGAAGGTAGAGCTGAGAAAGTTGACAGTATCAGTTCACCCTTTTCTTTAATGTACTTGACATGTTTCAAGAAGTGGTGAATACCCGCAAAACATGTCAAGCACATTAATGAAAAAGGGTGAACTGATACTGTCATGTTTCTCAGCTCTACCCCTTTTTCCTTTGTTTACAGTATGATTATCATTACGGTACCATTAAAGGGAAGTTCTTATTTTATGTTTATTAAAAGTCAGCAGCTACAAAAAGTGTAGCTGCTGGCTTTTAATAAACATACACCTACCTGTTCCATGGTCCAGCCACGTGCCACCGGGAGCTTCGTTCTGGCCCCCCCCTTCACCGCCGGCGCCTTCATTGCAACTGTGGGTACCCAGCCGTGACAGCTTTTGGCTTTACGGCCGAGCAGTGTGTCACGTGTCCCAGGTGATCGCCTACAGGGAGGGGCCGCTAAAAGGCGATATGAGGTAAGCAATAATAATGACTGGGCCTCTCTTAGCAATGTACTGGGAGAATTTCAGTTAGTCTTCAGCAGATATGTAAATAGCCTACACATATAGAAAGGGCATTATGCAACTTTAGTCAAAGTTGCACAGTTTGTTTTTATCTACATACACCCCTTATCTGCATAGGCAGTTTTTGGTAAGGGTGAACAAACCCTTTAAAGGCTAGGTCTACCTTTTGCAAAACAAATACATTTACCATATTAGTTAAAAAATGTGCATTTATTATTTTGTTTCATTTGAACCTGCAGAGTATTTCAACTGTCATCAGTAAATCACAGGTTGCTTGGGCTCCTGCAGACTATTACTCCAGTAGCAGGTCTGTGAAGTATACTTACCTTCAGTTTCGGGGCTGGAGGAAGTATCAATGGACTACAAGTACACTGACATCACTACAATCCCTCTACATTCACCATCTTTGTTCTAAAATTGTCAGTGTAATGCCCTGTACACACGATCGGTCAATCCGATGAGAACGATCTGATGGATTTTTCCATCAGTTAACCGATGAAGCTGACTAATGATCAGTCGTGCCTACACACCATCAGTTTAAAAACCGATCGTGTCAGAAAGCGGTGACGTAAAACACAACGACGTGCTGAAAAAAATGCTCAATGCTTCCAAGCATGTGTCGACTTGATTCTGAGCATGCATGGATTTTTAACCGATGGACGTGCCTACAAACGATCGTTTTTTTTTTCTATCGGTTAGATATCCATCGGTTAATTTTAAAACAAGTTTCAAATTTTTTAACCGATGGATAAATAACCGATGGGGCCTACATACGATAGGTTTGGTCTGATAAAAACGGTCCATCAGACCGTTCTCATCAGATTGACCGATCGTGTGTACGCAGCATTAGAGATAAATTGTTTAGTTTAGTAGAATGTTGTGTGTGTTTAGATACTGTATTTATTGTCGTATAACACTCACTTTTTTACCCTGAAAATAGAGGGTAAACTGTGCCTGCGTGTTATACGCAGGAGGCTGTGGAAAGTTTTTTTTCTGAAACTTCCCTCTTAAAGTTAGGGTGCGTGTTATATGCCTGTGCGTGTTATACGCCGATAAATACGGTATATATATATATATATATATATATATATATATATATATATATATACTGTAGAGAAAATTGCAATGGGATTGCTGCACAAAAACTCTTTTGTTTGTCAAAAAGACATTAAAAAAATCATCTGTATAATCAGGCAATTATGATATTATTATTTTGGGCCATTCTGGATCACGCCTAGACATGATACTCTGAAGAAGGGCGTGATCCATAATAGCCTGATGATGATTGCCTGATTATACAGATGATGTTCTTGATGTTTTTTTTGGCGAATTTCTTTAAAATAAAATAATTTTTGTGCAGCAATACCATTGCAATTTTCTTTAATTCGAAGCCAGTGGGAAGGCTTGATTGCTAGCACTACCAGCTATGATTGACGTGCACCTCACCCCTTTGTTTCTCTCTCTCTCTCTCTCTATATATATATATATATATATATATATATATATATATATATATATATATATATATATATATATATATATATATATATATATATATATATATACTGTAAATACAATTAAATTAAAGCAGTAGCAAACTCTGCTTTTGAACTTGTACCTACAGGTAAGTCCATAATAAGGCTTACCTGTAGGTACAATGAATATCTCCTAAACGTGCGTTGTTTAGAAGATATTCACATTGGATGCAACCGGTGACTTTACCGGTGCATGCATTTTGAAAAGACAGCATACCCATGCCATCCAGGTTTGCCAACTTTCAGTAAATTTACCAACAGTTTGTAAAATTCGTACTTTTTGCATTTGTCCTTGAATATCTATTACAGACATGTAGGCTGCATGTCCATAACTGATGTCATGGACGGATGCAACAATTATGGATTTTACAAACTGTTTGTAAATTTACTGAAAGTTGGCAACCCTGATTCCATCCCTGCAGAGGTTCGTGCTGTGACTGTGACATCATCGATGCTCTGCCATTCAAGCGTCTGCACCCCCAAACCCTGAAGAAAGACAGGGGGGAAAATGGAAGCCCTGTCAGAGGTGACATTGCGTCGCTGAAGGGCTTCATTATAAGGTAAGTATTCCATAATGTACTAGTACGCAGTGCATGCTAGCACATTGTGGCATTAACCACCTGGGGCTCAGAGCTGAATTAACTGTTCGTGGCAAGACTGGGCATAGATGACATGAAATCCTATACTGTACAAGGTGCAAGCCTTAATTAAAAAAAAAAAAATTGGGGTTTACATCCACTTTAACTGCAGTAAAGAAAATTCAGGGTCACCAGGGTTGTGTGTATTTCAGGACGAGATGGACAATAATGCAAATTCTATATAGTTAATTGCCTGCAGTTCAGCTTCAGCAGTAATCTGCTACTGATCAGTTACTGGACATAACTAAACTCAATTATTTTCATTAGTGTCTACATATTCCAAATGCTTTTTATTTTACTGTTAGTGATCAGATTGTTCTGTTTTCAGCAGCGGCTTCCATTTAATATCGTATAAGGTAATAAGTCTCTCATTTAATCTTTTATTGTTCATTTTATTGATTATACTCTTTGTGAAGTAACATCAAATAAATTCATCTTTTCCACAACATAATGCTTTCGTTACTCGGTAATAACTTACAATAGGTAACAACAGGCTTCTTATAAAGAGTTTTAATGTTTTATGAAGATGGTATGTATTATTAATTTACTATATTCTTTTTTGCATTTTATAATACTGGGGTTATAATAGGGGCCAAGGGTTGTTTTAATGCTACAGGTGTTTTTATGCTGCTCTTATAATGCTGAAAGTGTTGGGGGAGGCAATTAGGTCAGTAGGGAATGTTATTCTTCTGCTAGGGGTCATTGTATGGCTGCTGCTAAGGGATTTTACACGCATTCAAACATTACTCATATGGTAGTCAAGGATACAATATGTACCAATGTGCAAAGCTTTCTGCCCTTGGACCAATTAGTGCCATGGGGTGCCCCAAATATTTATGGAAGTATTGCCTCTCTGGGCATGTCATATAAGTTATTTAAACCTAACAACACATTTTACTTATGTGAAAATTACAGTTGATCTTGACATCTGATACCTACCTGTGCTCTCTGCCTGTGCTGCCCTCTTATCCCCCCATATTATGAGGAAGAGGGGATAAGCTGGTGGTTCAGTCCAGACCTAGGCTCTGACTAAACCTTTGCTTGTTTGGCCTCTGTTTGACAGGAGTCAAGCAGAAGCTGTATTCTACCTCCTCTATATACTGTATGACAGTTTACCGTAGGCACCCACTGCATCACCAGGAACCATCGCTGTTACTGGCACATTGGATTACATGGCCATGAATCCTCATCAGTGTACAACTTCAGTAAAATTATCAGGCTTCCATGGAAATTTTGTTATACAGTATGGGCTAGATTCATAAAGGAGTTATGTCGGAGTATCTCCAGATACGCCGTCGCATCTTGTCGCCTGATTCATAGAATCAGATACGCCTCAATGTTGCCTAGATACGAGCGGCGTAAGTCTCCTACGCCGTCGTATCTTAGGTTGCATATTTACGCTGGCCGCTAGGTGGCGCTTCCATTGATTTCCGCATAGAATATGCAAATGAGCTAGATACGCCGATTCAGAAACGTACGTGCGCCCGGCGCATTGTTTTACGTCATTTACGTAAGTCTTTTTCCGGCGTAAAGTTACCCCTGCTATATGAGGCGTAGCCAATGTTAAGTATGGACGTCGGGACAGCGTCAAATTTTGCGTCGTTTACGTCGTTTGCGTAAGTCGTACGCGAATAGGGCTGTGCGTAAGTTACGTTCACGTCGAAAGCATTGACTATTTGCGGCGTGATTTCGAGCATGCGCACTGGGATACTTTCACGGACGGCGCATGCGTCGTTCGTTAAAAGCGTCAATTACGTGGGGTCACGATTAATTAGCATACAACACCAGCCTATTTTGAATGAGGCGGGCTTACGCCGGCCCATATACACTATGCCGCCGTAACTTCGGGCGCAAATTCTTTCAGAATACGGGACTCGCCTCTCAAAGTTACGGCGGCGTAGCGTATATGAGATATGCTACGCCCGCCTAAAGATAGGCGATTCTTACTGAATCTAGCCCTATATTTATAAAAAAACAATACTGAAAAATAAAAATATCCAACTTTTATGCAGGTAATTGTATAACAAATACATGTTATTACCGCATTTGCCGGCGTATAAGGCGACTGGGCGTATAAGACGACCCCCTAATTTTACCTTTTTTTACGATTTTTTTGCCTGTCAGACCTAGCAGCCGGTAGGATTTCTGAATAAGCCTCTCTCACAGACTTAGCAGCCAGTAGAACTCCTGGACAAGCCTCTCTCACAGACTTAGCAGCCAGTAGAACTCCTGGACAGACCTAGCAGCCGGTAGGATTTCTGGATAAGCCTCTCTTACAGACTTAGCAGCCAGTAGAACTCCTGGACAAGCCTCTCTCACAGACTTAGCAGCCAGTAGCACTCCTAGACAGACCTAGCAGCCGGTAGGATTTATGGATAAGCCTCTCTTACAGACTTAGCAGCCAGTAGAACACCTGGACAAGCCTCTCTCACAGACTCAGCTCCATCATCTGCCACAATTATAAATATGTTGGCTCAGTTTTAGGCTAAGGAATGGTGTCTTGTTTCCCCTGTTTTATTCTCTATAGGAATACATGTAGAATCCAATCCATCATACAGTATGAAAAGTGTCATCAATGCTTTTCCCAAAGTTCAACTGAAAAGGATGTTGTCACTGCAGGAGGAGGAGACTTCGTAAATCAGTGGCAACCCCATGAATTTGTCATTTTAAGTTTGAACAAACTCACTATGAAAGAAAATAAGGTGTAAAAAAGAAATAGCCTCTGAGAAGGTCATTTTGAAGAGCACAGCATATAGTACCGTCTAAATGATTAATTAACGAGCGAAGTGAAAAAGAAAAATGTTGCGTCATCTTCTAACAAAATAGATATCTTAAAAGGTAAATTATTCTATTATTGATTTCTATTCTCTTGGAAATAATTAACTAATTTAAAAGGATACTTCCATACAAGCTCAGCTGAAACAAATGGTTCAGAAAATAGCTTAAATATATATGTCCAGAAGCTTGATAGCCATGGGTGACTTGATTTCAAAAACCAAAGTCATTCTTAAAAAGAACTTTAAAAGTAAATCAGCTGCCTGAACTTAATTATGTGTAGCAATACCCCTAAAAGAGATGCTTGTTCTGCACCTCAACTTCAAGAACAACTTTAGCCCCTGTGACATACCTGGTTGAATGAAAGCTACTGCAAGCACTTATAAGAACACAAGTATGGAAACCTTTAACTTGGCTGTGAATTAGCACCAGGAAATAGACATAAGACCGTTTAGTGGTAAATTAACTGAATGTATTAGTACGGGTTGAAGTAAATGGTGGTTCCAGCATAAATGAGCATAGACATAGTAGGTTTGACACAGAGTTCTGTAACACTAGACTGGAATCAACTAATAAATCAGCAAGTCAGCAATAAACAGTAAATATAAGCCTTAGCTGCAATGTGAATAATAACAATATAACTAGTGTAAAGTGCACTCTAGGAGAATGGGTAGGATATAGTGCAATGTACCCTGAGAGGTACCTCTTAGCATAAACATTCAGGAAAACTCTGTGTAGCAGCTGTAACTGGGGCAGTCTTTAGTCCTAACTCTTCAGCATTGGGGCCTAGTTGTACTGTAGGTGCACATGGGAGTAGTCTCTGAAGACTGATGTAGATGTCTAGTAATATGTAGATATAAGCATCTTACTCATGGTACCTACTACACAGCTTGCTGCCTGTAGGGGGAATATAAGTTTAATTATTGCTCTAGCTTCAAGCTTCACATTTTTACTGGTTATTTTTCGTGTCAACAAAAAAAGAGAAATAAATTGTCATTCTACAAAGCACTATTTTTGTGCATTTATATTGATGCTTTGCCTAAATTGAGGTAATATTTAACAGTATTTTGGGGGTTTTGGCAGTGTGGCAGTGGCAACAAAAACTTATGACAACCACAAAAGTTTGGTGGCGGATATTCCTTTATTACAAGAGACCCATTTCTCTAACTCCAACCACTTCCGATATTTTGACAAGACTTTCAAACTATTTTATTGTACCACACATACTGCAAAATCCCATAGAGTAGCTATATCCATCCGTAACTATTTGATTTTTGAAATTTTACAAGTTTACAAAGATCCTGATAGCCGCTTTATAATTCTCCAGGGCACTATACAGGGCCTTGCTACCACCATGGCATCTTTGTATGCCCCTAATGAGGCCCAAGCTTCATTTTTTCAACACTTCTTTGACACCCTGTATCGATATCTCTCCCCACATGTGATAGTGGGGAGGGGGATTTACATCTCTCGGTACATCCTGCCTTAGACAGAAGCAAAGTTACACCTTCCTCTAAAGCTTTTAAGAAAATCGGTAATTAGGTCCTTAAACTCATTGACACCTGGCGAACACATAATGTAAGCTCCAGGTCATACTTTATATTCCAACACGCATGATAGCTACGCCCGCCTAGATTATATTTTCTTCACCCCTACTGTATTGGCCAACTCTTCTACTGCAGAGGTACATGTATGTCCATGGTCTGATCACCATACAGTGGGCCTTCTCCACTGCCAAAAATGAACATAATCAGCCCAAAGGGTGGCGCCATAGAACTTCCCCTTTATAGTGCCGTTGTACGTGTTGTACGTCACCGCGCTTTGCTCGAGCATTTTTTATCACGATCGTGTGTATGCAAGCCAGGCCTGAGAGGAATCACGTCGAGAAAAACTTTGTTTTTTTCCATGACATGAAAAACGGTGTGTACGCGGTATAAGAAGTAGCAGAAGAAGATGCACAGCCAGTGTGCCTACCACAGCCTAATTATCTGAAATCCAATGAAGTTAGTTTGAATTTAGCAAACAGAAAAAAATAAAAAATCACGTATTCCATTCAAAAAATCGTGTTCCAAAAGACACAAAACCTCAGAGCTTTTAATCTATTTTACCAAACCTATTAACACGTTCATGGCCAGAAGGGCAGCATGTCATTGTATGATCAACAACATTGGTGATGTTTTAATAGCCTTTTTCCATCAGTATTAAAAGCAGCTGAGGGTAGTACAACACCAAACAGTACATCACGATAAAACTCATTTGAAGCCTGCTTACCGTTGTATGTTAGTACAGCAGGGAAGCAGACCCTGGAGTCATAAATGAGACACTTGCTGAATAGACAACGGTCGGAACTCTTCAGGGTAGGAAAGGAAACTAGTACATCAGATTGGATCTTCTACCAAGAGGGACTTCCATTGTGCTGTCACTAGAATATAATAAATTGAAGGTAATTTGTGGATGTGAGCTCAGTCATAACGAAATTAATGAAAGCTGTGGGCTATTCAGTTTAAATGTGCCATGGACACATGGGACACTGATAGGAAAAATAAAGTAGATGCATTGTCCCAGTGTGATGACCTATCACTAGAGGACTGCAGTGGCAATAAAAGTAATCTGATAATAAATATAAATGAGCAGTGCTTCATTTTATAATGAATCAATGTGGAGGGGGGCGAAATGTAAAAAAAAAAGAATTAAAGAGAACCAGCCACAGCCTGGCTTATGCAACAATATTAAAATTTACCTGTAAATTTCACCAGGATAAAAAAAATAATAATAATAACAGGTTAAGCAGCTGTGCTATACTCCCTAGTTTAGGGGTATTGTGATATAAGTTTACTTTATAAACAGCACTGACCTGTGATAATCAAACTGTGCATTATTACATATTAATGCAGTTATCCATACACTACCTTAAAGTGAAAGAATGTCAATACAAAAATACTATACAACAAAGGTGTATAAAACAGTCCACAAGAGGTGCATTCAGCAAACTGCACTATACAGGACTACAAGCAAAATGCCAAAGTGCTGTGCAAATAAAGTGCTATAAAAGACAACGCAAAAAGTGCTTCCAAAAGTTCTTCAGTGCTCCACCACCTTTTCCACGCTAGAGAACTCATCAAATTGCCATGACCACCCACTACAGGTAAGTCATATAGAGCAGCCCTCAAAATTTCCACTCGCCTACTAGCATTTGGCGAGTGGATTTAAGCTGGGGGCGAGTGATGACAGGGCTGCATGACCAATCTCCCTCCAATCTGTGCCTACACTTAGAGTCCCGATGAGATTGGCGGCCGAAGAGGAAAGGTGCATGCTCGGGAAAAGTAGTCTGGTGAGCCGCGCACAGGCAGAGCAGTACACAGGTGCTCTCCTTACATTTCTCATTAAGCCATGGGACCTAACAGTATGACCTCTCTGAGCCTGCCCCCCTCCCCCGGGCCCCGACCAATGTAGCTGGAGAGCAGAAAGTAATGAGTGAGGTGGAGGATTGCAAAAATTACCACTCTGGTGCAGCGCTCACTGAAAGTTGCCCTGACATGAGAGCGGCAGCCTTCTAGTTTGTGCAGTTTTCTTCTCCTTGTGCTCTATGTAAGTGTCCACCAGTTCAGCCTGAGCACTGTGAACAGACTGGTCTCAATGTGTGCTGTGCGCTGTCAGTGTGCGCTGTGCTATGGTATCAATGGCTGTGCAGTTGTGTGGATCTCAGCGCTGGATTGTACTCCCTCCCGCTGTGCTGCAGCTCCTCTCCTCTCTGCCAGCCTGAATAAAAGGGGGAAGTGGGGACATGCAAGCGTGGAGCCACACACACAGGCTCCTGATGATGAGATGAATGGGAGAGAGAGAGAGAGAGGATGGATGGGAGTTGCAGAGGAGATAGCAAGAGAATGGGGAAGAGACCCAGTTCTAGTGCCCTGTCTTCTGGTCTGCCCCCAGTGCCCTGTCCCTCTTGTCTGCCCCCAGTGCCCTGTCCCTCTGGTCTGCCTCCAGTGCCCTGTCCCATTTTGTTAAAAATGTTGTTGTTAATATTTAATTTTGTAACTTGATTCTGCATAAAACATTGTCATTCCATGAGATAATCTACGAGGGCATGTTTACGGGTGCAATTAGGCGCAGGGCAGTGTATGAATTAGGTGGGGTAACTGGTGGAGAGTAACTCTTGAGGCCTGGCTAGTAGCTCAGGACTTGAAATTTTGAGCCCTGATATAGAGCATGATTACATCAGGGGGTTTCCATTAGCTGTTCTGTCTCTTAGCTTTAATCAGGGGATTCTGCTCCTTTCTGTACTGTTGATCAGTATCCCTTTTACATGAATTATTCTGGTGTTACATAAAAAAGCCCGGGGGATCAAAATAGTGTAAAATCTTTCAAACTTTTATTAAAATAAAAACACTTCCACTCCTCCTACTCACATTATTTAGTGCTATACCTCACACAGAGGGATATTCACCACAAAATACATAAAGACACTGCAGTATGAAGCAATATCCTCAAGGTGTCGATCATGACGAAACGTGTCTGGTGGACCGGAAGTGGCACCTAGTACACGCAGGAGGATTGGGAAACGAGACACTGAGAGTGGTATGCAAACTGCACAGTCAGCACATTGAGGATATTACTTCATACTGCAATGGATTTATGTGATTTGCTGTAAACATCCCTCGGTGTGAGATATAGAACCAAACAATGTGAGTAGAAGTAGTGGAAGTGTTTTTATTTTAATAACATTTAAAAGGCTTTAAACTATTTAGATCCCCATTGCTTTCCTATGTAGCACCAGCATAATTATTGTAAAAGGTTTACTGATCAACAGTACAGAAAGGAGCAGAATCCGTTGATGGAAGCTGAGAGACAGCACATCTAATGCAAACCCCCTGATATAATCATGCTCTATATGACTTACCTGTAGTGGGTGGTCATGGCAATCTGGCGAGTTTTCTAGCGCTATTTTCTGTCCCTACCAGGTGAGGTACCTGTCCCTACTCTACCAGCTTGCAAAAATGTGTACCAAACCTCATAGCTAGGGTCCTTAAAATGGCTCTGCCTGACCCAAGATGGCTGCTAGAGTCACATGGGGTGGCAGCATCCAATAGGATACTTCCCCAGTGACCCAGGAAACCATAGAGGAACCATATCCCTTTTGACTTGCTCTCCAACTGCAGTGCCACTGCAGGAGAGCGCCACATTCAGTGGAGGAAGTTGACTGCACATGACTACATGCTAATATACAAATATGTTGTTGAGAATCCCAAAAATGACACTTAGTGATCCTGTAGCAGCATGTACGGTATTAAGGAACCCCACAACGCTGTAAATTGATGAATCTGGGGCTTCTCTTGGTGCGGTTTTCCCATGCCATGTTTTGCAATAGGCTACTTTAGTTGTCAGGGCCGATCCTAGGGTCACAGACGCCTGGGTGCAGAAAAATGTCTGTCGCTCCCCCGCCCCTGCATGGTCATCTTACTAACTCCTCCCCTTTATAAATGTTTTTATGGCTATGAATCAAACACAGAGATGCTCCCCTAAGAAGTCTTCATTAGTGTCCCCCATCAGAGTCCCCCAGCAGGTGTCCCCCATCAGAGCCTCCCCAGCAGGTGTCCCCCATCAGAGCCCCCCACAGCAGGTGTCCCTATCAGAGCCCCCACAGCAGGTGTCCCCATCAGAGCCATGCTGGGAGCAGAAGCACATTACAGGGGGCGGGGCATATGTGGCATCTTTGGTTACTTGGTGGGTGGCACTCGAAGAGCATTTCTGGGAGTGCACAGGATGATTGGCAGCAGCTCCGGCCAACCCAGAAGCCTCTCATCACACTGCCTATGGGGGAAGAGACGACAAACGCAGAGGGGTGGGGCAGACAGGAGACTGCTCCATGCGCACTGGACAGAATTAATTAGTGGAGCCTAGCACCGGAACGTGTTTTGGTACTAGGCTCCACTGTGGTACCCAGCATGGATTCCGGGGACAGCGGGAGGTATGCACTCTTGTCAGTTGCCAGCAGAGAGAGCAAGCGGGATGGGGAACCGCAGCACCCGTTACATGCGCTCCGTCTTTGGACATAGACAAGGTGGAGGGAGGGGAGCACTTTGGAGCTTCGGCACCCCCACCTTTTTCGGCGCCTGGGTGCGGAGCACCCCGTGCACCCTGCCTAGTTGTCCTTCAGAGTTCTGAAAGAATACCCCCTATTGATTACAATGCAGTTCAGATTTTATATCTTCCGTATCCCCAACATTTGTACCTGTTCAGCCAAACTGCTCCCCGAATCAAAAGATATATTCAAGCAGCACCAGTTATTGTCAGTATTGAAAAATATCTGCACAGTAAGTCAACACTCCTTTTTCAATCTCGGTGTCAGTTGCTGCAGAGTCAAGAAGAATGTACTTGCTGCAGGGATTAAAAAACATGGAACCTTGTCATGAAATGATGACTGGGAACTGTCTAAAGCCTGAGACACAAAAAGCTTCCCTGCTGTACAAAAAAGGTTTCTGTCTTTTTTTTTTTTTTTTCCTTTTCAATGGAAATTAAATAGCACGGGGCCAGCTGAGAGCTTAAGTTAGCAAGACAGAAATGTGGGCACATCCTGGCGTTGCATTATTTGTGATGGACTGAACACTCAGTTCTTCTTTTTCATTATATTGAGAACATTTGTTGTTCCCATTTAAACATAATATCACCTAATTGGGGTTAGGGATTACAAATTCTTATATGACGAACAGAAATCAAGACATATTGAGGGGTGGCCTTTTAGCCAGCACTTTAAAGGGATGTATTGCTGGCAGTTATTCTTCGCTGTTCTTGTAGTAGACAGCCGCAAATGTTTTTTCTTTTGTACTGGTAGTGAGTGTCACAGTGCAGTTCCAGCTTTAAACTTGTTACAACCTGCATTTCCAGCATTAAGACCCCTTTCACACATAGCGTGGGCGGTAAAACGCTGCTATTTTTACCGCGGATTTGTGGCGCATTTCGGCCCCTAGCAGGGTATATTTAACCCCCGCTAGCGGCCGAGAAAGGGTTAAAGCTGAAGCAGCGCATTGCGGGTGGTATAGCCACGCTGTCCCATTTATTTTAATGGGCAGCAGCGGTGGAGGAGCGGTATACACACCGCTCTTTCACCTCTCCAAAGATGCGGCTAGCAGGTCTTTTTTTACAGTCCTGCTACGCAACGCTCCAGTGTGAAAGCGGGCTTTCACACTGGAGACAATGGAGCAGCTGTTTGAGGGTGGATTGCAGGCGCTATTTTTAACGCTATAGCGCCTGCAATACGCCCTCAGTTTGAAAGGGGGTCTAAAAAAAATAAGGAAAGCAATTCTGGCATTAATTAACTTTTGTTTTCAACAGGAAAAGAAAAACAAAAAACATTAAAGTGACCCTAAACTATGTTTTAGAATTTTTTTTATTCAAGTGCAGTGCCTTGAAAAAGTATTCATACCCCTTGAAATGTTCCACATTTTGTCATGTAACAACCAAAAACATAAATGTATTTTATTGGGATACGAATGGTCGGGATGTAATTGGCCGAATATAGGGGGGGGGGGGGTTGTTGAATGCCAAAGTATTCCAGGCTTTAATTGGACCAAAATTATTTGAATAAGGTAAGGTGCGGAGAGTTGTGAGGGTAGCTCAGGGTAGGGAGACATTTAGAGCTACTGATTTGTTCGAGTTTAAGTGGAGGTTAGCAGTACAAGCAAATGAGTGCAATATACACAGCAGGTATGGCAGATTCATTGTGGGTTGGGTCATTGTCAGTAAAAGGTCATCAGCAAAGAGGCTGACCTTGTAAAAATTACATCACACAAGCACACCGTGGACGTTAGGATTTTTTCTAATGAGGTGAGCTAGAGGTTTGAGGATGAATAAAATCAGAAATTGAAGACAGTCCTGGCGTGTTCCCCCATCAATGGAGAAAGGGGAGGAATAGTGGTCCAGGTATTTAACATAGGCTAAAGGGTCCAATGTAGAGAGGTTTTAGCCAAGATAGGAAATTACATTTGAAGACCCAGCTGGGTATGATGTAAGCACTCCCACAAGATACGTTGTGAATTTCCAAGGACAGGAGCATGCCCCGTAGTTTGTTTCAGTGAAGTAAATACATCACATGGATGGCCCTTCGGGTATTGTCTGGGGCTTGCCTAAAGGAAACAAACCGACCTGATCCTTATGGATCAAAGTGGTGAGAAAGAGTTTAGCCTAGTAGCCAGGACTTTGGCTAGCAGCTTGATATTGATGTTAGGTAAGGATACGGGGTGAAAATTGTGGGGGTCCAGGTGATCCTTGCATGGCTATGTGAACTCTGAGTGAGGTTGGGTGCAGATCAGACTTGGTTGAATAGGCCGATCAAATGTAGGGTTATGATATCCGCGTTGTGATGCTTTTTTGAAGCTTTAATGAAGATTGGCAAATACCCAGTGTGTGTTGGTTTTCTATTTTTAACAATACATGAAATACAAAGCAAAACTCACTCTGAAGCACTCCTGTACCTGTACAGGTGCAGCTAGGGAGCACTGTGATAGCCATCTATGGAGGCTTTGGAGGTGCTGTGAAGCACCAAGAAAGAGACATGGGGTAGGATTTCTAAATCAAAGCAAAGCAGCGCAAACTCAACAGTGTGTACAGAACTGTAAGGTAACAATTTTACTTAGTGATATCTCCTGATACGCCGTCGTATCTCTGTTTCTATCTATGCGACTGATTCATAGAATCAGTTACGCATAGATATCCCTAAGATCCCACAGGTGTAATTGTTTTACACTGTCGGATCTTAGGATGCAGTACCGGGGGAGTTCACGTCGTAAACCAGCGTCGGGTATGCAAATTAGGAGTTACAGCGGATCCACGACGGATTTTCGCGTTCGCTACGTCGCCGCTAGTCTAGTTTCCCGTCGCAAAGTTAGTCGTCGTTTTAGGTGCCCTAACTTTAGTCAGCAAACGTATTGCTGTCTAAAGTATGGCCGTCGTTCCCGCGTCGAAATTTAAAAATGAACGTCGTTTGCGTAACACGTCCGGGAATACGGAAGTACCCTACACGCGTTGCCGATCAAAAAAATGACTACACGGCGCGCAATGCACGACGGGATTTGCAAAACGGAGCATGCGCAGTAGGTCCGGCGCGGGAGCGGGCCTAATTTAAATGGCACACGCCCATTTGAATTGGCCCGCCTTGCGCCGGAGGCCGCCGGCGTAGTGTTCATCGCAAGTGCTCTGTGAATCAGGCACTTGCGATGAAAACTTGCGGCGGTGTAACGTATCTACGATATGTTACGCCACCGCAGTTCTATGTGAATCTGGCCCTATGTTACTGGCTGGTTCACCAGGTCATAAAGACCTAAAAGAAAAAGAAAACAAATGTGGCCACCACATCTAAGGATTGGTAAGGTAGACTTGAACCTTTCTCATTGGAAGTACAACGCCCACCTCCCATACCCACCGCCTTGACAGCACTTTCTTGATTACTACAGCATTGGTGTGCTTTTAGGGAGAGGAGGATAGTAGAACCCATGTAACAGGTAATCACGTGATGAAGAGATAAGAAAAGCGTATTTCAGTAACTTTCGTACTATTACAATTTTCAGTTTGCTGACACCTGGAATGAAAATCACACGGTTGCTAAGTAAACACATGAAGAAGTTCCTGGGGGAGAAAGACCCCTACTGTGCTACTAATTTTTCAGTTTGATGTTCTTTGGTTTAAATCTATTCTCTTCTCAAGGAACGTATTGTGCAGGCTTTTTATAGACAATAATTTACTGAAAAAAAAAAATCTTTAATACTGATAATTTAAATTGCATTCTCAAGTAACATTTAATGCTTTTTATTCTATTTCTTTTAACTTTAATTTTATGTTTTTACATATCAATTTATTTGATTAATTTATATAGCAAATCTAGAGTACACCAAGCTGTTCACATCAGTGCCTACCTGGAAAGTAGTGTATTTTGTACCTTTTATGATTGGTTAGAATTAACTTATTGGTTCTCCTAACTTGCACCCTGCTTATATGTTACTCTTTGTGCTCCTTGACAGTAAGGGACAGAAGGAGAAAAAGTTTTATGATGGAGAAGTTTTATTGCAATATTGTTTTGTCAGTTGATAACTGAAAAATGACAGTGACTAAAAGCATAAAATTCAGGTGTTTGGCTTCATCATGACCTTAAAGTGGAGTTCCAGCTAACCCCTAACTAGCCTAGGCTGAGGCCTGGGGAAGTGCTGCTGAATGGAGCTCTGCTGTTATGCCTAATAGCCAGTGGCGGTCCGCCCGTAGGGGGGCGCCTGGGCGCCACCCCCCCCTCCTGTAGGCACAAAAATATATATATTTTTTTTTCAGTGGCCCCTTTAAGAAATGTAAAAAAAAAAATTCCTGTACTTAAAATACGTATTGAGCGCCGGCCACCATTGCCCTATGAAGCTGCACGTCAATGCAATCTTTAGATTGCATACATGGCGCTTCATTTGCAGGCTTTTATCCCGCCTATTGAGTGCATTGCAAAGCGCTGATAAGCTTCCCGTGCCACTATGGGCGCCGGGAGCATTACTATTACTTCCGGCGATTTGTCTTACAGACGAAAAACGGAAGTGACGTCACGCGGCAGCTCACATCTCTTTACACTGCCCGAGCGGAGCGGAGCTGCTAAGGTAAGCCGATGGCATTGTCACGTGTGAATTCAATATGGATTGGCTTGATCGCCCCCAAAGTCATCAGAACGTGCACTGCCTGATCCCCACCCATCCACCTCGGACCCTGTTATTGTAGTTAGACTGCTGGGACTTGTAGTTCTCCATCTTCTCCTGGGGCTCATGGAGAAGATGGAGATTGGAGAACTACAAGTCCCAGCAGGTTTTACATACAATAAGGCTCTGAGGTGGATGGGTGTGGTGAATTGCATGCACCTATCAATCCCGCACAGACACTTCTTTCCCCCACCTCAACAATCTTCATGTCAGCATAAAAAAAATGACGCCGTCCCGCGGTAGCACCCCCTTCCCCCACTCAACAACTTTAATGGCATGGAAAATGAATGTCCCGCGGTTACATTTTGAAAAGTTGGAAGGTATGCCATGGAGCCACTGGCCTAGGGTAAAATGTTGACCTGCCGTTGCCTCTGGCAGTGCCACCTTGCCTCTCTGTCTCAATGTCAGGGGGAAGCTGCAGGTAAAAAACTAATGGTGGAAAAAAATTATTATGGGTTTAACCGCTTCAGCCCCGAACCATTTCGATGGCCAAAGACCAGGCTACTTTTTGCGATTCGGCACTGCGTCGCTTTAACTGACAATTGTGCGGTCGTGCGACGTGGCTCCCAAACAAAATTAACGTCATTTTTTTCCAACAAATAGAGCTTTGTTTTGGTGGTATTTGATCACCTTTTTATTTTTGCGTTATAAACAAAAATAGAGCGACAATTTTGAAAAAAAATGCAATATGTTTTACCCTTTGCTATAATAAATTTCCTTAGTTTAGGCCGATACGTATTCTTCGACATATTTTTGGTAAAAAAAATTCAATAAGTGTTTATTGATTGGTTTGCGCAAAAGTTATAGCGTCTACAAAATAGGGGATAGTTTTATGGCATTTTTATTAATATATATATTTTTTTACTAGTAATGGCAGTGATCAGCGATTTTTATTGTGACTGCGACATTATGGCGGACACATTGGACACTTTTGACACCATTTTGGGACCACTGTAATTTTTACAGCGATCAGTGCTATAAAAATGCACTGATTACTGTAAAAATGCCAATGGCAGTAAATGGGTTAACCACTAGATGGCGCTAAAGGGGTTAAGTGTGACCTAGGGAGTAATTCTTACTGTTAGGGGGCGTGGTTACCAGTGACACGTCACTGATCACCCTTCACGATCACGGAAACGGTGAGATCAGTGACATGCCACTAGGAAGGACAGGGGAATGCCTTGTTTACAAAGGCATCCCCCTGTTCTACCTTTGCCGACCGCAATCGTGGGCCACCCGGGGCCCGCGAGCACACTCGCGAGGCACACTGGGCGGCAGATTTAAAGGGACGTACAGGTAAGCCCATTTGCCTGCTCGTGCCATGTTGTCGACGTACATCTGCGTGCCGTGGTCGGCAAGTGGTTAATCTATATAGCTGGGTGCTTGGCAGGGGTATTCCATTGCATAAAAACATTGGGCCAGATTCACATAGAAATACGTTACGCTGCAGCCGTGTAACGTATCCCATTTACGTTACACCGCCGCAAGTTTACAGCGTAAGTGCCTGATTCACAAAGCACTTACCTGTAAACTTGCGGCGGCGTAGCGTAAATCCGCCCGGCGCAAGCCCGCCTAATTCAAATGGGGCGGGGACCATTTAAATTAGGCGCGTTCCCGCGCCGAACGTACTGCGCATGCTCCGTCCCTAAAATTTCCCGACGTGCATTGTGCTAAATGACGTCGCAAGGACGTCATTGGTTTCGACGTTAATGTAAATGGCGTCCAGCGCCATTCACGGACGACTTACGCAAACGACGTGAAATTGAAAAATTTGACGCGGGAACGGCGGCCATACTTAACATTGGTTAGACCACCTAGAGGGCATGCTTAGTTTTACGCGACGCATCTCTACGGAAACTACGTAAATTTAGATCGACGGGCAAAGCGGACGTTCGTGAATCGGCGTAACTAGTCATTTGCATATTCTACGCCGACCGCAATGGAATCGCCACCTAGCGGCCAGCCTAGAATTGCAGCCTAAGAACCGACGGTGTAACACAGTTACACCTGTCGGATCTTAGGGCTATCTATGCGTAACCTAATTCTATGAATCAGGCGCATAGATACGACAATCGTATCTCAGAGATAAGACGGCGTATCAGGAGATACGCCGTCGTATCTCTTTTGTGAATCTGGCCCATTGTGCTGGAAGGTGTCGCTCTTTCTCCACTTATACAGGTGGGAGTTATGGCACCATAAGGTCTTAGATCAAGTGCTCAACCTGTGGCCCTCCAACTGTTATGGAACTACAAGTCCCATCATGCCTCTACCTTTAAGAGTCATTCTTGTAACTGTCAGCCTCATAGTTCTGCAACAGCTGGAGGGCCAGAGGTTGAGCACCCATATCTTAGATGGTACCTTTACCTTCATGTGTTTCCTCTTCACAATGCCACAAGAATCCACACGTTTCTGTGGTTACATGGCACAAAGAAGAAATCTAGCACTAAAAATAAACTAATAAAACAGCAAATAATATGATGAATATGGAGATAGTGATCATTTATAATAGCAATGTTTTGAGCAGTTATCCACAAAAAATATATAAAATCTATTTTGACTTCTGTATAGAGGATTTGTGTGCTTGATAGAGCCTATCGAATTTTTCTCCCCATTCATTATTTAGGTGATTTCTTAACCTCTGTAACTCTGAGTAATTCCGGAGAATCTTCCCGCGGCTCTCTCCTGTGCTCCCTTAATCTTATAACACAAGTTGTATTGTCATAATACATCAGAGTGATATAAAGCTATGACAAAGCCAAAGAGAAGAAATAGGGAGGTTTTGTATTTGGGTGACAGAGTCACTAAATAATATTCGAACCTGTGATGAATCTAATATTTTAGGGAACACATTTTTCATTAAATATAGGTGGTTTGTTGAAATATTCAACATGATGGGATGGGATATTATCTTTTTTTTCTCTCTTGGCTGCATAAGTGAGGCACGTTATCAGGGGAGCTAATGAATAATAGACCAAAATACTACTATATGCCTGAAGCTATGATACATGCCACTGCCAAACTCACACTGTACTACTTATCTGAGACTGTGATCTTCATGTATAAAGTCTAGAGGAACCAAAGCGGGGGTGTTGTGTAAAGCAGAACTCCAGCCAAAAATAACAAGAAAAAAATGAATGCTCGTTAAAAATTTAAATAACAAAACCAGCTTTTAATCTACAGAATTCCTCCTACTTGTTTTCTGACATTTGTTGTCCTCAGTCTACTAGCTGTTACTGAACTGTGAAAGGAGAAGCAGCACAGTGAAGAGCTCATCTACCTATCACTCTGCGTTTTGCTCCTATCAGCATGCAGCTTGGAGATAGTACTACTCCAGCTCTGCTATACAGGCAGGCCCGTCGGAACAAGACAGGCAAAGCAAGCAACTGCTTGGGGCCCCGAGCTGGCAAGGGGCCCCAGCAGGACGGGCCCTTGCCGCGCCGCTGTGCGGCCGCTTCCTATAAGTGCTGCAGCCTGCTGTAGCGTGGCCGAGCTCCTCCTGCAGTCTGGCCGGGTACTGTAACCGTGCGGTACAGGAGATTCAGTGTCCTGTTTCCGGCGGGACTGACAGGAAGTGCACACACTCTGTGCTCACTTCCTTTTAGTCCGGCCGGGAACAACAAACTGTATCTCCTGGCGTGCGGTATGCGGTAGGGAGGGGGGTAAAAAGAACATGGGAGAGGGACGCTTATCAGAAGTAGTACTACCCGACATTTGGCGGCAGCAGCAGCAGCACCCCCCCCCCCTGCTTATCAGAAGAAGTACTACCCGGTTTATATACACTTATCAAATTGATTTAAAAAATGCTTGCACAGCGCCCCTAGGCCCCCCCGCTTATCAACTTAGAACTCAGCAACGCCCTGTCCCCCGCTTCTTGCTTGGGGCCACCAAATTCCTTCAAACAGCCCTGTATACAGGCACTGCAAAATGTTGATATCAGGTCAAATGCAGGTCCTTACACTGCTTGCAAGTAGATAATAAATGTAACTATGTATAAACAATTACAGAGCTGCATTTGTGTTGTTTATTTGTAGCTGGAATTCTACTGCTTAAGTTTCCAAAAAGAAACTTACCGTATACAGTATACTCGAGTATAAGCTGAGTTTTTCAGCACTTTTTTTGTGCTGAAAATGCCCCCCTCGGCTTATACTCGAGTCACCTTTTGCGCCTGATCTCCCGGATTTTGGGGACCCAGTACCGGCCATCCATAGGACCCCTGGACCCCAAACTTGGCACACAAGTAGCCCCACTCTTCCTCTACAAAGGTGCAAAGTTTGTTGTCCGGAGGACCTACGGCCGGAGAGCACCGATTTTTCAAATCCGGGCACCCCTGTTAAACAGTAATTTCTCCGGTGAATTTGGGGACCCAGTACCCCTGGACCTGGAACTTGACACACATGTAGCCCCATTATTCCTCTACAAGTGTGCAAAGTTTGTTTTTCAGGAGACCTACAGCTGGGGAGCACCAATTTTTCAAAGCCTGCACCCCTTTCCATAGACTCCCATGTTAAACGTCAGTCTAGTCATGGACACAGTGAGGCATGGGCATAGTGAGGCATGGACACAGTGAGGCATGGGCATAGTGAGGCATGGGCACAGTGAGGCATGGGACTAGTGAGGCATGGACACAGTGAGGCATGGACACAGTGAGGCATGGGCATAGTGAAGCATGGACACAGTGAGGCATGGGCATAGTGAAGCATGGACACAGTGAGGCATGGGCATAGTGAGGCATGGGCACAGTGAGGCATGGACACAGTGAGGCATGGACACAGTGAGGCATGCACATGGACACAGTGAGGCACAGTGAGGCAAAGTGAGGCATACAGATGGACACCCTAGGCTTATACTTGAGTCAATAAGTTTTCCCATTTTTTTGTGGTAAAATTAGGTGCCTCGGCTTATATTTGGGTCGGCTTATACTCGAGTATATACGGTACTTTGCCACCAAAGTTAGGGTGTCCTTGCATTGGCCACCGTGAAAGAAAACACTAACTTCCAGCATAAGGGAGGCACATCAAAGACCCCTAATATTGGAGTTGGCTTAACCATTGATGACCAGCATAACAAATTACTATTAATGTGCTGGCTCTAGCAACATCTGTGCTGGCACCCAAACTATGCAATTACTGTCAAACAAGGCACAAATCTGCATCCTAGACAGATTTGCCAGCCGGACGACAATGCCTGTATTGTGCTGGTGTAGACATGCACAGTTGAACATTTTCCACAAAAAGCAATATCTGCTGCCATGTTGACGAGGACAATAAACAGCAAAGATCCACACGTCCCAAAGCAAGTCTGCTGATTATATGTCTGAAAACAATTTAGTAAAATTCAAAGTTAAAAATAGCTCCAATTTAGCTAACAAACTAGAAACAAAGTTATAACAAACTTTGTAATTTTTAGGTTTGCTTCTTCATCTTTGTAAACTCTAAATTTCTATTATTACTTTAACCATGAACCATAGTTTACCAGCCAAGAACATACAGCATAATAAGATGTTCCAAACTCCTTATTCCAGCTACAAGGTTCATAAGCTATTCATTCTCTGTAAATGATAGGAATTATTTTCAATTATGAAATACAATTAACAAAATCATAGGTGCTATGAAACAGTTCCAAAGTCTAACACTTGCTATGTTTGCATTTGTTAACACCGACTAAACTTTTCTCTACTGAAACCTGTTCATACTCTTCATCAAACCATTAAATGCAGATGTTTAATTACAATGGATTTTTTCCAGGTAGCGATGGGTCAGCTACAAACTGGGCAGCTTCCAACCTGTCGATGAATTAAGTTCTTAAATTCCGTTTCAGTCGATACGGCTTGTGTCTAGGAGATCAGCAGGTGGATTAATTAGATGTAATTAAGATTTCTCTCCGCAAAGATATTTTATAAAGTTGTTTGCTTTCTGTCTCTTTCCCACCCTCCGAGAGTTACTTGCAAATGTTTTATTTCCTGCTCTGCAATTAACAGTTGCTGATTGTGCCTCCAGCGTGGTATTGTTGTACAGATAACAACTGAATCTACGACAAAAGCAGGAAAAGGACCACTATGGAATAGCTAATGTACTGGCAAGAATCTTCTTGGCTTTGCAATCTGGCTAACCTACCCTCTGCTTTCCTTCTTTGTCTTTGTTAAAAATTTAAGTGCCAGCTTCTGGCGGGCAGACATGAGGATGAAAGCTAAATTTTTACATTACAGACAACCCTCTGCCCATGCAAATGACTTCAGCTCGCTTGTATGCATATTCATAGATGTACAGGTGTGTATAATTACAGTAATCGCATGACCGCCTTTAGAAGAGCGCTCCTTAATCCATAGCTTGAGACAAAGCAGATACAAATGACTGTGTTCTATAAGCATAGCCACTTGAAACTAATGATTTTAGATGACTTTGAAAATCCAAAAACAAATGCTGCTCTATAGCCGCTGAAGGCAAGCTTAGTTAATTTAATACTACTAGAATGTGTCACAACACAAAACCATAGACGTTGGTGACAGGAAGAGGTTTATTTAAAAATGGTTATGTCAGATTGGTGCACCAGAAGCAGTGTCTTTTTTTTTTTTTAAAGCTTTCGCTGCAGGTATTGTAACCCCTTGATGCCAGCCGCATCCAAATATGCGAAAACAAAAATAAATCTGCGCTAGCCAAATAATAAGCAGCCACAAACAATCCAGTGAAACAAGAAAGCAGTGAAAATATACAAAAACAATTTTGTGGCGCTAAAATGAAAAAATGATGTAGTACTGATAGTCTGTATCAACACCAAGTGACAGTGTAATCAGGTGAAAAAGTCCATGTATGATAAATTAATAACAGTAGATTGTTGAAAGTAAACTGTTGATGGATGAGTAATCAAGTGAATAATTCCAAACACCAAGGTGAATCAAAGTAAATGATTTGTGAAAATAACCACCACCAGAAGCGGAGGCTTACCAGAGGTATTGAACCCAAATAAGCGTACGCTTAAAGGGTCAATACAAGCTGAATGTAAATTGGTGAAGACCACATCAATCGGATCTGGATATACGATTGGGAGGATACCCTGAAGACATCATGTAACCCAGCACAGGGGGGAGTAACGGCAACTCTCAAAGGATCAGACCGTATCCAAAGTGCATAAAGGAAAACAAAGGCACATAGTGTTATACCATAACAATGTTGAAATTTAATAATGGTTAAAAACACTTACAGTTGTGCTGAATAAAAAGGACATCAATAGAAAGTAGCGCATGGCAGCAGCAGAGTCCCGACGCGTTTCGCAATAGTTTGCATCATCTAGGGTAGGATGCGGCCTCACAGTGCCTGGGTCTTCGCCCTGAGAGGCCGCATATTTGTGTGAATTGCTGTCACTAGAGCTGTGCCAAGAGCACGTGCGCTGCACACTTCTGGCACAGTTACTGCCTCCTAACTGAAAGCTCCCAATCGCTGCTTGCAATCGTGAGTTTTTGAAACACCTTGACAGCCAATCATGGTGGTCACATGATCTTAGGTCCAGGCTTGCCTCCTGGCTTCATAATCCTCTTAAAGGGCAGAGAGGCCCCAGCGCAAAGAGGTTAAAGTTTTACTAAGACCACAACAGTGAAATTAGTCTGCAAATGCAATAAAGCATGCTTGTTATACTCACTGTAGGACAGAAAGAGTTAATCCTCCACATTATGTAAAAAGGCTCTGATCCTCTCCTTCCACAGTCCATCTGCTGATAGAACAGAGCCTTTGGGGCACTCTGCACATGCTCAGTTTGGTATGTATCGCTAGAGAGTATTTTTCTTTTTTTTCTTGCAAGGGTGTGATCAGCACAGGGCCAATCAGCACTGTGAAAAGAAAAAAGGATGCCTCTAAGTGCAGAAGTGAAACTTTAAATTTCCCAAAAGGGTTAAAAACACTTACAAAAGGGTGGATGAGTAGGAGCACATCATATTAGTACTATGGCGGGTGGTCCGACATTCTGGTAGTCCCATGGAGTCTAAGGCCCCGTACACACGAGAGGATCGATCCACTGAAATTTATCCGCGGACCTGATTCAGTGGATAGATCCCCTGGTGTGTACGATCCAGCGGATATTTTTCCGCTGATTTTTTCCCCCGGGGATGGATTTCCAGCGGATCAAGATTTCTTAGCATGCTAAGAAATCTATCCGCTGGAATCCAGTCCAGCGGATTGATCCGCTGGTCTGTACAGACTCAGCGGATCAATCCGTCCGATTCCATCCCTCGCATGCGTCGTAATGATTCGACGCATGCGTGGAATTCCTTATATGACAGCGTCACGCTCGTCGCCGCGTCATCATCGCGGCGACGGCGCGACACGTCACCGCGGAGGGAATTCCGCGGGGATTTTGATCTCATGGTTAGTACAACCATGAGATCAAAATCCGCCAGAGGATTTATCCGCGGAAACGGTCCCCCGGACCGTTTCTGCGGATCGATCCTCTCGTGTGTACTAGGCCTTAGGGATATCTGGAGGTGTAATTCTATGGTAGCATATTCTGAAGTGGCCCGCAGATGAAAACCATGACTTTCCTGATTACTGGGAAGACAGCTAGGCTGTCTGAGACAGCATGTAAGCCAAATCCAGAAGTGACGTCAGCAGGAAGGGACCAACAACCAGTATGGACAGCAAACCGGAAGTGATGTCATCAACATGCAACACGTTTTATTGTAAAAAAATATATACTTTAATGAATTTAAAAAAACTTTACAGTAAAGTTAGCCCAGTTTTTTTTTGTATAATGTGAAAGATGATGTTACGCCACGAGAATCGTGATCTTTATAATAAGCAACAAAAATTGTGATTCTCATTTTCCCAGATTCATGCAGCTCTACAAGTGCTGGTTTTACTGCCCTGGCTCTGGCTTGAAAGTAATGTGGTGGCTGTGTCCCCTCACTCGCCAGCGGTCTTGCCCGCAATTCCAAATTGCTAGGTGTGAATGAGGCCTTAGTAAAATTGTTCACTCCCCTTAATGAAGACTATAACAAATTATCAGAGGCGTCTCTCTGTGCTATTTCTTTAACATATGCAAAGCAGGAGCTACCCAACTTCCAGGATGTTTTGTAATTTGCGACCTTTCAAGTATGCACCACTGCAACTTACACTCAGTATGAGAAACAATTTTTGCACATCACTTGACATTGTTTTAGTTTACTTGTGTTTATTCAGACTGTAGGATTTCTTTATTGCTACACCTGGGCATTAAACTCCAGCTTTGCCAATACCAACAAGAGATAAAGCAACAATGAATGTCTATCTGGCTCTCCCATCATACATCTGCTCCCTCCACGATGCTATCAGCAGCTTTGTTGAATCCGAATTACTTTAATTCAGGGAATATTCATTTATCACTGTCCTGTTGGTGATGTGTAATTTTCAACTCCTCCAAGCCGGAAGCGAGATAAATGTAGAGCTATTTATGTAAATATTTCACAAGGTCTCCACTAAAGGAGAACAATAGAGAAATATTTCTTTAGCATTTGGATCACACACATGAAGTTCTGTTTATTCCTCTACTTGTCTAAAATCAGCTGTAGTTTAGCAGTGGAACAGGGGAACTTAGGGCCAGATTCACGTAGAATTGCGGCGGCGTAACGTATCCTAGATATGTTACACCGTCGCAAATTTTTCACCACTGATTCACCAAACACTTGCGATGAAAACTACGCCGGCGGCCTCCGGCGCAAGCAGGCCAATTTAAAGGGGCGTGTACCATTTAAATTAGGCGCGCTCCTGCGCCGGACCTACTGCGCATGCTCCGTTTCTTAACTCCCTTTGCGCGCCGTGACGTAATTTTTTTGAACGCCGACGCACGTAGTGTACTTCCGTATTCCCGGACGGCTTACGCAAACGACGTTAAATTTTGAATTTTGATGCGGGAACGACGGCCATACTTTAGACAGCAATACACTTGCTGACTAAAGTTAGGGCACCAAAAAAAACGACTAACTTTGCGACGGGAAACTAGACTAGCGGTGACGTAGCGAACGCAAAAATCCATTGTGGATCCGCCGTAACTCCTAATTTGCATACCCGACGGTGGTTTACGATGCAAACTCCCCCCAGCGGCGGCCGCGGTACTGAATCCTAAGATCCGAGAGTGTAAAACAATTACACCTGTCGGATCTTCTGGCTATCTATGCGTAACTGATTCTATGAATCAGTTGCATAGATAGAAACAGAGATACGACGGCGTATCAGGAGAAACGCCGTCGTATCTCATTTGTGAATCTGGCCCATAGAGAGAGAACTAATAAATAGTTTGAATCAGAAAGAGGACACAAAGATTTCCCATTTCCTTAGGGCTAAACACACAGATGTTGATGTGCACTGGGAGAACTATTTTGGCACATTGCACTTACTTTTTGTATCAGAACTTTATTGCAATGACACAAGTTCTATTCACACTGCGATGTTGGGATGCGGTGGTTTCTGCCGCAGCGTGCTGCGCTGAGGAAAACGACTGCATGCAGTACTTTATTTTTTTAGCACACCACACAACAACACAGGGGTGTGAACTGACTCCATAGGAAACAAGGCACATTGCCTTGGACTGTACTGGGCAACATTGACCAGCACACCCAACATCATAGCCCCCAACTCTCCCTGATTTCAAGGGACTGTATCTGATTTGGAGCAATGTCCCTCTGTCCCTCATTCCTCCTCGATTGTCCCTCATTTTGGTGTGATCTATATAGCTGTGTATAAAATGCGCTTTTTATGTATCAAAAAGTGTTTTCCAGTGCTAAACCTTTCATCTGATTTCTAAATTGCTGCATTTTAAATTTCCAAAAGCCAATATAAAGGAATAGTAGTGGTAAAAAAAGCACTTGTGGGTTTAACCAATCTTGTCTTTTATGTTCAATTCTCCTTTAAGGGCGCGTGGCAAAGGGACATGTCCTATGCCTGTATACTTTTGCTGATAGGTGTCCCTCATTCCCATTTCAAAAAGTTGGGAGGTATGCAACATGAATAATGTGAATGAGGCCAAATGAAAAAGGGTATATTCAGAATATACAGTCTATATTCAGGCAATATATACACAATTTCACATGTTTTGTCTCTTTAAACAATTCTACAAGTACACAAAAGTTCCTGTTGATCCTTCCAGAAATCCAATTAGCTCCTAACATCCTGTTTGGGCTAAGAACACAGTGTCTTTGCTGCCCCAACCAGCATTGGCAGCACTGCTGGCAGGACTACAAAACTTTGCCTATTCCTCATCCCTCTCCACATGCAAATATTATTATTTTTCAGCAAAACAGTCCTGCCGTCTTCATTCTCAAGAACTTACTCACGCGCTGCATGTGGGAAAGGGGCTCCTGGGAGATTTAGTTCTGCGGTCATTGCTTCATCAATAGGAACTGAGCTCCCAGCTGCTTCTAAAATTATACAAGAATTATATGAAGTATATACAGTATGTGAAATATTTGGAATGCATGATATATATATATATATATATCATATATATTATATATTATATCATATATATTATATTATTACACAAAAATTATAAAAAAAATCAATTCTGTACCCAAACAAAATTTACCTTTTTTGCCAACAAATAGAGCTTTCTTTTGGTGGTATTTGATCACCTTTGCAGGTTTTTTTTTTTTTTCGATATAAACAAAAAAGACAGAAAATTTTGAAAAAACAAATATATTTTTACTTTTTGCTATAATAAATATCCCCCAAAAATCTATATATATATAAAAAAACATGTTTTTCCTCAGTTTAGGCTGATATATATTCTTCTACATATTTTTGGTAAAAAAAATAATTGCAATAAGCATATATTGATTTACAAAGAAAAAGAGCCGCTGCTCCAGGTGTATGATTATAACCTGAGCTGCGCTGCTGCCCTGCTGCACTTCTCTCTTCGTGGGCGCTTCAGCGCCGTAGTGTGTTCCACGGTGGAACGCATACGGCGTTCGTGCGATGACCCCGTGGCCATGATGCGTTCCAGCCTGGAACGCGGAAGTGCGTCTTATACGACGCTCTATGTGAAATCTGACTGCAATGTGTTACACCTGATCTCCTGCCTATAAAGGCCTGAATAGAAGATACAGGTGTTGTTCTATTATTGCCAGCCGTAGGTCAGTCATGGAGCAGTGCTAGTGTGAGCTACAGCTTGTCAGCATGGAGGCCCTGTTACACCAGCTGCTTCTTTAGCTCCCTATGCTGCAACATCATTCCTGGAAACCACTACTCCCTTGTTGCTGATGTCTTCTCTGCAATACAGCTCTCTGCAAAGCAACTACAGGGCATTTGGCAACCATCCTCTTTCAAGAGAACTTGTCTCCTATCTTTTGAAGCTACAAACAGATAAGTAACCTTGCTACATTTATAGTCCTTTAGAAGATCTACTATTAGTATTTCAACTGCTACCATAATGTTACTACATATGCCGTCTGCTTATCAACATGTTATATGGGTGATACTACTATGCTAAACCCTGCTTGCTAAATACTAACTTAAAGGCTCAGCAACCCACAAGATACCAATGCTATGTCTATCTAATATATGCAGCTATAAATACCTCATCTATGCATAATACATACCTGAGCTATACAGCCTCTCTCATGCAACTAATACCGTGTTTCCCCGAAAATAAGACACTGTCTTATATTTATTTTTCCTCAAGAAAACACACTATGGCTTATTTTCAGGGGATGTCTTATGGCAAGTATGGTACAACAATCTAAATGTATTCAAATACAGTTAAATCGTCTTCTTGTTTGCTGAAGCTTTTCCCCCCTATCTCCTGGTGTTTGTGTGGGGTGAGAGACTGTTGCTGGTCAGTGCTGGGGAGCAGCTTTACTTCTTCCCCTGAGGACAGAGCGTCCTGCTCCTTCACTGAGGAGACTTTTTACTTTCACTTTCAGCGGGACCTGACAGGGGGAGCCGACCTTATTGATGGGGCTGCCGACACCTCTCCGGTCACCTAGAGATACCGTAGCAGCTGTCACGATGGAGCATAGTCACGCCCATCACTACGTCTTATTTTCGGGGGTATGGCTTATATTTCGGAAATGCTTGGAAATCCTGCTACGGCTAATTTTAGGAGTATGTCTTATTTTCGGGGAAACACGGTAATGAGCTATACTGCCTCTCTCAAGCAATACTAATATCTTAATAGGAATTACTTCAAGTATGCTACTATTATTACCAAAACTATTTTATTACGTATATGCAGGTGCTACTACAATACTATAGTACGTGTGGTACCCAGTTACTACAACTCTCAAATAATACGAGCTTGGCATAAGTACAAATGTCTTATAGGCCTTGGCCTAATAGTTTGAACTTGTTTTCCTTAAAACTTTTCTTGGCTAAGGGTTGATGCTATTTCGTGGCATCTCCCTTAGTAACCTAATACATACCTGCATGCTGCCGGTGATATGATGTAGTGAACCTCCAAACTTCTGCTGCTAGGAGCGACGCCTGGGGTCCCCTACTCATAATCACACGCATATAAAGGTGTATTGGAATATAGACCTTGAAGCTAAAATATATATTTTAATCGCTAAGGTCTGGTCACATGTTGTAATGCTTCCATCCTTAGTAAATCAACGCCCTTCTATATGTGACAGGAAGATGATGTAGAGACCCCCCAAACTCCTGTTGCTAGGAGTGACGCCTGGGGCTAATACTGAGTTGTCGCATACAGAAGCGCATTGATGTCCTTGTATCCGCAGTTGTGATTCACTCCCGTTTCTCCAGTGCTGTTACATTAAGCACAAGATGTTTGTCTACGTGACCTTGTGTTGGTGTCTTTGGTGTTATCACTTTGAACAATAAAAGGCAATCGGAATTCCTGGATGTGCAGCCATTTTTTTTCTTACAAGCATATATTGATTGGTTTGCGCAAAAGTTATAGCATCTACAAAATAAGGGATACATTTATGGCATTTTTATAAAAAAATAAATGTATTAGTAATGGCTGTAAAATGACACAAGACTGCATCCTCTTCCGTTTGGGCAGACTGTATCGGAGGCAGCCAGTATAAACAGACATTGAAGTCCATTTACTCCGGGCCACCCATGGAGCAAATCGGGGCCTGTCCATATCCGTCCTGCATAAACTGAGCAGATACAGACCTGTCATTCACTCCCCACTCTGCTCCAATCAGCAGGGAATCAGTAGACCGATCCCCTGCTGAACAGAACAGAAGGCACCAATGTGAAAGGCCATGAGGAAAAAAAAAAACAGTGCCAGCCCTTTAGGAGAGGAGCATTTTGCTGCAAAATGTCCAATGCATCTAAACACATAACACTATAGCCCTTCCTGGAGGCACAGGAGCAGGAAAGAGGACAGCAAGAGCAGGTCAGAACAACTAAGAGATCTCCCGAGAGTCAGCCAGGTGGGCTGGTGAGTGTCAGTCTGGAGGACTGTGGGGAGAAATTACCCTGGAGGGCTAGTGAAAGGGGCAGCTGCAGCCAGGTGGGTTGGCAGTGTCTGAAGAGGTGATGCTGGGATCAGTAGCCACAGGAGAGATGCAAACTGGACACTGAAATTCTGCTACACATCTAAAGGGCCTTGGGTTTCTTCCTGTAATGGGCCATTGCTTTAATCTGACTGAGTGACTGTCAGATATTCACAGTGTATCAGATGAGTTCTGAAAGCAAGTAAGTGCTGGAGGAAGAAGTGGAGTTGTATATAGAGACTGTATATAGGAAGAGTTGTCCCTGAAGTTGTTGAAGTCAAATGGGCATCCCATAACCTCCCATCCCTATCCAAGTTATTACACTCAATAAATAACAAAAACAAAGTCACAGACTGTTCTTTGTCTCATGAGTGTCTGTGAACATTTGGTGTGCCTGGCTGTGCAGAGTGGGGGATCCCAGTTTACTTGTGGCTCCTTACATAAGACTCTAAAGCAGGGGTGGCCAACCAGTGGCCCGGGGGCCATATGTGGCCCGCCGAGCCCTCTGATGTGGCCCGTGACCTCCTGCTCTGGAATAGCGGGTTGGCAAGGACAAATGGCAGGTTGCTGATCTGCCATACCACCGCATTAGTGTTGTGAATAAAGCTGGTGGTAGAGGAAGAAAGCGGGTCCGGACCAGAGCCCCATAAGCTGATGTTTCCTCTACAGTGCCGGCTTTGCCACAGAAGGAGTCTATGGCAAAGTTCAGCTAACCCACAGGATAGACACAGGTGAACTACGCTTCACCCGTGGTGTGGGTAAACCATCAGTTGAAAGCAGTCTTAGACCATTTTCACATCATCAGCCTGACCAAATTGGACCCTCATTTCACCTTTACAGAGCAACATATGTCCATTTACACTCGCCTACCTCCAATCCAAAAAACAGATGGGAATTCGTCCCCTTCCATCTTGGCAGATCGGAGGGGCCTCCGCTCATTGTGGCCCACGACTGGTTACCAAGTTGCTTAAATGGCCCTTGCTATTCAAAAGGTTGGGCACCACTGCTCTAAAGTAAAATCATGGAGGATTGAAGGTAGTGTAGTTTGCTGTAGAGACTGGGACCGATTGGATCTGAGCCATCGGGATCGTTAGTACAGCGGCTCCTCCTTAGCTGTTGGTTTTTTCTTTCAGCCCGCTGGGTTGAAAAAAAAATAGTGTGTACTTGGCTTTAGTCTGTTGGAATACGTCTCTACTAACTTTGCACATCTAGACTTTGCAATATTTGCCCACTCTTCTCTGCAGAACTGCTCAAGTTCAGTTAAATTTGATGGTGACCGTTTGTGGACTGCAGTCTTCAAGTCATTCTACAGATTTTCAATGGCGTTTAAGTCTGGGCTCTGACTAGGCCTTCCAAGGACATATTCTTCAACCACTGTGTGGTAATTTTTGCTGTGTGCTTTGGGACATTGTAATGTTGGAAAGTAAAGCTTCTTCCCATTGACAACTTTCTGGTAGAGGGTAGCAGAGTTTCCTCAAGAATTTGACAGTGTTTTGCCCCATCCATTTTTCCTTCTATCTTGACAAATGCTCCAGTCCCTGCTGCAGAGAAACACCCCCATAACAGGATATTACCACCTCCATGCTTTACTTTAGGAATGTTTTTTTTTGGATGGTAAGCTGCATTGGCTTTCCGCCAGACATATCGTTTGGTGTTAAGGCCAAAAAATTTAATTTTAGTCTCATCTGATCATAACATTTTTCCATGTGTCCTCAGAATCTTCAAAGTTGCTTTTTGCAAAGCTCAGTAGTGATTGCATGTGGCCTTTCTTGAGGAGTGGCTTTTTTCTTGTAACCCTCCAATACAAGTCAAATTTGTGGAGTATTTGGGATATTGTTGTCACATGCACACAATGACCTATCTTTGTCATACATTTCTGCAACTGCTTTTGAGTTGATGTAGGCCTCTTGGTAGCCTCTCTGACCATTTTCCTCCTGGCTCTTTCATCCAGTTTTGAGCGGCGTCCTGATCCAGGGAGGGTCTGTGCTGTACCAAATACCTTCCACTTCTTAATAACATACTTCTCTGTGCTTCTAGGTATTAATAAAGCCTTTGAATCTTGTTTTGTATCCATCTCCTGACTTGTGCTTTCCACAACTTTATCCCAGAGATCTTTTGACAGTGCCTTGCCACTCATAGTTGATTGTTTGCTTCAGTTGTACTACCAGGGACTGAAATGCAACCAGCATGTCTTTGGAGGGTGGGAGGAAACTGGAACATCTAGAGGAAACCCAAACAAGCACAGGGAGAACATGCAAACTCCATGCAGGTAGTGCCGTGGTTGGGATTTGAACCGATGACCTTCACTTTAAAGTGGTTGTATACCCCAAATTGTGAGTTTTACCTATAGGTAAGCCTAAAATACGTGGGCCGCTTAGGAGATATTTACCTTGTAGTGTACCGATGATGTCATCTGCACATGCACTGTAAAGAAACGGACCTCCATGCTGTTTTTTTCACAGCATGTGCTGTGACTGTCGGCTCCGGCACAGTCCCCAGCCCCGGAAAGGAAGTGGGGTGAAGATGGATGCTTCCTGCAGTGGGGACAGAGCGGGCTTCATTTGCATGTAAGTGCCACATAATGGGCGAGTATGCGATGCATACTCGCCCATTATGCTTTTTACTTTGCAGGGTTTGCTGGAAACAAAAGCGGAAGTAAAACCTATCAGGGTTTACTAATGCCGCGTACACACGATCAGTCCATCCGATGAGAACGGAACGATGGACCGTTTTCATCGGTTAACCGATGAAAAGAAAGAAAGTTTACCGCTCAGAGGTCCCAGAGAACTGCAAAGTGGAGTCCAAACACTTGGGTGCAGGCACTGCAATAGTATGCAAAAATGTATAAGAAAGAACCGGGACGGCCGCACTCCAAAAATAAAAATTTGTTCCTTTTAAGTTTTAAGTTTCACACTCTCATACAGTGCTTATTCATAGCTTGACTGTGTGTACGCAAAGCAAGCTTGTCGAGTTCCTCGACAAGCCTAACAAGGAACTCGACAAGGAAAACGATGTGTTTCGCCCGTCGAGTTTCTCGGTCGTGTGTACGAGGCCATAGGTTAACCGATGAAGCTGACTGATGGTCCGTCGCGCCTAAATAACCGATCGTGTCAGAACGCGGTGATGTAAAACACAACGACGTGCTGAAAAAAATGAAGTTCAATGCTTCCAAGCATGCGTCGACTTGATTCTGAGCATGCATGGATTTTTAACCGATGGTCGAGCCTACTAACAATAGTTTTTGACCTATCGGTTAGGAATCCATCGGTTAAATTTAAAGCAAGTTTGCTTTTTTTTAACCGATGGTTAAATAACCGATGGCGCCCACACACGATGAAAAGCGGTCCATCAGACCATTCTCATCAGTTTAACCGATCGTGTGTACGTGGAATTACTCTTTAAATCACAATTTAACCTTCCATCCTACACATCTCAACAAGAAGGAGATTTACAAAGTGAATTCATGGTGCAGAAATCACTTGATGTATCAGTTCTGAAGCTCAATACTCCAGTTTGTGTGATATTCTTAGATAGACAATAACTTTGCCAACATGATTGATGCCCGAAAAATGCCCCCTGACAATATTTAATGTATATTACAACCTTATTATATTTTGTAGCCAGTCAGGCAGGCAGAGGCTATACACAATGTGGCACAAAAATAGATCAGAAATATTATTTACGACAAAATCCATTATTCTTTTCAACATACTGTACATGGTGGGAGTATGAGTCAAGACTGCAGGCAGTTGTTTCATTTACAATTTTCTGCGTGGCCCATAATTCTCTGCAGAGGTCAAGGAGAAAGAGACAATGGAATGAAAGGCTCAGAGTCAGCAGATGAAATGCATTTTCTAAACTGTAATGCTAGGGCGAGAGACAAAACAAAATAACAGACACATTATGACAGCCTTACAGGGGAAGCAAACTTTCATGATTGCAGAGTCCATATTGCGATAGAGATTTCTGATATTAAACCTAATGAAACAGCCAGTGATTAATGTGCAACGTTTAAGGCTATCTATAAATGGCATATCTCAAATGCTTCATCTACTTTATTGAACTGCTTCCAGCTTGCAATTTGTTCTTCAGTCATTGTCAGTTGACAAAAAAATAATAACGGAAGATGTGTTGTGGCACACTGCAGTTCTGTGATAGGGAATGTGTGATGGCCTATTTAGTGAGATCTGCATTTGAGATTTGCCATAAGTGCAAAACAATAATAACTTGTGGAATTGTTTGATGTGTATTTCCAACCTTTTTTTACCCAAATAATTTAAATGACAATAACCACTTTGTAAAATTGCTAAAATAAAGGCTATTACCTGTTCTTTTCAATTTCGAGTTGTGTTCACTGCTAGGGTTGAGCAAAATTGAGAGATATCACTTTGTGACATTTCTGTGATAGTTTTGACCTTTTTTCAAAATTTGTGATTTAGGCTTTAAGGGCCAGATCCACAAAGAGCCGCCGTAACTTAAATATTCTGATTTAAGTTACACTGCCACAAAATTTCTACCTAAGTGCCCGATCCACAAAGCACTTACCTAGAAATTTTCGGCTGTGTAACTTAAATCCATCCGGCGCAAGGCGTTCCTATTTTCATGGGGCGAGTCCCATTTAAATTAGGCGCGCTCCCGCGCCGGACGTACTGCGCATGCTCACGACGTAATTTTCCCGACGTGCATAGCGCGGTTTTACGTTACGCCAAGTTTTGAGAATCGCCCTGGGTAAAAAAAGTTGCGTCGGGAAAAAAAAAAGATACGGCGGGATTTAAAAAAAAAAAAAAAAAAAAATAACAGCGTCGCGGGTAAGAAGGGTCTACTTTTACAAGGTGTAAACAGTTTACACTTTGTAAAAGCAGCCCTAATTTTACGATTGCAACGTAAGTATTTACGGAGATTTCACGAAGCTAAACCGCTTCGTGGATCTCCGTAAGTGCTCATTTGCATACGCAAAGTGGCATTTCGACTCAAAATGCCCCCAGCGGCGGATGCGGTACTGCATCCTAAGATCCGGCAGTGTAAGTCCCTTACACATGTCGGATCTTCTGCCTATCTTTTGGAAACTGATTCTGTGGATCAGTTCCAAAGATAGAAACAGGGATACGACGGCGTATCAGTAGATACGCCGGCGTATCCCTTTTGAGGATCTGGCCCAATGTATTGGAAGGAATGGGGAAGGTGACATTTTTCTAAACCCCTTTTTATTTATTTATATTTATTTTAGGGCTGTGCAAATTAACTTTTAATTAATCGATTAATGTTTAATTTTTTTGATTGATCAAAATCTTTTTGATCGATTAAAATTCTTTTGATTGGTACTCACCTCTCCGCCGGCTTCTGGGCCTTCAGGGAGTTCCGTCGGAGATCCAGTAACGTCACGGACACCGGCGGGGCTTGCCGTGACCATCTGAAGGGCTCCTTTGCTGTGCCTTCATATCTGCATGCCGGCGGGACCTTACTATCTGACACACGCAAGGGCTGTTACACTTCCCTCTATCACTTCCCTCTATCACTTCCCTCTATCAACCTGGGATTCTACAACCATCCACTGGGAGTTGTGATAGTTCCCTTCATTGGACATCTACATGCCGACCGACTGATGTTAACCTCTCCTCATCTGGATTCAGCAGTGGTATGATTGTACACATTTTTATACCAGTATCATACTTAGCTACATGTTCTTATGACTGCTTTTGGTACCGTTTGGTATTACTCGCACCATTTTTACAGTTTATGTAGCTACATCGATTTTTATCTCCAGTGCAATATTTATTTTGTTACCTACTTGAAGACTATAAAAGTTTTAATGCTACTCCCATCGAGCGCTGCCTTTGTGTGTTTTTTGTATCCTGCTATCCATTTTTCCAGTGGTTGGTAGCTGCACTGGGAATCAGCCTGCAAGGAGGAGATCAGCTAAAAGTAGTTGGATCTGTATGTGCGTTATAATTAATCGAAATCAGTCGATTAATCGATTAAAAAAAAAATCGAACAGAAAAATTTTGATCAGTCACAGCCCTAATTTATTTATTGCAGGCACTTATATGGCACAGTCAATTTACACAGCGCTTTATATATATGCTATACATTCACATCAGTCCCTGCCCTCAAGGAGCTTACAAAAAGCCTTGTACACACGATCAGATTATTGACCAAATTTTTTTGGTTGCATGCTTTTCTCAAATCGAAAGTGAAGACGTTACTCACCATCAGAAAATTTCCGTACGACAGAATTCGGAAGTGACGTAATGCCTTGAATTGTTTTGTATGTGTTCTTTCATTTCTGATCATGCCTAGTCTTGCTCTTTTTGGCCAAAAAACATACTAATGAAAAGAAAAATGGACATTGTGGTCACATAAGACCAAAATTTTGGAGCCTGCACATCCAGTTTTTGTCTGATGAAAATTCGTAATTGGCTGTCAAAAGCAGCATACTAACGATCAGAAAATCAGCAGATCGTTCATCAAATGGAATTTAACTTTATATTTTCTAATCGTGTGTACAGGCCTTAAAGTGGTTGTCAAATATCTCCTAAACCGTGTAGGGGAAAAAATTCCTTCCTGATCCCCCGAGAGACAATCGGATTTTCCCTGGATCAACTTTACCTATATATTTTAGTACCCAGTTATATTATGTACATTTAGGAAATAATCCAGGCCTTTCTTAAAGCAATCTACTGAGCTGGTCAGAACCACCTCTGCAGGGAGTCTTTTCCACATTTTCACAGCTCTTACTGTGAAGAATCCTTTCCATATTTGGAGATGAAATCTCTGTTCCTCTTGACGTAAAGAATGTCCCCTTGTCCTTTGTAAAGTAGAGAGAGAAAATAACCACTCAGTAGTCTTCAAAGAACCTCCTCACTGGAACCAAACCATGGGTGCCGGCAATGCAATAGTGATGCAAAAATACGAAGGAAACTTGGACAGCCACACTGCAAAAATGTTCTTTTAATTAAAATCGATGACAAAATAAACATGCCATGGCATGTTTATTTTGTGATCGATTTTAATTAAAAGAACATCCTTTGGAGTGTGGCTGTCCAAGTTTCCTTCGTATTTTTGCAACCCTTGTCCTTTGTGTTGACCGTAAAGTGAATAACTCAACACCAAGTTCACTATATGGACCCCTTATATATTTGTACATGTTGATCATATCCCCCCTTAATCTCCTCTTCTCAAGAGTGAATAAATTCAATTCCTCTAATCTTTCCTCGTAGCTGAGCTCCTCCATGCCTCTTATCAGTGTGGTTGCCCTTCTCTGCACTTTCTCCAGTTCCCCAATATCCTTTTTGAGAACTGGTGCCCAAATCTGAACTGTATATTCCAGATGAGGTCTTACTAAGGATTTGAACAGGGGCAAAATGGTATCTCTATCTCTCTGGAGTCCATACCTCTCTTAATACAAGAAAGGACTTTGCTCGCTTTGGAGTCTTTCAATAAACTTCATAAAATCCAACTTCAGCTGTGACATTTTTCTACACCTGGCACACCTCTATACCTGTTCTAAGTTCAGCCCCTGAAGCACATCACAGTCACTTTCAGAGAGACAACAGCCAGCTGGCACCTTATTTTTATCAGCAATGGAACTCTCTCTCTAAGTTACATGTTACTATGTAGGAAGAAAGAAAGGCAGGAAGGATCACTATGGTATACGGAAGGAAGGATCATTATGTTATACATAAGGAAGGAACAGTTTTTTATATGAAAGGAAGGATCACTATGTTATACAGAAGGAAGGAATTAAGGATCACTTTGTTATATTGAAGGAAGGGTCTCTATGTTATATGAAATGAAGGATTATTATGTTATACGAAAGGAAGGAATGATCAGTTTGTTATATGGAAGGAAGGAAGGATCACTATATTATATGAAAGGAAGGATCACTATGTTATACAAAAGAAAGGAAGGAAGAATCACTTTGTTCTACGAAAGAAAGGATCACTTTGTTATACAGAAGGAAGGAAGGATCACTATGTTATATGAAAGGAAGGACTGATGACTTTTTTATAGGAAAGGAAAGAGTTATGAAAAAAAATTTGAGTGAGTATTATGTGCCACCGACATAAGTAAATGTTCATTCTTATCAATGCACAATGAATGGGATGACCTCCATGGGCCAGATTCAGGTATAATCGCCTATCTTTAGGCGGGCGTATCGTATCTCAGATATACTACGCCGCCGTAAGTTTGAGCAGCAAGTTGTGTATTCACATAGTACTTGTGCTTAAACTTACAGCGGCGCAGTGTAACTGGGCCGGCGTAAGCCCGCCTAATTCAAAATAGGCTGGCTGGGGGCGTGTACTATGTAAAATAGTAGTGACCCCACGTTTTTGACGTTTTTAACGAGCGACGCATGCATCGTCCGTGGACATATCCCAGTGCGAATGCTCCAAATGACTTGCTTTCGACGTGAGTCTAAATTACGTCCAGCCCTATTCGGGAACGACTTACGCAAACGACGTAAAAAATTCAAATTTCGTTGCGGGAACGACGGCCATACTTAACATTGGCTGCGTCTCATAGACCCAGGGGTAACTTTACGCTGGAAAAAGCCTAACGTAAACGACGTAAAAAAATGCGCCAGGCGGACGTACATTTGTGAATTGGCGTATCTACCTAATTTGCATATTCTACGCTGAAATCGACGGAAGCGCCACCTAGCGGCCAGCGTAAATATGCAGCCTAAGATACGATGGTGTAAGAGACTTACGCCGTTCGGATCTTAGGGAAATCAATGCGTAACTGATTCTAAAAATCTCATGCTGAATATCTATACTGATATTGACTGGGTAATGTGTTAGGAATGAAAGAAAATCATTTGATGGAAATTAAAATTATCCACCTACAGAGAGCTGAATCCAAAGACACCCCGAAAATCAAAGTGAAAAAATTATGCAGCAAGCTAGTTCATTTTGCTGAAATTTCATTGCAACAACTCAAAATGGTCCTTAGTAGTTTGTATGCATGCCTGACAACATCAGGGCATGCTCCTAATGAGACGATGGATGGTGTGCTGGGTTTTTTTCTCCCAGATCTGGACCAGAGCATCACTGAGCTCCTGAACAGACTGAGGTGCAACCTGGCGGCACCTGATGGACCGAAACATAATGTCCCAGAGGTGTTCTTTTGGATTTAGATCAGGTGAGCGTGGGGGCCATTCAATGGTATCAATTTCTTCCTCCTCCAGGAACTGGCTGCATGCTCTTCCCACATGAGGCCGGGCATTGTCATGCACCAGGAGGAACCCAGGGTACACTGCACCAGCATAGGATCCCGATACCTAATGGCAGTCAGGGTGCCATTGTGTAGCCTGTAGAGGTCTGTGGGTCACTCCATGGATTTGCCTCCCCACACCATCACTGACCCACCACCAAACCAGTCATGCTGAATGATCTTACAGGCAGCATAAAGTTCTCCCTGGCCTCTCCAGACCTTTTTACGTCTGTCACATATGCTCAGGGTGAACCTGCTCTCATCTGTGAAAAGCATGGGGCACCAGTGGCGGACCTGCTAATTCTGGTGTTCAATGGAAAATGCCAATCAAGCTCCACAGTGCCGGCAGTGAGCACAGAGCACACTAGAGGATGTCGGGCCCTCAGGCCACCCCCATAGAGTCTGTTTCTGATTGTTTGGTCAGAGACATTCATACCAGTGGCCTGCTGGAAGTCATTTTGTAGGGCTCTGGAAGTGCTCATCCTGTCCCTCCTTGCACAAAAGAGCAGATACAGGTCCTGCTTAGGCATGTGCAAAAGGGAAAATTTCGTTTCGTTTCGTTTCGTTTTAATTTGTTATTTAATTAATTTCGTTAAGTTAGGTTCGTTACATGTGTTAAATTCGTTTTCGGAACTCTTTCTTTTTCGACCGAATTTCGAAAAATCCGGTCGAATTCGAAAATTCTCTCTTCGAATATAATTTCGAAATTCGATCGGAATTCGAAAAAAAAAAAAAATAATAATAATTCGAATTCCAAATCGAAAACCTGTGGACGAAATTCGATCGGAATTCGAGAAAAAAAAAAAAAAAAAATTTCGAATTCCAAATCGAAAACCCGCGGACAAAATTCGATCGGAATTCAAAAAAAAAAAAAAAAATAATTTTTTTCGAATTCCAAATCGAAAACCCGCGGACGAAATTCGATCGGAATTCGAAAAAAAAAATCGAATTCCGATCGAATTTCGTCCGCGGGTTTTCGATTCGGAATCGAAAACGTTCGGATTCGGTAAATTCATTAATATTGCAATTCGGGAATTCGTATGCATCCGAATGTCCGAATAATGAAAAATTCGTCCGAATTTCGATTCGGAACGAAACGAAATGCACATGCCTAGTCCTGCTGATGGGTTAAGGACCTTCTACGGCTCTGTCCAGCTCTCATAGAGTAACTGCCTGTCTCCTGGAATCTCCTTCATGCTCTTGAGACTGTGCTGGGAGACACGGCAAACCTTCTGGCAATGACACGTATTGATGTGCCATCCTGGAGGAGTTGGACTGCCTGTGCAACCTTTATAGAGTCCAAGGATCGCCTAGTGTTACCAGTAGTGACACTGACCCTAGCCAAATGCAAAACTAGTGAAAAACAGTCAGAAAAGATGAGTAGGGAAAAAAATGTCAGACACTTCCACCTGAAAAAACATTCCTGTTTTGGAGGTCGTCTCATTGTTGCACATGCACCTGTTGTTAATTTCAATTAACAGCAAAGCAGCTGAAACTGATTAACAACCCCCTCTGTATACACCCCTTCCCCTCTGCTACTTAACCGACCAGATCAATATCCCAGGAGTTCAGATTCAAAAGTGTTCCTTTAATTTTTTTGAGCAGTGTATATACAAATGGGGGAGAACACACATAAGCCACACAGGACAGGGAGAGGAGATAAGGGGAACAGGAAACCAGGTACTGGGAGCAGAAAGTAGGTTACAGTGGATAGGTCTCAGGATCAGGATTCAAGGTACAGGAATGGATCAGGATCAGGCAGGAAAATACTGAAACCCTGAGCCTCAGTAAAGGGCGGGCTTATATACCAGCCACCAGAACTACACCCATTGGTGCTAAAAACAGTGCCACCAGCAGGAGACCCAAGCAATGACACAGGTCCTGACAATTCCCCCACCCCCCTTAAGGAGTGGCCTCTGGACGCTCCATTCTGCCCTTGACCTGACAGTCCATGTGGGTGCAGAAAAGTCCTGAAAAGTTTCCCCTCCGTGTCTGTGGACTTCTTTGCACTCTTCAGGCCAGAGTCTTTTAACCCACTGGGAGGCGTGCCACCCGAGTCTGGTAATGGAACATGTGCCCCACCACCAGGGTCTGGAAGTTTGGATCTGGTAACAAAAGCTGGTTGGGCAGTGGGCAGCAAGATTCACCCCAGGTTACCACAACCAGTTCATGTGTTATTGGAAGCAATATCACACCAGAGCCAATAACTCTTTTGGGGCAAATCTTGTTCTATGTGCAATATTAACACTTGTGTATCAGATATTTGCTTGGGTAAACTAAGGCTAAGCAGTTGATTGGCTAATGGTTAGTCAGGGTTGACTGAAGTGCAGTGAGTCTGTATGATAATCAGTAATAGCTCTGAGGAAGAGAGTATGTCCCTGGAAACATGTCTACACTAGCTGCGCATCGTGGCTCAAACAGGTGTAGCATGCAAAAAGAGTGTCTAGACGTGCTGGAGTTCAGGTTTAAGCAGCAGGAGCACATTTATTTAGGAGATTTGGGATTTAACTGCTGACTATTGATACTGAAAGTGGAATGCATGCAAAACGTGTGATTTATTTATTTGTTTTTGTGAATTTTAAGTATTATATGATGTTCAATATGCCAGTGTGCTCTGGCTTTTGTTTTAGTGTCTTATGCCGATTGGCCCAATCAAGAGGAAGAAAGGCAAGGTAAAGGTATAAGTAGGACTTTTTGACATTAATTAGCAGGACTGGGTGACAGACTTTAGGTATATAAGTAGTATTCTATTGTATTGGAGTGCTTCTGTGAGTTGTGTATTGTTGAAGCACAATTAACATTTCTAGATATTCCAAATATATGAAGCTAACAAAAATGAATTTCAAGGTGTCACTAGATGTTCCCCAATGCAAAACTTCACTTTTTGAGTTCAGGTCTAATATGAGTTCAGGTCATCTTAACATGTGAAAGAAAGCCTGGAGCTATATGAAATATTAATATGAAATCTTTTAGATTTACCAGAAAAGCAGTAAAAAATATATTTTATGTGTTATTAGTTCTGAACATAATAAAGGACACAGCAGTAAAGCTAAACGCCAGGAACATATAAAAAAAAACAAATAAATGCAGGTATGTAATTATTAAATGTATAATAAATGCAACTAGTATGAATAAATGAATTTGACTTGACTTCAACCTTTTGGAATTATCTGTAAAGCAGACTGGAAGAGGAAGAAGCAGCACTAGTAAATCTGGTGTGCTGATTACATATATGTATTTCAAATATATATTTAGCTGCTTGCCTGGAGCAGTAGAGTTGAGCCTCGAACCCACATCGACTATGGGTTTGATCCAAATCCAGGTCATAAGAAGTTCAAGAAAATAGAGAACTATACAGTTAACTGCCAAGGTAATCAATTTTCAATAATGCACTGCCTGGGCTCTGAACTATGGGCAAGCAGCTTAGAAGAAGCAATCCTTGGGCTTTTCTTATCCTCTTAGGCCGCGTACACACGGTCGAACATGTCCGCTGAAACTGGTCCGTGGACCAGTTTCCGCGGACATGTCCGACCGTGTGTACAGCCTAGCGGACAGGTTTCCAGCGGACAAAAGTTTCTTAGCAAGCTAAGAAACTTTTGTCTGCTGGAAACATGTCCGTCGGACATGTCCGATGGTTAGTACACCTAATCGGACATGTCCGCTGGTTATGACGTGTAACCAGCGTCCCCGAAATCCCGCGCATGCGTCAAATTGATTTGACGCATGCGTGGAAGCATTGCACTTCCGTGTTTGAGAACGTCGGTGTCTTCTACGTCACCGCGTGCTCTTTCCGCAGGGATTTTGGTCTGATGGTGTGTACACACATCAGACCAAAAGCTCCCAGGAGACATGTCCGATGAAAACGGTCCGCGGACCGTTTTCATCGGACATGTCTCCTCGTGTGTACGGGGCCTTAGGGGAGTTCCAGCCCCCTGGTTATCAAATTCAGTGTGCCCAGCAGTCTTTTCTCAGCATGTGTTGGAGCAGACATGGAGTGTGTGTATTGGCAGTATAACAAGTATCTCTCCCTGCAAAAACTTTGGTATCTCTCCCCATCTACTCCTTGTCTCCTTCAACACACTGCCATAGAGGGCTGCAGAATAGTGCCGTTTACAGTCAGTTATTTACAATGTCATAATGTAGGAGGAGACATTGAATGTGTGTTGGAGAGACCTGGAATAGATAGGGAAAGATTACAGAGTGTTTGCAGGGAGCGATAGTTGCTGCAATACAGTGCAGTGCCTAAATACTGTGCATGGAGTCAGTACAATATTTCTGGCTTTTTTCTCTGTAAAATAGAATACTATAATATTTATTTCTTGATTATTTCCTGCCTGGTCTCTCAATTTTAAACTGTGGCCTATTAAAGCATCCTACATTGTTAGCATTGAGTCAGTGCAACTATTCTTGCTTTTTTTTTTTTGACATCCACAATCTAATACTAACCTATCTAACACTATAAAGAAGAAATCAATATAAATACATTTTTTGAAGCTGATCCGGTCTCCAGCAGCAGGAGCCCTACAGAGGAAACAGCCGACAAATGAAATGAATGGGAAGTGACGTCACCCATAGACTTAATATGGAACTTTCATTGTTGGCTGTGTCCTATGCACCCACCTCCACAGCAAAGCTGCAGACGACAGCTCAGCCTGGGATTGGGTCGGATCGGCTTCAAAAAAAGGTATGTATACTGATTTCTTCTTTACAGGGTTAGATAGGTTAGTGTTAGATCGTGGATGTCTGTAGATGTAGAGATTTTAGTATTAATGTGGACTTATTCTTTAAGAGGGGGAGACCATGCAGATTTCAATTAGGAAATTGAAGATAGCGTGTATTATTTCATGCAAAAAAAGCAAGAATAGTTGCACTGACTCAATGCTAACTCTGTAGGTGGCTTTATTAGGCCACAGTTTGAAATTGAGAGAACAGGCAGGTTTTAATCTAGAAATAAAAATTAGAGTACACTTTTTAAAAGAAACTTTAAAGGGTTTGTAAAGGATTTTTTTTATCTTAATAGCTTCCTTTACCTTAATGCAGTGCTGTTTTCATGTCCTCATTGTTCGTTTTTGCTCTCAAGTTGCTGTAATTCTTCTCCGATCTCCACACTTCCTGGTTGTCTGTTTCCTAATAACCACAGTACTGGGAGCTTTCTCTCTGTGGTCACTAATCAAGGAGGTGTGATTACTGTGTGTCTAAAACCCCACAGCACCAATCAGTTTTGTTTTCCAAACCATCACTGCCCTGTATTGGCTCTGTGGCTCTGTACATCACAGAAGCAGGAAACAACATGCAAAAATGAAACTAGAAACTGCAGGTACATTATATGATTGATTTGTATCTATTTTTAATCATTTTTAAAAGGAATCAGTTAACTATTATGTCTCTATACCCTGTAAACAGTCATTTCAGCAAAAAAAACGTTTTCCTTTACAAATCCTTTAAACTAAGGTCTACTAAAGCTTTCTTGATCATGCATTTTCTCTCCCCACAAACTGTGGCCGAATAAATCTGCTTACATACTGTGCATTGACTGCACAATATTTCTGGCTATTGTTTGTGAAATAACAAACTCTAATCAGTTCCTACCTGCTTTTTCTTTCAAATTGTAGCCTAATCAAGCTGCTTACATAATTTGCACCTACCTTTACTTTTCTATCAGCAGCCTCTCTCTACAATGTCAGAAGAGATAGCAGTTAAGGCCAAATCTAAAAGTTGTTTTACATCAGAGAACCATGTACAGATAATGCTAAGAGAATTCCTCATCGCCATCATCACCTCTGCGAGGTCAGTGTCTGCGCTGGCAGCCTTATTACGCAAGGAACCCATTGTTTAAATATTTGCTAGGAACAAGGTGGTGTTGAGACCTATAGCTTGCTTTTATTTTAAAGGCAGTGCCCAGGTTGTATTGCTGTCCTTGGATGTGTTTTCTTCAACACAGATTTATAATAAAAAAAAGTAAAAAAATATTAAAATTATTTAAAGGAGTTGTAAAGGAAACATTTTTTTTGCTGAAATGACTGTTTACAGGGTATAGAGACATAATAGTTAACTGATTCCTTTTAAAAATGATACAAATAGATGAAAATCAATCATATAATGTACCTACAGTTTCAGTTTTGTTTGTGCATGCTGTTTCATGCTTCTGTGATGAACAGAGACAAAGAGCCAATACGGGGCAGTGATGGTTTGGAAAACTAAACTGATTGGTGCTGTGGGGTTTTAGACACACAGTAATCACACCTTCTTGATTAGTGACCACAGAGAGAAAGCTCCCATGACTTTTTTCATCAAGAAACAGACTGTTCAGAACAGAGAAGGATTAGAGCAACATCAGAGCAAAAACGAACAATGAGGACATGAAACCAGGACTGCAGTAAGGTAAAGGAAGCTATTTAGCTAAAAAAAATAAAATCCTTTAGTGACCCTTTAACAACCTGAATAAAATACTGTTTAAAAAATAAATAACCTACTACCTCTGCATACAAAACCTCTGACTTTCATTTTGGGACTGGTAGAACATGTTTTTCTAAAGCAAATTTACTAAATGTTAAGTCTACTATGGGAAAGAGTGGGGCATTGGGAAAAATATGGGGAGCTTTGGAGCACAGCAATAAAAAAAAAAATCCAGCGATGTGAATCCACTCTCGGCCCGGCCCCCCGCTCCAACGTGGTCTTCTATCCAGCGACGGATAATCTCTCCAGCGACGGAGATCAGCGGTCCGGTCCAGCGATGAGAAGATCCATCCGTCCAGAGCGCAGCAGGCAGCTCCTCTCTCCGCTGGACACAGCCCAGCGGAATGACGCGCTGGAGCTGTGACATTTCTTATATAGGGGAAGCGGCCACCCGTCACGTGACCCCGCCCCCTCTGACGCACCCTCGTACGTCACTGGGAAAGAACAGGCAATGTTCGACTCGAACATGAGTTTGACTCGAACTCGAAGCTCATCCCTACTGGTCGAGATGGCGTGCGCCTCAGCGTGGAGCGCAACGCCACATTGTCGCACCGGGAGTGACGTGGAGCAGGGAACGGACCAATGGGATGATGCGCTTCTCAGCATCCTCTGTTTCTTCAGATCACTGGCTGCATGTAATGTAAATATCTCCTAAACGGTGCAAGTTTTACACTACCTATAGTGAAGCTTTATTAGAGGCTTACCTATAGGTGAAAATCAGTAAAGGAAGTTTACTTCCTCTTTAAGACATTTAGTAGATTTGGGAATTTCAGAGTCCCAGCTGCTAAGGGACTAGAAATGTCATCATACCCTACCCTGTCCCTCTCTGGTATGGTCTGACTTGTAGTTCCTTGACAACTGTTGGCATTGCTTTGGTCATGGTTGTTGTAAAAATTAGAACAAGAAGGCAGGCACCATGCTACATTGTACTGTGTCCCACTTGCCAACTAGACAGATGTCTGGGCAACTTGGCAATAAAACTAATTTTCAACCTTACCCGCGTAACAATTTACAGTCTAGAGCATTACATTTGCATTGTTTAAGAAACCAGGAAGCAATCTAGCTAATTAGCTTCTGAAACAAGAAAACAGTCAACGTTTTTCTTCCCCTTATCAAAATAACATATTGCAATTTAAACTTCTTCAGAGGAGCCGAGCTATAAATAAAAGTAGAAGGCACTAAAACAATATCACAAAGAGCTGCGCAGCTCAAAGGTTTTTAATGTGACTAATTAGACGGAGCTTTATTTGTGAACAAACCTGCTGAACAAAAATGACGTTGCGGTATCATCGTCGCAAATGATAAAAGGCTTTCTGCAACTGGCAACACTACAGATCCGTTTAGGTGTGTTTGAAGATATCACAAGCTACTCAGTATGTAAATAGCTTTGTTTTTTCCTCTCAGCAAAACACATTAGGTAACTTTTATCAATTGCATTGAAATGTTTTTAACTGAGCTCAATATTTAGAAATATGTGGTATTATGAACTGTTGAAAAAAAAACCATATATATATATATATATATATATATATATATATATATATATATATATATATATATATATATATATATATATATATATATATATATATATATATATGTGTATATATATATATATGTATATATGTATATATATATATATATATATATATATATATATATATATATATATATATATATGTATATATATATATATATATATATGTGTGTGTGTGTGTTTTATTCCATATGTTGACTCCTAAATGTATCTAAATTATTTTTCCCTATGTTAACTCACAATTTCAAAACTTTTCATTTTCATTTTGCAAATTCAGATTAAGCTTCTTTATTCAATATTTATTTCATGTGTTTTTTCAACATGAAATTCTCAGACATCTGACAATATAACCCTTTGATCCAAAACAGTACACTTTTACAAACATCACGCTTTCATTATCCGATGAAACTTCCAACTATTCATTTCCGTACACCATTTGGCATCTGGCTTACTTTTTAGAAGGTTTTTTACTATAGAAATTACATGCATAATTTTTTAATTTGGTGTAAAGGAAGTGACACTTTTATAAATTGCCATACTAGTCAAAATACTTAAAGTGGTAGTAAACTCTTTACTAACACTTTTACCTACATGTAAGGCTTACCTGTAGGTATAAAGAATATCTCCTAAACCTGTACGGTTTAGGAGATATTCCCCTCGCAATGCGCCGCTGATTGCAGTGGGCCATGCGCAGCGGGGATCCTCGGCTAAAGGGCCGGCAGCCGCCGGACCTTGCTGGATTGAAGTCTCCCGCACGCATGCGCAGGAGAGGCGACATCGCAGCTCCAGCCAATCACAGCGCTGGAGCGGCAATACCCGGAAGACACACAGAGGCAAGATGACATCTCGCTTGGCGTGGACCAGGTAAGATCTCTACACCTCGTTCCAAGGTAAGAATTTCATAATGAGCTAGTATGCGGTGCATATTAGCTCATTATGCATTTTGCATTTCAGGTGTAAAAAAATGTAAAAAAAAATGGAAATTGAAGTTCGATAATACATAACGAGCCCCAAAGGAAGGTACCTGACAAGGAACAGCAATGAGTAGGAGCAGAAGGTCTCAGGTGTGCTGACAACCTCTGTGTCAAGGGACAAACAGCAGCCTGGTCCGGTCTGTACCAAAATGGGGAGACTTCCTGGAAAGATGGCGTTTCCCTGCATTTTCCCTACTAATCTGGAACCTTTCCCTGACACTAAGCACTGTCCCTGACAGATGGGTGACCTGTCCCTACTCTAGTCACACACAAAATGCATGCCAAACCTGTAAGCCAGGGTATTAAATAGACTCTAGTGTAGGTATGGACAGAAAGTATATTTCTCCTGCGCTCGTAAAGGCGGTATTGGTGTGTAGTGGTAGTGATTTCAGATGGTGAGTTTGTGTAGGATAAACATGTGAATCCTGCTGTCTAGACTGACCTGGGGAGGTCCGTAGATAGCCAAGCGAAAAAAGAGGAAAAATGCGTGTGATCTAACGCATGGATCAAATGGATACAGTTTATTAAAACCATGTAGATAAGTAAATAAAAATAAATTACTACGTATTCATGGAGACTAGGTTACAAAATGTTCATTTAAAATGAGTAGTGCCCATGCAAGGGGCAGATGCTTAGTGGTAGGCTGACGCGTTTCAAGGGGTTCCCTCTTCATCAGAGCCTTGGAGAAGGAGAACAAATGTTAACACAGTATAATTGATTTATAGATTCATAAATAGAAGAGTGACTGATTGGTAGTTGTATCACATAATGGATGTTAAATTCTCCTTTGCTTTAAAGGTGTCCACATCCCAGCGCTCTACACACCATGGAGTAAATAGTTTGTTTGTTGAATGCTGATTTACGCCTAGAATGCGTAAATCAGCGAGATACGCCGATTCACGAACGTACGATTGCCCGTCGCAGTAAAGATACGCCGTTTACGTAAGGCGTTTTCCGGCGTAAAGTTAGTCGAACAAATAGTTGGCCTAGCCAATGTTAAGTATGGCCGTCGTTCCCGCGTCAAAATTTTAAAAATGTACATTGTTTGCGTAAGTCGTCCGTGAATGGGGCTGGCCATAATTTACGTTCATGTCAAAACCAATACCTCCTTGCGGCGTACTTTGGAGCAATGCACACTGGAATATGTTCACAGACGGCGCATGCGCCGTTCGTAAAAAACGTCAATCACGTCGGGTCACAAGTAATTTACATAAAACACGCCCCCCCTCATCCTCATTTGAATTAGGCGCGCTTACGCCGGCCTATTTATGCTTCGCCGCCGTAACTTACAGTAGGTGCACGCGATATTGTGTCAATCTCGCTCCCTTTCTCGGCGAGATTGAGCACCTACGAGCCCCATCTCGGGAGCCAGCGACGAGCTGGCTTGCCGCGATAGAGACAAAGCCGCCATAGAAGCGACGGGAGATCCGACTTGGATTCCCGCCAATTCTACACGTGTGCGGCGTTTGTTATGAATCCTGAGGGGGAAGTCCCCGCCGGATTTTAAATAAAAATCCGGCATGGGTTCCCCCCTCAGGAGCATACCGGGCCCTTAGGTCTGTTATGGGTTGTAAGGAGAGCCCCCCCCTACGCCGAAAAAACGGCGTAGGGGGTCCCCCTACAATCCATACCAGACCCGTATCCAAAGCACGCTACCCGGCCGGCCAGGAAAGGAGTGGGGACAAGCGAGCGCCCCCCCTCCTGAGCCGTACCAGGCTGCATACCCTCAACATGGGGCGGTTGGGTGCTCTGGGGCAGGGGGGCGCACTGCGGCCCCCCCACCTCAGAGCACCCTGTCCCCATGTTGATGAGGACAGGGCCCCTTCCCGACAACCCTGGCCGTTGGTTGTCGGGGTATGCGGGCGGGAGGCTTATCGGAATCTGGGAGCCCCCTTTAATAAGGGGGCCCCAGATACCGGCCCCCCACCCTAAGTGAATGGATATGGGGTACATCGTACCCCTAACCATTCACCTGTAGGAAAAATGTCAAAGTTAATAAACACACCACACAAGGGTTTTTAAAATAATTTATTTTTCTGCTCCGGAGGCGCCCCCTGTCTTCTTTATTAGCTCTTCTACCAGGGGGAGCTTCTTCTTTGACGTCTTCGGGTTGGGTGGGGGCAGCCGTCTGGTTCTCTTCCACCGCCGGGGGGGTCGCTTTTAAAAAAGCCCCCACCCCCCGGCGGGTTTCCTCCGGCGTCTTCGGCGGGGGGGCTTCTTCTTCCACTATCCCGACGGGTCTTCTCCGCTATCCGGGAGGTCTTCTCAACTCTCCGGGGGTCTCCTTCTATGTTCGCCGCTCTCCGCTGTTGACTCGGCGCACCCCGGTTCTTCCTCCAGCTGTCCGGTGCCTTCTCCTTCAGCGCTGAACGTCTATCTTCTTCTTCCGTGCTGTGAAGTATTCTTCTTCTTCCGGGCTGTGACGTCATCTTCTTCACTTCTCCAGATGTTGACACGCCGGCTCTTCTCGCTGAAATGGCAGGTGCGCTGCTTTCATCGGACCTATATAGGCCTCACAGTCCCATCATGCTCTGTACCTACCCATGTGATACCTACCCACGTGGGTAGGTATCACATGGGTAGGTACCAGAGCATGATGGGATTGTGAGGTCTATATAGGTCCGATGCAAGCCGCTCACACGTCATTGCAGCGAGGAAAGGCGACGTGTCAACATCGGGAGAAGAAGAGAAGTGAAGAACATGACGTCACAGCACGGAAGAAGAACTCACAGCACGGAAGGAGAAGAAGACGTACAGCACGGAAGAAGAAGGCACCGGACAGCGAGAGGAAGAACCGGGGTGTGCCGAGTCAACAGCGGAGAGCGGCGAACATAGAAGGAGACCCCCGGAGAGTTGAGAAGACCCCCTGGATAGCGGAGAAGACCCGTCGGGATAGCGGAAGAAGAAGTCCCCCCGCCGAAGACGCCGGAGGAAACCCGCCAGGGGGTGGGGGCTTTTTTAAAAGCGACCCCCCCGGCGGTGGAAGAGAACCAAACGCGGCCCCCACCCACCCGAAGACGTCAAAGAAGAAGCTCCCCCTGGTAGAAGAGCTAATAAAGAAGACAGGGGGCGCCTCCGGAGCAGAAAAATAAATTATTTTAAAAACCCTTGTGTGGTGTGTTTATTAACTTTGACATTTTTCCTACAGGTGAATGGTTAGGGGTACGATGTACCCCATATCCATTCACTTAGGGTGGGGGGCCGGTATCTGGGGGCCCCCTTATTAAAGGGGGCTCCCAGATTCCGATAAGCCTCCCGCCCGCATACCCCGACAACCAACGGCCAGGGTTGTCGGGAAGGGGCCCTGTCCTCATCAACATGGGGACAGGGTGCTCTGGGGCAGGGGGGCGCACTGCGGCCCCCCCACCTCAGAGCACCCTGTCCCCATGTTGAGGGCATGCAGCCTGGTACGGCTCAGGAGGGGGGGGCGCTCGCTCGTCCCCACTCCCTTCCTGGCTGGCCGGGTAGCGTGCTTTGGATACGGGTCTGGTATGGATTGTAGGGGGACCTCCTACACCGTTTTTTTCGGCGTAGGGGGGCTCTCCTTACAACCCATAACAGACCTAAGGGCCCGGTATGCTCCTGAGGGGGAACCCATGCCGGATTTTTATTTAAAATCCGGCGGGGACTTCCCCCTCAGGATTCATAACAAACGCCGCACACGTGTAGAATTGGCGGGAATCCAAGTCGGATCTCCCGTCGCTTCTATGACGCGCTTGCTGGGATGTGCTGTCACTATTCCAGTGAGTGTGAGATCTCGGCACCATGTCGCCGAGAATCAGCGCGATGCTGTCGTGCTAAAAACACAATATCACAAACACCTACTGTAGGAGGCAAGTGCTTTGTGAATACAGCACTTGCCTCTCTGACTTACGGCAGCGTAGCGTATATGCGATACGCTACGGCGCCTCAAAAGTAAGCCACCCTACCTGAATCCAGCTATATGTATATGTATATATTTGGCCTTTTGTGCTATATTTTGGTTTTACCTACACCTTGGTGGTATCCAAAGACACGGAGAGAGATGGAATAGAACTTTGTATACAAAACTATTCCTTAAGCAGAATATTACATCTCATCTGAAAATCTTGATAATTATTTTAACAATGTGCTTTCTTCATAAAATACAATTAATGAAAACTGTGACCTGTGCTGACTTGAATCACTGCAGAGTCATTAGTGAGAAGCCTTAAATTGTTAAATTTCCCTGCAGTCAGTTGGAAAGTCCCCTCTGACACTACTGGGAATTTGTTGTTCCCTGACATGTGAATATGTTCCTGGGAGCTGAGTAGCTCGGCTGTGTCATGTATCTGCTTCCCCTGGAGTTTACTATTCTTAATGAGGTTCTTTCTGTTCTTTTAAATTCTGCTCAGCCTTGTAATGAGTCCGTAATGTTATCTTTAGACTTACAAACAAACCCAATTACAACAGCACAAATTAAACCGAATCTATAAAAATGTAATTTATGTTTGTGTGAAGGTGGACATGCAGTTCTGCTTTTTCCTGTTTTCAGTAGGGTTGCAATTGTTTTTGTGCAGTTTTTGCATTTTATTTTTTAGGTTTGGGACCAGCGAGGTAATTTTTCTGTTAATGGTAGCAGACCTCCGTGACTTATCAACTATGACTTGTCACTCTAAAATGGAACTAATGCCGCGTACACACGGCCGTTTTTTGTGATGAAAAAAAACAACATTTTTAAAAACGTCATTTAAAATGACCGTGTGTGGGGAAAACGTCGTTTTATGTCTTCTGAAAAACGACCAAAAAAAATTCGAGCATGCTTAAATTTTTATTGTCGTTTTTCAAAACTTCGTTTTTTTGTGTCATAAAAAATTACCATGTGTGGGCTAAAACGACGTTTACAACCTGAAGCAAGTTATGATGCGAGCTTGAATGGAACAGAGTGCCGCCGTACGTGCTGAACGTAACCGCGCTTTGCTAGAGCATTTTGAAAAAACGATGGTGTGTAGGCAACGTCGTTTTTTAAAATTAAGTTTGAAAAACTTTGTGGTTTTTTTCATGAGAAAAAATTACGTTTTTTTCATCACAAAAAACGACCATGTGTACGCGGCATAAGAGAAGGACAACTATAAGTAAAGTACTCTGCAATATGTAATATGTGGTTGGAACCCTTTTTTTTTATGTACTGCTTGGAAGATTAAATGTTGTTTTGTAATTTTAGCAGGACATAAAGGCTGTTCATGATATACTGTATATGAATGATAACACAAAAACTTTTCATTCACTCATGGTTAGTGTTTGGCTGAAGCCATTTATTATCAATCAACTGTGTATACTCTTTTTAAATCATAATGAAAACGGTAACTACCCAAATGACCTTGATCAAAACTTTACATACCCCAGTTATTAATACCATGTTGTCCCATTGACCATTGCCTACTTTAACATAAACAACAGCTTGAAGTCTTTTGTGGTATTTGTGGATGAGGCTCTTTATCTTCTCAGATGGTAAAGCTGCCCATTCCTCTTGGTAAATTCTTGGGCTGTCTTGCATGAATGTCATGTTTGAGATCTCCCCAGAGTGGCTCAATGATATTGAGGTCAGGAGACTGAGATGGCCACTCCAGAACATTCACTTTTTTCTCCTGTATCCAATGACAGGTCAACTTCGCTTTGTCTTTTGGATCATTGTCACGTTGGAATATCCATGTACGTCCCGTGCGCAGCCTCCTGGCTAATGAATGCAAATGTTCCTCCAGTCATTTTTGATAACATACTACATTCATCTCGCCAACAATTTTGACCAAATTTCCTGTGCATTTGTAGCTCACACATCCCCAAAACATCAGCGATCCTCCTCCACGTTCCACAGTAGGAATGGTGTACCTTTCATCATAGGCCTTGTTGACTCTCCAAATGTAGCGTTTATGGTTGTGACCAAAAAGCAACATTTTGGTCTCATCACTCCAAATGACTTTGTGCCAGAAGGTTTAAGGCTTGTCTCTGTGCTGTTTGGCATATTCGAAGGGGAATACTTTGTGGCATTTGCATAGTAATGGCTTTCTTCTGGCGACTCGACCATGCAGCCCATCTTTCTTCAAGTGCCTCCTTATTGTGCATCTTGAAGCAGCCACACCACATGTTTTCAGAGAGTCCTGTATTTCCCCTGAAGTTATTTGTGGGTTTTTCTTTGCATCCCTGAATTATTTTCCTGGCAGTTGTGGCTGAAATTTTAGTTGGTCTACCTGACCGTGGTTTGGTTTCAACAGAACCCCTCATTTTCCACTTCTTGATTAGAGTTTAAACACTGCTAATTGGCATTCTCAATTCATTGGATATCTTTTCTATATCCCTTTCCTGTTTTATACAGTTCAACTACCTTTTCTGCAGATCCTTTGACAATTCTTTTGCTTTCCACATGATTTAGATCCAGAAACATCAGTGCAGAACTGAATGGAAGATGCAAGGGTCTCTCAGGAGTCCAAGAATTCATTGACCTTTTACACACACACTTATTACAAGCAAACAGATCACAGATGAGGATGGTTACCTTAAACAGACATTCAAACCCCTTTGTTGCAACTTGTGTGCATGTTATCAGGCTAAAATCACCAGGATATGTAAACTTTTGATCAGGGTCATTTGGGTAGTTTCTGTCTTCATTATGATCTAAAAAGAGTAAACACAGTTGATTGATAATAAATGGCTTCAGACAAACACTAACCATGAGTAAAAGTAACATTTTTGTGTTATCATTCATAAAATCATAAATTCTGCCAGGGTATGTAAACTGATGAGCACAACTGTATATTTATATCTATATCTATATCCATCTATCTATCTATCTATCTAGATATCTGTCACATGACCCAGGAAAACATAAGAACATAAGCAGGAGGAGCATCTAGTCCAGTTTTAGTCCCAGTTCTAGACTACAAATCAGATTATAGTGCAAACATTCAAGGATTACATTTATCCTGCAAGGCTAGTTAAAAACACCTGAACATATTCATAAAAATACGGGGGTTTGGTCACACTATATGGTCATATAGTGCTAAGCCCACTTACTGCGACAAAGTACCCCGAATTAGTGGGTCATACCCTAGTAATAAAATGAAAGCGCCTGCGTCTCAACCATAGGAGCCAAACTCCTCTATATGGGAGAACTGAAAGGATTCATCCTATGCGCTGGTGGCCACTAATAAGATGTGATGAGGAAGGGGAGTTCCAGTTCTAGACTAGTCACATACTGATACATTATGATAGACTTAACTTAAAAGGAAGCCCTCCATTGGTGCACCCATGCACTGTCACCACTGACAGGGCTTCCATCTTCACCAGTCTTCCTTCCAGGCTCATGAACTTTGGCTATTTGAATGCCTGAGCTGCAATGACGTGAGTATGATATCATGTGTATGCCGTCTTTTAAGAGAGTATGCGTCAGTGACATTACCGACTGCGCAAATAGAGAATATTTCCTAAATGGTGGACATTTTATGGATATTCCTTGTACCAACAGGTAAGCTTTCTTATAAGCTTACCTGTAGGTACAAGTGACCATGTGGTGTTTACTACAAAAAAGATCTTTCCATAAAGCATGTGCATTTAACATATGTTAACCCTTTTTTTCCTGTAAAAGCCTCCCTTACGTAGACATCTAAGAACTGCTGCTGGACACCTCCATCTTGTGTGTAATGTCAACCGCTCCAGTCAATTTACATTTGTGACTCAAGTGACACTATAGTATTCCTCATCCTCCCTCGTCCAGTAACTACATGTGACAGAACCCACTGTCACTGTGTGTTTTGGAAGGGACTGTGGGCGGGCCTGTTACCCACAGATTATGGCCCAGGAGATACTGGAGACCTGAAGACAAGCTGGCATTGAGATAATGTAATGTAATGCTACAGCCCTTCTCCCCCATCCCCCCCTTGTTGCTGTGTCTAATTGTCTTGGTTCATTACACATAGACAATGGTCTGGACTGGAGACGTCTCTCCACAGGGGATGTGTATTGAGAGGCTGCCTGCTTACCATAATCTCATTATGTTTATCTGTAGCCTGTTTCAATGTACAAATGTTCAGTTGCCATTGGTTGTTCCTTGTCCCCCTCCCCTCTTTGACAAGGCTAAGGGGAGTGTGCCTAACTGTGTGTAAAACTGTATGATTTAATAAACAGTTTGTGCTCTGCATGTTTATCCCTCAACACCTGTGTGGATTGTCTCGTGATTGAGGGGTTAAGGGCTGGTTATGGCGTATCTGCGTGGCTGCGGGTGCGTTTGGAGGACAGGAGACACAGGTCTGGCGGATGTGCCAACCTGGGGTATCTGAGATCCGTCACACTACATAAAGGGTAAAGATAGGAGGTTTGGGAAGGGGCAGAAGAGCTGGACCATCACAGAGATTAATCTGACACTTCCTAGAAGGGGATAGAGCTATGACATGAAAGGAGGGACAGGGCTGTGCTAAAGAATTGACTTCCCTAAAGTAGTCAAATTTACTAGCAAATTTTGGGACACATTGCCCGTGATAAAAAAAAGAAAAACCCATACAAGTAAGCCTTTAAAATGCGTGATTTTTGTGTGCTTTTACCTGTAGTTTCTAAGTAGGTGACTGGGTCTTTTTAAGATATATAAAGACTGTTGACCTTAATATAGATCATCCTCTTATGGTGGGCCATGCAGTTGGTTAGTGGTGGTTTGTCTTCCCAATCCACAGGTCTTAGCATTCCTTGCTTTACTATACTCTATATACCAAGTCACATCGCTTGTGTGTAGTTGCCAAGGTGAACCCAATTTTATGCACCAATTTTTATCAGCCCCGCCATATTTACTCCTGCACAATTACCGACAAATGCACTTCTAGCTGAATGTGTCAAACTGATAAAGAAAAAAATAACATCTCACTACTTGCTTTACTTTCTCTCTTGTAGCTATTGATTTTTCCTGTTTTGTTTGTATATTCAATCAGAAGGTTACGTTTATGTTAGGATTTGATCAAAGCAAACCTCCAGAGCTGGACCAAGTTTTTCTCTCCCTTTCAAGGTAGAAAAAAAACACAAAATCGTGAAATATTTCTTAGCGATATTTACTGTAGAAACTTCATCTCTGTTATCCTTGCTCTAAATCAATACAGACTCCGGGTCAGCTTTGAACTGAAAAGTCAAAAGTGCGCAGAAGCTTCACTGAAAACAATGAAACGGTTACTTTTTTGTTCCAGTGCTACTAACAGGCTGTATCTTTTAGTTTCAGGTTTGTAACAATGATTAGTCATGATATAGCCAAGAAGCAGCCTTAAAACTCACTCAGGGCCAAAACTTTTTTTTTTCATTTAGTTTTGGATAGACTTATCCAAAACTTATCCGGGGATAGACTTATCCCCGTACACACAATCGGATTTTCCATCGGAAAAACCTTGGATGGTTTTTCAGACGGAATTCCGCTCAAGCATAGCTTGCATACACACGGTCAAACAAAAGTTCTCTGAACTTTCGACCGTCAAGAATGCGGTGACGTACAACACTACTATGAGCCGAGAAAATGAAGTTCAATGCTTCCGAGCATGCATCAAATTGTTTCCGAGAATGCTTCGGAATTTTGCGCTTCTGAACTGCTACAGACGATCGGATTTTCCGATAGGATTTTTTTCCGTCTGAAAATTTGAGAACCAGCTCCCAATCTTTTGTTGGCGGAAATTCCGACAGCAAAAGTCCGATGGAGCATACACAGAGAAGGAATTTCCGTTCAAAAGCTCACATCGTACTTTTGCTGGCGGAAAATCCGATCGTGTGCACGGGGCATTTCACTTATTTCTATTAATGACTTCTTTAAGGAGATTTTACCACACTTCCTGTCTTGGTGGCAGCCTATAAAAACAAGAAAGGAAATGAGGTACTGTGCTCATTTCAAAAGGATTTTTTTTTTCCTCCATTGTGAGCTAAAATATTTTTTTCTTAACCTCTCTCTTTTAACACTTTTTCCAATTTTTTTTAGCAATTCACAAAATAACGCTACTTTGCTATTTTAACAAAATGTGAGGTATTTTACTCATGAAACCATTGCTAATAAAGAGGTAAAATGGTTTAAACCGTAAAAATCGGCCAACTCACTCACACATAAGTCAGTGCAGTCCCTGCAGCATACGTATTAATACAAAAGAAAAAAGGTGACTAGAATAAAAAAAAAAGGGAAGCTACTTTCACAAGACACACATGGCTTATCAAAAACAACTAAGTTCAATTAATTAAATACAAAATTCTAAGAGCCCATTCACACAGTGGCAACACGACTTCTCGAACGACTTTGGGAGGCAACTAGGACATGAATCATCAGGCAACTTACAAGGCAACTTCAAGTTGCCTCCAGGACAGGAAGCTTTCCAGTGGCCAATCAAACAACAATCAGCTCTGTGGGAGGGAGGGATTTGCCTGAGAAATGTATGTTATCCTTCTGTATTGTTGCTTCAGTTAAGACAGTGATCCGACTTCTGAGACTTCCATTGAAATCAATGGGTACAAGTTGCCTACAAGTTGCCTAGAAGTCGGATTGAAGTAGTACAGGAACCTTTTCTGCCGTTGGAGCGACTTCAGTAGTGTACATTAAGACGGCTCCCATTCACTTCCATTCATTTTCTCGACCGCGCGACTTGGGGCAACTTGGGCGACTTGAAGTCGGATCCCAGGTCGCCCCAGTGTGAACCTGCTCTTAATGTCAAATATTGAATTAAAATAGTATCAAAAATCACACAATAAATAAATACCCTTCTTCTACCAATAAAGAAGACAACGTTGTCATTGACGAGATTTCCCTTCACTTCTGTCCCATAGCCAAAACAGGAAGTGAAAGGCAATCCCTGCAAATGAAAAGAATCCACTGGGGACCCACAGGTCACCAGAACCAGTGTCCCCATTAGAAGATTCACCCTTTATTACTTTTCTGGGGACATCCCAACACTTGGGATTTTCTTTCACTTTCAATGATAATTGTAAATAGGACAAATATAGATAGTGAAGATCCCTAATAGGGACACAGACAGCAATAAAAACCTGAAAGAGGTGCTAATCCATCTCCACTCTATCCAAAACAAAAAAAAGTTTTGTCTTTAGTTATACTTTAAGTAAATCAGCCCCAATGATTCTGTGTTTTTCCATATTTAGGTTTCTATGCATTATTGTTGAGAAACTGATCCAAAAAAGTTGAGCGTACTCCAAATTGGCAAATATATTATTACACTCCTTAAATACTCCTCATGCCTGGACCACTACCTATTTAACCAGTTAAGGACTGCCCTCCTGTGCAGAATCATGTATATATACGTAATTCTGCACTTCCGCCTAGGTGGCGTGCGCGTGCCACCAGCAGGCTGCTTCTGCTGTGATTAATCACAGCAGAAGTTGATCTGCGGGCACTGGGCACTGGATATCCGCCAGCACCTGACGATCGTCAGGCAGAGACACAGAGCGGAGCTCCATCACTTCCCTGAGTAAAAGCAGCACACATAGTACAGTAAAACACTGGCTAGGCACAGTTAACCCTTTCATCACCCTAGATGTTTAACCCCTTCCCAGCCAGTTTCATTAGGACAGTGCATATGTTTAGCACTGATCGCTGTATTAGTGTCACCGGTTCCCACATAGTGTCAAAAGTGTCAGTGTGGGGTTGATATACTAAAAGTTAAAAGTGCAAAATCTGGTGCAGTTGTTCATGGTAGCCAACCAGCTTCCAACTTAACCTTTGAAAAAAAAGGTGGAAGCTGAGAAGTGCAGGATCTGGTCGAGAAGTGCCTCCTCTTTGCTGCTGACTTCTAAGACACGGGGTGACAGATATGAGGGAGGTTCCTGCAGCTGCAGGAGAGTTGTGAGGGCCACATGAAATGGCCAGGTGGGCCAGATTCGACAGACGGGCCTTGTGTTTGGCACATGTGGTCTGTATGCTCAATTCACCAAACTTTCCACAAGGTTAAGGATATTTATTTTTAGTCTTGTGACTGTTATCTTTAGATCTCAATGGGCATGAATAATTGTGCAAAATACATCAAAGGGGTGCTCTTTTCCCCACTATATAATATGGGTAATGAATATTATAATATATTTACATATTTTTACAGAGTGTAAGGTTTGACGGTGGCAGCCATGTGCTTGGTTACATCTCCAACACAAAATATTGAAGTCATGAAACTTGACCTAGGCACATATATCTGTAGTGTTTACTTATCTCGCTCCAAAGCCCTAGGTACCGTGTTTTTCTGCTGCTCCATTCCTCTGTAAGCAATATGATAACTTCTTAAAAGCTCTCCAACATGGGAGATAAAAGAAGCTGAAAATGTGTGTCTGGGTGGGTGCTATAAATAGATAAACAGATAGCTGTGTATGCCAAAACTCAACTCCCACTGCTGAAACAGGAAGAACAAATTATAACACTATGTGCACAATATTTGAGAGAAATAGGCCTTTTGTGTACATAGAAAAAGTCATCGATTTTTAAGTTCAGCTCATGATAAATAGGGGCAAACACTAAAGGGTTGCGTTTATAATTTTGCTCAGTGTATATACATTGATATTTTTTTTTAAAAATCTCCATCAATTAAAGTTAATTTGCCAATTTTAATATACTAAGACATTAAAAGATGTCACTTTGTCTTTATATTTTTCAACTTGAGATTTTGACTGGTGGTGCCACTCTGCAGATGTTTATTGAAATATTACGCAGTTGCCTTATTGTGCCTAGAAATAAATTATATACTGCTTAAATTTACTTTTTTTTAGGTTGAAAATTTGGCTTCCCTAGCTCTGCAAATTTGCTTCCCATTATGATTTCAATTTCCTGTTATGCCCTGGATCTGGCCTTTCATTTTATCTGCAGCCTTTTACTCTTGGATTAGGACCTTGTGCCTTAATATATTTCAGGAGTCCCCCGCTGTCTCTAGGCTGATATCTTGTATCTACTTTAGCAGTTATTGTATGGTCTCTGAGGGGGATTTATCAAACAAGTTGCTGACAGAATAGGGCAGCTGTCTAGAGAAATCCTAGCTGCTTCTCATTTAAAGATTCTACAGCCGTTCTGTGTTTATTGAAGACCCTGTTATGCTTTACGTCTATCTATTAAGGTTCTTGCGGTAAAACCAAGGAAGCTTAAACTTCTGTAGTGTATCAATGCTTTACTAAACAGGAAAAACTGCACATACAACTGTAGGATGCACAATACAACACAACTCATAGCTTGCAAAACAATCCTACAAGCCTGCAAATATAAGCATGTACAATATGTACGCATTAAGTAAACTAAAAAGTTACTCACCTTAGGGTTTCAAATCTGTTTTCCGAACACATGTCTCTTTTCAGAAGCTAAATCCCCCCCCCCCCCCACCTGCTTACATCACATCCTGCTGACAACTTCCTGTCTTAGCTCCAAAACCTATTCATGTGGTGTATTTACATATCAATGGTCGATTTTGACATAAATTGTTTTATCACTGATCGATAATTTATTGAGTATATACATTTTTAGATGGCTGCGGGATATGTGACATTTTTTATATCTGTAATACTGGATTACCAGAACAGATATATTTTTTATCCTAATACACATATTTATTTTGACAACGAATTTTGTTTTTCATGTGTGCATTTTAATTGTTTTTATGCCGCTGTACATTATACAGTACAATGGGTAATCCCCTGATTTTGTAATGTACATCATGTGTTTTTTTGTAAATCATTGTGCTGGCAGGGTTTGTTAATGTTATCTTTGTTAGATGACTACTTTCCTTGTTCAGCTCAGTAATAGCGATTGGGGACACTTCCTGGATCTCTCATTCTTAGGTTGGGTTCCTCCCCGTCCTGTGCTGTGTCATATGACGCAGCGTCAGGTCGCTAAGGCAATGCTCTTGTGAATATAAAGCGGGTGGCTGACGTCATTTCCTTATCCGCTGATGAAGTCCCACCCAGAGGGACGTAACGTTCAAATCTAATTGTCGTGACGTCACCCGCAGCTATCGTACCTACTGCATGTTGTATGCTGTAACGCTGGGCACTGGTTTTAGTGCCATATTTGTAAGTGCAATACATTTTATTATATTCAAAAATAAAAATGTATTTGGCAGAGAGCACTATTTCTCTTTTTTTCTGCTTTTATGGAATCATATTGGAAAACTTTGTGAGTTTATCAGTCACTGCCATTTCGGGAGTGTGGATTTCTTGGATTTAGACCCGTAAAGGGAAGGTGTTTGTTACCCTCTATCATTTAAGGGTACACAGAGTCAGGTGAGAGGCCATTTTTTACCACTGGTGGAGGTTCCTCATCACTCACGTTATCACCTGCATGATTTATCTGATTATCACCTGTGAAAAACACACTGATGTTTTCCAGCAATTGTGGTATATGGACTATTTAGCGCTGCAGTGTCTTTTATAACTAATAATAAAACAATATAAAGCGCCCCAATTCCCCCGTGCTCGTGCACAAATGGGGATGCGTGCATCAGTGGAAACGGCACACAATGTAAACGGCGATTGCCACAAATATAAGAGCAACAGCAATAATTCTAGCACCATACTTCCCATGTAACAAGAAACTAGTAGCCTGTAAGTGCTTTTAAAGTGCCTTGTAGGTACCGTACTTTGGTGCTGTTCCACAAGTGTACACAGTTTGAAATGTTTGGTATCTATTTACTCAGCATAAAATCATCTTTTATATTTTACCAAAATATGGGTATGATATAGTGTTTTTGTGCACTAAAATCCATCAAAGTGTATTAAAAAAAAATTGCACCTGAAAAATCGCTGCACAAATACTGTGTAACATAAAAATATGCAACACCCACCATTTTATTATCTAGGGCATCTGCTAAAATAATAATAATAATAATAATAAATATATATATATATATATATATATATATATATATATATATATATAAAATGTTTGGGGATTCTAAGTAATTTTCTAGCAAAATGTGGATAAAGAATCAAACACAGTAGTGTATACCCTGTTGCTGTTGAGCACTGCTCTTCTCCTAGCACAGCAGCTGGCATACTAGTTCCAGATCAGTGAAACAGGTTATGAAAGCAAGAAGGTTAGTGGGACAGTCTGGAAATAACATTTTCCAAAGTTATAATAGCAATGGCAGCTTTCATGTATTTCTTATGACAGGCATCCTGTAAAGGCAAAAAACACATTTAGTATATCTCTGGAATACATGGACATTTGCCCATGTTTTATTGATTTAAAGCGGGGGTTCCCCCTAAAAAAAATGTTTTCTTTATCTACCCTCCCATCCAGCATACTAGCGTCAGCTACAGTATGCCTTTTTTTCTTTTTTTTGCGCTGTACTTACCGTTAAATCGTCCAGTTTCGTTTCAAACTCCGGCTGGGAAATAGGAGTTCCTATGAAGAGGGGAACATGATTGACGTCCGGCTATGGCGCGTCACGCGTTCCGAAAATAGCCGAAATAGGACTCGGATGTATACGGCGCCTGCGCAGTCAGCTCCTAGTCTGTGCGCAGGCGCCGTATAGCGCTGTGAAGAGCAGAGTCCTACTCCGGCTATTTTCGGAACGCGTGACGCGCCATAGCCGGACGTCAATCATGTTCCCCACTACATAGGAACGCCTACTCTGAAACGAAACTGAAGGATTAAACGGTAAGTACAGCGCAAAAAAAAAGGCATACTGTAGCTGACGCTAGTATGCTAAATGGGATGGTACATAGTTGTTTTTTAGGGTGAACCTCTGCTTTAACTATGCTGCACGTACAAAAAAATGACTGTTGATGTGCCCGAATTTCTAAGCACATGGTGTCAGACCTACCTACTTCATTTTTAATGGATTAAAAAGAGCACAACCCTCTTCTTATCTCCTCCCCCCTACTTTGTTCCATAACCCCTCCTTGTGCGCAGGTAGAGAGCACAAGAAGTTATCAGCTCTTAAGATTTCTGGCAAAGTCTATTTTTTGGACCTATCCAAAAGATGAAACAAAACACATCCAATTGTACTTTAAGCAGTGGTGGCCTGTAATGCAGGGTGCAAAGGTGCATGGTGCGGGTGACCCGACCGACCTGTGAGTGCATTGTTTGCCACCCCCCAAAAAAATATACCACCAGCTGCCACTGACTTTAAGCACACCAAACAAGAACAACGTTCACTTTTAGGGGTTTACGTACACTTTAATGTCTTTGCTATGTAGATATGACATACAGTATGTGTTGATGCCTGGTCTGTCAAAATGCCATAGAAAAAAAAATTGTTTATGGTAAATACATTCATTTTCTCAATAAAATAACGTTAATGTTCTTACCATAGTGAATCTCAGAAGAAGAAGACTATTGGGTCTGTTTAGTGATTATAAATTACAAGCTTGAAATAAAATGCCAACTAATACATCAGTCCAGTGTAAACATGACTGTGATTAATTGTTGGCCCTTCATAGCATTGTGAAGTTACTAGAGGGAAGATGCACAAATTAGAAGGTTGGTATACATTAGGGGGAATGCTCTGCTGAACTTATAAGGTAATGGAAAGTCCCCTTGAGCCAGATGCACCATAAAATAAATTAATCTTTTCAACAGGGGCCATCAGTGCCAATATATTTGATTATAAAAGTTGTGTTCTATAAAAAAAAAAAATAAAAAAAAGCTTTTTGCTAGTTTGGATAGAGTTTGGAAGAGGTAGATCGATCCTTGTCAGTGGTTTTCGCCTTCTGTGACAAGGGAGAGTTTCTGGTGACATCCAGTATATTGCTCCGAGATAAACCTATTTCTCCCTCTCAGAGTTGCATCCTCCATGCAATTATGGAGACTTTGCTAGTATACCACTGGCATTATCATTAGCCTCTATAAATTTCTCTTAAAAATAGTATACAAGGAATTCAAATCAGAGGATGGAAACAGAAAATACGTAATTTCTATACTCATACAGCAGCACTTGGGCTGGGGGAGGGTGGGGTAGGACTGGGAGCCAATCAGACATGCTTCATGAAAATTTGTTGATTAGAAACATGGAAATGAGGGGGGTGAGGGCAAGGAAATAGTTGCTGAAGCTAAACCTAGAGCTACCCACCCAGTTGAATAGAAGGACTGTCTCGGTACTGATAAAACACAATAAACATTATTATATTAAAAAGTTTATTATAAATAAAATTTCAAAAAAAAAAAACAATTGTACATATCAACGATTGGTCAAGGTCTCGACCAGTTTCGCGGGATTATACCGCTTCTTCAGGAAAGACAATCTATAGAATAGAAAATACAATAACAACATGTAATATAATTCAGCAGTAAAGTATGTAGTGCGTGAGAACAATAATAACTTACCCGATGAGTAACTTGGTAAGGCAGGAGCCGGGCGGCCGTTACGGTACGTTATTATTATTCATTACTAATTCCTACATGAGGCTATACTCCTATTTGTTCTTGATTAGAAACATAATGAGAAGAGGAGAAAGCAGAGTGACTTCATCATTCTTCCACAGTTCCTTCATTGTCCAATCAGCATGCTTGGACTGGAGAGAGGACACCACTATACAGTATCCCTTTCTACAATGTTCAGATCTGTTTAAGTGACTTGGCACAAACAGGCAATGCTTAAGAGGCTGGCAAAATTATTGTGATTTTAATGTAAAAAATATTTTCTATCAGCACTTCTATATTATCTAAATCAATCAAATAGTGTGGTGCTCAATTAATACAACACTACAGAAAATATACCACACTTAATGTGAATAAAACTCTAATATAAATAATTGCCAAAAATGCAAAAATGCAAATTTTACATTTCATAAAAAGCACTAGGGATGAGCTTCGAGTTCGAGTCAAACTCATGTTCGACTCGAACATTGCCTGTTCGCCGAACAACGAACAATTAGGGGTGTTCGCGGCAAATTCGAAAAGCCATGGAACACCCTGTTAAAGTCTATGGGAGAAATCTAAAGTGGTAATTTTAAAGGCTATTATGCAATTTATTGTCCTAAAAAGTGTTTGGGGACCTGGGTCCTGTCCCAGGAAACATGTATCAATGCAAAAAAAAGTTTTAAAAACGGCCATTTTTTCAGGAGCAGTGAATTTAATAATGCTAAAAGTGAAACAATAAAAGTGTAATATTACTTGAAATTTTGTACCTAGGGGGGGTGTAAAGTCAGCATGTGAAAAAGCGCATGTTTCCCGTACATAGAACTGTCCCTGCACAAAGTGTCATTTCTGAAAAAAAAAGGCATTTAAAACCGGCTTTGCGGCTCTAATGAATTGTCGGCTCTGGCAATTCAGAGATGATTCATTCATAAAAAATAAAAATTAAAAAGCTGGCCCTTCCATTAACTGGCCCTTCAGGTCTGATATGGATATTAAGGGGAACCCCGCCGTCAATTAAAAAAAAATGACGTGGGGTTCCCCCCAAATATCCATACCAGACCCTTCAGGTCTGGTGTGGATTTTAAGGGGAACTCCACCCCAAGTTTTTTAAAAAAATGGCGTGGAGTTCCCCCAAAAATCCCCACCAGACCCTTATCCGAGCACGTTAACCTGGCCGGCCGCAGAAAAGAGGGGGGGACAGAGTGCGGCCCCCCCTCTCCTGAACCATACCAGGCCACATGCCCTCAAAATGGGGAGGATGTCCCTATGTTGATGGGGACAAGGGCCTCATCCCCACAACCCTTGCCCGGTGGTTGTGGGGGTCTGCGGGCGGGGGGCTTATCAGAATCTGGAAGACCCCTTTAACAAAGGGGACCCCCAGATCCTGGCCCCCCCCTATGTGAATTGGTAAAGGGGTACACTGTACCTCTACCATTTCATGAAGGAAGTGTAAATAGTTAAAAAAAACACACAGACACCGTAGAAAAAAATCCTTTATTAATAAAAAAAAAAATCCAGCGATGTGAATACATTCTCGGCCCGCCCCCCCGATCCAACGCTGTCTTCTATCCAGCGACGGATGATCTCTCCAGCGATGGGTGATCAGCGGTCCGGTCCAGCGATGAGAAGATCCATCCGTCCAGAGCGCAGCAGGCGAGCTCCTCTCTCCGCTGGACACAGCCCAGCGGAATGACGCGCTGGAGCTGTGACATTTCTTATATAGGGGAAGCGACCACCCGTCACGTGACCCCGCCCCCTCTGACGCACCCTCGTACGTCACTGGGAAAGACCGGGAAATACCAGGCTTTCCCAGTGACGTACGAGGGTGCGTCAGAGGGGGCGGGGTCACGTGACGGGTGGCCGCTTCCCCTATATAAGTAGGGATGATCTTCGAGTTCGAGTCGAACTCATGTTCGACTCGAACATTGCCTGTTCGCCTGTTCGGACGAACAACGAACAATTAGGGGTGTTCGCGGAAAATTCGAAAAGCCGCGGAACACCCTGTTAAAGTCTATAGGAGAAATCTAAAGTGTTAATTTTAAAGGCTAATATGCAATTTATTGTCCTAAAAAGTGTTTGGGACCCCCCGCCCGCAGACCCCCACAACCACCGGGCAAGGGTTGTGGGGATGAGGCCCTTGTCCCCATCAAGATGGGGAAATTCTCCCCATGTTGAGGGCATGTGGCCTGGTGCGGTTCAGGAGAGGGGGGGGGCGCACTCTGCCCCCCCTCTTTTCTGCGGCCGGCCAGGTTAACGTGCTCGGATAAGGGTCTGGTGTGGATATTTGGGGGAACTCCACACCAATTTTTTTTTTAAATTTGGGGTGGAGTTCCCCTTAAAATCCACACCAGACCTGAAGGGTCTGGTATGGATATTTGGGGGGAACCCCACATCATTTTTTTTTAAATTGACGGCGGGGTTCCCCTTAATATCCATATCAGACCTGAAGGGCCAGTTAATGGAATTTGGGGGGACCCCCAGCTTTTTTATTTTTATTTTTTATGAATGAATCATCTCTGTAATTGCCAGAGCCGACAATTCATTAGAGCCGCAAAGCTGGTTTTAAATGCCTTTTTTTCTTTCAGAAATGACACTTTGTGCAGGGACAGTTCTATGTACGGGAAACATGCGCTTTTTCACATGCTGACTTTACACCCCCCCAGGTACGAAATTTAAAGTAATATTACACTTTTATTGTTTCACTTTTAGCATTATTAAATTCACTGCTCCTGAAAAAACGGAAGTTTTTAAAACTTTTTTTTGCATTGATACATGTTTCCTGGGACAGGACCCAGGTCCCCAAACACTTTTTAGGACAATAACTTGCATATTAGCCTTTAAAATTAACACATTAGATTTCAAATGTTTGAGTCCCATAGACTTTAACGGGGTTCTAAAGTTTACACAAACATTTGGTGTGTTCGCAAGTTCTGATGCGAACCGAACAGGGGGGTGTTCGGCTCATCATTAATGCAAAGCAAGAAAACAACAAAATCTCAATATGTTTAAAAAAATCGGTATCTTTAATCATAGAGGTGCTCTTACATATTACACAGTAAAATCGCATTAAAAGATGCACAGAGCGTGTAGGTGTCACGTGTAGGCCCTGCCCGATGCACGTTTCGTCAAAGAATGACATCTTCAGGTGAATTGGCAAAAAAACTTCTATATCAACTCTTATATGCAGCACTTGGGATGAACAGAATTATCTTAGGTAAATTAATTGTTTAATACAGAAAAAGTTGGCAAAACTCTTATGCCCTGTAAAAACGATCGGTTCATCCGATGAAAACGGACCGATGGATTTTTTCATCAGATATCCAATGAAGCTGACTTTCATCAGTCTTGTCTACACACCATCAGTTAAAAATCCAATCGTGTCCAACGCGGTGACGTAAAACACAACGACGTGCAGAGAAAAATGAAGTTCAGTGCTTCCGAGCATGCGTCGACTTGATTCTGAGCATGCGTGGATTTTTGACTTGACTTGACTGGATTTCCCCACAGATGATCGTTTTTTTCTATCGGTTTTTTAACCATCAGAACGTTTTTAAAACAGGTACTATTTTTTTTCAACGATGGGAAAAAAACGATGGGGCCCACACCCGATCGGTTCGTCCGATGAAAACCGTCCATCGGACCGTTTTCATCAGACAAACCGATCGTGTGTACAGGGCATACGTTTTGTTCACTGAGTGGCTAAATATGCTTAATATATATATATTTAAAATATATATATATATAATTAAAAAAAAGAAACAATAATATATATATATATATATCGATCTATCGATTTAGAGGGTGTTGTGTTTCTATGGTTATTGTTATTTGTTTGCTGTTCTTTTACATTTTTTTTTACTTTTCTATTTTGCTGTCTGTTTTTTTTTATTTCTGCAAACAAGAAAAAAGAAGATGTAAAAGAGGTCTTGAATAATTGATGGGAGCATTCATTAACCTTGGGAGCCATTTATGGGCAATTTCACCCTTAAAAAAAAAAAAACGTTAAACCCATCGCATATGATGAGCATGCGCTCATCACATTCAATGCCATCGCCGCCATCTTGCTTCACCCTACCTATACCGTGGAAGCTACCGTGCATGCTTTAAAGTCATTTCGTGCATGCGCGCGTTTCCACAGCGACAGGTAAGTATACACACTCTCGGGTTTCTCGTCGGGAAAACAAGCCGTCAAGAATCTCGACGAGAAAAAAGAGCGCAGATTCTCTTTTTTTCTCGTTGAGATTCTGGCCAGATTTCCTGCCGAGAAACTTGAAAGCCTCGTACACCCCAACGGTTTTCTCGGCAAGAAGCAGTTTTCTTGCTGGGTTTTGCTGAGAAAACCGGTCGTGTGTACGAGGCCTTCCTGTACTACGTATATTTAGGGTAGTTATATATGACCCAGTTAATTTCAAAGCAAAAGATGGTCAGTAACAACTGGGTGATAATGGGTCCATGTAGGGAGTAATAACAATCTGCCTACATTTTGACGCATGGTGAATCAGGCTAGTTCACCTGAAGTGCAGTTATGACAATCAAATTTGTCCCCATATATACTTCTACTTAGATGCAATCCACTGCCATTTTTTAAAATCACAGTTTCAGGAAATTAGAGACACCAAAGAGAGTATTCCAACATCACAAGAATGTGTGTTCCTGGATCAGCAAACCACAGACTAAAGGGAATATATATTACCCAACTTGGTTCCAGCCTTTGCGCAACGGGTGCCAGTCTTTCTCTGTTTTATAGATGGGGGAAGGTTTAGTGATGGTGGTTGCCTATATACAGTATACTGGTTTTATGAGTCTATCAGGTAAACCAAGCTGTATTGAGCTATTGTCTTTAAAACAGTCTAATTATGATAATCTATTATTCTTGAAGTTGTACAACTTTCAAGATTAAGTCTATGAATGAATAGTATCCTTCATTTTAATTGCATTATGTGTACAAATTAAATGTAATGTACTATTGATAAAAAAATATAATGAATGCTGAGGGGGCGGTGGAATGGAATAAGCAAATTACAATGTCTGTAACTCCACACAGTAATGCAAGGCTTTCTTCCTGGTGTGGAGAAAGCCTCCTGAGAGGGGAGGGGGCGAGCAGGAGTGTCAGGATGCCCACTAACACACATCTCCTTTCTCTATCTGTAAAGTAGAGAGTGTCCTGACCTGCCTGCTTGCCCCCTCCCCCTCAGAAGGCTTTCTACACACCAGGGAGAAAGCCTTGCATTACTGTGTGGAGTTACAGACAGAAGAACAGGAAGTGAGGATTTCTCAGAAGAAATAAGGACATTTAAAAGCAAAATAGAAGGATGAGGTGAGTGAAGGAGGACTGCACTAAGGTAAAGGAAGCTATTTAGGGAAAAAAATATTTACCTTTACAACCCCTTTAAACAGTATATATTTTCATAAAGCAGAGACCCTGAATAATAAATTGATGGTACTATACATTTTTTTTGCCACATTATATTAGTGCAATGGTTTATCAAGTGCAAATTTTCAGTAAAAAATATAATAAAGTAAATTTTAATGCACATTAATGCATGATATCTCCCATTTTTTGGTAACATATAAAAGATGAGGTTGTGCTGAGAAAATAGATACCCAACATATTATTAAGCCTTAAAATTACATGTGTTGGAGGATAGCTGTGGGCACATATGGCAGCGTTCCAGACCCTCAAAGACCAGAAACTGTGAGTTGTGAAAATGGTGGAAATACACTTTAAGTGTACAATGGGCATTGATGACTTATGAGGGGTTTAGAAATTCTGCTTTTTAACTATCTTGGACCTATTTTAATGCCAAAAAAACAGGGCTTCATTATCATTATTATTATTATTATTATTATTATTAATATTATTATTATTATAAAAAAGAAAAAACAGAGAATGGTAAAACAGGGAAGTATTGAAAGTGACAGCACACAAATAATGATCAGATACACACAAACACAGGAAAAAAAAACCACAAATACAAACAACTAAACAAAATAGTCTGAAGTGCCCTAAATATACCAAAACCACAAAAACCCTCTTAAAAAAAATCTGCAACAGCTCAGTGGGCGAGGTTGAGAGTACACATTAACAAATAACTTCTATAATTAGGTCCCATTTGGTCTGTTAAAAACAGGGCTTTTACCATGCCCCCACAGCAAGCCCCTCCCCTCAGGGAGAAATCGCACTGCTTCAAGTTGAGTGTGGCCAAATTGCACTAACAATGGCAGAGCCTTCCAAAGACATTGTTAAATACCATGAGTGCATTACACACAAGGTTCGGGCATACACTACATGCAGAGTGCAGGGTTTAGAAGTGTGCTACATATAGAGTGTAGGGTGTAGGGTTCAGGGGTGTGCTATGTACAGGGCTCAGGCTAAAGTGTGGACTATGTACAGAGTACAAGAGAGAGGAGAAAGGGCTTCTACTGAAGAGCAGCTACAACTTACAGTAGGAGTGTGCAGGCTGTGGGCACTTGCTTCAGCAGGAGCTGCTGCCAGGACACTACAGCAGCTGTTTACACCCCCCTGCCCTCCCTCATCTGCTTTCATATCTGTGTACTGTATACAACACCGGGAGAGGAGTGTTGTCACTTGTAATCTAAAGAAGAAGCCTATCTTCTGTGTGTGTAAGTGACAGTAGTAAGTGGTGGCCAAGGAGATACAGTAAAGCATGTTCTCTATTTTTCTCGTCTAGATTCTGGGCAGTTTTCTTGATGAGAAAACTCAAAGCCTCGTAAACACGCTCGGTTTACTTGGCAAGAAAGCTCTGCCAGCAGTTTTCTTGCTGTTTCTTGCAGAGAAAACCGTGCGTGTTTACGAGGCTTCAGTTTCAAATCTCCAAAATCAATTCCTTTTTTTCTGTTGTGATCTGACTTCCTGTTAGAGGGTGGCTACATACAGTGGGACCATGGAGAATGAACGTAGCCACCCTCCAACAGGAAGTCAGACCACAGCAGCAAAACAATAAAAAATTATTTGGAGGAGGCAGAGTTAAGAGTTAAGAATACATACTTATACATATATATATTTATATAGTTTAGTGTCACTTTGACTCCTTTGGGTTCCAGATTCCATTGAATGTACCTGCAATCTACCACTTACGTTTATATATAATGTGTATTTTCCTTCAAGGAGTCACTGGCATTGCATGGGTCATTCTTCCTGCCAGCCACTCATTACTAAGCCGGATCCTCCAATGCCCTTTTTTCATTTTATTGCCTCTGTCACCTCAGCCTTCTGTATTCTGTTCATTTGTCCTACTTCTTGTGTAGAGAGTGTACCTTGTGCCCTTTCTCTCCTGTTGTCCATCTATTTATCACAACGCCTCTCAGACATGTCCAGCACTCTGCTAGGATGGCATGCATTGTTAGTGCTATAACCCTGGTGATGTATAACAGCGATGCCATTACTCGGGTGATGTACGACAGAGGAGAACCAGATAAAATACATTATAATGAGTGATGGGGCTTAATCTAGCCCAGCATGTCATTAGTGCTCAGGATACCTAATGATATATTCCACTTACACCTCCAGACCCTTCTAGCTGAGAGTGCATCTGTAGGACAGGATGATCTTTTTTTACAGGAGCTTGCATGGCTGGAATGGCTTTGAATTACATACAATTGTTGATAAAATTGATTAAAAACGATCATTATATTGAAATGCTGTTTTGTTAAGGTTTGATATAAGGCCTATAATTGCCATAAAAGCCATTCTGCAGTTTAATGTCAATGAAAATGATATTTCCTTCTCAATCTGCTGCCGTCCACGATTTTCTATAATTGCCAAAGTAAAATTCTAATTTCTCTTTGTTGCGCCATGGCAACAGTCTACAGCTTAAAGTCCTCGTACCCTTGCTTCTGTAATTGGCTCAATTTCTCTATTACAACAGTGTGCAAAGCCTGTGGTTGAATTAAATGCAGCTTGTGTTATGATTTGTGTAATCCCTGGATTTTGCTTAAATGTGAATGAAGTTGCAGGGCCAGGTGTAGTTGAAAAATTTTTTTTTTAAATTAAACCCTGCTGCAATGGATGTTACAGAAATAATTTATTAGAAATATTTAGTGCATAGGCAGCTTAAAGTGACACTAAATTATATTTAAAAAAAATTCTAATGTGTTTAGGCAGGTGCAGTCTATTTTCTCAAATGTAGGTGGCGCTTGACTGCAGCGACATTGCAGTTGTAGGGGAAGTCAAGAGGAACACAGTTCCTTTATGGTTTCCTGGGTCACTGGGGAAGCTATCTGATTGGATGCTGCCACCGCATCTTGGGTCATGCAGAGCCTATTTTAGACCCAGGCTCCTATGCTTGTTGCGAATGTTATGTGTGGGACAATTCACTTGCCTGACAGGCACAATGATTAAAGGCAGGGAGAGGTTCCAGACTAGTAGAGAAAGGATAGGGACAAGCCATCCTTCCTGGACATTTGCCTATTTAGGGTGGTGCCAGGCCACATTCCGCCCCTCAAGACAGACACTGTTCACACACCCGAGACCTACTCTGTGCTACACATAACTGTTGGATTCTGTGATTTTTCCCGGTCAGGACCCTTCCTGCTGGGCTTTTTGTGTATTGCTGAACTTTAACTTTATTACAGATTCTGTTCTCTACAACTGCACTCTGAGTGTTTACTGCCACTGCACCATGATGCACCTTCCCACTCTTAGCGACAGTCTACAGGATAGGGCCCTCCTTGCAGCAAGTACGGAAGGAAGAGCAGGAACTATCATGGATTGGCTTTGGCACCACAGTTCAACCACCTCAATACTGGGCACTTTCACCCCCTTCCTACCCAGATCAATTTCCAGGTTCAGTGGTCTCACACTTTGAATGACCAAATCTGAGAAAATCCTTTGAAGTAGCGCTAAAACAAAGAAGATTATAGGAGTCCCACAATCATAAAAAATGAAAGGTTTATTTAAAACTTGTATAAGTCTCAAAAGCAAAAGTCTCCAGGTTGTCAGTTCTGTGATACAACACAGTACAGTGTGAGCTGACCGCTTGTAAGTGATCCTACGAACCAATAGACACAGAGCTAAGAGTCACTGAAGCGTGTCTGCACTCCGCAGACCTCTCCCATAGATGGAAAGTCTCACAAGTGATGAGCTTGTGACAGAAGCTGTGGGTACTGTATCGCTCTCTTACCATAACCCGAAGGGATGTATGGGACGTGCAGATAAGCAGATAATCCGTCAGCTGTAGAGGGGAGGAAGGACGCTGTCAGACCCCGTGCTGTGTGAACAGTCGCAGCGCGCGCTCCTCTCAGACGAAACAGGACGTCTCACTGGCGCTGAGTGGGGGGCGGTGCTGACCTCGCTGATTGATGGGATGGGGGATCAGAAGTTAGGCTATGACAAGCCAACTGAAGCGGAGAGCTGGATGGATACACAGGCGTTCTGGATCGTAAAATCAGAAGCATTCTGTGTAGTAGTCCATATGGAGGTGTTAACTCATTACACTGGCTACAATCTGGAGATAGCTGCTGCCACCACACAGTCTTAGTGTGGTGGCAGCAGCTATCTCCAGATTGTAGCCAGTGTAATGAGTATCCATCCAGCTCTCCGCTTCAGTTGGCTTGTCATAGCCTAACTTCTGATCCCCCATCCCATCAATCAGCGAGGTCAGCACCGCCCCCCACTCAGCGCCAGTGAGACGTCCTGTTTCGTCTGAGAGGAGCGCGCGCTGCGACTGTTCACACAGCACGGGGTCTGACAGCGTCCTTCCTCCCCTCTACAGCTGACGGATTATCTGCTTATCTGCACGTCCCATACATCCCTTCGGGTTATGGTAAGAGAGCGATACAGTACCCACAGCTTCTGTCACAAGCTCATCACTTGTGAGACTTTCCATCTATGGGAGAGGTCTGCGGAGTGCAGACACGCTTCAGTGACTCTTAGCTCTGTGTCTATTGGTTCGTAGGATCACTTACAAGCGGTCAGCTCACACTGTACTGTGTTGTATCACAGAACTGACAACCTGGAGACTTTTGCTTTTGAGACTTATACAAGTTTTAAATAAACCTTTCATTTTTTATGATTGTGGGACTCCTATAATCTTCTTTGTTTTAGCGCTACTTCAAAGGATTTTCTCAGATTTGTTTTTTCTTTCACACCACTCCTGGTGTGCATGTCCTTTTAGCTGCCAATCAATGTTGATTTTTTAATACATGATATGTTTGCATCTTTTAGTTACACTTGCTTTTAGGTGCAATCTTACATTCGGACATTTTTGGCGCTGACTTTGTTTTGTTTGACACTTTGAATGACAATCACTCAATCATGACACTGTACCCAAATTAAATTGTTATCATTTTTTCACACAAATAGAGCTTTCCTTTGGTAGTGTTTAATCATTTTAAGTGTTTTTATTTTTTGCACTACAAATGAAAAAAGACAGATTTGTTTTGTTGTTTTTCATAGTTTACGGTGTCACCATGATCCAGCTGAGCAACAAGGAGCCGAAAGTGTCGAATGTAGAACAATTCCCTTACAGCAGGGGGGGATGCGAAGGAGAGCGCCAATAGCCCTGCTGCGCTGCTGCCGTAAGTAGAGCCCTTTCGTCGGCGTGTGAATGGTCTACGGCCATGTGAGGAGTGTAAACAGAAGCGACGATCTACAGAGAAATGGAGATGCAGCTCTACCCTGCGCGTACCGGTGACGTCAGACCAGCTGTCTCTCCCTCCACTTCCTCCTTCTAGTTATCAAAGCCCCTCCCAGAGACAGGAAGTGTTAATATATAATTATACATAACACTGTGATATTAGCAGCTAACAGTAGAGGGCAGCAGATCCCTACACAAAATATCACCTCCCAATAGGAATACTTTATATATAGTCAACAACCCTTTTGATCAATATGACACATACGGTAAAGTGATTTTCAATCAGTAGCTAAAAGATACAACCGTAAGCTATCGATTGCAACTTTTTTCATCAAGCAATCTCATAGTCTGATTGAAATTCAATCAATCAAATTCATCAACAAAGCATCTCAGTGCTGCCAATTGATGCAACACAGTCGATAACTATACGCCCTGGCTGATCGATTTAATTTTAACATATCTGATTTAACTCCAAGGCAACATTTATACTAGCCTGCATGTGTTTTACTAGTGCACTGTTGGCTCTGGTAGGGAGTAGTGCGTCTGCGTCTTAAGTAAAAGTTTGGTGAGAGACGATTTGCACTTTTCAGTCTGTTACAGCGTGGCAAATGTGCTATCTCCATTACAAACGCTACTTTAACCGAAGGTGCGCTCCCGTCTCATACTTTATTTTGAGCATGCGCGGGTTTCTAGGTATACACACGATCGCGTTTCACGTCGAAAACCAGCCCGACGAGGAACATGACGAGGAAATTGAGACTCCCGTCGAGGAAAAAGAGAACTTGTTCTCTTTTTTCCCCGTTGAGTTCCTCGGCAGTTTTCTCGACGAAAAGCATACACACGACCGTTTTCCTCAGGAAAAAAGCTCTGCCACCAAGTTTCTTGATGGATTCTGTTGAGGAAAACGGTCGTGTCTACGAGGCCTAAGGATGTCATTTAACTACATAGCTTGGTGTCATCTGCAAACACCGAAATGGTACTTTTAATCCCAGACCCAATATAATTTGTAAATATATTAAAAGCAAGGGTCCCAACTCTGACCCTTGGGGTACACCACTGATAACCTTATGCCTCGTATACCCGTATATCGTACGACATATCATTTGCATTTTGTTGCATAAAACTAATATCGAATACAACAGTGCAAAATGTGCTCTACGAAAAGTAAGATTTTTGACGTACGTTTCTGGAAGAATGTTCGGCTGTGTATCTACGTATCTGAAATTATGTCAAATATGTGTCCTTCTGGTTCATTTTTGTGTTTCCGATCATGCGTGGTGATCGATTTTTAGCGGACGCATACTGTACTGATTAAACAATAGTTATACGATGGGCTGTCGTCCGAGCAAACTTTTCGTGTTTGTCCCTTCAGATTTTGTTGGACGGACTGTCGTGATTGGCTGTCGAAAGCTGTGTACTAATGATAAGATTATCGAATGATCAATCCGAAAGCGATTTTTATCATCCCATAATCAGATCGTGTGTACGAGTCATTAGAAATTATTAACCACTGCTCTCTGAATTCAGTCTTTTAGACAGTTTTCTATCCATTTACAAACGTATTTATCCAAGCCTGTAGACTTTGCCTTACACATTAGTCTTGTGTGGGGAACTGTGTTCAACGCTTTAGTAAAATCCAAGTATACCACATCAACAGCCACCTCTCTGTCCAAGGTTTTACTAACCTTACCATAAAAAGAAATCAGATTTGTCTGACAACTTCTGTCTTTCATGAATCCATGCTGTTCATGTTGCTTAAAACATTTTTTTTCCAGCAAGAACTCATCTATGTGGTCTTTTATTAATCTCTCCGGCATCTTCCCGACTACAGAAGTTAAACTAACAGGTCTATAGTTACTTGGTAAAACTTTGATCCCTTTTAAATATGGGCACCACATTGGTATTATGCCAATCCAGTGGTACTATTCCAGTCAATAAAGAGTCCCTAAAAATTAAAACAATGGCTTTGAAATGGCGGAGCTCAATTATTTTAGGATCTGTGTGTGTATGCAATCTGTTGCTTTATTCACCTTTATGCTTTCTAAATATTTCTGGACCATATCAATTTTGAGCCATAGTGTCTCATTTGGGACTGTGTCACTACCATCTATTCCCAATTGGAGAGATAATTTCTTTACTTCCTGTCCCATAGCTACAACAGAAGTGACAGAAAATCCCTGCATAATGGGGGAAATCCCTTGTTGTCACCAGGGTCACCAGAACTAGTGTTCACATTGGAAGATTTCCCATGTTCCTGTTCTGGTGACGACTCAACATCTGTTTAATTTCAATTAAAACAGTAAACAGGACAAATAGAGAGGGTGAATCTCCCTAAAAGGGGCAAAGAGAGCAATACACTTTTAAAGAAATATACACTCACCAGTCCAGGAGTCCAGCGCTGTCTAAACCTGGGATAGTTTTTCCCGTCCTTGAATCCCCTGCACTGCTATCTTGGCTGTGGAGGAGGAAGAGCTTGATAGACCACCAAAAGCCCACTAAATCTGTCAACATCCCAAATAGGGACTATAGAGAAATGGACCCCCAACAAGGACTTTGAGGACAGATAAGGGCAGGGTAAGGGTAAGTATCAATTAAAAAAGTATTACAACGTTTAATGGTTACAATTAATAAAATGTTCCCAAAATGGGGACGTATGTACACAGAAAATCACAACATGATTCAACATATATGCAAAAGCACCCTGATCAAGAGAAACGCTGAAGCACCAAACTAAAGCCCAGGGTTATGAAATATTATATATTTTCCCTTCATCAGGGGAGAGGATGATGGTGCAATATGTTGTAATGGTCATGGGTATAAATAATAGTTCTATGTTAGTAGTGTGTTCCAGCAGCATATCAAGACCAGCTTGGCATAACAAAGGTAGGTGCATCCAAGGAGACCAGCTCTGTGCAACATGCAGGGACTATAACAAGTAAGATATGGGTATATCCCCTCTCATGCAAAGAGAGGGTGGGAAAATTGTGGAGAGATGTCCAATTGTCTAGTCTGGAGCTAATGGAAAATAATCTTGGACATCTCTCCACAATTTTTTCACTTTTTTTTCCATAGAGGGGATATACTCATATCTGACTTGTTAGGGCCTTGTTGGCATGTTACGGTCTCCTTGGATACACCTACCTTTGTTATGCCAAGCCAGTCTGGATATGCTGCTGGAATTACTAACATACATTATTATTTATACCCATATTTGATATATGTGTGATATGCTCTCTGCATATCTTTGGGCTTTAGTTGCCCCTTTGTTTGTTTCTCTTTTATGAACACTATATATATATATATATATATATATATATATATATATATATATATATATATATATATATTAATAAATCAGCTTTTTAATCTTTAGAATAATGATTGGTGTATATATTGTGACAGGAAGTCAGGTAAATCTGGGGGTGTTGTCACAGACGGGAGATACATTTCTGCCTTGTTTAGAAAATTCACCAATTACTATCGGGTGTCGGCTGCAGAAGTAGCCAGAAAGGTTTAAGGACGTTGGATAGCTTCAGCTGTTCAGAATGAGGAAATTAACGCCTCTATAAATTGTCCAGAGGATTACTACTCAATGCTGCATCCTGAGGCTTGTTGAGTTAAGGAGAGCAGTGAGCTGAGGAAGACTTCTGAAAGTGAAGTGGTAGTTGATATCTTTGCTGTGTGATAAGAAAATCAAAAAGACTATTGTTTACTGCTGGAAGACCAGCAGTGTCTGCCCAGCAGTAGGCTGTGCCAGACTCCATAGGTAGGTTCCTGTGTTGTGAAGGTAGACGGCCCATGTGGCCAGGGTTTATTTTATGTTTTATTTTGTTTATGCTGTTTTGATGCTTGCACTTGTTTCCAACAATATGGAAGAATAAACCATAACCCTTGTTTTTCAACCACCCATGGCTGCCTATCTGTATAAATCATTGTGTACTGAACCCACTTAGGCGGTCATACACCCCGCTACCGTGCTAACCCCTTACTATATATATATATATATATATACATATATATATATATATCTATATATATATTTATTTATATATACATACGGTAGTATGTTTTATCTTTACCATGGGGATCTACCATTTAAAAGCCCATTTTCTACAATGCTTTTTTTGTTCTAATATATATCGGGCTGGTGCCCCCTAGGTGTGGAGTGTGTGGAATATGGATTTCCCTCTCCATTAGGGCCTCACTCTAACAAACTCCTACTATGTCCTAGGAGTTAGCGGGTAGGAAGGAGGGTGGGCCAGGACTTCTGTGATTCTTGCCTAAGCGAGAATTGCGAAAGTGGGAGCAGGTACCTGGCAGAAAAAGGTACCTATTCTCAGAAAGAAATCAGCAATAATGTCACAATAGAGGGGATAATTATGATAAGCAAAACTTTCACTTTTAAGTATTGTGTGTAGTACAAATCACAGCAGATATGCCATGATGACAAATTATAATGGAAGTGAACTGAGAAGGAGTCCATAGCAACCCTATACCATAATTTGGCTGAATTGAATTCAATTAAATGGATTGGTTCACCTGCAGATAAGTTGCGGATCTACAGTGTACATCCAGCTGGATAGCCACTGTGTTTTGGACTGATCTGGGTTGAATTCAAGTTCACTACTTATTGGTTATGTTATGTTATTTCTTTCTGTATTATTGTTTCTGTTGGCTCTGCCTTATTAAATAAGCCTGTTTGTGTATCCACAGACATTGAATGTGAAGAGCTATGAGCTTCCACTCCCTACCAATTCCAGTTTGTTTTGGCATAAAACACTTCTTTTGTACTCTTATTCAATTCAAATCTATAAAACAAAAAATCCTCCCACTGTAGACTATAAAACTCACTGTTCCTTCCTAAGAACTAAGCTAAACAAAAGAAGCAAGATGAAGAAATACTCCTTTATCTCATATAATACCATTAACATTTCAGAAAAATACAGAAAAATATGCACAGGGGAGTGGGCAAAGCATTAAGAATGAATGGAATATAAATTAAGAAAACAAAATTAAGAATAATCCTACCAGTGAAAAAAAACAGGTATACGGTTACTTTTTGGGCACAACTACTTAGAATAATATTTGGAAATATACACTCGCCACTTTATTAGGCGCACCTGTTCAATTGCTTGGTGACACAAATTACTGATCAGCCAATCATATGGCAGCAGCTCAATGAATTTATTAATTTAGACGTGGTGAAAACGACTTGCTGAAGTTCAAACCAAGCATCAGAGAGGGGAAGAAAGGGGATTTACGTGACTTTGAACATGGCATGGTTGTTGGTGCCAGATGGGCTGGTCTGAGTATTTAAAAAACTGCTGATCTACTGGGATTTTCACACACAACCATCTCTAGGGTTTACAGAGAATGGTCCGAAAAACAGAAAATATCCAGTGAGCGGCAGTTGTGTTGACGAAAATGCCTTGTTGATGTCAGAGGTCAGAGGAGATTGGGCAGACTGGTTCAAGATGATAGAAAGGCAACAGTAACTCAAACAACCACTCGTTACAACCAAGGTATGCAGAATACCATCTCTGAACACACAACATATTAAACCTTGAAGCAGATGGGCTGCAGGGGATGAGGCCCTTGTTCCCATCAACATGACCCCAAAGCATCCTCCCCATGTTGAGGGTATGTGGCCTGGTACGGTTAAGGAAGGGGGGCGCTCTCTCGCCCCCCCCTCTTTTCCTGTTGCCTGCCAGGTTGCGTGCTTGGATAAGGGTCTGGTATGGATTTTTGGGGGGACCTCTACACCATTTTATTTTGGTGCAGGGTTCCCCGTAAAATCCATACCAGACCTGAAAGTTCTGGTATGGATTTTGAGGGGGACCCCTATGCAATTTTTATTTTAATTTTGGTTCGGGGGTTCCCCTTAATTTTCATACCATACCCAAAGGGCCTGGTAATGGACTGTGGGGGAACCCATGCCGTTTTTTTCAATGACTTTTATCTGTATTGCCGGGGCCCAACAATCCATTACAGCCGCAATAAATTTTTAATGACATTTTTTCCTTTAGAAATGTAATTTTGTTGTGGGACTGTTCTAAACATGGGGAAATGTGCCACTTTACAGGCATACTATGGACACCCACCAGGTATGAAATTTAAAGCAATATTTCACTTTTATTGTTTCACTTTAAGCATTATTAATATCACTGCTCCCAAAAAAACTTCTGTTTTTAAAACGTTTTTTGCATTGATACATGTCCCCTGGGGCAGGACCCAGGTCCCCAAACGTTTTATGATAATACCATGCATATAAGCCTTTAAAATTAGCACTTTTGATTTCTCCCATAGACTTTTAAAGGGTGTTCCACGGCTTTCAAATTTGCCGCGAACACCGCAAATTGTTCGCCATTTGGCAAACAGGCGAACACCCAATGTTCGAGTCAAACTTACGTTCGACTCGAACATCAGGCTCATCTCTATACAGGAGGTGTGTCCCTTCACTCCACTCAGCTATCAGATTATAGGTAGCTTCAGCTCTGCAGTGTGTGATGTCAGATCCCTGCCCCCTACTTTCTGCTGCTGAGAAAAATCCTTTGATTTTTGCGTTTTAGAAGGCTCTACAAGAGAAATTTGTGCAGAAAACAGGTACAACTAATGTGGGGATTATTTGTTAAATCTTGGTGTATCACCTGAAGCTAATTACTTCACTCAGAGTCAGAGAACATTCCGTGACTTTGTTTTTGTATTGAGGGTAATAACTTGGATAGGGATGGAGAATATGGGATGCTTACTTGACTTCAACAATAACTTCAGGGACAACTCTTCCTATATAAAGTCTCTATATACCGCTCCTCTTCTTCACTCCAGCACACACTTGCTTGCAGAACTTAGCTGAAACACTGTACCTGTCACTGTACCTGTCAGTACCTGTACCTGACAGTCACTTAGTCAGGTGAATCAATGGCCCTTTACAGGCAAGAATCTGAGGCCCCTTAGTTGTGTAGCAGAATTTCAGTGTCCCGCTTGCATCACTCCTGTGGCTTCTGATCCCAGCACCAGCTCTTCAGGCACTGCCAGCCCACCTGGCTGAAGCTGTCACTTTCACTAGCCCTCCTGGCTAACTTCCACACAGTCCTCCAGACTGACACTCTCCAGCACACCTGGCTGACTCTCAGGAGATCTCCCAGATGTGTTGACCTGCTCCTGCTGTCCTCTCTCCTTGCTTCCATGCCTCCAGGAAGGGTCTTCCAGAACCCGAGCCCTAGGCCGGAGGTCACCCACAGACTAGCGACACCCTCAAAGGCCACGGACAGCCTCCTCGGCACTCATCTCCATCTTTCACCTGACTGCCTCTCCCTGGCATGATTCATGCCTATTTATGAAGTGGCCTGCCCCCTGACAGCCCTTTACTGGTGATTGGCTGAGACAGTCATAAATATTATAAGCAACTCCTCCTGACTTCCACCCAATATGTCTGGAACATTCTCCAATGTCCCAGAGAACATGGGAAGGCACCAGAGAAGCTTCTAGGATGAGTCATCCAGCCCTGAGTCACTAAACCCTGACCCAGATTCATAGCTCAGTCTTAGCCCTAAGCTAAAACAAATTGTTACCTACACTAACACTAACCTATCCACAATTAGCACACTAGAGAGTGCTACATACCGATGCTAGTCTTTATTAAAATCTTGAATGCATGTTTCTAGCAGATCTTTCCCTATAATCTCTGTGTGCTTCTTGCCGGTGCCAATTTGGTCAATGTCTGTGTACACCCTGCTGTGTATAACTGTTTATTAGTAAGGGTAAATATGAGCCACTGAATTCTAATTAACCACCAATCAGATTTTATTTTAGTGTGGTCAGGTATTCAAGGAAAGATTAATTTGGATTGATCAATATTGGTTACTGTATCCCCAACAATCTTGAGATGTGGGCAAGTTTTCACTGCCCCCATGTGCGTTAAAGTACTGCTGGTCCTGCATTGTACTTAATGACAGTGCGAAGCCTGTGACCAATGGAGAGGTGAACTAAGAGGAAGTAATTGAGAGAAAAACATAAGGTAAGTATCTCTGCTTATTCCTCTACCTCTAATCTAAAGGAGCATTTAATTTCTACTTGAAGTGAGACTTTAACACACCTACATTAAAGCAATTTATTATCCTATGTTAAGGTGCACTGCAAAAAAAAAAAAAAAGCCCCTTGTTTTCTGCATGTGCATTGTGGCATACCATAGTGTGGGTGTGTTGCCTGCTTCTGTAACAATATGAATCACATTGGCAGCGGAGGTGCGGTGACGGTATAGCCGCGCTATTTTTAGCGCCGCTATACCGTCATATTTACTGCGATATTCGGGCGCTAGCGGTGAGGTTTTAACCCCCGCTAGCGGCCGAAAAAGGGTTAATACCGCCCGCATTGCAGGCGGTATTACCGCGGTATTGCCGCGGTTTCCCATTGATTTCAATGGGAAGACGCGGTATAGGAGCGTAAACACTGCGCTCCTATACCGCTCCAAAGATGCGGCTAGCAGGACTTTTGGAGCGGTCCTGCTACTGCACCGCTTCAGTGTGAAAGCCTTCAGGCTTTCACATTGAAGCCTGCAGGGCATGATTTTTTCATGCGGTATAGCAGCGCTATATTTAGCGCTGTACCGCATGAAAAACGCCTCAATGTGAAAGGGGCCTAAATATCATGTTGTGCTACTACCCTTACTCACACCTGTGACACATCTGTGCATGTGCTGGTTTCCTCAGTCATCTGCACATGTGTGAGGTTTCCTGCAGAGGTGTAAAGACCAGGGAAGTCAGAAATTTTCAATGTCTGTGCTGTGGACGCCACGGAGAAACCCCCTGTGGCGTCAGAAGGGGGCGGGGTCACCCATTTACATTACCTGGTGGTCCCATCCTCAGCTATATAACAGCTGTCAAAGCGAGAGAAGTGTCAGTTTCGGGTCGGGCGGCAGAATAGAAGATGAATGGACATCTCTGGACATTTTTTATTTTTTAATAAAGGTCTTGACAAGTGTCTATTGTCTTTTTTACAATTTTTGACACATTTTTTTGGGTGAATTGGTAGGGGTACAATGAACCCATTACTGGGTCCCTGTTCTGCCTCTCGTGGCCACGATCACTCGTGGCCAGCAGTCATCGCGACTGCCGGCCATGAGCATCGGCACCCCCGCGATGCAGCAGGCGCGCGCACGCCTGCTAGCCCACTTAAAGTGACCGAGTACAGCTACGACGGTTCGCGCAGGGGAGCCATCCTGCCGCAGTATAACTGCAGCGGCTGGTCCGGAAGAAGTTAATGAACATCTACATGGGTCAAATATCATTGTTATGGCTGAAAAAAGAATGGGTTTTACAGTGGTTGTAAACCTATGTCATGGAATCTAAGCAAAGCATATATATCTGCAGTGTTTACTTATCTCTATCCAAAGCTCAAGGTGCTTTTTGACTACAGATAAAAAAGGAAAACCTATGTAGGGAGATGTGTTTAATCTCTGTGTATCATCACTTGAGGCTGTTCACTTCACTGGGTACACAAGAGGGTTTACATCCACTTTAATCACTCAACACTAAACACTCAAAAAAGATATATAACTGTTATGAGTGCAAAAAGTTGTCTAAAAAAAAATCGAAATAAATAAAAAAAAAGATTACGTCTTGAAGAATAAATACTAAGCAAGCAGTCTGTTCTAGTTTTCCTTTTCTTATATAAAATAATGTTTTTGGTGCTTTTACCATCTCACTTCTGTGTACTTGAACAACGTCTCTGTCTTATGCTGCCTGTCACACATGATTTTCATTTCCAATGTCTGTCTGGGACTCTTGAACTGGAAGTACGTGTAAAACCCAGTGGAACTTGCTGGCACAAGTATGAAAAAGTGGACTCTGTTACCAAGGAAACGATATGTCTGCTACCCTCATGTGGAACGCAACCATTCTTAGGCATGGTGGATCGTATTACCCAGGGGATCCAGGCATCAAAAGTTACAACAGCAGCCAAAAAAAATGCAGAAAAAATATCTTGGCAGTTAAGGAGTGGGATCCTTAACTCATTTATTCGAAATAAAAACAAAAAAACAAAAAAAATAACTTTTTAATATATTAAAATAAAATTAGGCATAATTAAAAGAAAATGTTTTTAGATTGTATTATGGATGTTGCAGATACTTTCATGCTATATAGCCATAAAAACCAATCAAATAATTGTTTTCCGATCTCTACAGTATAACAAAATGTTTGGGACATGCTGATTGACTTCTCTGGGTAACAAAAGTAGCTCTTTGAGAGGGCATGGACTTATTATTTGGAACCATCTCAAGCAATAATAAGTTATGTGTGCTGAAAATGATCAATATTCTGTTATCTAACTGTATCATTGACAATTCCTGTGTTAAAGTGTTCTTCCCATTGTTTTTTATTGCAATGTAGATTTATATATGGTACAAAACCATTTTCTTACTGATGTCTGAATCATACTTCATATCTCAAAAATCGTTTGAATAAAAATATATTTCACTCAAAGGGGGTTATTTACAAGGAAAAGAGGTGTATATTGAAGGTGCAAGGCACTAAAAAGTGCAACAAACTCTAAGGCCCCGTACACACGACCGAGTTTCTCGGCAGAATTCAGGCAGAAACTCGATCGGAGCTGGATTCTGCCGAGAAACTCGTCGGAAGCCGACGAGGAACTCGTCGGGCCAAATAGAGAACATGTTCTCTATTTCCTCATTGTTCAATGAGGAAAGTTGGCCTGCCGAGATCCTCGGCGGCTTCAACACAGAACTTGACGAGGAACTCGATGTGTTTGGCACGTCGAGTTCCTCGGATGTGTGTACGGGGCCTTAGGCCTCGTACACACGACCGAGGAACTCGTCGTAAATGAAACATCGTTTTCCTCGACGAGTTCCTTGTTAGGCTTGTCGAGAAACTTGACAAGCTTTCTTTGCGTACACACTGTCTAAACAAACTCTTGTCGTTCTCAAACGCAGTGACGTACAACACGTACGACAGCAGGGGAAGTTTGATTCCACTGGCACAACCCTTGGGGCTGCTTTTGCTAATCTCATGTTACTGCGTGTTACTAAAAGTTTGGTAAGAGACGATTTGCACTTTTCAGTCTGTAATGCCGCGTACACACCATCGCTTTCTGCGATGGAAAAAAACGTCATTTTCAAAAACGTCAATTTAATTGACCGTGTGTGGGCAAAAACGTCGTTTTATGTCTTCTAAAAAACGACAGAAAAAAATTGAAGCATGCTTCAATTTTATGTGTCGTTTTTGGCCGACGTCGTTTTCTGTGTTCTAAACATTGACCGTGTGTACGTAAAAACGTCGATTTAAGCCCGCGCATGCTCAGAAGCAAGTTAGGAGACGGCAGCGCTCATTCATGTAAAACGACTGTTCAGAATGGAATCAGCACATTCGTTAAGGTGTTTTTCAGCTTATAGACAAGAAAATAAAGCGCTTCTTTAACCCCTGCTTTTAACTGCTACCCAGAAATGGACGTTTGTTGCGGCTGATCTTGTTGCATAGTTATGACAAGCTTTTAATTAGTTTCTTTCTTGTTTGATAATGTTTATGTTTGTGTTCTGTTATTTAGTTGTATCTTCCATCTTAAACATTTTAAATATATATATTGGTCCACCTAATTTTTTTTTTTGTCACCAATTTGATTAGTAATCTCTATTTTGTTTTTATTTAGGAGTGTGTGAAGTGTCTGCAACAACATAATTTTTTAGTTAACTCACCCACAAGCATGTTTTTTGACCTTGTTAATGTTTGCATTATTTATTTTGTAATGGGTCTGCCCACTCAATACTGATCTCTCAAATCTACAATAAAGAAACATGTTGAAATTTGGCGGAAAAATTAACATTTATTTTAGTCTTCCTAAAAATTTCAAACAAAAAAGGTGGCAACCCAAAAACACAACATAATAAAAACAAAGATGCCAAGGTAGGCAGCACTTTAGAGCATGCTTGATTTTTTATGAAAACAAGGGTCCCCGAAGCCACAAATACAGCCTGTGAGTCCACATAAAAATTCCATCAGGGGCACCGTATTATTTCTTGGCCTTTTTCTTCCCAGCAGCCTTCCCTGCAGTCTTCCCTGCAGCCTTCCCGGTAGCCCGAGTCCTTGGGGGCTGGGTTCCTGGAGGAGATGAGGTGGCAGGAGCCAGAGCAGCCTCATGAGGTGGAGGAGCAGGAGCAGGTGCAGGAGCAGGAGCAGGAGCAGGAGCAGGAGGAGCAGCAAGGACAGGAGGAGCAATCCGCACAATGTGGGTGTCGTCATCGAGCTGCCCCAGGGATGCCATGGTTATGGCTTGGAAGATGAGGAGTTCGCAGCGCACACGCTGGCTCTGCTCCAGATTGTACATCTTGGCTGCAATGAGCGCTGCGAACCCCTCAACTTCACTGGGTGGCTCTCGGATGGCTGCAGTAGCTTGGCGAAGCAGGCCCTGGGTCTCCTCCTCCATTTGTCGCATACTCCTGAGCCGTTTATTGGGATTGCGGAATGGAGGGATCCGGGAGATGGTATCCCGCCGGTGTGCCTCCTGGGTCCCACTGGGGCCTGCCACCTCCTGGCTCCCAGTGGGCTCTGCCACCTCCTGCCTTGCAGTTGGCCCTGGCTCCTCCTGGCTCCCTGTGGGCCCTGTCTCTTCCTGGCTCCCTGTGGGCCCTGGCTCTTCCTGGCTCCCTGTGGGCCCTGGCTCTTCCTGGCTTGGGTCTGCCTGTGTATCAAAAAAAGGAACATATGTTATTTGTGTTTGTCATTAATCACACACATTTTTACAATCATGAGTGATGCAAATTGAATGTCAATATATATTACACACAGGGTCGCCATCCTTAATTATGTGGCCCCTTAAACACCTTCAGACATGGTCCCCCTGGAATTATGTGGGTTGTTGCATGCCTAATTTAGTAAATAAGTGGCCTTTTCCCCAAAAATTAATTTATTCAATTTAGTGTCAACTAGATAGTACTCAAAAAGGGTGTCTTCCATCTGGGACCCCTTGCAGGTGTATTGCGTTACTCCCCCCTACTGGCCTATCTGAAAATGCCACCCACTCCTTCCTAAACATTATTAATTTGCCCATTTTGACCCCATCATGTTTTCCCACTACTGACTATTGATCCTATCCCTAAACTTACGAGATTCACATAGAATTTAGAACAATAGTAACATACATTTACCATTATTACTATACTTGTCATATACTAACTAAATTCATACAAAAAACACATACCATTCTCCATGGCTCACAATTGGGGTCCTCCAGGAACTCTTCCTCTTCCTCCGAGCTTGCCTGCTCTTGTCTGCAGGGAACACTGGAGGATTGGCTGCTGGGAAGCTGGGAGCTACCTCTTGGGGGAAGGGTAGACATGGATGTCCTGGTCTCAATGTGGTCGTCCAGGAACTGCAGCTGATTATAGTACCACAGGGTTGGTTTGTATATGGAGTCAGCTGCAGCCCCAGACCTCATTGAGGCCAGGACTTGGACCCGTTGGGCCCTGTAGGTGCCCCTGATGGAATTGATTTTGCTTTTCACAGTGGCTGTTGTGGCGTTGGGGACCCTTGTTTTCACAAAAACAAGCATGCTCTGTCTAGCTTTCTCCCTGGCATCTTTGTTTTTATTTATTGTGCTTTTGGTTTGCCACAGAACTGGATGTTCCTTCCATTTTTGGATGAATTCTGTCAGGAAGTCCGCATCCTTGAAGGCATCCATTCTTTCTGCACATGAAACAGAAGCCAAAACATAATGTAATTAAAGGCACTAGCTTACTTCCCCTAACTAGCCCACAAACTCATTCCCTATTCACTATAATAAAGTCGGAATAAAAAACTTACGTCTCGTCGTTAGGAAAGATCGTGATTTACGCCTTCTTCCACAGACTATGCACGCCGTTTACAAACACGTCCCATCCCTTTTACACTACGCACGCGTGACGCTCCGCACGACACCCCGCCCCTGACGTTCGGTATCGTCCTTTCCACGCCCCTTCTCTGTCGTTTGGTGAGTGAGAAAAGTTGGACAACATGGAGGTGTATTCTAGCTCAAGCCAGGAGGCAGGCCAGGCCCAACCACGCCGCAGATTCCGCTGCAGAGCCTCCAACATGAGCTTTAATGAAATGGTGGAGATGGTCACCATATTGAGGAGGGAGGACTATGATGCCAAGCATGGCCCCTACATGCATCCCAATAAAGTAAAAGCCCAAATTATGGAGAAGGTCATCCGTAGGCTCCAGCGGAAGTTTGGGAAAACCAGGAGCAGAGAGCACCTGCGCAAAAGGTGGTCGGATTTAAAAAAAAGGGAACCCCACCAACTTTACAGAATTAATAGGGTGATTCGAAGAAGAAGTAAGTTTTTTCCATGTGTATTTAATTATTTTGGTGTGTTCTTTGTGCCATTTTTTTTTTTTGGCCAGGTTGACCATAAAATGAATATTATGAATGTGGACGCATGATGCAGTCGTCGTAGTCGTCGTTCATTCGCTGACTTTCAATAATCCAAGACCATACATATTAATGAGAAATGGCATAATGCCTAGTTTGCATGTGCAAAGGGGAGTTGAAGCACTGTATCTGAACAAAAATCGTAAATTTATGAATTGTGGGCGAATGAACGACGACTCCTATGACCAATTAGTCGACACAAATATGAAAGTTGTGACATTTTTGGGGCTTAAAAAAAAGGTGTATTCAATTCTGGAATAGATGGAAATGTGTTTCAGCTTATTTTAGAAGAAACGTAAATACCTTGAGATTCACAAAAAGGAGCGTTTGCTACTCCTTTTTTTATTGAACATGTGTACTCAGTAGCACAATTGTTTGTCACAATCACAACCTATGTTGGGTCACACACAGGGGTGAGCAGATCCAGGGGAGACTTGTTTAGCTTACATATCTAAAATTAAAAATTGGGTTAACAGATTTGACATTACTTTGTGAATGGATTAAATACTGGTCTATTTTCTTGATAATTGTTTAAAAATCAACAATAGTGACCTTTTGTTTATCATTTTTAAATTTTTGGGTGTCATTTCATGCCGCTCGTAATGGTTGAACCTCATGTTTTCCCTTTCTTCAATCTTGTAGGGCACAATGAAGCAGAAAGGCAGGAGGCACAAGCCAATCAAGCCACACCCCCGAGGGATGTAGAGGAAGAGGAACCTGCCTCAACATCCGGTAAAGTAACATCTACCACATTTTCTGTGAATATAGATATAGGCATACAATCTTTTAACACATGTTTTGGTTCCACATTTCAGGAGGAAATCGGGCTGGTCAGGGACTGGACACGTATAGTGCCCAGCTCCTCATCGGCGAGGTTCTCACCTGCAGGGCCCAAGTCGAGGACATACGTCTGGCCTGCCGTGAAATACGCCACAAAGCAAAGACGCTGGAACGGCAGCTTAAAAATTTTATTAATGTTTTGGGGAGGGTTTAATTGTTTGTGTATTTCCTTTTTTCCTTGAATTTGAAAAAAAAACAAAAAAAAAAATAACTAAATTATATTTTGTACTAATCAAAAAAAACAAAAAAAAAAATAACTAAATTATATTTTGTACTAATCAAAAAAGACCAAAAAAAAAATAACTAAATTATATTTTGTACTAATCAAAAAAGACCAAAAAAAAAAAAAAAAATTATATTTTGTACTAATCAAAAAAGACCAAAAAAAAAATAAAAAAATTATATTTTGTACTAATCAAAAAAGACCAAAAAAAAAAAAAATAAATGATTTGTTGTACTAATCAAAAATAAAAAAGTAACCAATAAATAACATTTTGGACTCCAAACAATTTGTGTGTAGTTATTGGTATCAATGCAGACTCATTCAATTACTCAGGCATATTTGTAGAGTTATTAAGATTTAACACTCATGGGAATTTATGACATCCCAAACACATGGCTGGATGAGAACCTAGGAAAAAGAAACATTACCCCCCAAAACTTACAAATAACTAAAATCAAACAAATAAACACTGTTTCATCAAACAAAAAGTAAATTTAATTATTTAGTCAAGATCAGGCATTGCAATGGCCCCCCTCCCCATTAAATAGTCCACATATGATTGACGCACTGCACGTGCGGTTTGGGGGGCCAAGCCTCTATGGCTAGCCTGATGTCCCGGCTCCGGAGCCACAAGATCAGCCTCATCAGGCAATACCGTCAGGTAAGTTTGAGAATTTCGTTTCAAAAAATTGTGCAAAATGCAACAAGATAGGATGATGTAATTCCACTTGTATTCCGCCAGGTTTATTGCTGTTAAAAACAATCTGAATCGGCTGGCCATGATTCCAAAGGCATTCTCTACCACACGTCTTGCTATGGCCAGCCGATAATTAAAAACCCTCCTCTCATGGGTGAGGGTGCGTACGGGAAATGGCCTCATGAGGTGGGGACCCAAACCAAAAGCCTCATCTGCTACAAACACGAAGGGCAGACCCTCTTCGTTCTCCTCCGCAGGTGGCAATCCTAGGTCCTCCAACCGAAGCCGTTGGGCGAACTCCGTCTCCGCAAACACACCGCCGTCCGACATCCGGCCATTTTTCCCAACATCCACGTACAAGAACTCGTAATTTGCAGAGACCACCGCCATCAAAACAACGCTGTGGAACCCCTTGTAATTGAAGAAATGGGATCCACTATGGGGTGGGGGCACAATGCGGATGTGCTTGCCATCAATGGCTCCTCCGCAGTTCGGAAAGTTCCAACGCTGGGAGAAGTCCGCTGCCACAGTCTGCCATTCCTGTGGCGTGGTGGGGAACTGGATAGAAAGAAAATAAAAAATACATTAAAACAAAGATTTTGAACAGAATATAGCTAAAATTACAAGGGATCCCACCAACAATTCCACAAAAAAGGTTAGTATTAAAAAATAACATGTGAACACTAAGCATATTAATCACCCCCCTCTGATGTTGAAAAAATATATTTAGGGGGAGTGGGGCTCAAGATGAGTTTCTCACATGAGAAACAACCCCCCAAAAAAAATCTAACTAAGAAAAATAATTATTAGTATGTAGTTCAAAAATCTAGGGGGGGGGGGTTTGGACAATGGAGGCCACAAATAAACGGGGATATAGGGACACACAAAATGCAGCACTACAATGGAGGCCACAAATAAACGGGGATATAGGGACTATGCTAGGTGGGTTTGGCCACAACATAGAATGATGGACAGGTTGGCTAAATTAAATAAACATGTAGGGCTTTACTAATTGTGTAGAACAGCATACATAGAGACAAAGTGAGCATTCTGAGCATATTAGAAATTTTTTTTTTTTTTTTTTTTTTTTTGGGACATAGTTTGACCATTGAAAGAACACCACTTACCTTAACATAGTCCTCCTGAAGAACCTGAATGATGGCCGAACAGGTCTCAGGGATTATGAGGCCCAGAGCCTGGGGGGAGATGCCCGTCGAGAACTTCAAGTCCTGCAGACTTCTCCCTGTTGCAAGGTAGCGCAACGTAGCAACTAGCCTCTGCTCAGCAGTGATGGCTTCCCGCATAACGGTGTCCTGCCTGGTGATATATGGTGACACCAAAGCCAAAAGCTGCTGAAATACGGGGTCAGACATCCTAAGAAAATTCCTGAAATCATCAGGGTTATTTTCTCGGATCTCCCGCAGCAGAGGCATATGAGAGAACTGGTCCCTGCGTAGCAACCAGTTCTTGGTCCACAACCTCCTCCTCACCCTGTTCATGGACCGTCGCTGGGATGCAGCACACATCCTAACAACAAGCACAGCACGATCTCGGCGACGAGTTCGTACCCGCAACATGGCTAGAAAACGGTCGTCAAATCAGATCAGACTAAAAATTACGCCCTGAAGTAAAGAATGGCCTTTGAAGAACGACCTGCTAAACAGCACCGTGCACACAAAACGTAATGCCTAAACAAATACGTCCTTAGTACAAGCACTGTATCACAGATCCGACAACAAATAGACAAACTGTACAACAGAAAACGAAATTTAAAGCACAGTCACTGAAAATCACGAATCGTCTCTCACCAAACTTTTACTAACACGCAGCAACACGATATCAGCAAAAGAGGCCGTCTTCCGCATGGAAACGACCCTTTATAGTGACGTCGTGCGTGATTGACGGAACTGCGCTGTGCTAGAGCGTTGTGAAAATGCGATGGTGTGTATGCTACGTCGTTGTTCAAATTGAAGTTTGAAAAATTACGTTTTTTTAAAGCACATAAAGCGTCGCATTTTTCCATCGCAGAAAGCGATGGTGTGTACGCGGCATTACAGCGTGACGAATGTGCTATCTCCATTACAAACGCTACTTTTACCGAAGGTGCGCTCCCGTCTCATACTTTATTCTGAGCATGCGCGGGTTTCTAAGCATACACACGAATGTGTTTCTCGTCGAAAACCAGCCCGACGAGGAACACGACGAGGAAATTGAGACTCCCGACGAGGAAAAAGAGAACTTGTTCTCTTTTTTTCTCGTCGAGTTCCTCGACAGTTTTCTCGATGAAAAACATACACACGACTGTTTTCCTCGGCAAAAAAGCTCTGCCACCAAGTTTCTTGATGGATTCTGTCGAGGAAAACGGTCGTGTGTACGAGGCGTACACACGACCGGTTTTAATGTCATGGAAAAAAACAACTTTTTTCTCAACGTGATTCTTGTCAAGCCTGCCTTGCATACACACGGTCGTGGAAAAAAAAATGCTCGAGCAAAGCGTGGTGACGTACAACGGCACTATAAAGGGGAAGTTCCATTGGGATGCTTTTGCTGATTTTGTGTTAATAAATGTTTGGTGAGAGACGATTCTCGCTTTTAGGTCTTTGTGCTTTTCAGTCTGTTACAGCGTGACGAATGTGCTATCTCCATTACAAACGCTACTTTTACCAGAACGAGCGCTCCCGTCTCATAACTTGCTTCTGAGCATGCACGTTTTTTTCCCGTCGTTAAAGCCTACACACAACCGTTTTTTACGACGTGAAAAACAACAGGAAAAATTGGAGCAGGTTCTAAATTTTTAATGCCCATTTTTCACGTCATGAAAAATGTTCTGGAGCCTACACACGATCGTTTTTAATGACCAATTTAAAAAATTTATTTTTTCATGTCATGTTAAACGATCGTGTGTATGCGGCATTAGCTTGCTTTCCTGTCAACCATCAGCTTTTTTACTTTTTAATTTTTGAAAAAAAGGAAACGGCTATGAAATTTTCACAGGGGTTTTCCAACCTACATGCACTAATGAACACATTGAGGGTTATTTACAAAAAGCAAATCCACTTTGCACTACAAGTGCAAACTACAAGTGCAAAATGCACTTGAAATTGCACTGAAAGTGCACTTGGAAGTGCAGTCGCTGTAGATCCGAGGGGGACGTGCAAGAAAAATAAAAAACAGCATTTTAGCTTGCACATGATTGCATAATAAAATCAGCAGAGCTTCCCCTCATTTCAGATCTACCCCTCAGATTTACAGCAACTGCACTTTCAGGTGCACTTTCAGTGCAATTTCAGGTGCACTTTGCACTTGTAGTTTGCACTTGTAGTGCAAAGTGGATTTGTCTTTGTAAATAACCCAATGTGTTCATTAGTGCATGTATGTTGGAAAACCCCTGAGAAAATTTCATAGCCGTTTCCTTTTTTTTTTTTATTTGAAAAGTAGCCTTCTTGGTACTTGGTTTGCAATAGAATATCTGCATGATAAGAGGTAAACATCTGATGGTTGACAGGAAAGCAAGCTGAGAGTGTGTTGCACTTTTTAGTGCCTTGCACCTCCAATATACACCTCTTTTGCTAGTTATAAATTAATGAGCTGCTTGCAAGTTCTTTTGTTTGCAGTGTTTGCAACACACTCACGCATAGTAAGTCCTTAATTGCCTTGGGCAAGTCCCAACATTTCATGTATTACTGTACCTTTAACCAGCAGCTCTCACACCATCAACCTGCAAATCCATACATCACTTCTTATGGAAATACTGTTTTGCAAAAATTTCTATAGAATCTACAGCCAAAAAAATGAACATAAAATAATATTTTTTCTCTAGCTTGCTTGATATAATTGATAATTTTATAACAACTAGCGTTACCATACATAAAACATGAAAAATAATAGGCAACATAAGAAGGGAACTGAAAGTGGTTGTAAACTCTTTACAACCAATTTATGCTACAGGTAATCCTATAGTAAGACTTACCTGTAGCTACCCAGGATATCTCCTAAGCCTGCACGGTTTAGGAGATATCCCCTGTCCCCTGCATGTGCCGATGTTATCAGCACATGCACACTGGGAAAAACGGAAGCAATGGCAACTATGTGCCGTTGCTTGAGTCACTGTGTCGTTCCCGGCAGCTTCCATGCGCATGCGAGGGAGTGAAGTCATCGCGGCTCTGGCCAATCACAGAGCCGGAGCCGCCATACCCGGAAGTATGCGCCGGGAGAGATGTCGGCGGCCGGGGGTAGAGACATGGACCGCTGTGGGGGTTTCGATCTGAGGTAAGTAATACATAATGATCATTATGCCTTTGTCTTGCAGGGTTTTATTTTTTATATTTTTTGTGTAGGGTTTACTTTCTCTTTAAGGCTAATAAGGCAACGTTTGTGTGAACATTTACATCGACACATAAATAAAGTCATTCATTCTGAATGATTGAGGGCCAACATTATTCCACACCAGCCACTGCCTACAACCTACAGTGACATCATCCTCAAGGCCCTAAATGAGTCATCACTAGGCAGTGGCGAAGGCGCAGAATGACCTCGGCCCTCAGCCATTCAGAATTCTGCGCCTGCACTTCCACCGCTGCTTAGTGATTGGCTCATTCAGGGCTGGCGGGTGTAAACATAAACAAGCGTAGGCCGTGACAACACAAGCACAGAAGGATCTTGGCCTTTGGTCATTCTAAATGGCTGAGGGCTGACGTCATTCTGAACCTTCACAGCTGCCTAGTGATGACTCATTCACTCTGAATACATGACTTTATTTATGAATGCATCCCAAATCTATATGGGCAAACACCTATACTGTATGTCAGCATAAGTTAGGATGTACTATGCAAGATCTTGCTGCCAGCTTTCTGCCACCGAAAAATCCTGAGGACATTTCTACACCTATGTGCATAACGCTTAACTTAGATAGAAGTAGACAGCCTTTCATAAGCACAGGAAAGAACAAGTGTAAAAAAGATGTAACAATTTTATTGTTACAATGGGGTTGATTTACTAAAACTGGTGCAGCTGTGCATGATAGCCAATCAGCTTCTAACTTCAGCTCATTCAATTAAGCTTTGCCAATAAAACCTGGAAGCGTATTGGTTTCTATGCACAGCTGCACAAGGTATTGCACTCTCCAATTTTAGTACCCGTATTTGCCGGTGTATAAGGCGACCGGGCGTATAAGACGACCCCCTAATTTGACAGTTTTTTTAAGATTTTTTGCTCTTTTCTCACCGTATAAGACGGCCCCCTTCCGAGGCTTCTGACGCTTCATATTTCTTCCTTCTGGAGCCATATTCTTCTTCCTTCTTGCTGGAGCTGGAGCCAATCACATTCTATTAATGAATACAAAGCCTGCTTGGAATGGCAGAGGCTGTAATATCATCAGCCCACACCTCTTTGACTCTCAAAGCCAATCCGAGCAGGCTACTGTATGTAGCCTGCTCGGATTGGCAGAGGTTGTTACTCCAATCCGAGCAGGCTCTGTATTCATTTGAATACAACGCTCACTGGGATTGGCTAAGCGGTATATACTGTATGTAGCCGAAGCTACATACAGTATTACTGCACATCCAGCAGGCATCCGAGCAGCTGACCCGGCGTATAAGACGACCCCTGATTTTTGGCCAGTTTTTTTGAGTGTAAAAGGGACGTCTTATACGCCAGCAAATACAGAAAATCAACCTCAGTATTTTTGAGGGCATCATTTTACAAACGTAGTGCTGTGGCCTCAGATAAAGAGTGAGGTGACAGCCAAGCGTTGCCTGTTAAAGCAGAATGGCAGTGGCGGTAATAGATTAGGGTGTATGGTGTATGCAGCAGAACCCACTTCCCACACTCCACTTGAGTGCTTCCGTCAGTACACTGCTTCCTCCAGTTTGTACCTTCAGATATCAGATATTACAGCCACATACTGCAACCAAGAACCAGGCGAGACTAGCTTGGTTACAAAACTGGAACATGGAATGCTTTTATTGAACAAGGATACAGACTTTTCATACACTTGAAAAGTATGTCAGTCCCCCACATACACAATAACGCAGATATTTACTCAAAACATCACACAATGGGTTAGATCAGTGGTCATCAACCCTGTCCTTAGGGCCCACTAACAGGTCAGGTTTTATGTACAGTATTACCTTGGGGAGATGCAGACTAGAATACTGCAATCATTGAGCAGCAAATGATATCACCTGTGATGTATTTCAGTTATCTTGCAAACCTGGCCTGTTAGTGGGCCCTGAGGACATTACCTCCGCCCCAACATCATCCATCCCTCTCCACAATATATCCCCACCTCTGCATTATCCATCCCTCTCCACAATATATCCCCACGTCCTCCCACCATCATCCATCCCTCTTCAGGATTCTGGGCAGAGGTGGGTTTTTTTTGTGAAAATGGATGAGGATGATTCTGGGTGGAGATGAGAGTTACATAGTGAAGAAGCTCACCACAATGTAACTCTCATCCCCACCCAGAATCATCCTCATCCATTTTCACAATGCAGTAATAATAATAATATGTAATAGTGTTCCATCTATTGGATTAAGTGAGTGACTAAGTGAGGGGGTGCAGTGGTACACCCTATTTTTCTGTGACTTAACCTCCATGCTGCTCTCTCATATATGCATGCACCTGAGAGGGTTGGGTTCACTTTCCAGGCTAAGAAGCTGACCATGCCCCCTGCTCCAGTACTGTCCAATGTGATTGCAACCCAGCAGCAGCAACTAGCAGGCTCTGCCTTAGCTGGGATGGAAGTGGATCGAGTGCCATTCCCGATCACCAGCCACAGGGGGTTATAGTGAAAGGTGGTGGTGGTGGAGGATGCCCAGGCTGAGGCTTGTATTCTCTGCTGCACGGGCTAGTGCTGCCTGATCAGATGACAGTGAATTTTCATGTGAAGGGGGGCTGGGAGCGGGCCCGCCATGGGCCCCTTGGGACACTCGGGCCCCTTACAAAATTACTGCCTATACCCCCCTGATGGCGGCCCTGGCAGGGAAGATCGCTGTACTAACGTTGCATAGTTAGCGCAGCGGCTCCTCAGCTGTCAGTTTATTTTTCATTTAGCCCTGTTGGGTTGAACAAAATAAAACTACTAGGCCCGGATTCACAAAGCACTTACGCCGACATACAGTATCACAAGATACGCCGACGTAAGTATAAATGTGCGCGATCGTATCTGGGCGCCTGACCCACAAACAGAGATGTGCCTAAAAAAAGGCTTCAGCCTGCCGACGTAACTTACTTAAGCCGACGTAGGGTGGTCACACATTTACGTTGGGCGCATATTTACGCTTGCATTGATCAGCCATGTAAATATGCAAATTAGGCAAATACGGCGATTCACGAACGTACGTGCGCCATAGTCATACGTCCGGCGTAAAGTTATGCCCCATAAAGGAGGTGTAACTCAGCAGCATCCATGCAAAGCGCTGCACCAGGGAACCCAAGCCGGCATAATTTACGCTGGACGTGGGTCTGGCTGGGCGTAGGTTACGTTAACGGTGTACACAGTGATCCGGCGTAGCATAGACATTTGTTCCGACGTGGTTTTGAGCATGCGCACGGGGATGCGTCCACATCCCGGCGCATGCGCAGTTCATTTTAAGTACTTTTCTGGCGCTCTGCCTATGATTTGCATGGGGTCACGCATCATTTGCATGGCTCACGCCCACTTCCACCTACGCCAGCTTACGCCTGAGAAACCCAGTGCAGTTTTGGGAGCACAGGCTTTGTGAATTCCGTGCTTGCCTCTCTGCGTTGCGTCGGTGTAGCATATATTATTTGCGCTACAGCGGCGTAATGTGCGCCCGCTCTCTGTGAATCCGGGCCCTAGTGTGTACAAGGCTTAACCTAGTGTTTGCCTTATTTGCTAACAGTATGCTAACCTGTTCTTAACAATAATAGAACATATTGCCCCTCCACCCCCACAGACAGGAAATGTTGGACAATGTGATTTGTCCATGTATGTTTAGCCTTTAATTCAGACGCAGAGTTCTGTTTATCCCTTTCAGATCAGCATCTCGAGCTGAGCAACACAGGATGCAAGATGAGTCATATATTATAAAATAATATGACTTTACTCATCAAACCAGGCTCACAGTGATTTGCGTATTTCAATCTTCGTCCATGCTGAGTTTTTTTACTCTCCAATAATCTCAATAAACACAATAAAAAAAAGACAAAAACAGCGGCCAGTGAGGCATGGATGGATAAATGTGCAACATTAAAAGAAATAAGTTGCATCAGTTCAGCTCCAAATAACAGATTACAAACAGATGACACTCTCAGCAGGAAGGCGGTTTAGATAGCAGGTACGGCTGCCTTGCCAACTAATGGCTTCTCTTCTGTAAAATTAGGCCTTGTTATCTCGTTGTCAATTTTATTTTAATATACATTTGAAACCCTTGGAATACAAATCTTGCTCGTCTGCCAGTCAGTCCCGGTGTGACAAGGCTAGCCGGGGATCAGTTTCTTGGGCATGGCTCTGCATATAGAGACTTTTACTAAACTGGAAAGTCTCTGTGTTAGCAATGTAATTATAGTTCCTGAATACAAAAATAATGAGCACAGGAGAAATGGAAGAGAGCCATCTGGGTTATAAGATGATGCTTCAAACCAAGAAGCCGGATTTATTCTGAAAACTACTGTATCTGAGTCACATATTGTTGAGATTGCTCTTATGCTGTCCAAGATTAAAGCTGGGTGTTGCAGTATTTGGAATTGTTCCTGTTGGATCTCAAACTCCTTTTTGTAAATAGGAAATGTAGGTAATTTTAGACGTGGAGGTGCTGCCAGTATCTCACGTGTTGCTTCTCAGGGGCCCAAACAGGCAAAGAGTCCATCAGAGCTGTAAAGTGGGTCAGTGATTAGGGGAGAAGAGGACCATGCCTTCTTCTGGGGTTACTGGATAATCTGAACACTTGTGTACCGGAGGTCCTTATAAGGATGGTTCCTGTTCCTTATTTCCATGATAGTATTCTATGTTTATGCATGAATTCACTCTAGACCCTTTTCGAGCAAGTGGTGAGATTAAAGGGGTTGTAAAGGTTTGTTTTTTATTTTCTAAATAGGTTCCTTTAAGCAAGTGCATTGTTGGTTCACTTACCTTTTCCTTCAATTTCACTTCTAAATGTTTTTTTTCATTGTCTGAATTTCTCACTTCCTGTTTCTCCTCAGTAAGCTGTACGGTAAGTACTGCTTCGTTTTAAAAAAAACTACCCGATTCCCCTTGACAAAATGAGCATGAATCTAATCTTAAATTTTTTTTTTAGGGTGAACTCCCGCTTTAAAGGGTAACTTCATTGGTCCTGTAAGTTGTGAGGTGGGGCTTCCATGGATTCCACTTGTTTTCCCAGCACATCCCACAGATGCTCAATTGAATTGAGATCTGGAGACTGTGGAGGTCAAATCAACACCTGAAACTCGTTGTTGTCTTTCTCAAACCATTCTTGAACAATGAGTAACAGGGGGCATTATCCAAGTGAAAGAGGCCACTTTTATCAGGGAATACTACAGTATTTCTATGAAGGGGTGTACGTGGTCAGCAACAATGTTTTAGGTAGTTGGTACATGTCAAGTAACAGCTACATGATTGGCAGGATCCAAGGTTTTTCAGTAGAACATTGCCCAAAGAATCGCACTGCCTCCTCCGGCTTGCCTTCCTCCCATACTGGATCTTGGCACCATCTCCTCCCCAGGTAAGGGATGCCCACACACCCGGCCATCCACATGGTGTAAAATAAAACGTAATTTATTAGACCTTACAACTTTGTTTCATTGCTCCATGGTTCAGTAGGAAGGCACTTTTAGCTGTTGACACGGGTCAGCATGGGTCTAGCCATTACAATTTGGCCCTTGTTAAAGTTGCTAAAATTTATAAAAAATGTTCTTTCAACACATCAAACTCAGGGACAACATGTTCACTGACTGCTTAATATTTTTCACCCACTTTCAGATGCCATTGTAGCAAGATAATTGATTAAATTCACTTTACCTGTCAATGATCTTAACGTGGTTGTAAAGGCTCAAGGTTTTTTTTACCTTCATGCATTCTATGCATTCTATGCATGAAGGTAAAAAACCTCCTGTGTGCAGCAGCCCTCCATAATACTCATCTGAACCCTCTCTTTATCCAGTGATGTCCACAAGAGTCTTGCCTCTCCGGGACTCACACTCCTGACTGGCTTTTGGCAGAAGTCAACCACAGAAAGTGAGCCAATCAGGAGATGGAGGGGGCAGGGCTAAGACCATGGCTCCATGTGTGAATTAACACGCCTACTTGGGTGCACCCACATCAAGCTGCTTGCTGTAGGGGCACCCAGCAGGAGGGAGGACTCAGGAGCGCTAGTGTGGGACCTGAGAAGTGGAGGATCCAGGCTGCTCTGTGCAAAACCACTGCACTGAGCAGGTAAGTATAACATGTTTGTTATTTTTTTACAAAAAAGTCAAGGCTTTATTATTGCTTTAAAGTGGTTGTAAACCCTTAACAACCACTTTTAGCTACAGGTAAGCCTGTAATAAGGCTTACTTGTAGCTACCCCGGATATCTTCTAAACCTGCACGGTTTAGGAGATATTCCCTGTTCCCTGCATGTGCCGATGTGATTAGCACATGCGCACTGAAGCAATGGCACGTACATCCAGACGCATCAGTGAGTGTGCCGTTACTGGGGGCATGCACGGGAGTGAAATCATTGCGACTCTGGCCAATCACAGCGCTGGAGCCTGCGATACCCAGAAGTAACACCAGGAGTGATGTCGCTGGCCGGAGGGGGGTACGAGGACCGCTGTGGGGGCTTCGATGTAAGGTAAGTAATTCATAATGAGCTAGAATGCTATGCATTTTTTTTTGTTTTAGTTTTTTTAAGGTTTACAACCACTTTAATGTTATGGCTGATCAGTGTATTCAGCATATACACCTAACACATGTAATACTAATCTCAGAGCTCCTATTAGTGGATCATCAAGCTTAGTTTAGCTTAGCAAGCTTACACTTGTCAGGCTTAAGATACTGTACATCTGCACAGGGTGTCCAGCAGTGTCAGGTTTCTATGGTAGTGAGCCCTTGTAGAAAGCCAACTCGGGGTTCCCCAGGGAACAGAGTCTAAGTGCCAGCCTGCTTCTTCACCAGGGCCTCTGATGGTGGGAATAGACTTGCAGCAAACTGGAACTATGTCGCCTCCCGTAGGTACGCCCCGGTTGAAAATGCACAGACCACTCCCATGTGCAGAGTACAGTTAATCAGGAGACAGAATCCGGAAAAAGAGCTCAAGTCAGGGCAGGTGGCAGGCAAGCATCAATGGTAGACGGAGCACGGGCAGTCAGGCACAAATACAAGTAATACAAGGCATCCAGGAGCACAGAGGAACTAAACTAGGAAGTTGCAAAGGCAACCCGGGCTGTACTGAGCATGTCTATATAAAGGAAAGTGGACTGGGAGGCAGGTTAGGAAGGGATAGAAAGGGAAAGGGATATACATGTAGAGTTAATCAGGCAACGCCCATAAGCGAACACAGAAGCCAGCAGCACATGTGAATTTAATTACAGATCTAGCAGAACTACAGCAGCAAGGAATTAAGAATTTCACAAACAGAAAACTGCAGGCTAGACCATGACTAGTAGCCTTCTTTTCTTCTTGGCTCTATGAATACTCGTTCTATGCCCCACTACAGCCCCTGTCTTGTAGGAGGATGTGGGTAGGGTTAGCTCTATTGCTCCCACCTACCGGGGTTTTTTTTCTGCTGTTTTTTTTATCAGATGTATCATGGCTTTTAGAAAATAACGGTCTTATCGAGTCATCAAAACAATTACATCCTGCTTATCTACTAAAAAGTTAAAACCACCACCCTGTGTCACCAATGACTGTCTGAGACGTGCATATCAGTTCATATTAATTGATTCACATCTTGTACTAGTTTTAATTGTACATGAGGTCATTATGTTGATTTTTGTACATTCCTCAGTCTAAGATCTCATGTCAGGCGACCTCTAGTTCCTTACTGACTTTTCTTCATTAGTCGACTAAAAAAAAATCACTCATTATTTTGTAGCTTTCTTGCACTATCTTCAAATGCCATAACAACATCCTCGAGGGAATCTCCAAATTGTGTCCAGCAGCCTCAGCATTTTTGTTAGCGCATTCCATATATCAAAGTGCTCATGAACTGTAAGTTGAGTTGACCTATCAACAATGCATGCCAACTTGTTATGTAATATAATTTTTTTTTAGCTGATCAGATGTAGATTTGTGCGGACTGTGTTATTGTGTTATTTGGTAAATCACCAGGTAGCCTTTACATTTTTAGTATCTTTTTTAGAAGTTGCTCATGCCTAGCATAATAAGCCCATATACATAAAATGCCCCTACAGCAGGGGGCACAGGGGCAAGGCTCCCTCTGCAAAATTCAGTCTCAAGATTGCATTGTAACAATTCCTATCTTAATCGATAATGTAACAAAGCGCTCTTAAAAAACAAGCTGGACTGATCAGAACATATGATGCTGCCTGCTAACGTATTGGCACATTTAATCACATTCCTCCAAGGAAAGAAGTGCCTAAGGGCATAAGCAGAATGCTGCTGCATGTGCCTGGACACAGGAAGAGAGCATGAAGAACAGTAGTGGAAACAGAGAAATGAGCATAGCAGACAAGAAGGAGAAATCAAAGAGAGCAGCAGGATGCACAGCAGAAAAAGCAGAGGAGAAGCTGCTCGAAGTATGCACCAGTATGCATGTAAGGGCCCTTTCATACGGACGGACTGATCGGGTCTGATCTGCCTGTTTCCAGGCAGACCGGATTGGACTCTCCAGTCTCCACTATGGAGAGGTGCTTGTCAACGGACTTGTGTCCACTGACACCCGCCAACATCCAATCAGATCCTGTCCACTAAAAACAGACAGATGAGGATCCATTCTCCATCCATCTGGTGGATCGGAATGGCAGCCCATAGAGGAGAGAAGACTGTGTCTGTGTCCTTTCTGCATAAGTGGAGTGGACACAAACCAGCCATCTGCCTGCTCAGCAGGGGTCAGTGAACAGATTCCCCGCTGAGCAGGCGAACTCCGAAAGAGCCTGCCTCGTGTGTAAGGGGCCTAAGGGATACCAAAAGCAGGAATCCAGCAGAGATGACCATATCAGTGGGCTACACCTTACGGAATCAGGAACAAGACCAAGTATGAGTAAATAAAGTTTATTAACAGAAATAGGACCCTTCCAACACCAACAAATCATAAGTAATGTAAAAATAAAAAATAAACATGATAGTGCAGGAAACCCTGAACAACAACTCAACTAATGAACACTATAGTATGTACAAAATGGAGGAAGCTCACATGAACAGGGCACGATCAGAACTGGGAACAAGTGTAACAAAGCAGGATACAGGGTACTGGATGAGTGGAACAGGATACTGGATACTAGATGCAGGGTACAGGGTACTGGAAGCGGGTCACAGGAAACAGGGTAGGTAGAACATTGAAACACCAATCTTCATTAAGGGAGGGATTAAATACCTTCCCAGCAACCAGTATTAGATGGTCCCTAATAACTAGGATAAGCTGGCTGCTGGAAGACACCTGCTGGTGGCCCCCAGAACTGCGTGCTTTGGCTCCGAGAACAACAGTGCCACCAGCAGGTGGACCAGGACCTGACACAAATCCTGAGAATGTAGCTTGTTACTTGATCAGGCACCGCAACTGACTGTGCAGCAGATGATTCATGTATGTTTGGGTGAATAACCAGGATGGTCCCGAATTTACGCCTGCAAGGATACAAGCTACTGAGTTTATATTTCTAATTCCATTCTTGTCTCCAAGCCTGCAATGGCTATACATACTGAACCAAGAGAATTAGATTGTGTCAATGAAACATGTGACAATCTGTCCTAAGAGAGGCTTGCTGCATTTAGTTGCAAGGGAATAGAACACTTAGTTGGCTTACTGACGTAAAGCCCTTCTATAGACAAATATGCCAATTGACAATGATTGTTTTTTATATAAAACCTTTCCAACAAGGTTTTTTTTTAGTCTGCAGTCATATGACCCTCCAGTGGTGCCCCTTCCAGGAGCGGAGACCATTAATCCACCATTTCCAAATGGTTTTGTTGCTGTCCCTCATTTTGATGTCATCAAGCCAAATCTTCAGGACTTGTGAAGACCCCACTGATGGGCAGCCAATAGAAATGTAGATGCCTTCTATCTTGTCTTTTTCAAACTTTTTGTCAGCAATATCCTAAATGTGTACCCAGATGGCTATAAATGTTAGAGTGTACAGGCGCCCCCGACTTGTCATATTTAAACCTTTTAATTTCAAGTAAGTATCTAGGAATTCTTTACAGTGTTGAGATATATTTTTCATACAACCTCCTTTTTGGTTGCTATGCATAAGCGAAAAACTTTTTGAAACGGTAGCTCTAGGTTCCTAATTTATTTATTTTTTCTTCTCGTTCTTTTGAGTACTCACTATGGTCGCCTAAGTGCTCGTGGCCTGTGGTATTTCCCGCTGTGGTTGCTTCCCCTCTGCCCCCTATCCCCTTAGTGTTTCCATCTACACACAGGGACATAGGGTCTCTGGTGGTAAGTCCTCCTGCTCCTTGGTGGATCTGTCAACAATGGAATTCCTGTGATATTTATCTATGCGCTGTTTGATGTATATTTATTTATATTTATTTTTTATGTTTGTATAGTTGCTTCTTCTGTCTGTGGTTATACATCCCCTGATGAAGCTGAGAGGTGAAACATGCCGGGATAATGTATGATCACTCAAATAACCACTATCTGTGACTTACTCCGTAATGAATGACCCTTGGTGATTGATCACCTATTTTAATAACAATTTTTGTAAATTTAAAAATAAACGATATGTAATTTTTACCTATTGTTTTCGAGTTTCCACTGTTATTATACTATATGGTTAATGCACCACTACAGTCCCATCCTCTTCCTTCTTTTTAAAAATTGTAATTTCTTAAATGAAGTGCATCTATTTTGGTGTCTACCCTTAGTCAGACAAAAAATGTAAAATGTAATGCCGCGTACACACGATCGGTCCGTCCAATGAGAACGATCTGATTAAAAAAACGATCGTGTCAGAACGCGGTGACGTAAAACACAACGACGTGCTGAAAAAAAACTAAGTTCAATGCTTCCAAGCATGCGTCGACTTGATTCTGAGAATGCGTGGATTTTTAACCGATGGTCATGCCTACTAACGATCGTTTTTTTTTCTATCGGTTAGGAATCCATCGGTTAACCTATGGATAATGGGGCCCACACACGATCGGTTTGGTCCGATGAAAACGTTCCATCAGACCGTTCTCATTGGTTTGACCGATCATGTGTACGCGGCATTAGAGTATGTTTCTGACACTCATTAGAACTGCAGAAATCAGAGTGGGGGGCAACAGAGTGTGTTCAATATTACCAAACATGTCCAGCTGACTTCCTTACGACTAGCTATACCTTAAGCTGGATAAATTGGAACTTTCAGAGTCATAACATTGATTCTGTCAAGGGACTAGGAATGCGAATAACAGCCTATCTTTTATCTCTACTAATTTGGCATTTAGATCCTCTTAATCACATCAACCTCCCTCCAAAAAAAATAAGTTTAATGAACAACTATGTTATTTCATTGTGTTAACAGTAAGACATGTTGAGCACAGACAAGCATCTCAGTGTCTTTGGTCGTGACAAAAAAATATAGATTTCTGATCACACTTCTGCCTAAATTGGGAGTCTCCAGGGATGTAAAAAGTAAGACTAAACCTACGCATTTCAACTTCTTTGATATTTTGTCATACCAGGAAGCCCATTATCCGAAAGCCCTTTCTTCAGCATGCTGATGAGATGCCTTTAAGCTTTTTTAATTGTCCTGTCAAAGTGACAATTATAAAACTAATCATTACGAAGACAATACAGCATACAATGAATGGCACAGCAACTGCGCTTTTTATATAATTAAGGACTTTAATGAGCTGGAGGCTACAGAAATGGACCCGATCTAGTTAATTAAGGAACAGCCATATACAGCGTGAAGAAATTTTACTTGCAACAAAGCATTTCTTTTGAACCACGGAAAAATGTTGTGGCATATTTATAAAGCAGTGAGTATTTTATTTAACATTTGTTTGCTACTTATTCACCACTGAACGCCTGCCAGACTACTACAGGTAGTAATAAAGTGCATGTGTCACCCATGTGTTTGCTAAATGAAATGCCATTCACTCTACCGTTTTTAAATAAGAATTCTGTATATCAGTAACATTTATTGTATTGATACAACAAAAGTTAGAGTTCCCAAATTCAATTAGACATGTGCATTCGTTTTCGTCAGATTGCATTTTCGTCCGAATTTCAGGTATTTTAGCACAGAGGGCTAAAACAGAAAGATCCGACATAAACAAATGCTTTATTTTCGTTTTCGTTGCGGTCGAATGTGCCTAACCTTAACTCTATTAGTCCAATATTATTCTACATAAAGAAAAAAGATTCGACATTATAGAGACATGAAGAAGAGTCAACATAGAGAGAAAAGATTGGACATAGAGAGAAAAGATTGGACATAGAGAGAAATGATTGGACATAGAGAGACATGAAGATTGGACATAGAGACATGAAGAGTCAATTTTTTTTTTATTTTTTTTTAAAGATTCTTTTGAATCTTCTTTTTTTCTTAGAACATTCGACAGACACCATAAGCCTTCAATGACAGATTCAACCTAAATTTGGATTTTCGGACGAATGCATTTTTTTAACGAAAAACGAAATAATTAAAACCAATTTCGGGAGTAACTAAATACATTTATTTTTCGTACGAAAACAAAATTACGAAACAAAATATTTCAGTGTGCACATGTCTAGTTTCAATATGGTATTGAACATATTCTATTGGTGATGATGAATTTAATTTTCATTAGTGATTAACCATTGATTCCTATGTAGGACTTGCAGCATCGCATTGTTGCACACTAGGGATAAGGTTTCTGGTTTGCTGCCACCCTGTGGGCCTGAAATCGTCAAGCAATCAGCAGTGTTTAATCGCTCATTTCTCAGTGTTAGGCCCCTTGCACACTGGGGCGTTTTTCATGCGGTACAGCGCTAAAAATAGCGCTGCTATACCGCATGAAAAATCATGCCCTGTAGTGTTCAATGTGAAAGCCCGAAGGCTTTCACATTGAAGCGGTGCGCTAGCAGGAGCGCACCAAAAGTCCTGCTAGCCGCATCTTTACCGCAGTATAGGAGCGGGGTGTTCACCGCTCCTATACCGCGCCTTCCCATTGAAATCAATGGGAAAGCGCGGTATTAACCCTTTTTCGGCCGCTAGCGGGGGTTAAAACCTCACCGCTAGCGCCCGAATATCGCGGTAAATACGACAGTATAGCCGCGCTACAAATAGCGCGGCTATACCGTCACCGCGGCTGCACGCCTCAGTGGGAAAGCTGCCTTAGAGTCGGCAGGGGGACAGATGCAGCATCAAACTAATGCTGCATCCACCTAGGTAAGTATGATTCTTAAATAAACACAAATCCCACATTTCAACAAAAATTTGAGAGCTGGTTCTCAAATTTTCCGACAACAAAATCTATTCTCGTAAATTCCGGTCGTGTTTAGACAATTCCGACACAAAAAAAAAAAAAAGCATGCTCTGAATTTAAGTACGAGACCGAAGCGCTTGGTCTGGTAAAAATAGCGTTCGTAATGGAGATTAGAATGGAGGCAGAAAAGCGTGAATCGTCTCTCACCAAACTTTTACTAAACTGGTACACACGATCAGATTTTCCACGGACAAATCATAGGACTTTTGTCTGAAGGGCGCTGTCCAGGAATTTGTCTTGCATACAAACGGCACACAATTGTTGGCCAACAAACACAAAACAATGTGGTTATTCTGCTCTTTGACGCCACCCTTTGGGCAACTTCTGCTTATGTTGTGTTATGGTGAGCATTGCTTCTGAGCATGCGTGTTTGTACTTTAGAGTTTTGTCCCATGGACTTCTGTACACACGATCGGATAACCTGACAAAACACATTTGTTGTCGGAAATTTTGAAAGCATGCTATCCAACATTTGTTGGCGGAAAATCCAACAACAATTGTCCGATGGTGCATACAAACGGTCAGATTATCCGACAACAGCTTGTCATCACACAATTCCCGTCAATAAATCTGATCGTGTGTATGAGGCTTAAAGGAACACTAAAGTTACATTTTTTTTTTTTGTAAAATAACAAACATGTAATAATTACCTCCACTGTGTAGCTCGTTTTGCACAGAGTGTCCCCGAACCCTGTCTTCTGGGGTCCCTCGGCGGCTGTCTCGGCTTCTGCTCACAAGAGCTTTCCACCTTCATGCGAGCGAGGTGGAAAAGCTTTTGTGGGCACGCTGCCGTGATACAGCGGTGGGCATAGCCGCCGACTGTATCACTCGGCCCCTCCCCCCGACACGCCGTGTCATCGGATGTGATTGACAGCAGCTCCAGCCAATGGCTGCGCTGCTATCGATCAGTCCAGCCTAGCCAATCAACGGCCAGGCTGGGAACCGAAGAGGATCACAGGGACACGCGCGGGACTTTCGAGGGGTGAGGTAAGAAAAACGGGGGTTCAGGGGGGGCCGGTACCGTCGGATGTTTTTTCACCTTAATACATAGGATGCATTAAGGTGAAAAAACATTTACCTTTACGACCCCTTTAAGATTTACATCATAAATAACTGGAATCTGCAGGGCCAGCAAAGGCAAGTCTAGAGCCTGCAAATGTGCCAAGACTTGCCTGCTTTTATGGATATGCTCCGCAATGTTTTTCTATTATTTTCCAGCATGTTTTGCATTGACCCAGCAGTAAGCAAATAATTTTCTTCCCAAAGGTCACCTAAAGGATATATTAATAAATTCAGTACTGTGTCCATAAAAGTCATTTTACTATTGCAGAAGCTCTATGCGAAGTGCAGATTACGGTATATTATGATACTTTGTTCTCTGTTTGCATTTTTGTGGCATCAGTAAGTGGCTGTGGGAGTTCTATTGGGAAGACACAAGGAGCTTTAACACGATTGATATGAGCAATATTAACATTGGGAAGCAGTTATATGGAGCAATAGGAGATGTTATGAAGCAATTTAATGTTGCAGAAATTATCAAGCCAATTTTTTTGGCCTTTTTCTGTCATTCCCTACCCAGTTCTTTTTACGCAGAATGTATTGTTTTTTGAAGTTTATGTTTTCCTTTTTCTTGTTCTTCGTTCATGAGTGCAAGCTTAATGTAAATAGGCATATCAACTAAAAAAATTTTTTTTTACTTTTTTTATCTAGTGTGCTATGTATGTGAGGGCAGCCATATATATTTTACCTTTACTGTTGGAAGATAAAATGTTGGGAAGTGTTAAAAAATATAATAACGACTTAACAAATCTTGTCCTTCCCTGATAACGACATAAATCCTGGTAATGTAGCACCTTGTACATCTTTTTTTATTATAAAGCTGAGGCTGCCAAGAGTAGAACTATAGACATGGCAGACCACGTACTGCTATGGGGCCTGGAGCTACAGGTATCTGGCTATACAGCCATAGCCAAAAGTTTTGAGAATGACACAAATACTAATTTTCACAAAGTCTGCTGCCTCCGTTTTTGAGATGGGAAATTGCATATACTCCAGAATAGACATGTGCACAGCAAAAATTTTCGTTTATTTCTGTTTCGTTTCTGTTCGTTTATCGTGATTCGTAACGAGTCGTAACTTCGTAAGAAGTTAGCTATCGTATTCGTACTCTTTGGTATTTTCGTAACACTTTTTTTTCCGTTTCCGTTTTTTTCTGTTAGTTTATTTTTCGTCAAATCGAGATTAGTATTTTCGTTATATTTTGTATTCTGCCGCGTTCGTATTTTTAAAATGATTTTATTCGTTCCTTCGTTTTTACGTTGGTTTAATTTTCGTTGTTTTGCTATTCGTATTTACATTATATTTTTCGTCATGCTGCGTTCGTATTTTCTTAAGAAATATATCTTCGTTGCTTTATGATTATTCGTATTTTCGTGTCTAATTTCCTTTGATTGTAAAAACGTACTTTTGTAGATTTTATTGCATTCGTAATTCTGTTAGAATACATTTTACGTTTATTCGACACACTACTCGTCGTAATTTTGTAATTCGTACTTTACTGTGATTGACTTGACTGTCTTAGTTAGCACACACACCCTGTCTAGAATGAAGTCTGACGTAGAAGAAAACTAAAATATGTCAGATATTACAAATACAAATCTAGAAATTAGATGCACTGCAGTCTAACACAGAAAAAGACACAAGGAGCCAGGAGGTAATGAGAAAGAAGCTCATTGGGGGAAGGAACAAACCTCTTCAGAGGAAAGGGACAGCGCTCAGTGGCTATTGGTCAATGTCAAGAAATATTTCAGTACTAACGAAAGCTAATTTACATTATTTCGTATTTTCGTTGTTTTCATTTCCGTTTTCCGAAGATTCGTAATTTATTTTTCGTTAGTTTTGATTTTCGTTTTTTATTCTTTGTTCGGCATTTCTGTTGTTTTCTTTTCGGTCTTCGAATATTAGTAAGTTTGCATTTTCGTTGATTTTGTTTTTTGTAATTTTTTTTTTTTGGGTTCGGTATTTTCGTTGTTTCTATGTTTTCGTTTCTTTCTTATTTCGTATCTTCGTTGTTTTCCATATTCGTTATTTTGAAAATATCGTTATTCGTTATTAATTGCGCTAAACCGTTCTTTCATTCGTATGTTAACGAATCAACTAAAATAACGAAAATTGACGGAAAACGTATTCGTAACTTAAAAAATTGCACATGTCTACGCCAGAATGTTATGAAGAGTGATCAGACGAATTGCAATTAATTGCAAAGTTCTTCTTTGCCATGAAAATTAACTTAATCCAATAAAAAGAAATTCCACTGCATTTGTGAAGAAGGCTTCAGGGTGCCCAAGAAAGTCCAGCAAGCGCCAGGATCATATCCTAAAGAGGATTCAGCTGTGGGATCGGAGTGCCACCAGTGCAGAGCTTGCTCAGGAATGGCAGCAGGCAGGTGTGAGCGCATCTGCACACACAGTGAGGCAAAGACTTTTGGAAGATGGCCTGGTGTCAAGAAGGGCAGCAAAGAAGCCACTTCTCTCCAAAAAAAACATCAGGGACAGATTGATCTTCTGCAGAAAATATGGTGAATGGACTGCTGAGGACTGGGGCAAAGTCATATTCTCCGATGAAGCCTCTTTCCGATTGCTTGGGGCATCAGGAGAAGAAAAGGTGAGCGCTACCATCAGTCCTGTGTCATGCCAACAGTAAAGCATCCTTAGACTATTCGTGTGTGGGCATGGGTGTCCGCTGAATTTTTTTCAGAGGGGGGCGATTCGGCAGCGGCGATACAGTCGCATTTTACCTTTTCTTCAAACCTCTAGCGCGGGTCAAAAGCGCCCCCCCCCCCACGTTAAAATGTAAAAACACCCCACTGTGCCCCCTGTATCTTTCAATATCTCTTTGTCACTACTGTGTACCCTCTCTCCACAACTGCACCTCTGGACCCCCTTTACATTACACAGCACCCTGCATCACTGGCCCCCTTTACATTACACAACACCCTACATCACTGGACTTCTTTACATTACACAGCACCCCTTTCCCTTAATTGAAACACTACACTATATTGACAGTATATTTATTTCAGGTCTAAAAGAGGAACCTTTCGGAATGAGCGACAAATGGATTTGATTCCAGAAGAGGGACAGGCACTCTTAATAAGGGACAACTAGAGGTGAGGGGAGCGCTGCAGTCACTGCTTAAATCGGCCCCAGGGCGAGTTCGGCCCTGCTCCTGGCTCTCCCTGACGATTCTAGGGGGGGCAAACGACCCCCCTTGCCCTATGGAGCGGATGCCCATGTGTGTGGGGTTGCTTCTCATCCAAGGAAGTGGGTTCACTCACAATTTGCCCAAAAACACAGCCATGAATAAAGAATGGTACCAAAACATCCTCCAACAGCAACTTCTTCCAACAATCCAACAACAGTTTGGTGAAGAACAATGCATTTTCCAGCACGATGGAGCACCGTGCCATAAGGCAAAAGTGATAACTAAGTGACTCGGGGACCAAAACTTTGACATTTTGGGTCCATGGCCTGGAAACTCCCCAGATCTTAATCCCATTGAGAACTTGTGGTCAATCCTCAAGAGGCGAGTGGACAAACAAAAACCCACTAATTCTGACAAACTCCAAGGCCTGGTACACACGATAGGATTGATCCGCGGATACGGTCCGCCTGACCGTATCCGTGGATAAATCCTCTGAGGATTTTGATCCGATGGAGTGTACACACCATCGGATCAAAATCCGCGCCGAATTCCCATCGCGGTGACGTGTCGCGCCTTCGTCGCCGCGACGTGCGCGACGCTGTCATATAAGGATATCCACGCATGCGTCGAATCATTACGACGCATGCGAGGGATGGGTTCGGACGGATTGATCCGGTGAGTCTGTACAGACCACCGGATCGATCCGCTGGAGCCGATTCCAGCAGATAGATTTGTTAGCATGTCTACAAATTTTTATCTGCTGGAAATCGGAACGTACACACCAGGGGATCTATCCGCTGAAACCGATCCGCTGAGATTTTTCAGCGGATGGATCCTCTCGTGTGTATGGGGCCTAAGAAGTGATTATGAAAGAATGGATTGCTATCAGTCGGGAATTTGCCCAGAAGTTGATTGAGAGCATGCCCAGTCGAATTGCAGAGGTCCTGAAAAAGACGGGCCAACACTGCAAATACTGACTCTTTGCATAAATGTCATGTAATTGTCGATAAAAGCCTTTGAAACGTATGAAGTGCATGTAATTATATTTCCCTATATCACAGAAACAACTGAAACAAAGATCTAAAAGCAGTTTAGCAGCAAACTTTGTGAAAACTAATGCCACATACACACCATCACTTTATGTGATGAAAAAAAACGACATTTTCTGTGAAGTAAAAAACAACGTTTTTGAAACTTCAATTTTCAAAGACGAAGTTGCCTACACACCATCGTTTTTTCACAATGCTCTAGCAAAGCGAGGTTACGTTCACCACGTTTTTCCATTGAAGCTCGCTTCATAACTAGCTTCTGGGCATGCGCGGGTGTAAAAACGTTGTTTTAAACGTCGTTTTTTGCTACACGCGGTCAATTTCTGTGAAGTAAAAAACGACGTTTTGAAAAACGACACATAAAATTGAAGCATGCTTCAATTTTTTTTTGTCCTTTTTTACAAGACATAAAACGACGTTTTCCCCCAAAACACACGGTCATTTAAAGTGACGTTTTTAAAAACGTCGTTTTTTTTTCATCACATAAAGTGATGGTGTGTACGCGGCATGATATTTATGTCATTCTCAAAACTTTTGGCCACAAGTGTACAGTGATTTATGCAAGTAGCAATTTGTCAAATACATTCGAAAAAAATAAATATTATATAATGTTCTGGGAACCTCTATATGATTGCCACATAAACACCAAATAATTTCTCCCAAAGACTCTTTTTAGCCTGCTATGTAATAGCAAAGACTGAGTGCATTTAATCGTGTTCTGGATTTCAAAGACATTATTTGGCTTTTACTGTACTGCAAGAAGAGTGCTGCCATGCACTGCCAGCTAATACTTTTGGCATCGTTCATCTTCTGGGAACTGTCAGCAAAGGCCTCTTAACCACTTAAGACCCGGATCATTATGCAGCTTAAAGACCTGGCCACCTTTTTCGATTCGGCACTGTGTCGCTTTAACTGACAATTACGCGGTCGTGCGACGTGGCTCCCAAACAAAATTGGCGTCCTTTTTTTCCCACAAATAGAGCTTTCTTTTGGTGGTATTTGATCACCTTTGCGGTTTTTCGTTTTTGCGCTATAAACAAAAATAGAGCGACAATTTTGAAAAAAATACAATATTTTTTACTTTTTGCTATAATAAATATCCCCAAAAAAGATATAATTTTTTTTTTATTCTTCTACATATGTTTGGTAAAAAAAAAATCGCAATAAGCATTTATTGATTGGTTTGCGCAAAATTTATAGCGTCTACCAAATAGGGAATCGTTTTATTGCATATTTTTTTTTCTAGTAATGGCGGCGATCAGCGACATTATGGCGGACACATCGGACACTTTTGACACTATTTTGGAACCATTGTCATTTTTACAGCGAATAGTGCTATAAAAATGCACTGGTTACTGTAAAAATAACACTGGCAGTGAAGGGATTATCCAGGAGGGGGCGCTGTAGGGGTTAAGTGTGCCCTGATTTGTGTTTCTTACTGTGGGGAGGCGTGGCTGGGCGTGTGACGTTGCTGATTGTCGTTCCCTATGACAGGGAACAGACGATTAGTGTCAGTCTCACTAGGAAGCATGGGTAGAGGTTTGTTTACCTCTCCCTGTTTTAAAAGATTAAAACCGCAGAGGTGATCAAATACCACCAAAAGAAAGATCTATTTGTGGGAAAAAAGGATGCCAATTTTGTTTGGAAGCCACGTCGCATGACTGTGCAATTGTCAGATAAAGCGACGCAGTGCCGAATCGCAAAAAGGGGCCTGGTCCTTTAGCTGCAAAATAGTCCGGGGGTTAAGTGGTTAAACAGACCACAATTAACATATATAAGACAAATAACAAAAATTCAAGGTGATAAAAACAAACACATGTGTTGGGGGCAGATGTGAAAACAGCTGAAAGGGAAAACTATCAACTGACAGAGCTACCAACGCGTTTCGAAAACACACAGTGCAGATCTTCAGGGACTAAAAGGGCTTGCAACTTCCAAAACTGTGGCTTAAGTCTCAAGAGTAGGTGTTCCACCCGAACCGTAGAAGTAACTCAACAAATGAAGAGAGCAAATACCACAATAAGCACTCGAAGGGAGTACAATTGGGCGATAGATTTGACTGCAATATGTCTCAAATCTCATTATCACAGAACAGGAAATATTCATCCTCCAGAGGCGTATCATGTCAATAATAGACACAGTCTCAGTCTCTATATACAAGCGTCCAAAAATAACCAGCCGGTTACATAGGGGTCTATCATATGGCTAGGGTCCCCATATAGTCTTGTAAATGGAGTGGGATAGTATGGCTCATTCCGTCTGCCAGGTGGAAAAAAGAGAGAGGCTGCTAGAGGGTCTGTTAATGCTGGCTGCCAGGAGATCTATTGTTGCTGGTGGGGGGTCTACTAATGCTGGGGTGGATCAATTGTTGCTTGGGGGGTACTTTATTGTAGGGGTCTATTGTTGCTGGGGAAACTATTGTTGAAAGGGGGGTGGATAGTTGCTGGCTGCAGGGGATATATTTTACAGCTTATCATTGACAAATTCCGTACAAATAACTTTGCACCGTAAAATGATACTTGGTTCTGTATTCTCTAAAAGGGGTGGACTTTTATACTTTTATTTTGCTGATTAACAAATTGTGCTGGCTGCTTATATCACTGTTGATAACATTATTAAGTAGCGCGGATATTGACCTGTTCTTCATAAAGATTCATATCCCCATTGGACCTGGAGCTGGGATATGAGCAATGTTGGAGCCTGTGCATTGCACCCATAACGCACCCAGACTTCAATGAAAACAATTAAACTAATGCACTTTTTATTCTTTTATTAATGCTGGATACATTTTTTTTTATAATTATTATTATTATTTTTTAAAAGGTAGACTATGCCTTTAACCACTTGCTTACTGGGCACATATACCCCCCTCCTGCCCAGGTGAAATTTCAGCTTCCGGCACTGCGTCGCTTTAACTGACAATTGCGCGGTCGTGCGATGTGGCTCCCAAACAAAATTGACGTGCTTTTTTACCCACAAGTAGAGCTTTCTTTTGGTGGTATTTGATCGCCTGTGCAGTTTTTTATTTTTTGCGCTATAAACAAAAAAGAGCGACAATTTTGAAAAAAAAAACAATATTTTTTACTTGTTGCTATAATAAATATGGCAATTTAAAAAAAAAAAAAACCATTTTTTGTTCTCAGTTTAGGCCGATACGTATTCTTCTACATATTTTTGGTAAAAAAAAAAAAAAAAATCGCAATAAGCGCAAAAGTTATAGCGCCTACAAAATAGGGGACAGAATTATTATTTTTTATTATTTTTTTTTTTACTAGAAACGGCGGCGATCTGCAATTTTTATTGGGACTGCAACGTTATGGCGGACACATCGGACACTTTTGACAAATTTTCGGCGCCATTCACATTTATACTGCGATCAGTGCTATAAATATGCACTAATTACTGTATAAATGTGACTGGCATTGAAGGGGTTAACACTAGGGGGTGAGGAAGGGGTTAAATATGTTCCCTATATAGTGTTCTAACTGTAGGTGGGGGGGGGGGGGGGTGACCGATCTGTGTCCCTATGTACAAGAGACACAGATCGGTCTCCTCTCCAGAGACAGGACGATGTCTCTGTGTGAGCCGGCAATGACAGATGATCTCATATGTTTACATATGAGATCATCTCTCATTGGCCACACAGATCACATCGCAAACGGCCACTCTGATTGGCCGTTCGCGGCGATCTGTAATTGGCTGTGTCCAAGGGACACGGCCAACACAGAGTTTCCCCGCTGCGCGCTCTGGAGCGCGCGCGGGGAACGCCCAAAGGGCGGACGTCAATTGACGTCTAGTTGGATTTTGAGATCCGCGCTGTAGCCGTCATTTGACTATAGCGCGGGTCTCAGGAGGTTAATAGCCTTTTTGGCAAAGTTAATGTAGTTTCATATATATTTTTACAGTATTAAAGTGTTACTTTTCCATTCAATGATTTTTTTACATTTAATATAACCTGGCTGTAAAAAAAAATGCATTTAAATTGGTATTTTATTACACCTGTATAATCTTTTTACACATGTATCGCATCCACTTCTAAATGGTTATATAGTGCGTGTTGCCATTAGGGTAGGTTGCGGTTTTGTTTGATCATCTGCCATCAATGAACTAGAAAATATTATATACTACAGCTTTTAGTTCTTCATTGTGAGAAGGCAGTTCTGCTTTAATTAAGGAGGGTGATAGGAACCCATGCCAGTGTTGAACAAGCTGCCAATAGCAGCCAGTAAACACGTACAGTATGTGGTAATAAATCTAGGCTTCACATCTTACTCTATAAATGAAACTATGAGACGGGGTGTACATTAGTGGTTTCTTTGTTAGGCATGGCATTGGACGGCCACAATACGCTTCAGGTTGGGGTCAGGGCTATGGAACTTTCAACAAATTCTCCTGCTGTTAGGCCCTGTTGGTTGCTGTGGCAACAATGGTCTACGGGCAGCAGCACTGGATGCTTGTTCATTATTTACCTGTAACTCGGGAGCTCTTCTCTTGTTCAACTGTGTGAGGAAAGTTTCTCAGAGAGGGAATGTTTGGAGGGAGAGATGTATTGGAAAAGAAACAGGCTATGGTAACGCAACAAAAACAACAGTTTTATGCATACAGACCAGCATTTTGACATCAGTCCGGAGGTGCCTCAGTGATAAAGCTCTGTAGATAAGACTAAACAAGTTATCAATGAATGGTGCTACGTATGGGATCATAAGTTCCTTGCATTTAGTAGAGATGTGCTGAACACCCCCCTGTTCGGTTCGCACCAGAACTCCCGAACAGGAGAAATGTTCTAACCCGCACCCCAGAAGCCCATAGGAGCCGATCAGGAAAAATTAGTGCCCGTTTTGAAGGCTTATATGCAAATAATTGGCCATAAAAGTGTTACAGGGGTCTGGGTACTGCCCCGGGTGACAAGTATCAAGAACAAATGTTATTTTTGACAGTGCTTATTAAGGCAAGGGGCGGGGCCACCCAGCTACCCAGCTATGTCACCCAGTGGCACTGCCCCTTTCTGACATCACCCTGACCCAAAGCACCCAACCCCCATTTTGAGGGCATGTGGCCTAGTATGGTTGGGGGGGGGGGGGGGCTCGCTCGTCCCCTCCCCTTTCCTGTCCTGGCAGGCTTTATAGACAAAAAAAGATGTTTGGACAGCCGCACTCCAGAACAAAAATTCCTCCATAGCTTGAGCTATGACTAAGCACTAAGCACTAGTGCGAAACGTGTCAGTAGTGTGTCCTATTTTCTTGCTGTGGCTTGTAGTGATTTTTATCCTATTTTACTAATAAAGTCAACAAAAGGAATTTTTTCAGGAGTGCGGCTGTCCAAACATCTTTTTTTTTCTTTTGCTATACGCATTGCCAGCACCCTTGGTCTCTGAGATTAGGTTGATTATTAAAGCACATCCACCTGGAGCAGTTTCCTCCCTTTCCCTACCTGCCGGGCTGCATGCTCGGAGTCTAGTATGGATTTTGGGGGGGGGGGGGGGTACCCTACACCATTTTTTAGATAAAAATGTTTTTAAAATACATTTTTATTCAGCTGTCAGTGGGGAAACCCGTTGACAGCTGATGATTCATTGGTTGTTAAGGAAGTCCCGGCCGGCTTCCCGGCCCTGTTCGTTCACAACCAGCTTACACTTCACCTTAAAGCGGGGGTTCACCCTATAAACCCCAAAAAAAAAAATGTTTTTCTTCTACCATAAAATCAGGCATTGTAGCGCGAGCTACAGTATGCCTGTCCCGATTTTTTTATCCCCGTACTCACCGTGTACTCGTACATCGAATATACCGACTCCCCTCGGGGAATGGGCGTGCCTATGGAGACGGAGGATGATTGACGGCCGGCTCTGGCGCGTCACGCTTCTCCGGAAATAGCCGAAATAGGCTTGGCTCTTCACGGCGCCTGCGCATAGCCTGTGCGCAGGCGCCGTGAAGAGCCGAGACCTACTCCGGCTGTCTTCCGGGAGAGTGACGTGCCAGGGCCGGCCGTCAATCATCCTCCCTCTCCATAGGCACGCCCATTCCCCGCGGGAGCCGAAATCTATAATGTACGATTACACAGTGAGTACGGGGGTAAAAAAATCAGGACAGGCATACTGTAGCTCGCGCTACAATGCCTGTCTCGATGGTAAAATCGTGTCACTGAGGGTGAACCACCGCTTTAACTGGGCAACGCTTTGCCCAATCAGGGCGCAGAATGCGATGTGCAGCGCTAAGTGCATTTCAGGGTGTTCATCGGGGCGAACACCCTGCTAATTCGGATGTTCGGCGAACAGGCAAATGTTCGGCCTGAACTCATGCTCGGGCCGAACCATTCACCCATTCCTAGCAGTTAGAAGATGGATGCTGAAAGCAAAGTAGATCTAAAACTGGCCATACACCAATAGAATTCATTCAAAAATGTAGTTTTTTGCAACACTTATGGGGTCAATTCAAAATTTGTACCAAACTATAAAGACAAGAAAATTTGAAGGAGCAGGATGGAAAGTTTTTTCTCAAATTTTTCTTGAACGGAAATTCTAAGGGCTTTTTCCCACAGGCATTACAAATAGGCGGTAGGGTCGCTTTTCAAATGCCTATCAATGCCACTTAAAATTGTTACAATGGGGAGCGGATGCTTCGCATTGTGCCTTCATTCACTTCTATAGAAATGCACCACAACCACACATTAAATGTACTGTAAACGTGTCTATGGCGTTTGCAGTGCATTTATGGTGCGGTTGAAAAGCATCAAAAGTGATCATTTCCGCCTTGTAAAAAAAACACACACACAGGGTGTTTGAGAAGTATTACCTGACACAACATAAACACATCCTAAATGCTCATCAGTGCTATAGCAACACTGTATCCTGGCCTAGACCAACAAGGCCCAGGCCTAGTTCAGTACTTTGCAGGGGGGCAGCACAGAAAGATTCCCCGCCGGCTTGTGGATGGTTATATCTTCTTAGTGCTCTCCATAAAATTATCCAAAATTTGTGCTTAAAGTAGAACTATAGGTAATACTTGTTTTTTTTTTTTCATTTAGGATAGAGTAAGGGAAAGTTATAGCCCCTGACAGTTTATTTTTCACCATCCCTGTCCCATTGCAGAGATTTCACTTCACTTCCTGCCCCATTGCCAAACAGGAAGTCAGAGGAAATCTCTGCAAATTAAGGAAATCCCCCCCCCCCCCGAGGTCCTCAGAACTAGTGTCCCCACTCGAAGGAAGGAAGGGGTGGGTCATATTTAAATTAGGGGGTGCACACGTTTAGTCAGGCCTAGGGCAGCACATAACCTAAATACACTACTGTGCTATAGTTGTGTTAATGCACTTTTAGGCTGCTTTAAAATTTAACACAAGCGAGAAAGAGCCCTAACAGTGAATGGGGTTTTTGCTCAGGGAAAGAAAATGTATGAACTGCCTAATTTTGTGCCAGAGAAATGCTGGGATACCCTTGTGATTGAACCTCATGTGAGTCTCATTGAACTTTGTTTTTAATAAGTACTAAAAGATAAAAGATTGACAGTGTGTGTATGGCCTGGCCAATCCAATGAACGAAAAGACAAACCTAGTGCTCATAGGCACAGCATATCCCCTCAGGATTTTTAGGACAGACCAGGTGAGTATTTAAAAAGTATTGTTTATTAGAAACATTTGATACTTATAGATTATCAAATTGTTCTAATAAACAATACTTTTTAAATACTCACCTGGTCTGTCCTAAAAATCCTGAGGGGATATGCTGTGCCTATGAGCACTAGGTTTGTCTTTTTGTTTTTAATAAAAGCAAGCAATAAAACCCCTAAAAAGAGTGAGTGGCTATGTACTACCATTTAAAGCTGGTTCTCACACTATCTATCTATCTATCTATCTATCTATCTATCTATCTATCTATCTATCTATCTATCTATCTATCTATCTATCTATCTATCTATCTATCTACGTTCCGTTCACCATAGAGTGTTCATGGCACAACCAAATAGAAATACTTCAGTATTTGAAAAAGACACTATTCCACAAAAGTCTGAGGGTGCCGATTGTTTTTGTTCATTATATCAAACTTGGGAAAAATCACAGAGCTTTACTTTTGCAGTGCACATAAAGGGTTAAATAATAAGGTGCCATGAGCCAAGTGAAAAGAAATGGATATTACATGGCCATTTGGCTTACATGGGTGCTTAGTCTGCAGTCTGTTTTACCTGCCAATACTACAGCCATGGAGACAGTGCCTGGACACTTCTCCTCGGAAGATGGATGCCTTCCTATTTAATCAATCCCAAATAGCCGCCTAGGACACGAGACAGCAATTAATATATGCAAGTAGCACTAATTCAACAAACTGCTGTAAAAAGTGACAGAAAAAGAAACAAAATTTCAACTTAAAGACGAATTTTAATTAAACATGGCAATTGTATACTTAAATTACTCTGAGTGGTTCCAGTTTTAAGCTTGGTATGCATCTTCTGCCTCTGTATGTGCTCCTAAAGCGGAGTTCCACCCAAAAAGCTTAAAAAACTCCTCGCCCCGCATTTGGCATGTAATTTATTTTGGGGGGGGGAGTGGGGGCTTCAGTAGGAGTGGGACTTTCTGTCCCACTTCCTCCTTCTGCCCAGGGATCGCTTAGGTGACTCGGTATATCGCCTTTTACCGGCCCCTTCCTGTAGGCAATGACACGTAAAGATAGATTTTAGAGCAAACACTGATTAACCACTTGCCGCCCGCCAATGACATATTGACGGCGGCAAAGTGGTTGTCTGATCCTGACCGGACGTCATATGACGTCCTCAGGATTCTTAGCCGCTGCGCGCCCCCGGGGGCGCGCATCGCGGCGATCGTTGTTGCGGGGTGTCAGTCTGACACCCCGCAACACCGATCTCGGTAAAGAGTCTCTCACGGAGACTCTTTACCACGTGATCAGCCGTGTCGAATCACGGCTGTTCACGATGTAAACAGGAAAAGCCGTTGTCGGCTCTTCCTCACTCGCGTCTGACAGACGCGAGTATAGGAGAGCCGATCTGCGGCTCTCCTGACAGGGGGGGGCTCGCGCTGATTGTTTATCAGCGCAGCCCCCCCTCGGATCGCCACATGGACCACCAGGGAAGCCCACCCTGGACCACCAGGGTGGGCAAAAAAAAAAAAAAAAGTCTGTAAAAAAAAAAAAAAAAAAAGCATTAAAAAAAAAGATGCCAATCAGTGCCCACAAATGGGCACTGACTGGCAACATAGCTAAATCAGTGCCGCCCCAGTGTCCATCAGTGCCACCCCACATTGTCCATCAGTGCCACCCTACAGTGTCCATCAGTGCCACCCCACAGTGCCCATCCATGCCCAGTGCCCACCTATCAGTGCCCATCTGTGCCACCCATAAGTAGCCATCAGTGCCACCAGTAAGTGCCGCCCATGAGTGCCCATCTGTGCCGCCTATGAGTGCCCAGTGCCGCCAATCAGTGCCCATCAGTGCCGCCCATGAGTGCCCATCAGTGCCGCCTATGTGTGCCCATCAGTGCCGCCTATGTGTGCCCATCAGTGCCGCCTATGTGTGCCCATCAGTGCCGCCTATGTGTGCCCATCAGTGCCGCATGCAAGCGCCGCCAATCAGTGCCACCTCATCTGTGCCCGTCAGTACTACCTCATTGATGTCCATCAGTGCCATCTCATCGGTGCCCATCAGTGCCGCCATATCAGTGCCCGTAATTGAAAGAAAACGTACTTATTTACAAAAAAATTAACAGAAAAAAATAAAAACATATTTTTTTTCAAAATTTTCAGTCTTTTTTTAGTTGTTGCGCACAAAAAAAAATCGCAGAGGTGATCAAATACCACCAAAAGAAAGCTCTATTTGTGGGGAAAAAAGGACGCCAGTTTTGTTTGGGTACAGTGTAGCATGACCGCGCAATTGCCATTCAAAGTGCAACAGTGCTGAAAGCTGAAAATTGGCTTGGGCGGGAAGGTGTATACGTGCCCTGTATGGAAGTGGTTAAGGACAAAAAAACATCTGCATACGAATCCCTCAATAAGTAAGGTTTAGAAGTGTTTCCTATGACAGGATATAGTGTGGGATTTTGAGTAATGCATGACGGATAAGTATGGTATATATATATATATATATATATATATATATATATATATATATATATATATATATATATATATATATATATATATATATATATATATGAATAAGAGCCTGGTCAACCCCCATTAATCTGAACCATATAGACACAAATCATATTTGATAGGAAAAAATTTATTAATTATACTAATAATTTTTTTCCTATCAAATATGATTTGTGTCTATATGGTTCAGATGATTGGGGTTTGACCAGGCTCTTATTCATATATATATATATATATATATATATATATATATATATATATATATACCATACTTATCCATCATGCATTACTCAATCCCACACCATATCCCACTTGGGACACGTGACAGATCCCAGGCGATCGCCTGTCCACTCAGGCCTTGTACACACGACCGAACATGCCCGCTGAAACTGGTCCGCGGACCAGTTTCCGCGGACATGTCCGACCGTGTGTAGGGCCTACCGGACAGTTTTCCGGCCTAGCGGACAGTTTTCCAGCGGACAAAAGTTTCTTAGCTTTATATGGAAAGTCCTTGCTTGAGAAACAGGTTATTTACATATCTCGTGCACTAGTTTGCAGACATGCACAGCTTCTTGTCTATGTATATTCTGATGGCTGTGGATCACCCCATATTTTGAAAACATTTAATCAAAACACAGGAAAGACAGCCAAACCTGCGAGAGTTGGAGGGGAGAGGAGAGGAGGAGAGGGGAGGGGGATGTGAATTGTGCACTTTACAGAAGCTGTGCATGTCTGCAAGCTAGTGCACGAGATATGTAAATAACCTGTCACTCAAGCAAGGACTTTGGTCTTTATCTGGAAGTCTGTTTTATTTCACTGAACAATAAAAAGGGTATTGCTCCGCGCTGGATTAACTCTGTGTGGCAATACTGGGCACAGATGATAGGAAATCTTATTCTCTACATTGTGACATAAAAAAAAAAAAACAGAACATGGAAATGCAATTATTTTAGTAAATGTAAACGGCTAAATACCTTTTCTCATCAGCAGTTAGAGCAGTCTTGTAAAAACCTATCAGTGTCCAGCCAAGCAGCCAAGCACTGGTAAAAGCTTGTAGGATGAGTTTTCTGACTGTCCTATGAGACTGTAAGACTCTTGAACCCTCTGTCTGGACAGTGCTGTGGTCCTGTGATAATCGCATGCATCCTCCCAAGAAAAAAACCTCTTTAGCAATGCACACCAAACTGAGCATGTGCAGCCTGACACTATAGACTCTGTATTATCAGGGAAATTATAAGGAAACAGTGGAAGGAGGGGAGGATCATAGAAGACAAGAGCAGAGGATTAACCCTGTAGGTTCCACAGTGAGTATAACAAACATGCATTATACAGACTGATTTTACAGTTGTGGGTTTAGTAAACTGTATCTGAGTACTACAGACTGAGAATGATATGTAATTCATTTTTAATATTCAAAGCAATCTCACCCATCTGTCTATGGCTCCATGCTTTATTTTGTTGAGAAATCACGTTGAAAAACACACGCCTCGCATTTCTAGCCACGGCCATCTTGAGTATGGGCTCAGGCATGTAGGCAGGAGGGTGTGCATAGCTGAGAAATCCCTTAATGCAGATGAAAGAAAAAAAAATGCCATGAAGACTTCTGGGATGCGTGACATAATTTTGGCATAGGTTGGAAACCAGAAGGCAACTAAGAAATAAAAAGAGAACAAGGTGGAGGTGGGGAGAATGGTTTCCCAAACCAATAGACAAGAACTCACAATCCCATCAACAGAGACAGATAAGAACAAAGTACATATATGTTAGAGGGTAATCCCTCTTCCAAATGTAGGGATTTTAATGTGAGGTGTCAATTGTGGTAATAGGGTACGCACACCAAACAACAAGGTTTAGAAATTTAACGAGAAAGAGTTTAATATATATAGTTTATAAAAACATATATTGCATGAAATAGACCACAATAGTTACAAAACAGCGATAAAGTATCATGTGCAGAGTGCCAACTAGTTTCGTGCTTCGTCAGGGCCTTGCAACTTTAGCCTTTTTGGATGCAGTGGTCTGTGTGTGACATAAAACATGCCATTTGTACACATACATTTAATACAAAATATATACTGTATCATACATTTAGGTATCAAAAACATAATAATTGTGTGCTCACCAATTCTGTAACTGTCTGAGTAGAACGCAGTCCCTAGGAATCCCAGTAACACAGGCGGCGGGACGGACAGAGCAATGGCCAGTGGAAGCCAGATCCACCTGGCCGTTAGATGCGTGAATACTAGGATAGTTGGAGACCCAAATAGGACGTCTGCAAATTATCAAGGTAAGTATGGTAATCTCATGGTGCCCTGTATCTCACTGTAAATGCATAACATTCACAGCAAAGTGCTTTTTTGTTAAATTTCTAAACCTTGTTGTTTGGTGTGCGTACCCTATTACCACAATTGACACCTCACATTAAAATCCCTATATTTGGAAGAGGGATTACCCTCTGCCATATATGTTCTTTGTTCTTATCGTCAACTAAGAAATGTAAAAAGAAGTTTACGACAAGTGAATATACTTCCAATCTATTTACTAATGCTAGCAGCATAAGGCTTTAAATAGTTAATGTTGCTTGAGAGAGATTAGTTTCTCTTTACAAGGAAACTTGTACTGAGGAAGCCTGGAGGACACCATTGCTAATCTCTCCTTCTACAAATACCAGTTGACTAGCTGTAATGGAAATCTAATGTCCTCAATACTATCTAAATCACTGACCTTAGAACAAACATGCAAATTAGGATTTGTGATCTCACTCTGACTTTCCAGACCTGCGTATTTCCAACAGTTGATGGAGGAAACGATTGAATTATCCAAGTTAAACCAGTGTTCCACAGCAACCATCCCCTCATTGCAGATATGCCCAAATTACTGTCCCAGTTCCCAGTTCAGACCCACTGCTCTGCTTATCACTAATTCATTCCACTGCCTCCAAAGCAACATGGGCTCCCCTTTTCCAGACGTTGTCACCATGGATATAGCGATTGGAAATACCCAAATTTTAGGCACTGGATATGAAACACACAAGGACGCACAACACAAAATGTCCCTCTCCAATGGACTATAAATCTGGTTGTGTTAATACTTTTTATTGAGTGTCTTCTAGAAGTATTTAAATGTGATTTATGGAAGCCAATTATCCAAAGGGAATGATGCTGTGACGGTTCAATAGACTCCCGCACCGGTTCATAAAAAAACATTTGGATCAGGCTCAGCTGCTCGGGAACCGATAGCAGAACTTGTGGTATCAAAGAAATCAATCAGGACAAAAAAAATTACCTGCCACACTTACGAGGTGACATTTCACTAGGTATAATTTATATTGTTTAACATTGGACTGAAATGCTACCCTGAGTGTCAAAATGAAGACACTGCCTAGGAATACAAATCATTGAACATCCGTATATCTCTTCTTTTCTTCTGCTGTTTCCTTTTTTTTTTTGATTATCACAGTATCGCTCGGTGGCCAGCCTGAGCCAAACTCCCAGACTGCTTTGGGGTGCATGTATGGCTCCTCCAATTGCTATCATTTAAAAAAGTGCTCTAGCCTGTCAACATGGACGAAGCTCTGCATCTCATGATATATTACAACCTTGCCAGGGGTCCTGCATCTTTGTAGAAGAAACCAAGAGTGTAATTTTGTCTCTTTGCTTATTGAGTCTCCGGGCTAATAACAAAAAAAGAAAAACGAATGCCGGTGCGGTCTGCTCAGTGGGAAAAAAAGTGTAACATTCCTAATAATATTTTTATATGAGAATAGTCTATGGTGTTCTCTCTAAACAATCACCTTGTGTTCTGCTAAAAGTTAGTTTTGCATATGAAAGTGTCTGAAAGAAGAACTATCTGCGTTGCCCACAGCACCTGTTGAAATTTTCCATTTTAAAAATCGTGAGCAAAAAAAAGTGAAAAGGGCAGGAATTGTTTCAGAAGGTGCTAAAGGGGTTGGCTATTTGAAAAATCTTCATTACAAGCTCAGTTAGCCCCAATTTCATGCCAATGTAGGGGCCAATGTAGGGGCCTAATTAAACAAAAACTACCTGGTATATGGGCAGCTGTCAAATCTTTCTAGCCCAGGGCTTGGATACTTACTTAAAGTACCCAGTGAATAACCTGGCACTCTTCTGGTTCTCCCTGGACTTCACTGCTATTTCCTAGTAGAGTAGACAAGTGGCAGCTGGTGCTAAATATTTTGGGGAAGGGGGAAAGCTAATGCCGTCCAACCCCCCCCCCCCCAAATGGACAGGATGGCGGTGATCGCCGCAAGCTCCCCACCCCGCTGTGGGAGACAGACGGGGAGGATGACCGCAAGCACACCAATGATCCCTCGGCATTAGACAGACGAGAAGGTGGCGACAGGGTCTAATCTTAACATTAACAAAGGAGGCAGGAAGAATGAAGAGCCATGCCATTCTCCTCTCCGATCTCCTCCGGGCTGAACAGGAAGTGTGTCCTGAGACACGATTGGCTAGTGTGTCCTGAGACACAATTGGGAGTCCTAAGACTCCCTGGCCAATCAGGTCACAGGAGCTGCTTCCCAATTGGCTGGGAGGAGAATCAGGCAATAGACAATAGCAAACATTTATTTGCTATTGTCACACAACTGGGTGGGCTCGGGGGGCAGAGCCCACCTTTTTTTGAATTGGAATTGGAATTTATGCGTCCAGCACCCTGCATGTAGATTAGGGGCCAGGAGCATTGATAAGGGGGGTGGTGCCACTGCGCCCTGTATGAATGGACCGGCACTGGGAGACTCACATGACTGCTGGTATAGGCCTTGCCACAGATCTGATCACTGGAGCGTCTACAATACAGAACAATGCTATCTTGTGAGCAATCCCTTTTATTACCCTTATTCTGCCTGTTAGAAGAAGTCTGCTGCATGCAGTAACCTCCTCCAAGTTGCATGGGATAATTAGAGGAAATGAAGTCTCTAGAACACCAGACCCTGCCCTAGCTGAGTTAAAGTGAACCTGTACCCAAAGAGAAAAGATTTGCTGTTTAATGCCACTTTCATGGGCTTAGATGCTTAGACTCCTGATCCGTGGTGAAGTGCGTTGTCAGCAGCGGCTGGCCCATGGTTAGCAGGCAATCGGGAGGTTATATGCCACCTCTCACATACCTGTTTGAAGAGGGATTTCACACTAAAATCCCCATTAACCTCTATAGGGCATGGCAACAGGCAGTATTGCCTATCAAAAGCAAAATGCTAATTTTTTTTAGCCATTCCAATGTGCATATAATCCAGATCTGCATTCACTTAAATGTCTTTGGCTGTCAACTCTCAATGAGGAGACACTCTCCTGTATTCCACTGGCTGCCAACTTCCTTGAGGATCCACCTATCTTTACTCATACACTCCCAATGGCATGACTGGAAGTGTGGTACCTAACCGTAGGGTAGGACTCCAATTTAAAGGGTCTACCATCCCACTTTACCATGACTTTCTGTCCCAGTGACAATAATCACCAGGACAAATAAAGGAGTGAACCTCCCCAGCAGAAACACAGAAAGCAATAAAACATGGCAGAGGGTCTTATTTTATCCATAACAAAAATAAGGTTTTACCTTTATACATTTTATGTGCTACTGCACTTTGAATAGGAGCTTCAATATTTGCCCTGTCCAATAAGCCAAGCAATGTTAAAACTCAATCCATGCCACAGCACCTCACATCCCTGTCTTCTGCCTTCTAGCCCACCCAGCAGTATTTTAGGTTTTCTTTTGGTTTAAAGCAATGTTTTCCAAATGTCTTCAGGCTGGTCAAAGTCCTCTTCTTTTTCCACAATACGTTTTTATTACGTTTTTCACTTTACAGACAAAATCGCTCAATCAAGCATTGGACAACAAAAGAAATATGAGAGAAAACAGAGGGTCTAGTGGCGGTAAGACAACACCACAGAAATCACAATAAATGTCAACATTGCAGAGTTTACATTAGTTATTCTCAATAAACGAACAATAACGTAGATCAAGTAAACCTTTGAGAGGAGGTGCTGTCTTCAGCCCAGGGCACCCCCAGCTGGGTTCAAGACTGTGCCCAAGGCCCAAGCCAGCCTCCCCCTCCAACATAATCCAGTCATCGCATTAGAATCAATACATCTTAGGGTAAAGATAAAGGAGTCATAGAGTTTCTATTATACCAGGTTAACCATGGGTGCCACTTTCGGGCGACGCTTTCCCTGCTCACATCCCTGAGTGCCAACGTCCTCTCGTACCTAAAATGCAATTGGGTAGTTTGAATTACTTCCCCCGATAGTGGGAGGTAGAGGATTTTTCCATTTCCTCGTGACACACAATCTAGCGGAGAGCAGTACATGTAAGACGGTGTGTCTCAAAGTCCTCTTCTTTTTGAAAATGTGAGTGCCACTGTCTGTATCATCACCCAGTGAGTAAAGGGCACCGTGATTGACATTTTGGGGGTTATTTTACAAAAGGCAAATCCACTTTGCACTACAAGTTCAAACTACTAGGTGGATTCAGAAAGACTTAGGCTGGCGTATCAGTAGATACGCCAGCCTAAGTCTGAATGTGCGCCGGCGCTAATTTAAGTGTATTCTGGAAACCAGATACGCTTAAATTAGGCTCAGATACGAGCGGCGTAAGTGTCTTACACCGTCGTATCCTAAAGTGTAATTTTTAGGCTGACTGCTAGGTGGCGCTTCCATTGTGGTCGGCGTAGAATATGTAAATCACTAGATACGCCTATTCACGAACGTACGCCCGGCCAACCCAGTACACATACGCCGTTTACGTAACGCATTATCAGGCCTAAAGTTATTCCATCAAATAGCTGGAATAGTAATGTTAAGTATGGCCGTCGTTCCCGTGTCGAAATTTGAAAATTTTACGTCGTTTGCGTAAGTCATCCGTAAATAGGGATTTACGTAATTTACGCCCCCAGGACCGTGCGGCGTACTTTGCCGCAATGCACACTGAGATATGTAGGCAGACGGCGCATGCGCCGTTCGTAAAATACGTCAATCACGTAAGGTCACCCACCATTAGCATAAAACACGCCCCCTCAGCCAAATTTAAATTATGCACGATTACGCCCGCCCGATTTATGCTACGCCGCCGTAACTTAGCAGGCAAGTACTTTGTGAATCATGTACTTGCCTCGCTAACTTACGGCGGCGTAGTGTAAATGCCATACGTTACGCCGCCGCAACTATGTGCCCGCCTACCTGAATCCACCTATACAAGTGCAAAGTGCACTTGAAATTGCACTGAAGGTGCACTTGGAAGTGCAGTCGCTGTAAATCTGAGGGGAAGATCTGAAAGGAGGGGAAGCTCTGCTGATTTTATCATCCAAACATGTGCAAGCTAAAATGCTGTTTTTTATTTTCCTTGCATGTCTCCCTAGGATCTACAGCAAATGCACTTCCAAGTGCACTTTCAGTGCAACTTTAAGTGCACTTTGCACTTGTAGTTTGTAGTGCAAAGTGGATTTGCCTTTAGGAAATAACCCCCTCTGTGTCAAAAAATGATCACTACAGAAGACAGCTCCAGAATGAAGGTAAATATAGCAGTCTAAGCTAAAAAAACAAAAACAAAAACAAAAAATGAAATTGTATGAATGTAAAAAAGCTGCACCCTTAAAGTGTTTTATTTATGAAGTGTATAACAGTAGGTATCAATACTATTCATAAATGATTACTTAACGGGTCTATCTTATCATATTTGCCCTAGAAGTGGATAACTCTTTAATTTTCTGCCGAGCATTGCCCGCCCAGAAGCAGATAACCCTTTAATTTTCTGCTGAACACTGCACGTGCCATTCTGCTCACAACAAGGCAGGTACAGAATTCCATGCATGCACGTCCCGTCAGACATCTGTCTCTGTAGGTTTGTGAATAATGTAATTGGCAAGCAAGGAGGGTGGTAGAATGGGGATGACTGTTCAAGGAGGCTGATCGTCTGTGTGCCCCCTATGATTACACTCCCCATGCCATCAAATGATGACACACAGCTTAAGAGCATAAGCAGCTAAAACAAGTGGTGTTCTCTAGATGGAATGCTTAGTGTTTGATTTGGTGCTAAACCATCACACCGTCTGTACAAAGAATGAGATCGTTTGCAAAGCTGAGTCTCCCAGCATGGGCTCCTTTCGCAGATGGTGTTTGTGCAGGCTCTTCTGAAAAACTTCATCTCCTATTCCTAAAGCATGCTGCCCAATTCATCACAGAGTGCAAGGTCAATGAAGTCTTCTGTACGTGTATAAATAAAGAGACTTTTACATGGATTCAGGTCACCGCTGGTGGATGAATAACAATCTCTGACCTATTCTGTTTTAATTATGTTTTTTTCCTGTCTAAAATGTACAAACACACAATATATTTTTGGGCAAGAAGATAGGATAAAGTCTTGGCTTCACACCTCTGTTTGGAGGCTGTCCATAGCTGCAACGCATTATATAAAGTAGTTATTACATGGTAGAAAGCAAAACTACAACATTGATATTTATATTGATAGCATCTATGGGCCAAATTCAGGTACATCGGCGTATCTTTGTGCCAGCGTAGCGCATCTCATATGCGCTACGCCGACGTAACATTGAGAGGCAAGCTGAGTATTCACAAAGCACTTGCTCCCATATTTGCGCCGGCGTAACGTAAATGGGCCGGCGTAAGCCCGCCTAATTCAAAGTAGGAAGGTAGTGGGCGTGATGTATTGAAATTAACCATGACCCCATGTAAATGATTGGCCGATCGAACGGCGCATGCGCGCGCATGTTTAGAATCACGTCGCATATACTCCCTAAGATACGACGGCTCAATGCGTACGACGTGAACGTAACTTACGCCCAGCCCCATTCACGTACGACTTACGTAAACAACGTAAAATCCGACGGCTGTTCCGACGTCCATACCATAACATGACTTACCCCTGCTTTATGAGAGATAACTATACGCCGGACGTACACCTTACGTAAACGGCGTAGATTACTGCGACGGGCGTAAGTACGTTCGTGAATCGGCGTATCTAGCTCATTTACATATTCGACGCGTAAATCAATGGAAGCGCCCCTTGCGGCCAGCGTTAATATGCGCCCAAGATACGGCAGCGTAGGAGACTTACATCGGTCGGATGGAGCCAGAATTCAGGAATATCTGGTTTCAAGAATACGGCACATAGATACGACGGCGCATCCGTGGACTTACGCGGCGTATAAGAAGACGCTCGTGTGAAGTCGTTCGTGAATCTGGGCCAATATCTATATAAGCACTGGATGGTAATTCAACCACTTCCCGCCCAAGGCCCTCATATATTGTCTTGGACTTTGAGTGGAGATATCTGAATGATGCCTGCAGTTAAAGGCATCACTCAGATATCTTTTTTTTTTATTTTTTTAGCCGGCGATTCCCTGCACCATAAAAACAAAAACAGTCTGGGTTCAAGCTCAGAAGTCAGTGGCTGTAGCAGTAGAAGGGTTCACACAGTAGTCATCCGGGATGAACACAAGCAATCAGGGCTGCTGATAGGGGGGGACCACCAGTCCTCCTGTAGGGGGCGCAAACAGCAGAGGGAATCAGTACGGTCAGATGGTGGGGGCAATTACAGGATGCCCTGTGTGGCTCTCTGCAGCAGCTGAAAACCGGTTTCCCTCCCGCTGACTTTCAGCTGCTGCAGGGAGAGACAGACACAGCTGCCGGCTTCCCTGTCCCATTAAAAAAATAACAAATTATAACCCTGTATTATATAAGAAAGTAGATTTAGCGCCAACAAAAATAATTAATAAATATACATAAAATGATATTAATATTATAAGCTGCTCCTCAATAAAGTATTGTATACTAAAATTGGTGAAAAAATGTGAAAGAAGAGGGCGCTCAGCTATAGGATATCTCTCTCACATACCATCCTATATTAGTGATACATATTGATTAGCCAAATACCTGCTAAATGAAATATAATAATAAACAAACAACAACAATGCCAGTGATGCACTATCCACTAGTGCTGGTTGTGCAATAGTAATTAATACAAAAATGTCCCAATATTGTGTTGTGAAAATAATCCAATGACAGATCTTCTTTAGTAACTTAAAAATATTCTTGCTTAAGGTGATATATGTGCTCCTTCACCAAACATGTTAATTTATCTTCACCTGAAGTGCTCAGAATTAAGATGCGCTTACCAAAGATATTTGACTTCTTTAATGAAAAAGAAAGTCAAAAATTGCGTAGACAGGATTGTGCCTGCACACATGCTGGGTTGACTGGATAAGATTTTGTGCCTCACTCCCGGAGTTCAGGTTAGATGAAAAAAAGAAATACCCATAGCGTAATACTGTTTTATTAAAATAAATATAAAAAGGGAGCCAATTGGCTTCTTACATTAAAATGTGCCTCCCGGCACTGGGGCTGCAGATAAAACAAATTGTTTCTTTGGGGTCCCGCTCATCTGTCACTCCCGTGGCGGCGTGCGTTCCTCACAGCTCTGCTTGCTCCTCAAGCGCCAGAGATGGCGTAGGCAGACACGTGACCAGGTACCGCCGCCCTGTCTGCCTACGCCATCTCCGGCGCTTGAGGAGCAAGCAGAGCTGTGTGGAAAAGCTGTGTGGAAAAGTAAGCTAATACTTTGTTATTTTTAAAACATATAAAAGTGTCCTGATTTTCCGTGTGTATGTTGTTATGTAAATGAAGCTATTACAAGGTGTGAGATGAATTACACACGGTGAACCTATTTGGATTATACGCAATAGCCTATTCATCTAAAGACATTACTATACAAACATATTCTGTATGATATATAGATGTATAGATTCAGGCACTTATATTAGCTCAGGTGCATGTTAAACATGCATTTAGTGATCTTTCAATAAAAACATCACTTGAATAAATGGTGTTTTTTTTCATATCTGCCTGGAGTTAATGTATTTTTTACATTAAAGTTGAAATCCAGACAAACTACAGTACACATTGTTGAAATATGCAGTGTATATATGCAGTTCTACAAAAATGTGCCCATCATATGCAGCCACGTGTGCCGTATCAAATGCCACCACTTGTGCCTATCAAATGCCGCCACTGTGACCGCCGCCCACCCTCTGTCTGCCCGGCACTCACTCTATCTTAGTGGCGGGAGAGGCAGTGAGTGATGGCGGTGAGCTGTGGGATGGCTCCTGTGTCCTCCATGCTTCCCTCTCCTCTGGTGTTCTTTTTTTCTAGGTGTCGAATCGGAGCGCCTCTGCCTTCAGCCAATAAGGTAACAGGTATTAGACCCACACTACCTGATTGGCAGAGGCGGTTCAGTGTTATCAAAGCAAATCTTCCTTTGCTTTGCTAACACATCTGGGTGGACTGTGAGCATAATGCTCTGCACTCACAGTAGACTTTTTTTTAAGTCTATTAGAGCCCATGGTTCTAATCAGGTGTTTCAAAAAAACACCCCCCGCCACTGGAATTCAGGCGCCCGGCATTCGAAAAGGGGCCGGACGCCTGAATTGGGGGTGGCGGCTATGGATAGATTCATGCTATGCATGAACCTATGCATTACTCATAGAGGGGGTGGACACACCTGGTAGAAATGAGAGAGTGTGAACAGAAGATAACGTGGCAATATTTAAGGCCTCGTACACATGACTGTTTTCCTCAACAGAATCCATCAAGAAACTTGGTGGCAGAGCTTTTATGCCGAGGAAACCGGTCGTGTGTATGTTTTTCATCGAGGAAACTGTCGAGGAACTCGACGAGAAAAAAAGGGAACATGTTCTCTTTTTCTTCGACGGGAGTCTCAATTTCCTCGTCGTGTTCCTCGTCGGGCTGGTTTTCGACGAGAAACACGTTCGTGTGTATGCTAAGAAACCCCGTGCATGCTCAGAATAAAGTATGAGACGGGAGCGCACCTTTGATAAAAGTAGCGTTCGTAATGGAGATAGCACATTTTTCACGCTGTAACAGTCTGAAAAGTGCAAATTGTCTCTTACCAAACTTTTACTTAACACGCAGTAACATGAGATTAGCAAAAGCAGCCCCAAGGGTTGTGCCAGTGGAATCGAACTTCCCCTGCCATTGTATGTGTCTTACGTCACCGCGTTTGAGAACGAGGAGATTTGGTCTTGACCGTGTGTACGCAAAGCAAGCTTGTCAAGTTTCTCGACAAGCCTAACAAAGAACGCGTCGAGGAAAACGATGTTTCAATTACGACGAGTTCTTCGGTCGTGTGTACGAGGCCTCAATCTGGAAAAAGTTGCTCCATACCAAAAAGCAGTAACAGATCTAGTAGGATGTACCATGATGGATGTAACCCGATCCTTAAAACTTGAAGCTTGAATGATGGTCTGTGTGAGTCACCTAGGGATGGTGGAACAAAAAGCCAGAGCAGCTTTACAGAATTTGATCAGGAACCAGTCTTCTTAAAAGAAACAGTATCTGAGAGAAAGATTTCTAGTTCTGGAACCATGTCCAGGAAAATTTCCTTCTGGAGAAATGGCACTAGAGAGAAAGAAAGATAAACTTCTTGGTTGAGATGAAAGGCAGAAACTACCTTATGCATGAAGGAAGTCCTGAGCCACGGCCTTGTTCCTGAGTAGAACCAGAAAGGGGTTCCTTGAAGGATAAGGTATTCAGTCAAAACCTCACCTTGCAGGGATGATGAATGCAAGAAAGACCACTTTTGTGTTTAGAGTGAAGAAAGTCACAGTGGAAACAAATAGGGGTAGCTACAAAGGAAACTCCCAGTAGAAAGGTTTTATTCAAGGAGCCAATGATTTCTGGAACACGATAGAGAGGGCCTATGGTACAGAGAGCAAAACGCTAGCTACAGGAAGGAGAAGTTTATCATGAAATGCATTAAGCATTGACAGGATGTAATCACGTTTTATACATCATCATTTGCATGCATATTTTATAATCTCTGCTATATTTTACTATTTTCCCACACAGAGTGTATACTCTCTACATCGGTAACTGGAATGAACTGTTTAGAATGTGCTACTATATTTTTATTTTTATGTGTATTTATGAATTGTATTTTATCCAATTGTGTGTGTATATACACTGCTCAAAAAAATTAAAGGAACACTTTGTAAACATATCAGATCTCAACGGGCAAAAATCTCATGCTGGATATCTATACTGATATGGACTGGGTAATGTGTTAGGAATGAAAGGATGGCACATCATTTAATGGAAATAAAAACTATACACCTACAGAGGGCTGAATTCAAAGACACCCCGAAAATCAAAGTGAAAAAATAACGCAGCAAGCTAGTGGGGGCCATTCAATGGTATCAATTTCTTCATCCTCCAGGAACTGGCTGCATGCTCTCGCCACATGAGGCCAGGCATTGTCGTGCACCAGGAGGAACCCAAGACCCACTGCACCAGCGTAGGGTCTGACAATGGGTCCAAGGATTTCATTCCCATACCTAATGGCAGTCAGGGTGCCATTGTGTAGCCTGTAGAGGTCTGTGCGTCCCTCCATGAATATGCCTCCCAGACCATCACTGACCCACCACCAAACCGGTCATGCTGAACGATGTTAAAGGCAGCATAAAGTTCTCTGCGGCTTCTCCAGACCCTTAGGCTCAGGGTGAACCTGCTCTCATCTGTGAAAAACATGGGGCACCAGTGGCGGACCTGCCAATTCTGGTGTTCAATGGAAAAGTCCAATTGAGCTCCACAGTGTCCGGCAGTGAGCACAGAGCACACTAAAGGATGTCGGGCCCTCAGGCCACCCCATGAAGTAGTTTCTGATTGTTTGGTCAGAGACATTCACACGAGTGGCCTGCTGGAGGTCATTTTATAGGGCTCTGGCAGCGTTCACCCTGTTTCTCCTTGCACAAAGGAGCAGATACCTGTCCTGCTGGTGGGTTAAGGGCCTTCTACGGCTCTGTCCAGCTCTTCTAGAGTAACTGCCTGTCTCCTGGAATCTCCCCCATGCTCTTGAGACTATGCTGGGAGACACAGCAAACCTTCTGGCAATGACACGTATTGATGTGCCATCCTGCAGGAGTTGGACTGCCTGTTCAAACTTTATAGGGTCCAAGTATCACCTTGTGCTACCAGTATTGACACTGACCCTAGCCAAATGCAAAACTAGTGAAAAACAGTCAGAAAAGATGAGTAGGGGAAAACAAATGTCAGACGCCTCCACCTGAAAAATGTATCCTGTCGTCTCATTGTTACCTATCTAGTGCACATGTTGTTAATTTCAATTAACAGCAAAGCAGCTGAAACTGATTAACAACCCCCTCTGTATACACCCCTCCCCCTCTGCTACTTAACCAACCAGATCAATATCCCAGGAATTCTCATTCAAAAGTGTTCCTTAAACATTTTTGAGCAGTGTATATATATATATATATATATATATATATATATATATATATATATATATGTGTGTGTGTGTGTTTGGTGGCTTTATAAATGTACTTCAGACTAAGTCACAATTCTTTTTTATGTTCATTTGATTTACTGATGGACTGGAGGCACATATTACTTTGTGTGTGCTTCATGTAAAGTCCCAACCCCCTTTTATGTCAAGTACTTCCATCTATGAATCAGTTCCAGCAATGATTTTTGAGGGTTCCAGATTCACCCGTACCACTCTAAAATCTAAACAAAGTCACATTTTCTGACAAAACCTACACCAATTGTTCCCAGAACAGAATAGAAGGTTGTTTGAGTATTCCATATTCTAAGTATCCCATAATGGGGATTTCATAAGAGCACAACTGAGCTAATACTGGGACCAGCACCTTTGTGAACACTTGAGGTGCAGAAGAAAGTTAGAAGAGACCATGAACTGGTAGGGGCTCCACAGCAATGGACAGAAAACGCACTGCATAAATCAGGACATGTGGATCTATATCCCTGGTGCCCTGACAGACCTGGAGGATTCCATGCAGAATTTGGCTTTGGGTTAGTAGCCATTCTGCCATAGGAACTAGGGCAATGACACCTAGGTATAGAAAACCTAGTGGGCTTAATAGAGATCCAAAATCTGTGAAGTGACACAGGAAAGTTGAAGGTGAAAAACCAAGGAAGGGGCAGAATGTGATGAAGCAGAAGAAGTGCAAGTTGTAAACATCCTCAAAGGTTTTAGAATGCCCTACCGTAGAAGTTAGGTGTACAGAGGAAGAGATGTTGTCTCTTGATTTTTTATTTATTTTTTAAAAAAAAAAATACGTGTGAAACACACCCAAAAACTCCAACCGGTACCAAAAAAAGTGCACACACATAAAGAGTGACACAAAACGTGCAACGGGTGTTACACTGTCCTCCACTAGGAAGGACCTTACCCTGATCCCCCAGGGTGTTAGGCTCCAGACGGGGACAAGGGTACTTACACTTGGTCCATCTGGCCGAAACCAGTCGGACCCCTTTCTCTGCAGGGTCTGCCGAAACAGACCCACCCAAGTACTTGGTGGGCCTCCCGCAAAGGGAGACTCCATGAAAGAGGGCAGACTAAGTCAGAAGATCATGTCCACCCCCTCCCAAGACATTCAGGGCAGGCCTGTGGACCTACACCCTACTAATCACACAGTGACAAAACGTGTAACAACCAACAAAAAAAGACATAAAAGTGACGCACACAGGGATAAATACTGGGGGTAAGTGATCAAACTGTATCCTAAAATTTGGCATCTCGATCCTTTTAGGCAATGGGCCGGAAGTTGTGGCCAGTAGCCTTTCACCACAAACAATCTGGGATTTTGCATCCTACAGCTCTCCGTATGGATATGGTGACGTCAGCTATGACTCAGGACTTATCAACTCAACAGTGTTGTGTTTTAGGTAGGTCCAAGCATGTCCAAAAAAAATTTTAAATAATATATTTGCACCAAATAATTATACAAATGTTTACTTTTTTTGATTGAATCTTGAGTTCTTCTTTCAAGAAAAAACGTCAATAGAAAAAAGTGGAGGCTTTCACTTCTTTATCTTTCCATCTGTTTGGTCTGCCATTGTTTAATGACTGTAGGATGGTATGGTAACATTTTGAACCACAGCATTGGTTCAGCAACCTTTGTGGGGTCAGAAAGGCATTTTGTACTCTGAGGATTTGCCAATACTTGTCCAGTGGGGGGGATTTGTTTTTCCTTCCTCTGGACCAAATCTTTCTACCAGAATTATGAAATGCTAAACTTAATGGAAGTATGTTTTTTTTTTGTCAAAAATATTTTATTGAGTACAAAGGTGTAATACACATTACAGGGAATACATAAATACATTGAAAATAGAGAAGCTTAAATATTCTTATTCCAATATGTAAATATACAAGTAAATATGTGTGGACAAAGTATGATATACTATTTAGTCACTAATGACATTAAGATTATTAAGTTTAGAGGTTTTATGTAATTATTAGTAATTACTGACATATATACTGTCCTCTGTGAAAAAGAGGGTTATTAACAATACAAAGGGAGCTTCAAAATCATAATAGTAAAATAGCAAATAACAGAGAAAAACGAAAAAAGAAATTAATAACGATAACTATAAGAACATAGGATGGAGAAAAAAGAGAGTACTGGAACCATAAGGGGGGAAGTATGTCTTTTTAAAACAAATTAAAGCACAGTGCCAGCCATTTAAAAAAAAAAAATGTTTTTGATACAGTGTTGCCTGTGACCCTATTCATAAGGTTTAATCCACACTCACTCTTCTACAAATGTACATTTGTTTTTGTCTGCATCCACTTTGGAGAGCTTTTTTAGGAATGTACAGGAAATGGAGTGGAAGGGCAAAGTTTTGTCTTTTTTGAGTTGGGTATACCAAGAAAGCTTCCCATAATATAGGTGGAAACAAATGATGGAAATAAAATGTTACCTTCGGGATATAATTGAAATAATGCAAAAAATCATGAGACCAAGATAAACTTATTTGGTTCAGATGGTGTTATGCGTGTGTGGCGGCAACCAGGTGAGGAGTACAAAGACAAGTGTGTCTTGCCTACAGTCAAGCATGGTGATGGGAGTGTCATGGTCTGGGGATGCATGTGTGCTGCCCGCACTGGGGAGCTACAGTTCATTAAGGGAACCATGAATGCCAACATGTACTGTGACATACTGAAGCAGAGCATTATCTCCTCCCTTTGGAGACTGGGCCGCAGGGCAGTTTTCCAACATGATAACAACCCCAAACACACCTCCAAGATGACCACTGCCTTGCTAAAGAAGCTGATGGACTGGCCAAGCATGTCTCCAAACCTAAACCCTATTGAGCATCTGTGGGGCATCCTTAAACGGAAGGTGGAGGAGCACAAGGTCTCTAACATCCACCAGCTTTGTGATGTCATCATGGAGGAGGGAAAGAGGACTCCAGTGGCAACCTGTGAAGTTCTGGTGAACTCCATGCCCAGAAGGGTTAAGACAGTGCTGGAAAATAATGGTGGCCACACAAAATATTGTCATTTTGGACCCAAGTTGTACATTTTCACTTAGGGGTGTGCTCACTTTTGTTGCCAGTGGTTTAGATATTAACCACTGACCAGTCTATAGCAGATTGACACCCCCGGAGGTAGTTCAGTTATCCTGATTGGGCATCATATGACGTCCAGCAGGATAACATGCTGGTGCGTGCCTGCGGGGGAGCACAGAGCAATGATCACGAGTGCGGCGTGTCAGTCTGACACCCTGCATCTCTGATCGTGGTAAGAAGCCTCTAACAGAGGCTTCTTACCACATGATCAGCTGTGACCAATCACAGCTGATCATCGCTTGAACCAGGAAGTGAGCGTAAACGGCATTCCTCGGTTCGCGCTGATAGGGAGAGCCAATCAACGGCTCTCCCTGTCAGAGGGGGGTCTGTGCTAATAAGCACATTAATTATCAACACAGCCCCATCAGATGTGCCACCACAGCTGCTAAAAGTGCCCATAAGCTGCCAGTCAGTGCCCCATAAAAATGAATGACAGTGCTTATCAGTGCCCACCACAGTGCCCAGCAGTAAAACCTGTCAGTACCTCATCATCAGTGCCACCTGTCAGTGCCAACCAGTACTGCCTACCAGTGCCCATCACAGCTGCCAGTCAGTGCCCATCACAGCAGCCTGTCAGTGCCCATCAAGGCCACCTATCAGTGCCGCCTATCAGTGCCCATCAGTGCTGCATATCAGTGCCGCCTATTGGTGCCCAACAGTGCTGCATATACATGCTCATCAATTCTACATATCAGTGCCAACTCATCAGTGCCCATCAGTGCCAACTCATCAGTGCCCATTAGTGCTGCCTCATTAGTGCCCATCATTGAAGGAGAAAACCAAATTGTATAACCAAAACAAAGAAAAACATTTTTTTTTTCAAAAATGTTGGAATTTTTTAGTTTGTTTAGCAAAAAATAAAAACCGCAGAGGTGATCAAAAACCACCAAAAGAAAGCTCTATTTGTGAGAACAAAATGATAAAAAATTTGTTTGGGTACAGTGTAGCATGACCGTGCAATTGTCATTCAAAATGTGACAGCGCTGAAAGCTGAAAATTGTCCTGGATGTGAAAGGGCGAAAGTGCCAGGTATTGGCAAATTTACACTGTTATACAAGCTGTACACTCACTAATTTACATTGTAGCAAAGTGTAATTTCTTCAGTGTTGTCACATGAAAAGATATAATAAAAAATGTTACTAAAATGTGAGGGGTGTACTCACTTTTGTGAGATACTGTACATACTTACATTGGTCCAAAACTAGTATATCTTATCTTCAGATTTACATTAGTAGCTCCACTGCATCTGAAGCAGTAGGATATTTTGTAAAATTAGATTTTCCAATTATTAAAAAGTGACCTGATTACTATAGTTCATTGTATATGTTGTTATGCAAATTACGCTATAAAAGGGCACAAAACGAATTACACACAGTAGACGTGTTTTCATTATTTGTTGTCAATCTTGTTTAAGTCCAATCAGCTGATGAAATTGTCACCCAAGCCTGCCCGGTATGACCTCCTCAGTGTGGCAACATGTTCTGAAGCCGTAGAAGGCAATTCCAGCCAGCACATTGGTTGGTTCCAGTTCTGTAAAAGACCACATCGAAGCAGTGTGATGCGTTTTGTGTATCTGTTCCCTGGCAGCTGTCCAAGCTCTAAGAAAAAAACTTCAGACGCAGGCCTTTGAATGATCCAGATCCATAACACGCCTGGCTCTAGCTCCCTCCACCTCAAAATAAAGGAGAACAGAACAAAGCGAGCATTCACTAACCCAAATAAATAGGGGGGGGGGGGGTTAATGAGTGACAGCGTAACAACCCGAATCCTATCTTTTAACCACTTAAGCCCCGGACCAAAATGCAGCTAAAGGCCCAGGCCAGGTTTTGCGATTCGGCACTGCGTTGCTTTAACAGACAATTGCGCGGTCGTGCGACGTGGCTCCCAAACAAAATTGACGTCCTTTTTTCCCCACAAATATAGCTTTCTTTTGATGGTATTTGATCACCTCTGCGGTTTTTATTTTTTGCGCTATAAACAAAAATAGAGCGACAGTTTTGAAAAAAATTCAATATTTTTTACTTTTTTCTATAATAAATATCCCCCAAAATATATAAAAAATAATAATTTTCCTCAGTTTAGGCCGATACGTATTCTTCTACATATTTTTGGTAAAAAAAATCCCAATAAGCGTTTATCGGCTGGTTTGCGCAAAATTTATAGCGTTTACAAAATAGGGGATAGTTTTATTGCATTTTTAGGAATTTTTTTTTTTTACTACTAATGGCGGCGATCAGCGATTTTTTTGTGACTGCGACATTATGGCGGACACTTCGGACAATTTTGAGACATTTTTGGGACCACTGTCATTTTTTACAGCAAAAAATGCATTTAAATTGCATTGTTTATTGTGAAAATTACAGTTGCAGTTTGGGAGTTAACCACAGGGGGCACTGAAGGAGTTATGTTTCACCTAGTGTGTGTTTACAACTGTAGGGGGGTGTGGCTGTAGGTCTGACATCATCGATTGTGTCTCCCTATAAAAGGGATGACACGATCGATGACGGAGCCACAGTGAAGAACAGAGAAGCCGTGTTTACATACGGCTCTCCCCGTTCTTCAGCTCCGGGGAGCGATCGCGAGGGGGTGGCTAGAAACGAATAGCTGCGCCCTCATCCCGGATTGCTCCCAGACGATTTCCGACCACCGCATGTACCGGGGGGGTCCCGATCGGACCCCCGTCTAGGCAGGGACGTACATGTACACCCATCTGCCTGTACGTGCCATTCTCCATAAAAGGAAAACGCAAACTTCCACATATGTCCTCCGATGGAAAACAGCAGGGGTGTCTTCATTTGGAGTTTCCACCTTTCATCTGTTATAACAAATTAGAAAAACAGTTCTAGGTTTCCCACAGAGCTGAGTGTGACGCAGTTTTGGCTCGGGAACCTATTGCTATCTATAAAATGGCAGCACATCTACAATAGCTGCTGCAACCTTATTTGGCAATGCTGCTGATTTGGGATTTTAAAGCTAAACTCCAGGATAAGTAAATATCAATTCATGCATCCTTCCTCGAATCTTGGTGTGCTTTGTGTATTTCTTCCAGATCTGTGCTTTAATCCAGTGTGAAACTTTGCATCTGTGCAGTAGGTTCATGTAATAAAGACTGGTCACTGATGGTCTCTGTCCTTGTGCAGGGTGACTGGTCTTGTCTCCGCCCCTTCCTGTAGTTTTCTAAAGGCAGTCTTTAGAGACCGGACCTCCTGGACCCCACCCACAGCTCTGCTCTCTGTGCAGGCTATGTACAGCATAAAGATATCACCTGTAGCGCTACCCTCATAGGAGCCACTGATTTAACTGGTTCTTCCCCAACACAGTTCACACACACAACAGTTTATTCACTCCAGCTCCATCAAATAGTCTAGGCCAGGCATGTCTTTTAGGCTGGGTTCACACCATCGCTGGATCCGTTACACAGCAGGGGTCCGGTGTGTGCTGGTTCACTGTTTCAGGTCCGATTTCAGCTCAAATTTTTTCCAGCAAATCACACCAGACCTGCTGCGGAGATATGTGAACCAGCTCCATAGAGAGCCAGTCACATTCTCCTGCTATGCGAATTGAACGCGGGGAAACTTGCATCCAATTCGCATAGGTGTGAACCCTGGGCCAGATTCACAAAGGATTTACGACGGTGTATCTCCAGTTACGCCGTCGTAAGTCCGAATGTGAGGCGTCGTATCTATGCGCCTGATTCAAAGATTCAGATACGCCAGAATTTGTCCAAGATACGACTGACGTAAGTCTCTTACGCCGTCGTATCTTGGGTGCATATTTACTCTGGCCACTAGATTTTCGCGTAGAATATGCAAATGAGCTAGATACGCTGATTCAGAAACGTACTTGCGCCCGTCGGATTAAGCTACGCCGTTTATGTAAGGCGTCGGTCCGGCGTAAGTTTACCCCTCATAAAGCAGGGGTAAGTCATGTTAAGGTATGGACGTCGGAAACGTTGGAACAGCGTTGTATTTTACGTTGTTTGCGCTAGTCGTACGTGAATGGGGCTGGGCGTATGTTACGTTCACGTCGACAAAGCATTGAGCCGACGTATCTCAGGCCTCGTACACACCGGATCAGTTCCAGCGGATAGATCCGGTGGTGTGTACGTCCGAGCGGACATTTATCAGCGGAAAAAATTCCAGCCGACGGATTTCCAGCGGATAAAAATTTCTTAGCATGCTAAGAAATCTATCCGCTGGAATCCTATCCTGATCTGTACAGACTCACCGGATCAATCCGTCCGCTCCTCTCCCTCGCATGCGTCGTAATTATTCGACGCATGCGTGGAAGTCTTTATCTTCCAGCGTCGCGTCATCATCGCGGCGACGGCGCGACACGTCACCGCGGATGGATTCCGCGCGGATTTCGATCTGATGGTTAGTACAACCATCAGATCAAAATCTGCCAGAGGATTTATCCGCTGGAACGGTCCGGAGGACCGTTTCCAGCGGATAATCCTCTCGTGTGTACAGGGCCTTAGGGAGTATTTGCGACGTGACTCTGAGCATGCGCGCGCATGCGCCGTTCTTTTCGGCCCCTCATTTACATGAGGTCACGGCTCATTGTAATACAACACGCCCACTGCCTTGATAATTTGAATTAGGCAGGCTTACGCCGGCCAATTTACACTACGCTGCCGTAACTTAGAGCGCAAGTTCTTTCTGAATACGGTACTCGCCACCAATCTTTCTGAATCTGCCCCCCAGCCTTTAAGTAGTATTAAACCCAAAACCAAAAATATATTATATTACAGCTTACCAATCATTAGATGTTAGAGATTAGAGTTTTTCCATCGCATATTCCGAGGAATTCCATCAGAGTTTAGATAGAGAGCATGTTTAACTCTGATGGAATTCCGTTGGAATTTCGACGTGAGTTTGGCCGGGCAAAAGCCTGATCGTGTGTACGGGGCATAACACACCTCCAGTATTAGTGAGACACAACTCTGGAGGAATTAGCACAGGAGATACAGCAGAAAGCAGCATGGTCAGTCTTGGAGGGAGGAGAGAGTTAAATGTAGTAGCAGATTTTGAATCATTATGTTGGAAGGCAACATGTTTTATTTCATAATACAAGATGTGTTTGAATATAAAAACTGGATCCACCGAGCCTCCGCACTCTTGGGGGCTGACTGGAATGTAACAAGTTGCACATCAAAGGTTTGTAGCATATCAGAACTTTCATCTGAAAGAAGAAGTCTTGCCCCCTAGCAAGGATGGGAACAAAAGCTTGGCTCCTGACCAACTGGTGTGATAAGATGGTAATGCGTGATTACCACATCTGCCGACAGGCTTCAAAGAGAACAACGGCTGCTATCACTGAAGATGACCCAGGTCACAGAGATGATACATGGACGAATGCTGCCCCTGGAGGCCAATACAGTGGGATGGACAGAAATATAATATATTAAGAAGGACTGCCAATTAACTATTTTGATTCGTCGGAAACCTAGATGGGTTGGCAATGGGGTTGGGTCTGGACGGTGTATGATTGGAGTTTAAAAGTGCACACAGAAGGGACATAGTCCCTTTTTCGCTCTCTTGGCTCTCTCTTGAGTCTATTAACCTCATGGCTCTTTCTTGCCATTTTGAGCCCAGCTGACGAGAGAATATCTAGAGGACTGCCTTGCGTTACGTATCATTGATGATCTTTTGTTATATGCTTTGTAATATTTTCCTTTAGTGTTTGTATGTTAGCATTCCCTATTTTCTTGGGAAATAAATTAGATGTTGTTTTACTAAGCAGTGTGTTTGTTTTCATAGCTAACCTACTGTATATCATTCTACTATCAACAGTAACTTTTAGAGTTTTAATAGACTAGCTATACGAATAGACAAGTTAAAGCGGAGGTTCACCCTAATAGCATGTATATCTGACCAACTCCCTTATATTCGTAACAAGTACTGTCCGCAATTATTTTTTATTTTTTTTATGCTGTACGTACCTTGTAATCCATTTTTTCAATCTACTTCTCCCCGAGGGAGTAGGCGTTTCTATGCCTAGGGGGATTGTCATCTGGGAGGTCGCCCAGCTGATTGACGTCTGTTACCCATGGCAGATAAGGCCCCGCCCCCCGTATTGCGTAGGCGCGCACGAGTTACGGGGTTTCCGAAAGAAGTTATAATCAGCTACAGCAAACCGTTTTTATCCTTTTGGGATAAAGGTTTTGCATAAATAAATAAAAGCTGGTCATTTTAGTCATTTTAGACTTGCTGGCTGGTTTACCAGATGAAAATAGAAGAAAGAAAGCCTAAAAAGGGAAACTAATACAGCCATGACATCTAATAATTGGTAAGCTTTCTTATGTTGCGATTGGCCCACAACTATCACATGGTATCTGAGTCAATCACAGTACCTTGTACCATGTGATTAGCTGTAGCTAATTAGCTTTCATTCATGACAGTTGAAAACATTGCCGTTACAATGATCTTCATTGTAATAGCAAACAAAGTGTAAAGAAAAACAAAATCCCTGATCACCCCCCAGAGTAGTACATTTTTACTATGGTGACTCTGAACTACTGTGATGAAAGTATGTAAAGAAATGTCATTTTTTTTTTTGAAAATTACAATTTTTTTTTAAACAATTGAATAAAAAATATTTTACTGGTTTAACATACTGGCCCAGATTCAAGAAGCAATTGCGCCTGTGTAACCATAGGTTACACAGCGCAATTGCTTACTTGCTCCGGCATTACGAATGCTCCTGCAGCCTAAAATCTGCGTGGCATAAGGCTCTTATGCCACGCAGATTTTAGGCTGCATTCTTGCGATGACCGCTAGGGGGCGCTCCCATTGTGCTCAGTGTATAGTATGCAAATTGCATACTAACACCGATTCACAATGTTGCGCGAGCCCTGCGTACGCAAGTTACGTCGTTTCCGTACGGCGTGTTTAGCGTAAGGCTGCCCCTTCTAATAGTAGGGGCAGCCAATGCTAAAGTATACCCGTCGTTTCCGCGTCGCAAAATTTTAATTTCACGTCGTTTGCATAAGTGATTCGTGAATGGCGCTGGACGCCATTCACGTTCACTTGGAAGCAAATGACGTCCTTGCGACGTCATTTGCCGCAATGCACGTCGGGAAAGTTTCCTGACGGAGCATGCGCTCTACGCTCGGTCGCGGGAGCGCGCCTAATTTAAATGATTCCCGCCCCCTACAGGATCATTTAAATTGCGTGCTCTAGCGCCGGGCAAGTTTGCCGGCGCGCCCGCGCAATTCACGGAGCTTCTGGTCCGTGAATCAAGGGCAGCAGAGCAAATTTGCGGGGGCGCAGGGCAAAATCGTTGCCCTGCGCCTCCGTAAATAATGCGCAGATCTCTTTGAATCCGGGCCACTGTCACCTGTGTCCCTGATCACCGCAACATCAGCCATATAATGACACTGTACTGCACTGGTGACAGTATATTAAAAATAAGTTATGAACAAATAAATTATTACATTTCTTTATTTTCAAAAAAATCGTGACAAACAATGACAACTTAAAAACACTCAATATGCCTATTACTAAATGCCTCTACTTTCCAAAAAAAAAAGTAATTTGGGGGGAATTTGTACTCCCTAGAATTTTAGGGCCTCAAGAAATGAGGAAGTCAGTACATCAGAACTGATCAATCTTCAAATAAACTGTATATATTCCATAGTGTGTACATGCTATAACTTTCACACAAACCAATTAATTTACACTTATTGGGATTTTTTTTTACCAAAGATATGTAGCAGAATACATTTTGGCCTAAATTTATGATGAAATTAGATTGTATTGGATATGTTTTAGAACAGAAAGAAAATATTGTTTTTTTTTTAAAACTTTTTGGTCTTTTTTCGTTAATATCACAATAAAATATAAAAAAAACAATGGTGACCAAATACCCTACTAAAAGAAAGTTCAATCTGTATTAAAAAAAATGATAACATTATTATTTGTGTACAGTCTTGCATGACTGCTCAATTGCCAGGTTAAAGTAACACAGTATGGAATAGCAAAAAATGCCCTGGTCACAAATGGGGTAAAACCTTCCAGAGCTGAGGTGGTGCTTAAGGTTTATTGCTTGTAGAACTTCAACAGGAGAGGGGTAAGGGGCATGGGATACTCTAAAACTCTAAAATGATCTCGGTGAACATAGCACGGTTGAGCTCTCACAACAGGGGACCATGAGATAACCTGCAGGGCAGTTAGAGTCTCATAGCCGGAGACCATGTGATAGCTCCAGAATTGGTAGATCTTCATGGCTGGGGACCATGATCTTTATTGCTGGGGACCAGCTGCACCCGACGCATTGCGTCACTGGTCACGTGCCTTCTTCAGGGATAGGAGAAAGTCACGTGACCAGCGACACAACACGTCGGGTGGAGCCTTGTGACATCAGTTTCCGGTGGTGTTTTAACAGAAGTACGGTGAGGAGGCCTGTGTGTCCCTACTCCCATTGCTTTTTAATGCAGTTTTTATTCTTACTTGATGTAAGCAGTTTTTTTACTAAATACATTTACTTTTCATTTGGCAATATTGCACTATGGCTGTTTTTTGTCTCCTTTGCGCGCCATTTATACAAGAAGTGTCATTCCTTGGAGTGAGCTTTTTCCTCTATATGTGGAATTACCCAAGATGTTTTGATGCCAAGTTTTGGACGTAGTTCTTCGTCTTCGCTTGGAACCTGGATGCCTTTACAGATCCATCAGCAGGATTCATTATCTGACTATCTGATGAGCCGTATTTGACCCTTGGGTCATTGTTGGAGGTAGGCGGCCAATTCATAAATTTAACAGTCGATGTTTGGATATATGTTTTATCTGTTTTTTCTTCTATCAAGTTATCCCTATGAGATTTTTGCTTTTATATAAACTGACTCCTACCATTGGGCTTTAGTTGAAATTTATTCACATTTATTTATTTATTTGTATGTTTGGATACTCATCATATTCATTCTTTGAGTATATTACTTAATGGCACATTATTGAATAAGCGCATCATTCCCATCTTTTTCTTTTCCTTCAATAAAGTCCATGCATTCCAAAATTAAATGTTAAAAGCAAACAACATTTTCAACTACCGGGAAATGCACTGTGAATTTTCATATTAGTTTTTATTTAAAAATCTACTAGAGTATAGCCAGCTTAGGTCTACCAGACATCACCTGGAACCACAATATCCCTCTTAACTTTAATGAGGACCAGGGGCCAGTGTGGGTCATCTCTATGGCTCATAAGAAAAAAATGCTACCACAACCATTCATCTTTTTTGTTTCATATCAGTCTGTTTTATTTGGGTTATGCGGCATTTCCTGTATAGCGAGCAAACATTTAAATTCTTATCTGGCACTGAATTCAGCAATAATGGCCAGCTACCTCCCACGTCCTGCAACTTAAAAGGATAATTCAGTCATCTGTAGGAGCAGGCAGGCTATAAAACTCTGAAATGAAAGCTGACAACAGTCAAAATAAATTCTCTCTCTAAAGCTCCCTTCCAATCCAAGTAAATCTAGATTTTGATATAGAACTGCACTGCTGTGGACAAAATACATATTTTATAGGCTGTAATGTTCTATAGTACAAAAAGCAGTGCCAAGTGATGCCTTAGCTGTTCCCTGCATAGGTGCCAGGCACTTTGCTCTTTTTCCCTGCAGAGTGCTGTAGGTGCAAAAACCTTTAATTCCTGATAATGCCTACTACTTTCTGTCCCCGTGCCTATTAAACAGTGAGTTATAGTCTGCACCTCCTCAAATATATTAAACATCTATTGCTGAGAGTTTTAAAAGGAGCTGATGGAGGTAAGTCTGATCAGTCAAGCAATTCTTACATTGAGCCAAAGAGACTTTAATTAAATGCTATGGTAAAAATACCCTGTTTTCACTACACTCAGCAAATAAACCTGCTTTTCCATTCAGGAGTAGCTTAACCACTTAACCCCCGGACCATATTGCTGGTCAAAGACCATAGCACTTTTTGCGATTCGGCACTGCGTCGCTTTAACTGACAATTGCGCGGTCGTGCGACGTGGCTCCCAAACAAAATTGGCGTCTTTTTTTTACCACAAATAGAGCTTTCTTTTGGTGGTATTTGATCACCTCTGCGGTTTTTAGTTTTTGCACTATAAACAAAAAAAGAGCAAAAATTTAGAAAAAAATGAATATTTTTTACTTTTTGCTATAATAAATATCCCCCCCCAAAAATATATATATATATATATATATATATATATAAACAAAATCCTCAGTTTAGGCCGATTCGTATTCTTCTACATATTTTTTGTAAAAATCGCAATAAGCGTTTATTGATTGGTTTGCGCAAAATGTATAGCGTTTACAAAATAGGGGGTAGTTTTATGGCATTTTTATTAATATTTTTTTTTTTACTAGTAATGGCGGCGATCAGCGATTTTTTTTCGGTACTGCGACATTATGGCGGACACTTTGGACACTTTTGACAAATTTTTGGGACCATTGGCTTTTTTATAGCGATCAGTGCTATAAAAATGCATTGGATTACTATAAAAATGCCACTGGCAGGGAAGGGGTTAACAGTAGGGGGCGGGGAAGGGGTTAAGTATGTTCCCTGGGTGTGTTCTAACTGTAGGGGGGGTGGACTCACTAGGGGACATGACTGATCTTCTGTTCATACATTGTATGAACAGATGGTCAGGCATTTCTCCCCTGACAGGAGCGGGAGCTGTGTGTTTACACACACAGCTCCCGGTCCCCGCTCTGTAACGTTTGATCGCAGGTGCCCGGCAGCGATCACGCCCGCCGGGCACGCGCACGGGAGTTGGGGGGGAGCGGGGGGCCTCCGGCGGCGTGCGCGTGCCCCTATTGGCTGCTGGGCGAGGTGACGTATAGCTATGTGTGCTCGCCCAGCAGAGCCGGCCTGCCGCCGTATAACTGCGGCGACTGGTCGGCAAGCAGTTAATAAATGTAAAGGATTATACTTTATTGTATTTAAAGGGAGGTCCAAGACCCCAATAATTTGCATACAGATGTGGTTAGCTGAACACTTGGGAAGCTACAACATGACCAGCCACCTTGATGTAAAGTTATGGACAGTCAATTATTTACATAGTCCTAAGGAGTAGTTAATACGCTTAAAAATAAGCCATCACTGACCTTTCTAGATGCAGGCATAATGAAGTAACTCATCCTCAAAAATGATATCAGAAAACACTTTCACTTTAATTTCAGTAGCTCATTTTATTGTACTCTCTCCCACCAGTGCCATGACCATGACAGCCATCAGCTTCTAATCTCCAAATCTCAATAAATGCAGAGCAGGTGCACAGGAAGAGGAGAAGGAGCAGAGTGCTAAAACCCAGCTTGAATTATTTTAACACTGAGAACCGAGCGATTAAACACCCCCAAGCATTCAGTTCTTGGAGCTCCATTACATAGTTACATAGTTACATAGTAGGTGAGGTTGAAAAAAGTCACAAGTCCATCAAGTCCAACCTATGTATGATTATATGTCAGTATTACATTGTATATCCGTGTATGTTGTGGTCACCCATGTGCTTCTCTAATAGTTTTTTTGAATATCGACGCTCTCCGCTGAGACCACTGCTTGTGGAAGAGAATTCCACATCCTAACTGCTCTTAAGCCTCATACACACGACCGGTTTTCCCGACAGGAAAACTGCCAGGAGCGCATTTGGACGGGAATTCCGGCCGTGTGTATGCTCTCTAGCAGTTTTTCCGTCAGGAAAACAGCCGGGAATCCCGACAGGAAAATAGAGAACCCTGTTCTCTTGAGGGGTTTCCCGGCAGAGTGTTTCCTGCCAAGAAAACCGGTCGTCTGTATGGGTGAAAAAACGTGCATGCTCGATAATACTTTGATGCATGCGCGATAGCATACAAGGTTAGTGACGAGACACCGGCTCATCGTAGTCGATGACATCACCGCGTTCTTGCCATTCAAACGAACGGCGGGATTTTATGTGGTTGTGTGTATACACGGCTTTTCAAGTCAAGCTTGCCAGGAATCCCGTCGGGAATACCGACGTTCTTTTTCCAAACGGGATTCTGGTCGTGTGTACAGGGCTTGACAGTAATAAACCCTCTACGCAGTTTAAGGTTAAACCTCTTTTATTCTAACTTTAGTGAATGGCCGTGTGTCTTATAAAATTCCCTTTTGCTAAGAAGCTTTATCCCTATTGTGGGGTCACCAGTACGGTATTTGTACATTGAAATAATATCCCCTCTCAAGCATCTCCTCTCCAGAGAGAACAAGTTCAGTGCTCTTTAACTTTCCTCATAACTAAGGTCCTCCAGGCCCTTTATTAGTTTTGTTGCCCTTCTCTGGACTCTCTCCAGTTCCAGAACATCCTTCCTGAGGACTGGTGCCCAGAACTGGACAGTATACTCCAGGTGCGGCAGGACCAGAGTTCTATAGGGTAGGAGAATTATTGTTTTATCTCTGGAGTTAATCCCCTTTTTAATGCATGCCAATATTCTGTTTTCTTTTCTTTCAGCAGCTTGGCATTGCATGCCATTGCTGAGCCTATCATCTACTAGGACCACAGGTCATATTCCATCCTAGATTCCACCAGAGGTTCTCCCCCTAGTGAGTAGATTGCATTCATATTTTTGCCACCACATTTTTCTACATTAAACCTCATTTGACATGTAGTTGCCACACCATTAATTTGTTCAGACCTTATTGCAAGGTTTCCACATCCTGCAAAGAAGTTATTGCCCTGCTTAGCTTAGTATTGTCTGCAAATACTGAGATTGAACTGTTTATCCCATCCTGCAGGTTTTTTATGATAAATTAAATAGGATTGGTTCCAGGACAGAGCCCTGGGGGACCCCACTTTCCACCCTGGACCATTCTGAGTACTCCCCATTTATCACTACCCTCTGAATGCGCCCCTTTAGCCAGTTTTCAATCCATGTACTCACCCTATAGTCCATGCCAATGAGACCTTACTTTGTACAGTAAAGGTTTATGGGGAACTGTATCAAATGCTTTTGCAAAATCCAGATACACCACGCCTAGGGGCCTTCCTTTATCTAGATGACAGCTCACCTTCTCATAGAAGGTTAATAGATTGGTTTGGCAAGAACGATTCTTCATGAATCCATGCTGATTACTGCTAATGATACCGTTGTCATTACTAAAATCTTCTATATAGTCCCTTATCATCCCCTCCAAGAGCTTGCACACAATTGATGTTAGGCTAACCGGACCGATACATTCCCAGGAATGTATCTTAGCCCTTTTTTAAATAATGGTGCTACATTGGCTTTTCTCCAATCAGCAGGTACCCTTCGAGTCAGTAGACAGTAAAAATTAGGAACAATGGTCTTTCAATTACTCAACTGAGTTCCTTGAGGACCCTTGGTGCAAGCCGTCTGGTCCCAGTGACTTATTAATGTTAAGTTTTTCAAATCTATTTCTAATTCTGTCCCCTGTTGGCCATGAGGGTGATTGCTGTGTCATGAGGATAAACATTGCAGTTTTGGTTACTGAAGCCCCCAGATTGCCTCATGAAGACATAGGAGAAGAATAAATTCAAAACCTTCTCCAGCTCTTCATCCTTCAGTTTCCGTTCTTCATTCTTTATGGGACCAATATGATCTGACCTTCCTTTCTTACTATTTATGTACTTGAAACATTTCTTGGGATTTTCTTTTACTCTCTTCCACTATGTGCCTTTTGTGTTCTATCTTACTCAATACTCAATACACAGGTACTCAACAAGACAATACACAGGTACTCAACAAGACAATACACAGATACTCAACAAGCCAATACACAGGTACTCAACAATACAATACACAGGTACTCACAGCCCATGTGCACTCACAGCCCATGTTCACTCACAGTCCACATGCTCTCACAGCACACATGCATTTACAGCCCATGTGCACTCACAGCCCACGTGCACTTACAGCACTCGTGTACTCACAATACTCTCAATACACAGGTACTCAGGCACTAACAATACCAAAGTACTCACAATACACACAGCACTCGGGTTCAAACAATACACAAGTACTCACAATACACTCACAATACTCAGGTACTCACAATACACACAATACTCAGGTACTCACAATAATGAGGTACACTAAATACTCAGGTACTCACAATACTCAGGTGCACTCAATACTCAGGTACACTCAATACTCAGGTACTCACAATACTCAGGTACTCACAATATTCAGGTACACATAATACTCACGTACACACCATACTCAGGTACACTCAATACTCAGGTACTCACAATACTCAGGTACTCACAATATTCAGGTACTCCCCATACTCAGGTACAAACAATACTCAGGTACACACAATACTCAGGTACACTCAATACTTGCTCTCAGTCCCCCGGGTCACCCGCTGCTGCTTCCCCTGTCTGGGGGGGTTGGTCCTGTCCGCACTCACACACACACCCAAGCACTCACACACACAACACATGCTGTTCCTGGAAACCACGCTGTCCCACTCTGCTGTGCTCAGCTCCTCTGCCCCTCTGCTGATTCGGATTTTCATGCCAACAGCACCACCTGCTGTTTTTCCTTGCTGGCTGTGTAGGAGAGGAAGAGAGCAGACTCTCAGTCACCAGATCTCTGCTCTGTTCCCTCCCGCACTCACTAGAGTGCTGGGCTGTGGAGGGGGCGGGCCGGCTCAGGCCCTTAGCGGTTCGGCTGAGCCGGGTGGCAGTCTAGGCATATGGTTGTGATCTTTCCCCAGCCTGGACTGGCTCTGTGACGTTAGCAGACAGCAGACTTCATCATGCTGTCTGCTAAAAATGGTTCACAGGAGTGCAGAACAGTCTGCACTTCTGTGATCCACAGGAGACGTAAAGTCAAACGTGCTGCCTATGTCTTTATTTTATTTTGCCCAGACTAGGCTTGCTTGAAATGAAATACAATTCACAATAGACATCTTAGTGCCACAGATCTCCTGTAAGAGCTGACCTTATCTTGAAAATGTATAGCAAGCTAACAGAAGCGGTGCTAAGTTCTGGCCTTTACAAGAGCTGTCTGATACGATAGCAGCTAATTGACCAACATGCTTTTAATTCTCAGCTCTTTTATACCGATAACACTTTGACATTAATTATCTTTTGTATTGGGGCTTCCAAACTCGCAACACAACATTTGTCATATGGCAACTCATTATTCCCATGCTCATTATATCTCATTATTTGCTTTCAGGTTAAATACATAGCAATGAGGTTGTTATGTAAATGTATATTCACAGTAATTATGCAAAAATACAGATTATATATTATTTTCAAAACAGATTTGTTCATAGTACAACAACATTGTAGCTTTATATGACACTGTAAAGGAATTCTATCAGCGTATAATATGGTATAAAGGGAAATTATAGCGTATTTATTCAGCCCATATTTTGATTTATTACTGCGTTTTTTGCTTCAAATTGACACTAAATTCTGTTAAAAAAAAAAAAAGCTGTGGGCCAGATTCAGAGAGATCGGCGTATATTTAGAGCGGAGTAGCGCATCTGATATGCGCTACGCCGACGTAACATAGAGAGGCTCGTACTGTATTCACAAAGCACTTGCTCCCTTTCTTGCACCGGCGTAACGTAAAATGGCCTAATTCAAAGTAGCAAGGCAGTGGGCGTGTAGTATTATAATGAAGCGTGACCCCATGTAAATGCATGGCCGAACGAACGGCGCATGCGCGCGCATGCTCAGAATCACGTCGCAAATACTCCCTAAGATACGACGGCTCAATGCGTACAACGTGAATGTAACTTACGCCCAGCCCCATTCACGTAAACAACGTAAAATCTGACGGCAGTTCCGACGTCCATACCCTAAACGACTTAGACCAGCTTTTTGGTGGTTTAACTTTACGCCGGAAAAACGCCTTACGTAAACGACGTAGATTACAGTGACAGGCGCAAGTACGTTTGTGAATCGGCGTATCTTTCTCATTTACATATTCGACGTGTAAATCGACGGAAGCGCCCCTAGCGGCCATCGTAAATATGCACCCAAGATACCACGGCGTAGGAGACTTACGTCGGTCGTATCTTGGCAAAATTCAAGCGTATCTCATTTAAAGAATCAGCGCATAGATACGACAGCGCTCATTTGGGCTTACGAAGGCGTATCAGTAGATACGTCGCCGTAAGTCTTTGTGAATCCGGGCCTGTGTATGTATTCTTAGCTTATATAATTGATTTTTATAGCTCTCATGCTCCTTCAAATCTTCAAATTCTTTTTTTTTTTGCTGTGATCGGACTTCCTGTTAGAAGGTAGCTATGTTAATTTTTCACGGCCCCTCTATATGTAGGAACATAGCCACCCTCTCTTACTCCCTTTTAAGATAAACTAGGAACTATGGACTATGGTATTTGTAGTGTACATAGAAACAGCTAAATATTAATATTAAAACTTTATTTAATATAGCATCTTTAAAGCGGTTGTAAAGGGAAAAAAAAATTCCTTTAAAATAACAAACATGTTATACTTACCTTCACTGTGCAGTTCGTTTTGCACAGAGTGGCCCGATCCTCGTCTTCTGGGGTCCCTCGGCGGCTGTCTCTGGTCCTCCCCGCAAGTACTGACCACAGTCATGCGAGAGCTCGCATGGTGGTGACTAATTGTGGGTGCCCTCCCGTGATACAGCGAGCGGCCATATCACTCGGCCCCGCCCCTCGGCGCGCTGCGTCACTGGATGTGATTGACAGCAGTGTCAGCCAATGGCTGTGCTGCTCTCAATCCATCCGCTCTAGCCAATCAGCGGCCAGGCTGAGCGACGAGGAGGATCTCGGGACCGCACGGGACTTTCGACGGGTCAGGTAAGTAAAACGGGGGCTCGGGGGGGGGGGGGGCGGCCACATCAGATGTTTTTTCACCTTAATGCATAGATTGCATTAAGGTGAAAAAAAATTAATTTACAACTCCTTTACGTCTAGGTTTACACAAGATGCGGTGCAAATTCACAGCTAATTTGCTGCGGATCCAGAACAGCATTCTCACCCATGGGAACTGATTTTGGGTGTCATTACCTTAACACACACTCTCGGGAGTGTTCCCAATCGGTTCCAATGGATGGGATGCAATTTAACCACTTCCTTACTGGGCACTTAAACCCCCTTCCTGACCAGAGGACTTTTTGCGATTCGGCACTGCGTCGCTTTAACTGACAATTGCGCGGTCGTGCGATGTGGCTCCCAAACAAAATTAACGTCCTTTTTTCCCCACAAATAGAGCTTTCTTTTGGTGGTATTTGATCACCTCTGCGGTTTTTATTTTTTGCGCTATAAACAAAAATAGAGCGTCAATTTTGGAAAAAAAATACAAATTTTTTACTTGTTGCTATAATAAATAGCTCAATTTTTTTTATAGCTTAGTTTTTTTTTTAGTTTTTTTTTATCCTCAGTCTAGGCCGATACGTATTCTACATATTTTTAGTAAAAAAAAATAAAAAAAAATCGCAATAAGCGACTGGTTTGCGCAAAAGTTATAGCGCCTACAAAATAAGGGACAGAATTATTTTTTTTTATTATTGTTTTTTTTACTAGTAATGGCGGCGATCTGCGATTTTTATTGCGACTGCGACATTATGGCGGACACATCGGACACTTTTGACACATTTTTGGCGCCATTCACATTTATACTGCAATCAGTGCTATAAATATGCACTAATTACTGTGTAAATGTGAGTGGCAGGAAAGGGGTTAACACTAGGGGGTGAGGAAGGGGTTAAATGTGTACCCTATATAGTGTTCTAACTGTGGGGGAAGGGGGGTGACTGGGGGGGTGACCGATCTGTGTCTCTATGTACAAGAGACACAGATCCGTCTCCTCTCTCCCCTGACAGCACCGCTGTCTGCGAGAGCCGGGAATGAGAAATGATCTCATATGTAAACATATGAGATCATCTCTCATTGGCCGCACAGATCGCCTAGGAAACGGCCACTCCGATTGGCCGTTCACGGCGATCTGTGATTGGCTGTGTCCAAGGGACACGGCCAGCACAGCAGTTCCCCGATGCGCGCTCGGGAGCGCGTGCGGGGAACGAGCAAAGGGGCGGCCGTAAAAAGACGGCCTGTTAGAGATTGGGAGCCGCGATGCGGCCGTACAAAGTCGTACGGCCATCAGCTAGTGGTTAAATGTGGTGCCAAATATGCAGCAAATTTGATGTAAAATTGCACATCATCTAGCGATCGCTGCCGGCCACGTGCGATCACGTGCACAAGCGGCAGCACGGGGGTTTGTGTGTGTAAACCCGCAAATCCCCTTGCTGTCAGAGGAGAGAAGACAGATCGTGTGTTTCTACAAAGTAGAAACCATGATCTGTCATCTCTCCTAGTTAGTCCCATCCCCCCACAGTAAGAACACACAATAGGGAACACAGTTAACCTCTTGATCGCACCCATAGTGTTAACCCCTTCCCTGCCAGTGACATTTACATAGTAATCAGTCCATATTTATAGCACCGATCGCCGTATAAATGTTTTTGGGGATATATATTATAGCAAAAAGTAAAACAAATATTTTTTTTTTTCAAAAGTGTCGCTAGTTTTTTTGTTTATAGCGCAAAAAAGAAAAACGTCAGAGGTGATCAATTACCACCAAAACAAAGCTCTATTTGTGGGAAAAAAAGGACGTCAATCTTCATTTGGTACAACATCGCACAACCACGCAATTGTCAGTTTAATTGACGCAGTGTCGTATTGCAAAAAATGGCCTGGTCATTAAGCAGCCAAATCTTACGGTCTTTAAGCGGTTAAAGAAAGTGACTTTTAGGTTCTTGGGAAGAGAATTTCAGAGTTTTGGGAAACAAAAGAAGAAAGACCTTCCCACGTAGACAGCTTTGAGGGACACAGAGAAGACCATAATTAGTGAAGTGAAAAGTATAGGAAAGGGAGTAGGGAGATAAAAGTTCATACAGATAATAAAAGTTCATATACATAATGGAGCCAAGCTGCTGTGCAGAGCCTTATGCCGCATACAGACGGTCGTTTTTTGTGATGAAAAAAAATGACGTTTTTGAAAACGTCATTTAAAATGATAGTGTGTGGGGAAAATGTCGTTTTATGTCTTCAGAAAAACGACCAAAAAAAAATTCGAACATGCTCGAATTTTTTGTGTCGTTTTTCAAAATGTCATTTTTTGTGTCAATGAAAATGATAGTGTGTGGGCAAAACGACGTTTTTAAACCCGCACATGCCCAGAAGCAAGTTTTGAGATGTGAGGTAAAACTACCGTTCATAATGGAGTAAGCACATTCATCACGCTGTAACAGACAAAAAAGCACGAAACGTCTTTTACTAACAAGTAACCAGCTAAAAGCAGCCTCAAGGCGAATAGAACTTCCCCTTTAGAGTGCCGTCACTTTGTTCATCATTTTTCAAAATGATGGTGTGTATGCTACATCGTTTTTGAAAATGAAGTTTCAAAAATGTCGTTTTTTTTCATCACTTCAAACGTCATTTTTTTTTCATCACAAAAAACGATCGTCTGTATGCGGCATTATAGGTGAGCATGAGGATTTGACATCTTCTTTGTATCCTCCGATAATCCTTGAAGCGATATTTAACAAGCATGTCATACTTACCTGCTCTGTGCGGTGGTTTTGCACAGAGCAGCCTGGATCCTCCTCTTCTCGAGTCCCATGCTGGTGCTCCTCCCTTCCACCGTGTGCCCCCACAGCAAGCAGCTTGATCTGGGTGCACCCAAGCAGACACGATCCCGAGCCACGGCTTTGTGTGTCCATTCACACACCGAGCCGCAGCTCAGCCCCGTCCCCTCCGTCTCCTGATTGGTTCATTGGCTGTGATTGACAGCAGCGGGAGCCAATGGCAAGGCTCTCATGGACATCGCTGGGTTCAAGAGGGTACTCAGGTAATTGTTAAGGGGGCTGAAGGTATGCATAAAGGTAAAAAACAACTTGTGCCTTTACAACCACTTTAAGAGCACCTGAAAAACCCTGAAACCCAGGGCTATTTAATCTGTAGGCTAAAAGTGGTTGTAAACCTCAGACATGAAAAATGAACAAAGCATATCCGTCTATAGTGTGTACGTCTCTCAATCCCAAGCACTAATGACGCGTACACATAGTCGGACAACAAAACCGTGGATTTTTTTCCGACAGATAATTCGCTCAAACTTGTCTTGTATACACACGGTCACACAAATGTTGTCGGAAATTTCGAACGTCAAGACGTAAAAAATTCAAATTTCGAAGCGGGAACGACGTCCATACTTAACATTGGCTGCGCCTCCTAATAGCAGGAGCAACCTTACGCCGAAAAAGCCTAACGTAAATAAATTGCGCCGGCCGTACGTACGTTTGTGAATCGGCGTATCTAGGTAATTTGCATATTCTACGCCAAAAACAACGGAAGCGCCCCTAGCGGCCAACGTAATATTGCACACAATTCTACGCCGCGGCATTCAAGTTACGTCGGCGGAGGAAGCCTATTTTATTGCGTATCTGCCTTTGAGAATCGGCGTAACGATACGCCGGCACAGATTTGAAATTACGGCGGCGTATCTGGAGATACGCCGCCGTAAAAGCTACCTGAATCTACCCCATTGTGTTTTTTTCAAAATTGTCGCTCTTTTTTTGGTTATAGAGCGAAAAATAAAAACCACAGAGATGATCAAATACCACCAAAAGAAAACTCTATTTGTGGGAAAAAATAATGTCAATTTTGTTTGGGAGCCACATCGCACGACCGCGCAATTGTCATTCAAAGCGTGACAGTGCTGAAAGCTGAAAATTGGCCTGGGCAGGAAGGGTGTGAAAATGCCCAGTAGGCAAGTGGTTAAAGCATCCTAGCACTGCCACAATGGTGGAAAGATGCCTGAAAATATAGTGAACCTCTAGGTGCCATCATGTTAAGCACAGTTTGTCCCCTTTTTTTTCAAATGACCGGTGAATTCTTGAATTTTCCCTTTAACTAAAATGAAGCATTAATAAGCCTTGCATATATCTTCACAACACCATAAATGAATTTTAATGAAAGCAGAACACATAAAACCACAAGAAGGTACTGTAAGAAAATTTAAGAAAAACTTCTAAATTGGCTTCACATAAAAGGGAATAAAATATAACTTCAAGAATGGGAAATGAATACGATGGAATAAAACAGCAGCAAGAGGCCCATTTAAACTCCTGAAAGTGGTAAAAGAATAAAAATAAGCTTATTCTAGTTCTGTAATCAGGTATATAAAAAAAGTCCAGATATGGGCATTTCAATTTTTCAGCTCTAAAATTTAGTAGGAGTTGAATTTAGTAATTCAAGTAAAATAGGTTACAGGAAACATATAATAATCTTACAATATTTAGATCTATGGAAGAGTCTGTAAATTTCAGTTAATGTAAATGCTTGGCAGAGAGCCTGTAAATTATGTTAAAGGGTTTAAAATAATGTGTATAATTCAGAAAAAAGTGCCTAAGAACGACATATTAAGCATATTTCAGTGTGCAAATTATGGCTGGACCAAATAAAAAAATATTTGATAAACACATAGCAAAAAACAACTTGTTTCTTGCGACAGTACTGCATATTTCTAGGTCATTAAAGCCTAACTCTACCTTCAGTCTTGTACAGGCTCCTCTCCTCTACGAAAATTGCTAATGCCGCGTACACACGATCAGATATTCCGACAAGAAAACCGTGTTTTTTTCCCAACGGAATGTTGGCTCAAACTTGTGTTGCATACACACGGTCACACAAATGCTGTCGAAAATTCAGATCGTCAAGAACGCGGTGATATACAAGACGTACGACTAGTCGAGGTCAATGAAGTTCAATAGGCAGTTTGGCTCTTCTGCTTGATTGTGAGCATGCATGTTTTTTTGCGCGTTTTTTTCACTCACCACTTCCTCTTGAGTGGGTATTGCTCATCCGGATAGGCCCCTCTTACCTGGCCTAGCAGCCGGAATGATGCACGAACAATGATCAGTAACAGTCTCTGCCACAGACTGGCTGCAAGCAAAAGTGAATAGTCTGGAATCCTCTGCCACAGGATTTGGTACCCAAACTTCCAGCCATACAGTTTAAGAGCCTTTAAGCCAACCTGGCGAAACTGTAAGGTAACATGTATTGTAGATCATCCCTTAATAGAGTCACCAGGCCTACCCCGAGACATCAGCCTTCTGCTTGGTCCCGTCCTGGGCAGGTCCTCCCCTGGTTTTCTCCATTAAGTAGCTTCCTCTCGTAAGATGGGAAGCTCAGGATCACAGTCAGGATGGCTGGGTCTACTTGGTAGAAGTACAGCCTTGGGCCTACAAGGCCTCGAGACTTAACGACCATCACGGACCTTTAGCCAGGAGGGCCTCGAGGCAGAGCCTCTCACAACATGGCGTCTGTCCCTTAAGTATCCTTCCCCAGCATGCCCAGCGGGGAGACCACTCCCACTGGGCTACTCCCGGGAAAGACACCCAATGCACAGTAGCCTGCCTGAATTCCACCATTGGCCGGTGGTGGTATCGCCACCTACAGGCAACAGTGGGAAAATCCCTCCAAGCACAGCCACAGCCAGAACAGAGGCTGTTTTTGTATCAATCATCAAAGTCTGAATCAATTATCAGCTCAGACTCCTACTAAATTTAACAGGGCGCTACACATACAGATGAGCGGATTTTCCGATAGGAACTTTTTCCGTCTGAAAAATAGAGAACCTACTCTCAATCTTTTGTTGGCGGAAATTCCGACAGCAGAAGTCTGATGGAGCATACACACGGTCGGAATTTCCGTCCAAAAGCTCACATCGGACTTTTCTTGTCGGAATTTCAGATCGTGTGTCACTGGCAGGGAAGGGGTTTACACTAGGGGGCGATCAAGGGGTTAACTGTGTTCCCTCATGTGTGTTCTAACTGTAGGCAGAGGAGACTGACTATAGGAGATGACAGATCGTTGTTCCTAGCTAGTAGAAACTCACAATCTCTCCCTCCTCAGCTCACAGAACAGGGATCTGTGTGTTTACACGCACACACACACACATTCCCTGTTATGGCTCTCGTGCCCACGTGTCCAGCCATGCAGTGCAGCAGGCATGCGCGCCTGCTATCCCCGCTTAAAGGGACTGACATACAGCTAGGACCGATCGTGGGAACATGCCGACCTGCCGCAGTATAATGACGGCAGCTGGTCGGCAAGCGGTTCAGTTGAGAACAGAGCTATAGGAGCACACTACTTATGTAAGAAGCATATTTGGAAAAAAGGTTCATGATAAACAGGTGTAAGGTCTTAACCCAAAGTAACCATGGTTGCCATGGTTTTTGGAATTTGTGTAGCCCACCAGTTCGTATGGCTAGTGATTTCTTGTACTCATAAGTGAGATTGATAGATGCAATCACTTCAGACAAGTTGGGAGCCTTGTCTGATTTCCAATACCTGGTGATAACTATTCTTGATGCCAGTAGTATATGTGCAACTGCTAAACGAAATGGAGATGGGAAGTTCCCAATCTCTAGGATGAGTAGGGCCAGTGCTGGATGATGATTGGCTCCTGCTGTGTCCATTCACAGGGGGAGCGGGTCACCGATGGAGCACGTGCGCGCACCAGACCCGGAAGTGCAGAGTCACACACAGGTACGTGATTTTGCACAGGAGACCCGTATATATACAGTTGACCGGCAAGAGGTTAAAAAAAAGTGTTATGCCTCATACACACGATCAGTTTTCCCAACAAGAATAGTGTGATGTGAGCCTTTTGTCAGGAATTCCGACCGTGTGTATGCTCCATCACACTTTTTCTGAGAGAATTCCTGCCAAGAAAAGATTGAGAGCAGGATCTTAATTTTTGTGACAGGAAAAATTCTTATCGGGAATCACGGTCTTTTGTATGCAATTGCTAAGCAAAAAAAACATGCATGCTCAGAATCAAGCAGAAGAGCTGAACTGCCTATTGAACTTCATTGATCTCGGCTCGTCGTACGTGTTGTACGTCACCGCGTTCTTGACGGTCGGAATTTCGTCTAAGATTGGTGTGACCGTATGTATGCAAGACAAATTTCAGCCGTTTTTCTGCTGAAAAAAAAAAAACACTGTTTTCTTGTCGGTAATCGCGATTGTGTGTACGAGGCATAAGACTTTATTACAGCAGCCATACCTAATAAATAATACTTGAAAAAGCAGTTGTCTCCAACCCCAGATAAATAAACCAGAAGCATTATAGTCATGTGATGTCATTGGTTTCTTGCAGAAACAAACTTCGATGATATTTCCTTAATTGGTAATTAGGTTTCTGCATCCAAGCGTCAGTTGGGACAGAAGTCCAGGGTCATCAGTCCCTGCAGTACAGACACAGGTCTAAACAGGAGCAACAGTGAGGAGGTGAGAAGCTGGAAAGATCAATAAGCCAGGAACCGAAGGCCAAATTGACTGAAATAGAAGCTGTTCAGGGAACATGTTGGAATCCTGTTAATTAATGTTATAGGAGTAATTGTGAGAGGTCTTGTGATAAAAGTTCCTCTGCAGAGGTTATATCATTAACTTTTAAATTAAATAAAGGCACTGAACATTGTCCTGGCTGTTTTATTTCAACTGCTTTGATGTCATGGGGAGTATCGGCAAGTGTCGGCATAAATAAAACTGGCTGTAGAGGATTAAAGCAGCAGTGTGTCTCAAAACACCTAAAGGGAAATTATAAATACTTGATGAACTTTATGTACTTTTGTGGAGAAAACATGTAGTTGCTTTAGGTTGTGTGATAAAAATTTGTAATTAATACAGGATTATTATAGATACAGTATAACATTTCTACTTCATTTTATTATTTTGTGTCTGTCTATCTATCTATCTATCTATCTATCTATCTATCTATCTATCTATCTATCTATCTATCTATCTGTCTGTCTGTCTGTCTGTCGGTCGGTCTGTCTGTCTGTCTGTCTGTCTGTCTATCTATCTATCTATCTATCTATCTTTCTATTGATCTATTCAATGCTATGCAAGAGACTGGGAGTACATTTAGTTGCTTAGTAACTATGCACCAGACAATGTGGAGCAGGGGGTCAGCATTGTGTGCAAACAACTGTTTGCAGGCTTTATTCACACTGAAGCAACTGGTAGCGCTCCGGATAAACAGACCAGAACGCCACAGATTATACAAAGAGAACTTTTCTCATAGTGTAATCTGCTGGAACATGACCCCAAGTGTACATACCCTGTCATGGACACACTGGCCATAGTGCAGTTGAAGTCCTGAGATGCATGAATATTGCGCACTAATATGTTCTTGACACTGGCGCCAAATGGCCCTATATAAGTGCAAAATATGCACTAGGAGGTTACTGTCTGATCTGCAGCTGTTCCCTGTGTTCCTGTTCCCTGTGTTTAACTCCTATGATTGACTCGGCTTATCCTGACCACACTTGAACTCTACCTGTCCTGACCTCAGCTTGCCTCTAAGACTTCTTTTACCTCTTGCACATCTCTTTGGTCTTGTGTCCCTCTATGCCAGTTATATGCAATTAGCGGACCTCCAGCTGTTGCAAAACTACAAGTCCCATCATGCCTCTGCCTCTGGGTGTCATGCTTGTGGCTGTGAGAGTCTTGCTATGCCTCATGGAACTTGTAGTTTTGCAACAGCTGGAGGTCCGCTAATTGCCTATTCCTGCTCTATGCCTTTACCTATTCGTGTGCATGTTTGTGCGCATATTCGTGGCTGTGCACCGCAGGCCCGTGCCTTCGCATTTTTGCACGCCTCGTAACTTCAGTTAATCAGTTTATCTCTTTTCAGGGCTTATTGCTAGTTCTAATAAAGCCCAGCTAAGTTTATACAGTGTTTTGGTGTTACTTGGATCCAGGTGAGGGTGAGCCATCACTGGTGTGGGAAAGAAGACCTGTATATTACAGCGGCCCTTGTGGGGGGTAGCGCTACAAAACTAAAATCGGATGTGCACAGTACACAGTCCCCCAACCTCTGCACAATACAAAGCCCTCAACAGTGTACAGGACACAGCCCCCCACCCTCTGCACAATACAAAGCAAACCACAATACACAGCACACAGCTGCCCACAGTAAACAGCACACAGCCCCCCATCCTCTGCACAACACAAAGCCCCCCCACAATACACAGCACACAGCCCCTCACCCTCTGCACAATACAAAGCCCCCCACAATACACAGCCCCCCTGCATTACCAGGAGACCCCCAGTCTCCTGGTACAGCACTGCCAGCGTACTCTAAAGTTAAGAATACATCACTGCCGGCCCTTTCTCATACACTACTCATTGTAAATCAAAGTCTCTAAATATACCTTAGTAGCTTCGTTCTTGCATGGACCCAGTCACATGACTGCTCACCTCTGACGATTCATGGATGGTCATGTGACCGCTCTCTTCCTCCAATCTAAAGCAGCGCTTGGAGGAGCAGGAGGAGGAGAGCAGCCAACAAAAATGAAGCAATTGAGGTATTTAGAAGCTTCAGCTTACAATGAGAGTGACACAGGAGGAGTGGTGTAGGAGAAACAGAGCCAGTCTTGACAGCTGTGCGGGTGTGGGTCCCTGAACACAGGCAGCGGTTGTTTGGAGACCCACACGCAACTGCCCTCACATGGCATTCAAGTTGGGTTACAACGGCTGTTTTCAAGCATCTACTATGTCCCAGTTGCATCCCAACATGAATGAGACTGCCTGCACGGGGATGCACGGAACACCTGTGCAACCCCATGTGGGCAAACACAGCCCTCGCACAGGTATACGCTTCTATACATCTATGAAGGAGGCCTTAGCCAGTTAATCAAATTTTGAAAGGTGTATGGCCAGCTTCAGTAACCACATACCAAGGGTTGGTTGGGCAGGTATCAGTGCTGCTGCAAATGGCAATTTTTCAGCTTTGTTCACACTTTAGCAACAAGAAGTCCTCCCGACTCTTTGAACCCCACAGATATTACTCACTAATCTATCTATAATTTGACAAAACCATTTATTGTTTGCTAATGGCTTTATAAATGCATATAAAAAGCAGCATTAAAACTTCTCTCTGTTGGAACCAATCAGCTGATGGAAATCCCTTCTGAACCTGAAACAGAGAAATAATACCTTTTCTTCTAAAGTAGTCATATTAAATGATGCTTATTGTCTGCTTCAGCTCTGTTAAATGAATCCTATTGTCTGCTACACTCCATACTCTTGTAAATGGGATTTTTGTATTCCAGCACCGTAGCGTTGAGTCTTTGTGGCTCTCTGTGTATTCGGAGACGAGAGTTGTGCATTCCGAACATGTAGCGAGCATAATTTGGCATAATTGTAGACCTGCCCAGAGAGTGATTCAGGCCATCTCTCCAAAGTGAACAGTAATATCTTATGTGATATTTTGCTGAAATTCCTCCAGCCAAAAATCTGGATGAAATGAAATGCATCAGGGTCGCTGGCTACAAGATGGAGCAGCTTTGAAGTTCTCACCTTTGTCTAAAGTTTTGTAGCCGTGACCTTCTAAAGTGTAATTGCCACAATTTTTCAATTTTTATTCTCTGCTAGTAGAAATATTTCAAATGCTAAATGGGAGCGGGTCATTAAACTTTGTAAAGGAGTCGCTGTATGCATCAATCAACTTAGCCGGAATAAAGGTTTTAAGCGCAATGAGAAACATGTTTCATTATCTAATACAAGGAAGCAATCCTTGAATTCATAGACAATCTTATAGATTGTTTAAAGCAAAACTCTAGGTGAAACAAAAACTTTTCTACATTTTCGGATGAGAAAGCCAATTTTACTCACTTTCCAAAGCTAAGGAGGCAGCCAATATACAAATCAGATTGTCTGCTAAACTAATGGAGACCTATGGGCAAAAAAAAAAAAAAAAAAAAAAAAAATATATATATATATATATATATATATATATATATATATATGTAAATATATATATAAGATGCAGTCTGTCAAACTCATTAATACAGCAGGGTTTGTTTTTTTCTGAGTGACTCCTGTATCATAGTTTACTACCTGTGAAACTACCAGTACGTCTGTTATTTTCAACTTTCTTTGAAGAGGAAATAAAGCCAAACATACTCACCTTCAATGAGCCCGATGTTCATGAGGTCTCTCATTGTCTTCATTTCCCTATCTTCTTCCGAGCATTGGCAAAAGTTTCTTTGATATCCCTGTGAACATGTCCCTTTGAACTTGCTAGAAAATGTGGCTACTCAAGAAAGAGTGAATTCCCTAGTACAGCCCTCTCAATTAACTTCTCCTCTCTATGTTAACCCAGCTCCCCCTTCACTTTCCTTTATAACCTTTTCTGTATCTGCCAGGGGAGGAGTGAAGGGGAATATTATAAGGCCGGGTTCACATATGTGCAAATTGGATGCGGTGAAACCTGCTTCCAATTTGCATGACATGCAAGTGTGTCCAGCTTGCAACAGAACCACTTCATACATGTGCATCTTTGGGTTATGTTCAGGTGCAAATTCAGGCAAAAATTCGGACCTGATTTGCATCTGAACCAGTAAACATGGGCTCACTGGATCGCAGTGAGTGACAGCTCTGGGTCTGCTGGGGCTGCTGTCATCACAGCCAAGATGGTGGCACTCAGCAGCAGTCTGAGGCCTCGTACACATGACCGTTTTCCTCGGCAGAATCCATCAAGAAACCTGGTGAGAGAGATTTTTTGCAGAAGAAACCGGTCGTGTGTACATTTTTCATCTAGGAAACTGTCGAGGAACTCGACGAGCCAAAAAGAGAGCAAGTTCTCTATTTCCTCGACGGGAGTCTTAAATTGGCTTGTCGAGTTCCTCATCGGGCTGGTTTCCGACGAGAAACTCGAGCGTGTGTATGCTAAGAAACCCGCGCTAGCTCAGAATAAAGTATGAGACGGGAGTAAAAGTAGCGTTTGTAATGGAGATAACAAATTTTTCAAGCTGTAACAGACTGAAAATCGTCTCTTAACAAACGTTTACTTAACACGCAAACACATGAGATTAGCAAAAGCAGCCCCAAGAGTTGTGCCAGTGGAATCAAACTTCCCCTGCCGTTGTATGTCACTGCGTTTGAGAACGAGGAGATTTTGTCTTGACAGTGTGTACGCAAAGCAAGCTTGTCGAGTTCCTCGACAAGCCTAACAAGGAACTCGAAGAGGAAAACGATGTGTTTCGCCCAACGAGTTCCTCGGTCCTGTGTACGAGGCCTCAGGCTTTTGGATGACTACACAAAGGAGGCATTACAAGTAAATAACATAAATTAAACATTAAACGCATTAAATGCACATACAGTACAAACCTATGAGAATATTTTTATTCAAATTAACTGCCTGTCTCTTTGAAGAGTATCTGTAACCTCGAGAAATCTAATAATGTGCCCCTGGACTTTATACTGGGCACCTCCAGGTGCTTGGACATGCTTTCGGTTTATTCCCGGTATGCCTTAGGATGCTTGGATCCCCAAATCTCAGGCAACCCCTCTTTTTACATAAATTTCAACTAGAGGTCAATAGTTTTGCTTCCTATTTGCAACTAAATTAGACAGGCAGCTTCAGGAGCCAATAGGAAGATATAGGGGCAGGAGAAAAGAAAGAAGGTATGAGCTTGTCACATGACCAAGTCTGAAGACTCCTGAATATGGGAGTATTTTTCTTAACAAAAAAGTGCAGGGGACAGGAGGGTACAGAGCTAAAACTGTATAATCATTTGCATGTGTCCTATGCATCTTCCTCCAAGGAAGGCTTTACCTTTTCTGCATGTGTGGGGCAAATGTCTCTAGCTTGGCCCGATATTTTTAACTATGAATATTAACTGTATTACATGTCCCTAAGAAGTTGCTATGATATACCAAATTTTGGCAGCAAAAATCATGGCTGATGATTAAGCACTGATTCAGTGTGAAACGCATAGGCGGTTTTCCCTATTTTTGCTGCCTTTTGTAATGGATTTTACCATTGATTTTACAATAAAGACAACTCAAGAGTTTTTTTTTGGGTGCGGCTGTCCATTCTTCTGAAGTTTCCACCTATTCTTAACCAGGGTTCCTCCAGAGGGATCTAGAACTGTAACAAATTGATCTCCTATTTGATCGTGCCTATATAGTTCCAGGGCCAAAGCTACTTGGCAAAGCAACATAGCACAACCCCAGATATCTTTTTAGCTGTGTGTAAGAGCCGGTTCACACTGGGGCGACTCGTCAGGCGGCTCACCCGCCTGACGAGTCGCGTCCCATTCTATGCAATAGAACCGTTCTAATAGGAGCAAGTCGCTCCGACTTAGAAAAAGGTTCTTGTACGACTTCGGGGTAATTCGGTGCGATTTGCATTGACTTCTATACAGAAGTCATTTTGCTAATCACCTCTGAAGTCGTCTTCAGGACGACTTGCAGAGTCACCCCCAAAGTCGTGCTGCCGCAGTGTGAACCGGCTCTAAGGGTGGTGTTTTGACCACCACTGTAAGAATTTCATTCTTCCTATTTACCATCGATGTAGCATGCATGTTTCCAATTGGCCTCAGATTATTTGGTTTTAGCATGGATTCCCGGATACCTGGAATTTTTTTAGGAGTTCCTCTGGAAAAGTTGATATAGACAGATCAGTGAAAAGATTAGATCAGACTAGGTTCTATGAAGTTCAGGAATTTGAACATGACCAATGCTGTTTTCACTTAGTCTGAAAGTACCCTCTGTTCAAGGAGGTAGGCTCTGTCAGGAGCGTCTAGCGCTCCTGCTTCTCATTCTAGCATCCTGATGTTGACTGTGGCATTCTCCTTGTCTGTCCACCTGTAAGGTGAAATAATCTGGCCAGTCTCTGGGTGGATATCAAACCTGATTTAAGCTAGCCAAGCCTGCAGTCTCATGCTTGTGATAGCATGTGTAATACCTGATCAAGCTACCTGTTTGTCTGCCCTGCTCTGCTATATTGGATTACTTTGTTGACAACCTAAGATCAGATATTGACTAATCTCTGAACTCTGCCTGCCTTTTGACTGCAGGCATTGACCCTGACTATTCTGTACCTTGCCTGTCTGCCAACCCCAAGTACCTGTTTGCTTTGCTCAATGTATGCATGCCCTTGCATGGTACAGTAGCCTGGCACTATAGCATTGTGTATAAGTCCTGGGGGCAACCAAGTACCTGTAGTCCTGCTTGCCTTATGGGACAGGGGGCTGCTATAGGTGAAGAACACAGAATCCAGCTAAAGTGTCTGACCACCTGCATTATAGGTAAACGTGACAGGTTCGGCATGAGACATCTGATTATATCTACTGTAAGCTTGGAGCAGCATAACTAAGCACTCTAACCTTGCAGCTCTGGGTCCTTGCTTCAAACCCCAACTGGAACACAAGCTACAAGATGTTCTTTTATAAGTTTTACCTCTTCTGGTGGAAACATACTGATAGTCAGTGGTGGGGGGGAGGCAAACAGACCACCCAAATCACCCCCACCCCGGAAATCAGACTACCCAAACCCGAATTGCTAGAGTTAGTTTTTGGTTTGTACAGTGTAGGTAAATTGTCAGGCTTAGTTGTCTGTGTGTTAATCTGGGTCAGGGTTGAGTGACCTGAGAGGCTAATATGACTCAGATTGGTGGGCAGGAAGAGCTGCCTGGAGTATTCTGAGGGCCTTGACCAATCCCCAACAGATGGGTTGACAAGGGGCACGCCCTCTCAAAAACTCTGGGTCGGCCCAGCTTGGGCAGTGAGTTCGGGTGCAAGATTAAGATGGAAGTGTTAGGGTGTCGGAGGTCTTTGAGAGTAACCACCTAGTCTGGGGGTGAACTCAGGCCTGAGCTCTGTTGCGGACAGGACCCCTCTTCAAGACACACTGGGGAATCCTGACCAGGAGGCACGGGAGCAAGGAGAAGACAGAAGGAGGACACTGCCAGGCAAATCTCCAGGGAGGAAGACAGCCAGGGCTGGTCAGTGTTCCAGTCAAAGGACTGAGAGGCATGCCTAAAGGGACTGTGTGCAAGCAGTCTGGGGTGGATGCAAAGTCTGTCTGGGAGAACTGTGGTGTTTTAGCCAGGAGGGATAGTGAAAGGGGCAGCTGCAGCCAGAGGTGGTACTGGGATCAGTAGCCATGGGAATAGGACAGCTCACTATTATGCACTTTCAGAACATGTGCACGTTATTTTAAACAAATTACTGTTATGTATTTTTTTCATTATATGTTTCTGATGTTTTGATATATGTCTTTATGATGGATTATTTGAGCTTATTAGTTTAGATATTTATTCATCATTGGTTTGCACAGCACGTATCTATATATACATGTATTCTTATGGCTGTGGAATGTCCCAGATGGTTGGCCCGTACAGATGATCTCTTGTGTACAAACGACCTCGAGCTTACACACTTGGGTTTGGCCCTAATCTGAACACGCTCAAAACACATCACAGTCCTTGACTATAGAAATCTGTTGCTGTTTGCTCTCTAAAAAACAAGGAACAGAGGGTGTACCAGTCTAGCACATTTGCTCTCTGACGGGTGGATTCCACTGACTGTATTCCAATCACTCTATGCCATTAGCTGTAGAACTATATAACATGTAATTCAGCGAACAAATGAGATGCTTACTATTAACACACTGAAATAGAGAGACTAAAGCTGCTCTACTAAGAACTATTTAATAGATCCCTAAAAATAAATGGCAATTTACTCATCAAATCTTTTTCAGATAGAATTAAATGTAATATATTTTGAAAAATGTGACAGATAAAATTTGATTTTAAGAGGAAAATTATTCGTGAGCAGGACCACCCACAGTGCGAGATTGAAGGATAATATACATTTTCTAATTTATGCCAAACTATCATTCTAATAAAACTTGCCCCAGGCATGAATCCGTAAAAAAATACTTTGGGATATTCTAATTTCTGAATATTCATTAGGATTGGGAGACTATTAGGCTGTCTGTCCATCAGGTTTTTATTGGTGCAGTGGACTTCTTAGCCTAATACCTGTAGCATAGTATTAACTGGTGATCCTGCCAGTAAGTCTATTATTTTTGAAGTTTCTTTAACAGACCAAGCTGTCCAGCTAAAGTACCATTTAGAAAGTTGAGACCAGCTAATTAAAGTGTATGTAAACTCAATAACTCAACACTCTTTTCTGACAATGCCGCTGACAATGCTGCTCACCTTAGGACAGGGAGTGGTATAATAGTATTTCTTCCCTTCCCTCCCCCTCTCTTTTTTCCCTGGCAGAATAAGCATAACTACTATTAGGATCAATTTCCTTTCACTTAAATACTCTATATACCCCTTTATTATTATTATCCTTCCTTATAGAATCAATTCCCACACAATCCCCCTTATCCGCCGTGGGGGGAGCCTTTCTCGAGCGGCTTGGTTTCACACTTGGCCGTTGACCCGTTGGGTGAGCAACTTGTTTTTGTTTTTATTTCTCATTGAACTATATTTTTTTACGTCTTTCAACTGTAACTTATTTGTCTTGTGCCTTATTCAATATTTGTCTTTTATTTACTCCTCCTGAGGAAGCAGTGTTTTTTACATCAACAGATATCTCTTGGGGGAACCCTGAGTATTTGTATATCGATTAGTCAATCCTTTTTCATATGAATTCTGTATGTCATTTTTATATGTAATAAATAATACATTTTATCTAAGAATTGAATTTTTGTTTATCAGTACTGAGATAGTCCACCACTACCAATTGGGTGGGATAATTTTATTTGGTCAGCCTCAGAAACTACCCTTATATCCCCACCTTCCCCTGTTTCTCTATGCTAATTTGGATGATGGTACTTTTTTATGTTTAGTTAAGTCCTTATTATGTGAGGCTTTATTAAAACAAAGTTTGTATTTCTAGATTCTATGTTAAATACAGGGAAAAAAGTGTGAAAAAAAAAAAGAAAACAAATGCAGTCACCACATCTGAGGACCAGTAAGTTGCAATAGTATCATTTTTGGTTCTTGGGGTTTAGATACAGTTTAACATTGACAGATGTGCTTATAATAGTTAGATTTTATTCATATTGTTGAAGTAGACTTACAAAAATTGAATAACTGTTTACCAAAACAAAGCATGCCATGAGTTGCTTTTGCTCTCAACCGATCTGACAACCTATCAAATGGCTAGGATCATAACTGCTGATCAAACAGAGTCTAAAGCCGCGTACACACGATCAATCCATCCGATGAGAACGATCTGATGGACCGTTTTTATCGGTTAACCAATGAAGCTGACTGATGGTCCTTCGCGCCTACACACCAAAAAAACTGATCGTGTCAGAATGCGGTGACGTAAAACACAACGACGTGCTGAAAAAAACGAAGTTCAATGCTTCCAAGCATGCGTCGACTTGATTCTGAGCATGCGTGGATTTTTAACCGATGGTTGTGCCTACTAACGATTGGTTTTGACCTATCGGTTAGGAATCCATCGGTTAAATTTAAAGCAAGTTGGCTTTTTTTTAACCGATGGTTAAATAACCTATGGGGCCCACACACGATCGGTTTTGACCGATGAAACGGTCCATCAGACTGTTGTCCTCTGTTTAACCTAGCGTGTGTACGAGGCCTTAGATGGCAGCTTCCTTGGTTTTAGAAGTATATGAGGATATAGGCTTGGTTCACACCTACACAGTTTGATTTTGATCCATTTCTGCTGTGCCTTTTGGGGTGCATTTTTGTAAATGTGTTTTTGATGCATTTTTGCTATTTTTTTTATGCGTTTTGCATTTTTTATGCTTTTTTTCCCCAATTTGTTGTTGGGTGGATTATAAAATGCAAATTGTGGCAAAATAGTGGAAAATCGCTTTTCTGCAGTTTCTTCATTGAAGTCAATTGAACTAAAAACGCACCCTTTTTGCTTTAAAAAAAAGTCCCTGACCCTTTCCAAAAATGCAGCAGCTGAAAAAAGCATAGAAGTGAACGTGTTCTATAGGAAACCATGTTGAATGGACTGTAGTGAATTTCTGCAAAAATAAATAAAAAATTCATAGTTGTGAGCGCTGTTTTAAAGCCTGTACCCCCCAAAATGAACTGTTTCTGAAACTGCTTAACCACTTAAGCTCCGGAAGGTTTTACCTCCTTCATTACCAGACCCTTTTATGCTATTTATCACTATTTTAGGTAAAACTGGTAATTGCACGATAATGCAACGCTGTCACCAAATTACATTTATTTCATTTTTTCACATAAATAGAGCCTTCTTTTGGTGGCATTTGATCACCACTGTTTTTTTTTTTTATATAAATGAACATTTTGGGGGAAAATATGGGGTAGATTTACTAAAGGCAAATAGACTGTGCACTTTGCATGTTCAGTTGCTCCAGAGCTTAATAAATGAGGGAAATCTCTGCTGACTTCCATCATTCGATCATGTGTAAGCAAAAATGCAATTGTGATATTCTTTATAAAGTGAAGCTTTGCCTCATTTACTAAGTGCTGGAGCAACTGCACAGTCTTTTTGCCTTTAGTAAAAAAAAAAACACTTTCTGCTATAAAAAATATCCAATAGAAAAAAAATCTTCATAAATTTAGGCCGTGGAACGGGAGAAGATGGGGGGGGGGGGATTCCCTGATTCCCCGTAAATGGTGTTTTTTTTATTTTTTGTGTTTGTTTGCTGTTGTGGGGTTATGTAGTGCACTTTGTTGTCCTGTCCCGTCATGTGTTTGACAGCAGGGGTAACTGAAGGGGAAGGATAGAGACAGATACCGTATTAAGAATATTGGATTAGACCGAGCCTACAGATGTATGACCAAAGGGAAATGGATACCTGGAGAAATAAAGAAGGAGTATATTGTGACTATGAATAAAATGATGTGAATATGAAGTAAATTCTGAAATATAACCATTATTCTGAGGGAGGAAAAAGACAATTTTGATTATGTTATCTTGATGATGTACGGAAGATGTCCTGAGACTTATCTTACCTTTTTTGCTGTCTTTTTTGATTTGTTCAAATAAAGAAAAGATTTAAAAAAAATAAAAAAATTTTTTTTTAGGCCAAAATGTATTCTGCTGCATGTCTTTGATAAAAAAAAAAAAAAACAAACAAACAATAAGTGTATATTGATTGGTTTGTGTTTTTTTTTTGGGGGGGGGGGGAGTTTGGTTGTTTTTTTGTTTTGTTTTTTAAACTAGTAATGGACGTGATCAGTGAGACTGTGATAGGGCGGCAGAGGTCTAACACTAACTGATACTGGCTGGGAACTGACTAACTGACACTGGCTGGCGAAGGGGTTACATCTCAGGCTTATCAAGGGGTTAAGTATGTGCCTAAAAAGTGTTAATGTGTGTATTATGTGCTGCTTTTTACTAAAAATCTATTTGTTCCCTCTGTACAGAGTCTGTACAGAGTCCTTGTCAACACAGGCCTCAGGACTGTGATTGGACACAGCCGATTAGCAGGTCCTAGCCATAAATTATTGTTTATTGAGTCCGCAGGGGGACGACGTACGAACACACATGGTGATCCCGGAAACAGGAAGCGACATACAGGTATGTCGCTGTGCCTGTAGAAACTGCCTGTCTGCAGTATAATGCAGCTTAGTGGTGCTGAAGTGGTCAAAAAGCACAGGCAAATGGTGCTAAAGTGGTCAAAAAGCAGGGAAGAGCGGTGCTGAAGTGGTCAAAAAGCGCTAGAGTTCTGACGCGTACACACGGTCGGAATTTCTGACAACAAATGTTTGAGAGCTGGTTCTCAATTTTTCCGACAACAAAAGTTCAATTTGACGCATGCTCGGAATCATTGAACTTAACTTTTCTCGGCTCGTCGTAGTGTTGTACGTGACTGCGTTCTTGACGTTCGGAATTTCCGACAACATTTGTGTGACCGTGTGTATGCAAGACAAGTTTGAGCGAACAATTATACGTTGGAAAAAAAATAATGGTTTTGACGTCGGAATGTCCGATCGTGTATATGCGCCATTAGGTTTTATTTTGTTTGCCACTTTTGTAAAGTAGTTCTAAATTTACTAGTCCATCGAACACTCCCCTCTCCATAGGGTGGCAATGTTTTTATCCAAGGGTGGCTATGCTGCTCCTCAATAGAATGGAGCAGTGAGTGTAGCCACCTTGAGACAGAAAGGGGCAGATCCACAAAGATCTGCATCGGCGCAGCGTATCTAAGATACGCTACACCGCCGTAACTTACTTGGCATAAATTTGAATCCAGAAAGAATTTGCGCCGTAAGTTACGGTGGCGTAGTGTATTTCTCGTGGCGTAAGGGCGCGGAATTCAAATGCGGCGAGTAGGGGGCGTGTTTCATTTAAATAAAGCACGTCCCCGCGCCGAACGAACTGCGCATGCCCCGTCCGTCAAAACTCCCAGGGTGCATTGCTCCAAATGACGTCACAAGGACGTCACTGTTTTCGTCGTGAACGTAAATGGAATCCAGCCCCATTCACGGACGACTTACGCAAACGACGTAAACATTTAAAAATTAGACGCGGGAACGACGACCATACTTAACATTGAGTACGCCACCAGATAGCAGCTTTAACTATACGCCGTAAAAAGCAGAACGTAAAATTACGTAAAAGAATGCGACGGCCGCTCGTACGTTTGTGGAATCGGTCGGAAAAAGCTAATTTGCATACTCGACGTGGATTACGACGTGAACGCCACCCAGCGGCCGCCGGAAAATTGCATCTTAGATCCGACGGCGTACTAAGGCGTACGCCTGTCGGATCTAACCCAGATGCCGTTGTATCTTGTTTTGAGGATTCAAAACAAAGATACGACGCAGGCATTTTTTAATTACGCCGGCGTATCAGTAGATACGCTGGCGTAATTTCTTTGTGGATCTGCCCCAAAGCGTATTACTGGCTGGATTACATGGTGAAAATAAAGGAGAAAAAAATTGAAAAAAGAATATTGAAAGCAGTCACCACATCAAAGACAGGTGAGTTGTAATATACTGTATCATATTTTTGGGTTTAGAGATGCCTGATAAAAAGCGGACTGCTGTTATAAGTGGGTAGAGCTTACTGAAAGGGTCCAGTAGACAGCACTCTGATGATGAATGATGCTCCCCACTTCATGTTTTTGCTAGACAGGCAACCATTCCTCTGCACCACCCCTGAACTGACAGGGTTAATAGCATGCGACACTGATACATATTTATGTGTTATGATTTTAAGGCATATTATGGTAATTTCAAGCAGAAATACTTAACTTTGATATTTGGTGTTCGCACTGTGTGGGATGTGTATGGCACTGCCAATTGTGCATTGATACAATGACACTTTGCGAGAATTTTCTCTTCATCTATTCGCGGTGGCATCAAACTTGCTAATCATGTTTCACACATTTAACACCCAGGCCCAGAGGGTATATCTGCTGCCGTGCCGACAAACCCGCTCAACTGAGCTTAATGGGAAAACAGTGGGAATTACAGACAAACTTTGATTTATTTCGATCTTTATGTAACAGAGAACCCATTAACTATAACATGAAATTATTCTACAAAATACTTTTCAAATGACTTGTTATTGTGACAAATGCATCAATAGGAACCATGTAAATCTACTGAAGGAGCTTTGTTCACTGACGCTTCTCTTAAAGTGGATGTAAACCCAAAAATGTTATTTTATTTTTTTTGATGTCACAATGTAGAGAATACGATTTCCTATCATCTGTGCCCAGTCTTGCCACACAGAGTTAATCCAGCGCTGAGCAATCCTCTTTTTATTGTTCACTGGGATAAAAACAGACTTCCACATAAAGACCAAAGTCCTTGCTTGAGCGACAGGTTATTTACATATCTTGTGCACTAGCTTGCAGACATGCACAGCTTCTTGTCTATGTATATTCTGATGGCTGTTTACACTGAACTGTGGATCACCCCATATTTTGAAAACATTTAATCAAAACACAGGAAAGACAGCCAATCCTGGGAGAGCTGGACGGGAGAGGAGAGGAGGAGAGGGGAGGGGGATGTGAATTGTGCACTTTACAGAAGCTGTGCATGTCTGCAAGCTAGTGCATGAGATATGTAAATAACCTGTCACTCAAGCAAGGACTTTGGTCTTTATCTGGAAGTCTGTTTTATTTCACTGAACAATAAAAAGAGGATTGCTCAGAGCTGGATTAACTCTGTGTGGCAAGACTGGGCACAGATGATAGGGAATCGTATTCTCTACACTGGACAGCACACAGCACAGCTCTCCTGGGGATGATGAAGAAGATCTGAGGACAGATAGCAGTCTTTTACCTAGCAAAGCTGCCAGTAGAATCTTTTCATCCCACAAGCCTTCAGTAAATGCCGCACAAGCCGTCATCGCTGACCATACACGTCTCAGTCTCCAGCAGAGTAACACAGCCATCCATCCGTTTTGGTCGTTTGGATCCAGTTTTGAAGCAGCTCCAGTGTGCCATATATAGTCATTTGGATGACTCTAAATATACCCGGGTACAGTCTGACCACCGCTGTGGTCAGACTGTACAGGGGTTTGATTTGTCACTTGGGTGTGCCTCTGGTGGAAGGTGGTGTCAGCCCTGTATTTTCCCCTCTCTGAAGATATTCGCTGTGGAATTCACTTTCTCAAAGGAGCTCTGCTCTGTGCCCAGGCTATTGACAAGGATTGAGCCCTGACACAACCTCAGGGCTTAACCCATTCTGCCGTTGATTCAAATTGTGAAAGCACACAGAAAACTGAGAGAGAGATCTGTTTCTTTCGGTGTCCCAGCATCAGAGAGGGGGCTGGACTTTTTATTGGTCTTTTATAAACAACATGACATCACACACATGAGCACAGCTGATAGGTCAGTCCATATATAGTCCCTTATTACACGCCCCTGTGACATCTGTTCTTGGCATACTGCACACGTTTCAAAAGTCTTTGGTGGCCATCTTTGTTTCTTCGATGGAGGGAGTTTTGGAGTGGAAAGTACAAGGGAGGGGCTTGGAGACATCTGTTTTCACTTACCGGTAATCACTTCCTGAAGGGTTGGTTAACTCTATAATGTCTCTTAAGGAAAGTAATTTTCTAATACACTCACATACATATGTATTTTATCTTATATCGATCAAGAAATAAAAGGTAATAAAACAAATAAACAATATAAGGAAAGAAAAACAACATTTCAGTGGTTCTAATCATAACACAAAAATATTCATTTTAGTAACTTCCATCACACTATGTGCAGCACATCAATGATGTCACTGCTACTTTTACAAGCAAATATTTAGGTTTGCAAGGGCATTTGGTGCACACAAAGTGTTTTGAGATATTTTTGTGGCTGTTGAAGAATAGGCACACTTGAAAATATTTATGCCCAGAGTTCACCTTTAAAGTATCTCTATTTGTCCTGGCAACCATTGTCATCAAAAATTTTGAGTAGTCACTAGAACAAGAATAGTGGGAAAATCTTCCAATGGGGACATGTGTTGGAGAGTTTTCCTGGCACTTCTTCCTGTTCCATCTGCAGTGCAGAAAGTGAAATGTATTTAATGGGACATTTAAAAAAAAGTGTCCTGTAGGGGTCAGAGGATGGAAGTGCGGTGGGGGGCACAGGCATCCAACACTGAAAGTGTTAAATGCTGAAAATCCTAAGGAAGGCTGAAGTGAAGTAAGAAGCAAGGGCCACAGGAGAGGTAAGATTAATAGCTTTTTTATTGCAGGAAACTGCACTTTGGATTTTTTGGGCTACTGACAGGGTCGCTTTAAGGTGCTGGTTGAAGTTTGATGGATCAGGGCAGTTGCATTGTACATTTATTCAAGTTGTTTTCCTGATAATAAACCATCTGAAAATAATAATAATAACATTTCACCTCCAAATTGATTGGGTGACCTACCTGGTAGCATATGGAACATATCAGCTACATTATCCCATCTGTACTGTAATAGTATTAAAAATAAGGCATCTAGTAACATATTATGAGGATGATGAATCACTCACTATTACTGCGATATGGTGTGTGAACATTGTTTTGGCAGGTGAGATGACTCCATTTTATTAGTATTTAATGAGCACACAGAACAGAATATTCTACAGCTGTCCTTGAACATAGATAAAGACAACAATATGTAACTCTAAGGTGAACTCACCCTTTTTATAAAAAATGTTTGTCGAAAAAGGATCTTTTCCTTTTAAAGTAACATTCCTTTGCCAAAAAATATTGAATATTAGATCTGCTATTTTCCATTTAAACAGTTGTCTTGGCTCTCTTAACCTAAGTGTCCATCCTAGGTTTTCCCCTAAATCTTAGGTTAAACACCTTGGTGAAGGAGATCCAGTGTGGCCCCAAAACATTGCAACTTATCTATTCACTAACTGCTATAATAAATCTTTGTTAACCAGTTAAGCCCCGGACCAATATGCAGCCTAAAGACCCAAGGTGTTTTTACAGTTCGGGACTGCGTCGCTTTAACAGACAATTGCGCGGTCGTGCAACGTGGCTCCCAAACAAAATTGGCGTCCTTTTTCCCCCCACAAATAGAGCTTTCTTTTGGTGGTATTTGATCACATCTGCGGTTTTTAGTTTTTGCGCTATAAACAAAAATAGAGCGACAATTTTGAAAAAAATGCAATATTTTTTACTTTTTGCTGTAATAAATATCCCCCAAAAACATATATAAAAACATTTTTTTTCCTCAGTTTAGGCCGATACGTATTCTTCTACCTATTTTTAGTAAAAAAAATCGCAATAAGCGTTTATCGATTGGTTTGCGCAAAATTTATAGTGTTTACAAAATAGGGGATAGTTTTATTGCATTTTTATTAATTTTTTTTTTTTTACTACTAATGGCGGCGATCAGCAATTTTTTTCGTGACTGCGACATTATGGTGGACACTTCGGACAATTTTGACACATTTTTGGGACCATTGTCATTTTCACAGCAAAAAATGCATTTAAATTGCATTCTTTATTGTGAAAATGACAGTTGCAGTTTGGGAGTTAACCACAGGTGGCGCTGTAGGAGTTAGGGTGCACCTAGTATGTGTTTACAACTGTAGGGGGGTGTGGCTGTAGGAATGATGTCATCGATCGTGTCTTCCCTATAAAGGGAATGACGCGATCGATGCGCCGCCATAGTGAAGCACGGGGAAGCCGTGTTTACATACGGCTCTCCCCGTTCTTCAGCTCCGGGGAGCGATCGCGACGGAGCGGCTATAAACAAATAGCCGCGCCGTGGTCCCGGATCGCTCCCCGAGCGGACCCGACCTCCGCATGTAGCGGGGGGGGTCCCGATCGGACCCCCCACCCGCTAATAGGCAAGGACGTACGTGTACGCCCATGTGCCTGTACGTGCCATATTGTGGACGTATATGTACATGCGGGGATCGGGAACTGGTTAAAGAATATGAGGAATGTGTGTTGGTGACATATCTGATCTGCATGTACCTTGATCGATGGCACCATACATCGAGTCAATTCATCTCCCTGTGAAGGACTGGGATACTTTGGCAAACAAAACCAACTAGCCCTTTCATGGTAGGGACAGATTCATGTGGGCTATAATAAAAGTGCATTATACAATGTGTGCCATGGTTTCTGATTGATTGATGGTCATTGTGAAAGGTTAGAGTTTCTAATATGTACATGGTTTATAGTGACTTAACCTCCCTGGCGGTATGATTATTTCAGATTTTAGGTGCTGAAAGCGGTACGATTATTTAGCATGGAAATTTGGCGTTTTAAATTGTAGGCCTGTAATTCTTAGGAATAATTCACTTAAATATGTCCAAACAAGAGTCTAGTAGACATCTCAGGTATGATAAAGTTTGAAAAACAAAATCATAAATTATAATATAATAAATAACTATAAATAATTATAACAAATAATAATATAATTATAATAAAAATTATTCAATAATGTAATCAAATCAAAAACACTGAAATTTGCTCAGTTGCAGAATTGTCGCTGTCATTACTTTTATTTTTTTATGACGAATTTCCCCACAAATCGCTATCGCACAATTCTGCAAGTGATTATAATTTATTATCGCTGTTTTCTAGCTGCTCTAAAACTACTTTTGACATAAAGGGACACTTTTGGTTGCTATGGACAATCTACAGTTTGCAGGCAGAAAGAACAGTTTTTATTTTATAAAAGTACATGCAGGACACTGGACAGACCACTAGGGACAAATGGGGGGGGGGGGTATTTTTTACATACAGTACTGTAATCTATAAGATTACTGTATGTAATGTGTTTATTTGCTTTTTAGAATTTGGCACCGTTCTCCGCCCCTGTGTGTCGTAACGTCGCAGGGAACGGAGATCGGCAGCACACAGGGACACTGTGTGAATCAAGCGAGGACCCGCTCGCTCACACAGCTGGGAGGCATCACAGGATCCAGGGACAAAGTAAGTAACTTGGTCTGTGTTGCTGCGAGGCGAGCCCGAGTCTGGCTCGGGGATACCGATCGCAGCACAAAAATCTCACCCCGAGCCAGACTCGGGAATACCGCCAGCCAGGTTAAAGTGGTAGTAACCCCTCACATCTTTCCCCCCCGTGAAGTGAATAGCCTCAGATGATACAAACAGTCACCTAGAGGTCTTCTATAGCATGCAGATTTTTTTTATTATTATTAATTTATTACATATGTGCTGTCACTGCTGACTTGATCACTGCAATTCATTAAGCAACAAAGTCTGGGAGTTAATATTCTTATTTGCTGAAGTGACCATGAGCTAACAGCATAAAGGAATGTAAGAAATACTGAGCTGGCAAGTTCATAAGACTTACATCAGTGGCAGTGAAAGGGTTAAATGCAGTTTTTCTGGCATTAACCCATACCACAAGTTTCCTCCTGTCCATAAGACAGATGCTCCGAACCTTCTTTGGGACTCTGTTGGTTGTAAGAAATCTACAGGCACTCTGATGTTATCTTGTACGATGCAGAACCAGCATACCTGCATTGTAAGAGAGGATACTGAGGGACCACCAACAACCCAGAGCGTCAGAGAGAAGAAAAAACAAGCATTTAAACCTTAAATTCACTTTATAAAACTCTGGTTACTTTATAAAACTGTAGTTAGGCCACATCTGGAGTATTCCATCCAGTTATGGTCACCAGTCCTCAGAAGGAATGTGCTGGAGCTGAAGAGAGTCCAAAGAAGGACAACAAAATTCATAAGGGATTGGACCTCAATTATGAGGAACGACTACAAGCACTACATTTATTCTCGCTGGAAAAGAGATGTGTCATGGATATGCAGTAATGTCTGGCAGCTTACCTTCATCTCCATGGGTTCACCTTAGAGGCCAGACGCTCTCACCTGGCTGCTTTTATCATATCTCCTCCCTGTATGGCTCCACCCCAGGCCATATCAGGAACTCTATATTAACCAGTGCACTGCAGGTCTGTCTTGCTGATCAATGTTGTTTGTTGAGCATTGTGTTTTTGGGTTCCTGCTTGCCGTGTGCTACGTTTATCTCTGTGTACCGATCTTGGCTTGTCCCCTATTCCTGTTTGCCTGTGTCCCTGACCTTTGGCCTGTCCTTTGTTTATCCTTGTCTACTTTTTTCCCCCGACCTTGGCTTAACCCCTCACTATCTCTTGTATTCTGAGTGGCTGCTTCCCCTCTCTCCTCTATGCCCTACAGAGCGTGAGCTAGGGGACTATGGGGGCCGCGACCTGGATTCAGTTGCAGCTAAGGCCATCCTCACCACTAGAGGCTCTGGTGAATACCTGCTGGATCTTAAACTCTGCGCCCTGGGGAATCTTAGGCTCTAGCTCCTTGTGGGATCCCTGTTAGTGCTACAGTGAACCGGTCTTCCTTAGCCACCCAGTGTTCCATCTGCAGCAGTCAGCCGTAGGGTCCACTACCTTAGCGGTGCACTCCTGGCCCAAACGGTGTGCATCTGTCACCTGGCAACAGGTGACCTGACAAGATGCTTGAGAGGGGATATGATAGCAATTTACATATACCTTAATGGTGATCGCAGCATTGGAAAAAAACAATTAAGTCTTAGGAAGTGTAAGAGGACACAGGGCCACACAGTGAGATTGGAGGAGAAGAGGTTTAACCTAAAGCTGCGCAGAGGGTTTTTCACTGTCAGGGCAATAACGTGGTGGAACTCTTCCACAATTGGTGGTCTCAGAAGGGAGTATTGATATTTTTAAAAGACTCCTGAATGTGCATCTTAGTGAACGCAATATATAGGGATATGGGAAATTATTATTGACACTGGAACACCAACACCAACACAGGTTGACCCGGATGAACTATTGTTTTTATTCAACCCTACCTACTATTTAACTATGTACAGTAATTGAGGTGTGTGTGTGTGTGTGTGTGGGAGGGGGGGGGTGGCGATGTCCCTCTGTGATGGTAGTTTTGAATTCTTTCTGGAGCTCAGCTTTAAAAATAGTCAGCTCTGAAATTGCATTGATACATTGTTGTTTCTGTGACCCATATAGGTAGACAGCTTAACTGCAGCTAGTTACAAAAACCTATAATCAATTTTATAGATCCATGAGAGTTTCCAAATCATTCAGTAGAGCTATCAGGAAAAAAAAAACAATATTGAATGGGAGTTTGCGTAAAAAAGCCAATGGAACCTGCATCTCTTTCTTTTCAAGACTGATCACAGCGGGACTGAATAGCCTAAAATTCAAGGTAATACTTAAAAGATACAGGATCAGTGACCATTCAGAGGTTAATATTTTTCCCTTCATTCTGAACAACCCTGCAGAAGATTCTGTTAGATAAGAGGGCTCTAACTATTATTTACTCATTAGTGTGGGCCATGCAAACTCCTGATTGCTATTCCCAGCACGAGACGAAGCCTGTAATTGCGTGAAATGTTACACCGGCTTATTTATTTATTTTTCTTATCCTCGCTCCAGCTCTCAATTGAGGGCGGATCAATTAATCCTATTGCATAATCAGAGGCAGGCATAGCAAAGGAATGTTGTGGTCTTACTGCCACTTTGGGAGTGGTTTATATTGGTTATTTTAAACCACACAAGTGTCCCATATCATAAACCACGCTCAAGACTGAACAATAAAACACACAGCTTAATTGGAGCGTAAAGTGTCTCCAGACTCTCATCGCTTATTAATGCTGACAGCGGTAATAATAAATACATAACAAAGGTGTGGTGGTTTTCCATGATTCCTCAGAGAGGGTATTCCTTTATTTCAGATATATTTTCATGTACTTTTCCACTCCTGTCAAGGTGCGTATTTTGAATTGAAAAAAAGTCTCTCTAGTTTGTTGTAGGGCTTTGATGGAACGTTAATTAATTATGAATTCCCCCTCCCAGACCAGGTCGCCATTTCTGGTAAAGTTTTGTTTTCTCCTCAAGGCCGTCTCCTTTCAGCTTCCTTTTGTATTGAGCAAACGATCGCATTTCAGAGTTGCATTTGCTAATGGCTCTTGTTACTTAGCTGTAGATGGAATCTCCTGGTCTGACATGTCCACATTTTCTGTTATTATAATTTTGTAAATGAAAATGATATGAAAGGATAGGCTTCATTTGCGTTGATCCTAGAAGGGGATTTGCATCGGGGATCAAAAACAGAGCACTGATCCAGTTCATGTTATAAACCTTACTTTCCAAACTCCTAATACAAGGTGTAGGGCTCCCTGTCAGTTCTTCCTTGTGGCAGTGTGCAATAAAACACATGGCAGCATACCTGCTTTATATGCAGTGCATTGAGGTGCCTTTCATTCTGAATAGCATCTCATGGCACTGTACAGTAGGGTGCAATGTATAATCACAACCAGGGGTCAAGTCCTGGGGAAAAAAGTGTGGAAACTCCCACCCAAGATACACTCCCCCACCAAAAAAAATAAAATGATACGCTCATATGCATAATTACTAAACCACTGTACCTTAGTAATCCTTTGTTACTGGCCGCTTCCTGTATATGGATTCATTGGGTAGCGGGATTTAGAAAGAACTTGCTTCTTTCTAAATCCCGCGATAACTCGCGGCAGACCTCCGCAATGTCTCCTGGGAACAATGACAAAAGCTCCCAGGAGACATTGCGGCATCGAGGAAGTGACTGAATACCCGCACAGTACCCGATGAATCCATATACAGGAAGCGGCCAGTAACATAAAGGATTACTAAGGTTCGCCTGCCCCTGACAGTGAGTCGAGCTGGGCATCGCCGCTTAGTGAAGGATTGGCTCGGGCTGCTCTAGTCCTGCAAAGGGAACTGAGTTCCTGCTGTGAAAAAAGTGCAGGAACTCCGTTTCCACGCGTTCCCGCAGGACTTGAGCCACATTGTACTGTGCTGGCAGGCCCTTCATAATGGTTGGGCTGCCTTAAAGGGGTTGTAAAGGTTTTCAGAACGGCTCGGATGATGGGGGCAAGCTTACTGAGGAGAAACAATAAGTGAGAAATTCTGACAAAGAAAAAAATCATTTAGAAGGGAAATCGAAGGAAAAGGTAAGTGAACAAACAATGCACTGGCTTAAAGGAACCTATTTAGAAAATAAAAAACAAACCTTTACAACCCCTTTAATTCCTACACTTCATTTGGTTTGGAAAGTGGAGTGACATGTCCAGTACATTTAGATATGAGGCAGCATGTGATTTACTTACTTCCCGCATTACAAAGTTGGGGCTTTGCTATTGACCACGCAGGCACCTACTGTTGTTACATGGAAGCAAGGAGAGCATCCTCAGTCTTGTGTAAGTTTACACGGGTCTTCTCCTCACTCCTATGGAAGTGAGAACGAAACAAGTAAAATTACAAGCATCTGCCACTGTCCTTGCAATCAGTAACTGTTGAGACAATTAACACGTTATTCAGAAGTATGCCATGTACAGCAAGGCTTACAGGCCCAGATTCTCGTAGAATGGAGTAAAACTACGGCGGCGTAACGTATCTCATTTACGTTACGACGCCGCAAGATTCACAAGCCCGCCTAATTCAAATGATCCAGGTAGGGGGCGTGGATCATTTAAATTAGGCGCGTTCCCGCGCCGAAGGTACTGCGCATGCGCCATCCCTAAAATTTCCCGACGTGCATTGCGCGAAATGACGTCGCAAGGACATCATTGGTTTCGACGTGAACGTAAATGGCGTCCAGCCCCATTCACGGACGACTTACGCAAACAACGTAAATTTTTAAATTTCGATGCGGGAACGACGGCCATACTTAACATTGGTTGCCCCTCATATAGCAGGGGCAACGTTATGCGTCGCAAATCTAACGTAAACATCGTATCTTCACTGCGTCGACCGCGCGTACGTTTGGTAATTTGCGTATTTTGCTAATTTGCATACTCGATCGGGAAAACGACGGAGGCGACACCTAGCAGCGAAAAAAAAAAATTGCATTTAAGATCCGACAGCGTAAGAGCCTTACATCTGTCGGATCTAATGGTTATCTATGCGTAACTGATTCTAAGAATCAGTCACATAGATTCGACGGCCCAGATTAGGAATTACGACGGTGCACATGGCGTTGCATCGTCGTAAGCTCTTTCAGAATCTGGGCCACAGAGTACAACATTCAGGACTATGTATTATATGGGGCTGCATATAGATGGCTGGAGTAAGCCTCACTTATACGAATTACCTCTTCAGACCTCAGATCAGACTCCTTTTCCACAAACGATGGCATTAGATCTCAGATTAGCCCCACTTTAGACCTTAGATTAGCCCCTGTTCAGACTTTAGATGAACTCCCATTTAAAACTTGGATTAGCCCCTCTTCAGACTTCAGATAAACCCATATTTAGACCTCAGATCATCCCCCCATCAAACCTCAAAAATTAACAGCTCACTTACCAGCTAGCCTGCAACAAACCAAATTGACACTGTCTAACAGCTCAAAACAAAGGGTTTAGTTGCACACATTGGCAAACATACAGTATGTGTAAGTCGCAGTGGCAACGTCAAGGCACCCCAGTTTGCCGCGGTCCTAACTCTATCATTTTGAGAGTCTTAGTAATTGGAGTGCATAAATAGCAGTTTGATATATTAAGGACAAGTCTGTCTGGAGGGAACACATGCCTCCTTAAAGGTATAAGAACATCTGGGACACCCAGCAATGGCACAATGGCAGCTGTGCGTGCCCACACCAAATCACAACCTGTTGAAACAAATGGCAACCACCCCAACCTGTAACTAGCCCCCCATAAAACCTCACATGAACTCCCTTTTAGACCTTAGATTATCCTCTCGTCAGACCTCAATTTAGTTTAGTTTAGACTGTAAATCAGCCCACTTTCAGACAGCATTTAGACTTCAGAATACTCTTTATACCCCAGATTAACCCAATTTCAGACCTCAGATAAACCCATCTGTAGACTTTTGATTACCCTTCTTTAGACCCTGGATAAACCCACTTTAGACCTCAGATTAGCCCCCTCTTTGGACCTCATAATTTTGTCTTTTCATACCACAAATAATCCTCCCCTTCAGAACTCAGATAACCCCACATTTAGACCTCTGACAAATCACCATTAGACCCCAGATAAACCTCCATCAGACCTTAGACTCCCATTGTGAATTTAGACCTTTAGGCTACTTATCAGTTCCACCAAACACCAGTGTGTAGAAGAACCTTTCTTTCCTTTTCAGAATTAAAGCTAGTCATATAGGGCCAGATTCACAAAAGGGATACGACGGAGTATCTGCTGATACGCCGTCGTATCCCTGTTTCTATCTATGCGACTGATTCATAGAATCAGTTACGCATAGATATCCCTAAGATCCGACAGGTGTAATAGTTTTACACTGTCGGATCTTAGGATGCAGTACCGCGGCCGCCGCTGGGGGGATTTCGCGTTGTAAACCAGCGTCAGGTATGCAAATTATTACTTACGGCGATCCACAAAACTTTTTCTCGTCGTTACGTCGCCGCAAGTGTTAGTTTGCCTTCGCAAAGATAGGGCACCTTTTACAAAGTGTAAAATTAGTACACCATGTATACCCGTCTTTCCCGCATTGCTTTCAATTTTTTTTTTAATTTTACAAATTTTTTTTTCCCGGCGCAAGTCTTTTTTACCCGTCGCGATTCACAAAACGTCGGCGCGTCGTAACTTCGCGCAAAGCACGTCAGGAAATTTGCGACGGGAGCATGCGCAGTACGTCCTTGCGCCGGACGGGTTTTAGGATACACCGCCGCAAATTTCCAGGTAAGTGCTTTGTGGATCGGGCACTAACTTGGAAAAATTGCGGCGGTGTAACTTAAACCAGTTACGTTAAGGTGCGCCCGGGATATGTGAATCTGGCCCCATAGCTCCCAACTGTCCCTGATTTCGAGGGACTGTCCCTGATTTGGAGCAATGTCCCTCTGCCCATCTTTCCTCCTCACTTGTCCCTCATTTTGGTCTGATCTATATAGTTGTATATAAAATGCACTTTTTATCTTTCAAAAAAAAATTCCCAGTACCTTTCATCCAAATTCTAAATTCCGGCATTTGTTCATTTAACCACTTGCCGTCGCCGCACCGTCGAAATACGTCCACAAGGTGGCTCTGCTGGGCGAGAGCACGTAATATGACGTCCTCACTCCCAGCCGCCACACAGCTCCCGGTCCTGTCAGCAGGGGAAATGCTGATCTTCGGTTCATACAATGTATGAACCGAGGATCAGTGTTTCCCCTAGTGAGGCCACCCCCCCCCCCCACAGTAAGAACACACCCAGGCATACTTAACCCCTTCCCCGCCCCCTAGTGTTAACCCCTTCACTGCCAGTGGCATTTTTATAGTAATCCAATGCATTTTTATAGCACTGATCGCTATAAAAATGCCAATGGTCCCAAAAATGTGTCAAAAGTGTCCGAAGTGTCCGCCATAATGTCGCAGTACCGAAAAAAAAAATCGCTGATCGCCGCCATTACTAGTAAAAAAAATATAATAAAAATGACATAAAACTACCCCCTATTTTGTAAACGCTATAACTTTTGCGCAAACCAATCAATAAACGCTTATTGCGATTTTTTTTACGAAAAATATGTAGAAGAAAACGTATCGGCCTAAACTGAGGAAAAAAAATGTTTTTTTATATATTTTTGGGGGATATTTATTATAGCAAAATGTAAAAAATATTCATTTTTTTCAAAATTGTCGCTCTATTTTTGTTTATAGCGCAAAAACTAAAAACCGCAGAGGTGATCAAATACCACCAAAAGAAATCTCTATTTGTGGGGAAAAAAAGGACGCCAATTTTGTTTGGGAGCCACGTCGCACGACCGCGCAATTGTCTGTTAAAGCGACAGAGTCCCGAATCGCAAATAGTACTCTGGTCTTTGGGCAGCAATATGGTCCGGGGGGTAAGTGGTTAAAAAAAAAAAACCCTTGTGGATTTAATTCATCATTTTTTTTTGGTTAATTCTCCTTTGAGGGGGTGTGGCAAGGGGCATGTCCTATGCCGTCATACATTTTCTAGTAGGTGTCCCTCATTCCTATCTCAAATTGTTGGGCAGTATGTAGTCTTAGGTGGATCAAAATTCAGCTGGTTCAGCAGGCACTGGCCAAATTTCGATCCATGTGTGTCGGCCCCCTCTCGACAGAAGTCGATCTAATGATTGAATTCTGTTGAATAGGATTGTTGGAAATGCAACCACTCAACAGTGCATTCTGACAGCAGCGAGTCCCCGTTGTCAGAATACAATGTTTGAGCAGGGAGGATTCCTTTTATCCACCTCATTTGTATGGATGGAGGAATCCATTCATTTTTTTTTTAATTCAACCACCCATCTATGACCAGTTTTTGACCCTTGTCACAAGGGATTGCCATTTTTTTTATTGTCTCCTGCTGTAACTTTCACTTTTAACAGGCAGAGGAAGCCTCACTGTATAGGCTTCTTTAGCCAATAAGAAGGTTTTCCTTACCCTGCCGGAAAGTAAAAATTATAGTCGGCAAGTTTAAGAGCCGGTACTGATTGGTACATATACCCTTAAGTTTTCTCCTTAAACTGCATAATTATTACATATTTATGGTGCTGAAACCTCCTGTTTCCTTAGCTTGATTGTATTATAATATACAATATCATTTTACAGTTCATTATGTTTAATGCATTGCATTTAAAAAATGTAACATGTACAGCCAATATTCATATGTACGGTGCCTCTTCATGCATAGGGCACTTCTACCTGAACTGGCAAACTGAGACATTTTTATTCTGATCTAACCTACTCCAGCAATCGAAAATTTTATGAACTCAGCATAGCACTGCAGCAGAAAATAAGCTGCCATTTCAGTGTTCCGGTGGACTTCATCACAATGTCGGATGGCTTGATAAAGATTAAATGACACATATTTTATGCTAACAACACAGTCAGCTAATGGAGCCGATCACAATTTGTGTTGATCAATAAATCCATAAATCCATTGGAGGGTCAGGAAAATGAAATGCTTGGCTCTCTAGTTAATAAACATTCTTGGAAACGGATGGAGCGTGCATGGGTCAGCAGCATTTTGACACACAGGGAAAGGCAGTCATTAATTAGTGATACATACTGTATCATTATTCCCAGCAGTTTTTCTAGGTCAGTTGAGTTACTCTAAAATGTTTCCTAGATGGAGATAAACATATAGAAATGTAAAAGCTTCCATTTAGTCCTTCTGTATACTGTATATACTCACTTTTAGTATTTTTAAAGAACACTCCAAGCACTGTTAAATATTAAGTTAAAACAACAAAATACACTAATACAATTGCAGGCAACACACCTGTACTGTAGCACACTGCAATGCAAATAAGCCTCCCTACATGGGCAGCCAAGCTGCAGTTTTACCGGATGCCAAGGATCGAATTAACATGGCCATGATCATAAACATCACCTCAACCGAGGTACAGCACAGCAAAAATTATACCAAGGGTCGCATTTGGCATGCAGCAATGCCATCAAACATGACCCATGCAAGGGAATAGGGCCAATAACACAACTGCAAGTAATGCCCACTGTTGTAGCACAGTGCTGCAGGCTTTCAAAGGGTTAGACCATGCACCCAGGTGTCAACATATCGCCTCTGCACAATCTTTTTAAATGGCGCTGAAAAGTACCTGGATAATTTTTCAATGAGGGTGAATGGTGAAGCAAAAATTGAGCGGGAGTGAAGTCCAAATTATAGGTCGTTATCAGGGAGATAAGCTTGTGGACATTTGTCCAAAAAGGTTGAATTAGAGGACATGACCACCAGACATGGAGGAAAGAGCCTATTCCAGTCTTACATCTCCAGCAGTACTCGGGAATCAGCGGATTAATAAGATGGAGTTTAAGGGGGGTTCTATACCATCTAGATACCATCTAGTACCTGGATAATTTTTTAGAGGGGAAGCAATTACAACTGCAAGTGTAAATGAGCCTGTCAGGAAGTGCTCAGTGGAAGACACATTGCTGGCCGAACTAGTGCACGTCTGTGTGCGCTGATGCGTGTGCAGGTGTGCACGCTCAATTCTTGCCGCCAACCGGTCTATTTAAACAGGATAGGACCAGTGCTGTCTGATCTGCAGCTTCCTGTGACCGGTTAATCTGCTTTTGTGATCTGCTTCCTGAATGACCCGGCTTGGCCTTTGGACTTCTCTTGCTTTCTGCCTGATCTTGACCTCGGCTCACCTCTGACCTTGAACCTGCCTGCTCCTTTGTAAACCACCCTGCCTGACAGTTACTGACCCGGCCTGTGACCCAACCTGTCTGCCTCTGGCACCTGTTCCAGCATCCTGTGTCTGTGCGGGACCCAGCCTGCCTGGATCCACAACCCTATGGACTGTTCTACTATCTGCCAGACCCAGCATCTCTGTGTGTGTGTACGGATATCAGGTGTTCCAGCCACCAGCCTGCCTGCTGTTCTGATCCTCTTCCCAGCTGGTCCTCTTCTCTGCAGCATCAGGAACCTTGGAGCAGCCTTTTTAACAGCTGACCCGCCAGGCACTCATACCATTCTGCACTCCCGTGCCACCTGTCTGCTCTACCAGATATGTAAGGGAGGCCTTCCTCTGCGCTATCGGGCTTATCAGTCAGGTATGTAGGAACTTGACAGAGCCCATAGTGTGTGTTCCAGTGCATTTTTTTGTTGTTGTTATTTTTAAGGTGTCATTTCCATTTTTGGATGCATTATGGTGCATTGGTAGCCCATATCTGATATCTACTTGTAAGCCAGGGTTTGTAGCCTTTTAGGGAAACTCACCAATAGGTGGGAACTGTGGGTTGGGACAGCCTATTCCTTTATAAGTGGGGGCTGGCAGAAAGAGAGCAGAGAGGTTAGTGGAAAGTGATTGTCTGTGGAGAATCATTATGTAGGCTGCACTCTAAAATGGAGAACACCCCTAGTATAGGCCCAAGGAGAGAACTCATGTCAGGTAACCTACCGCAGTGGAAAGTGGGAGTGCTGGTCAGCATCCGACCCTATGTTAAACATGAGTTTGAACTGAACAGTATTGCAGATGTCTTGTGGAAAGAGGAAGTGGTGTACTTCTGTAATTATTAGGAAGAACTTTGCACTCTTCATTTTACAATAAAAAAGGCTGATTGTGTTGACATTCCTTTATTTCATGAGGTGGACCTCTGGTTTGGAACATGTGAGGGAGCAATTTGGCAGTTTCCTGCACTGTAGGTGTGTGGTGCCCTGTCTCACTCCTGTTACAAATGGGTGATGGGAGAGCCGGCACGGCCATTGCTGGTGGTGAGCCAGGGGCCTGCTAGTATACTTGTTCTAAGCCATCATTAAAGTCAAGGGAACTATTATTTTGATAAGGCGAGTTCAGCAATGTCAGCCACCATTACAGGGTCCCTTTAAGTCCAACTTTTACCTTGAAGTTAAAGTGGAGGTTCACCCTAAAAACAAGTATATCCATTCAATCCAGCATACTGCCGACATGTACAGTATGCTGTTTTATTTTTTGGTTTACATACCGTAGTATAGGTATTCCCCCCCCCCCCCGCTTCCGGGTAGTGAATCCCACGGGACTGGACGTTCCTATTCAGAGACTAAGTGATTGACGTATGACAAAAGCTTCACCCCCGGCGCATAATGCGCGTCACCAGTTTCCGAAAGAAGCCGAACTGCGAGTCGGCTCTATACGGTGCTATACGGCACCTGCCCACCGACGTTCAGCTTTTTTCGGAAACTGGTGACGCGCCTTTTGCGCGTCACCAGTTAGTCAATCACTTAGTCTCTGAATAGGAACGCCCACTCCCGCGGGATTCACTACTCGGAAGAAAGGGGGGGAAATACCTATACTATGGTATGTAAACCAAAAAAAAACAGCATACTGTACATGTCGGCAGTATGCTGGATTGAATGGTATATACTTGTTTTTAGGGTGAACCTCCGCTTTAAGTTGTTCAGGAAAAGTTTAAAAGCTTATGCACTTTACAACGGGTTGCCTATCAGGATAAAATGTTATAGCCGCAGTTCTACTTCTACTTAAAACTTTGCGTTAATGTGAGTTCACTTATGGCTTTCGATTCAGAGGAAATTGGAGAGGTCTGAATCATTTTAGTTTACATAAACATCAAATAAATGTGCACATTTTCAAACACAACATGAAAACTGGAAAATGCCCCCATGCTACTCTTAGATGGTCCATCTGTTCAGATTCTGTTTGCAAGTATTTGAAGGACTGAGGATTTAATTAATACTGACCTGCTTAGTTAATTTTAATTGCTTGAACTAGTCTGTGTATTATGCAGTGTAAAACTGTGTGAGGTTTACAAAAAAGTGTGCTGTACATAAAATAATGCTCATTAAATGCGTAATGCCTGCAACTATTACAAAATAATGGATTCAAATAATTTAACCCATTATTATTTGTTTTGCCTGGTGTTTATTAAAGCTTCTATGAGATACAAGCCAAGGAAGCGTAGACCTCTGTAGTGGATTCATTCATTTTACTAAACAGAAAAGCTGCACATACAACTGCAGGATACACAATGTATAGAATCTAAAGTATTACAACATATACATACAACATGCACAAGCCAATTATCCTCTCTAGCAAAATAAATATGTACAATATGTATGCAATAAGTAAATTAAATAGTTACTCAACTTCTTTTTGCTCCCAACTGTCCCTGATTTTGAGGGACTATCCCTCATTCAGGACAAAGTCGCTTTTTCCTCTTCCTTTGTCCCTCATTTTGGTCTGATCTATATAGTTGTATATAAAATGCACTACTTATCTATCAAAAAGTGTTTCACAGTGCTAAACTTTATTATCCAATTTATAATTTGCTGCATTTGTAAAATTCAATAGCCAGTATAAAGGAATAGTAGTAGTAAAAAAAACACCAAATACATGGATTTCAATGGACTTTTCTTTTTACAAGCGCATGATTACAGCTTGAGGCTCTAATTGGCTTCAAAAGGGTGGACTCAGGCTGCAGAGCACTGCACGCTGAGCCCACCCAGTTGTGTGGCATTAGTGAATTAATATGTCTTCCTGCCAGTCTTAGGAGTCCCAGTCAATCGGGTCTCAGGACCCACTTCTTGTTCGGCCGGGAGGAGAAGCAATAGCCCCGGCACTTCCCTCGGCAAGCTGAAGTGAGGAGCAGCTGGTGGAGGGGCAGCTTCCCAGAGCCCAACCCTGGATCCAGCCCCACCTCGTCATCGAAAGGTAAGGCACATTTCAATGCCTTCCCACTCCCCCCTCCCCCCCAAATATTGAGCGCCAGCCACCACTGCCTTTGTCACTGGAAATTTGCAACATTCCTTTATTCCGTTCAGCAGTTAATATCAATGTCCTTGGCAGTCTGTAGAAAGTTAGAGATGGTGACAGTACCTTGTCCTCCTCCGAGGTTAAGGAAATGCTAAGACGAAAGTCCATTCCAATTCATCCACCATCAGGAAATCATCCGCAACTTCCTCAGGTTCTCATCTCCTCTTCTGGTCTGCCTCAATATTATATAGCGCCAACCCCGAAGGAGCCGCTTGGTAAATTTGGATTCTCTGATCTCTGTCTCAACTCCAAGAATGACCTCAGCCCCTCTGACAAACCTAGTTAAATAAAATTACTGCAAACACATTTAAGGACACATGCAGTAAATACCGTTTTCCTGGCGGTGGATTATCATCAAAAATAGACACACACCTGGTAGTGATAAACAAGTTGAATAGCACAATTTAAAGCATATGGAAACTTACAACACAGTTAAACCTTGCTACAAATAACTAATACATTAAGAAAGACAACCTTGCTGTGCGGACGTTGCAGGGCGGCCCAGGGGGATCTGATCCACCTACTCTGGCGTTGCCCCAAGCTACATAGATATTGCACGGAGGTCCTGGCTACGCTGAATTCAGTGTTCCGGACCAACGTTCCACAGGACCCACTTTGTTGCCTGCTGGGTGTTTTGGAGGGGGTGATAGAGGAGGAGGTCACCAGAGTGGCATTTGCCAGGGCGTTGTTCCAGGCGAGAAAGCTCATTCTCCTGCATTGGAAGTCAAGGGAGGCCCCTTCGACCAAGACCTGGGTTCAGCATGTGGGTAGAACACTATTAATGGAAAAATACATATACCAACACAGAGGGAACGCAGGGAAATTTCTTAAACTGTGGGATCCATGGCTCGCGACACCTGGGCTAAGCCCCTTGGAACTGGTACAGGCAAGGCTACTTGGAGGGGTGTAGGGACAGAAGACAACAGACAGGGTCCCCTGCCTAGACATTTGGGAGGATACATGGAAAGCGGAGGGGTGGAAGGGCGGGAGGGGACGGGGGTTCGGCAAAGTGGGTCCAGCTGGTCAAGATGGTGTATTGAATATGTGAAATGATTTGTAGTCGTACTTGTTGTCTGACCTGCAATTCTGTTATTGTGAATGTTGGAATACAGGGTGTAAGATGACATTCTGTTTTTCTCTCTAACTGTATGTTTTGTGAGCAATAAAAATATTTTTGATAAAAATAAAAAAAAGACAACCTTCAATATTTAGCAACTGCAGCTAAGGAAGGGCAGTGATCTATATGTCCTTAACACAGGCGCTGAAAGGGAGGAGAGAAGACCTGTTAACTTCTCAGCTACTTCTGAGCCGCCAACATCCTTGAGAGGCAAACACACAATGAAAAGAAAAGGGTAGAACAAGCATCCCGTGACACTAAAGAGGGAAATTGGTGTCTGCATGCAGTGTCAGTATGGTGTCAAGAAGGATGTTGGGTTTGCACCCTCTGACCAATCCTCGGTGCGATGACACAATGATAATCCCAGGTGCTGATTCAGGCTCATGATGCTCCTAGCGATGTTGTAAGGCACTGGATCTCTTGCTGATGGCCGATCAATATGACTGATAGAAAATCTCACAAGGTGAACAGGCAGCGACCGACCCGATACCCACATGGGTATCTCAATCTCTGAAAGGCGTGGGTCATCTATGTTGAGCTGAATGGTGCTGGACTGCTGAGTAGGGTCCCTGGACTAAATAGTAGTGGACCATGTGGCTGTCTCTGCTCTTGGTTCCCCTCGCTTCATTGAGAGTCCCCCAACCATTGATCCACATTCACAGCCCCCTGCCATTTAAGCCTTGAAGAGCCCTCTCTTCTTTGCAGGTCTCAAACCTTCATATTGTACTTCATACTGTAAGTCAGGGATGTTCCCATCTGTTTAGGGTTCTACCCACTACAGCTTATAAAAGGCAGCACAGTGGTGTAGTGAGTAGCACTTTTGTCTAGCAGCAAAAGGGTCGCTGGTTTGAATCCCGACCATGACACCATCTGCCTGAAGTTTGCATGTTCTCCCTGTGCCTGCGTGGGTTTCCTCCGGGTACTCCCACACTCCAAAGACATGCTGGTAGGTAAATTGGATCTTGTCCAAATTGGCCCAGTATATACCCTGTTTCCCCCGAAAATAAGCCCTACCCCGAAAATAAGACCTAGTTAAAGTCCTTGTAAAAACATGTAATCCGTTCTGTAAAAAGATTATATAATGTGCAGTGTGTCTCCTTTTTGTAACTTTATTGTGGAAAATACCTTATTTACAGCACTGCTGGGCGCTCACGTGACCCGCCAGAGCTCTTCTCCTCTCCTCCCGGCTGATGTCAGCTGTTTTTTCAATAAAACTTTATTAAGCCCCTACCCACTTCAGTACTCAGAGTGGGGCTGACGTCATTGGGGATCTTGGCCCCCCCCCCTCTGCAGTATTTGGAGTAGCAAAGAAGAGCTCCAGCGGGTCACGTGAGCGGCAAGCGGCACTGTAAATAAGGTATTTTCCACAATAATGTTACACAAGGAGACACACTGCACATGATATTATCTTTTTACAGAACGGATTACATCATTTTATGAGGTCTTTAAACAAAGGTTTATTTTTGGGATTACAGAATTTCACAATGCTGACTCCAGAGCTGACAGGCGGAGAAACTTTTTTGTACATACCATTAATAAATAAGACATCCCCTGAAAATAAGCCCTAGTGTGTTTTTTGTAGCCAGAATTAATATAAGACCCGGTCTTATTTTCGGGGAAACACGGTATATGTATATCTGTGTGTCCCAAGCGTGTCGAGATCCTAAAATGACCGCACCAGCCAAGCAGACACTGGCTGGAAAAAGCGCCTAGAAGTCATTCATTCATTCATTCAAAAGGGATAACTCATAATTACCCTCAACCCCTTCATTCATTGAATTTTAGTCCTTTCTATCATGGAGCCTCAGCACCACATATGTTCATTACATAGGGTGATATACATGCAAATCCAGTTGGCTTAGAAACTGCCACTCCTCCAGACTGACATCTGGACCTCAAGGCAGTTTTTTATTTGTATAACGCTCCCAAAATCCATACCACTGCTTCCCTCAGGGCTGTGGGCTCTTGAAAAGAATACTGAATCATGGTGCTGTTGTGTTTTCAGGAAAGCATTGTACAGCACCTTGCTGCCCCCCCCCCCCCCAGCCCTGGTCTGCCTGCATTGAATAGAGAAGCACAGACATCCAATGATGACATCACTGGGTCTAAAATAAGGTATGTAATGAAAATGTTAAGGCTTCATTTAAAAACATCATTAACAAATTGATGAAGTGGAAGAGAAAGGAACCAGGGATAAAATTTCAGTTAAACAAACAAAAAAAAATTCACTTATAAAGGCATGAGCTATTCAACTTATTATACTTCCAGCATGTCTTACTCATACCAGATCTAATTTCATTAAAGAAAATCGGAGAACGCTACCACCTGCTGATTATTTCATAGGCTACCACCTTCGATCTAGAATCTCTATTAAGAAAAGTTGTTCTGTCTAACATTTTCAATTTTTCATGCGCTGTGAGATTATGTAAGAGCTTAAATTAATATAAAGGATGCTCTTCCTATAACAATTAATTTTCACTCACGTTGTAAATACATAACTCAATTTCTATATTCCATTGCTACTTTACACTACCGGTTGGTTGGTGCTAATTGTGCTAAAATTGGAAGTGTTCGGCAATGTAATGGTGCGCTGCAGGGCAGCCAATCACCATTTGTTTTACTTGTTTTACCTAGAAGCTATCACAGCCATGCCTACTATTGGCATGGCTGTGATTGGCCAGTGCAGCATGTGACCGAGCATGTGACTCAGCCTCTATATAAGCTAGAGGCACATAGCACAGCTCGTCACTCTGCTTTAGCTAGGGTAGGGAAAGGCTGCTGATGATCTGAGGGAGAGATTTAGATAGGACTATCCTGCTTCAGAAATCTACACCAGCACTGTTTCTTTCTGTGAGATACTCTGCATTAGATAATTTAGGGCAAGGTTCCTGCTTGTTCTTATAGGGAGAGAATTATATAGGAGTCAGTCCTGGTTCACAAATTAAATTGCAGCTGCACTGCATCTGTTCCTGTGAGATACTCTGCATATTGCAGCAGCACTGCATTTCTTTCTGTGAGATACTCTGCATTAGATAGTTTAGGGCAAGGTTCCTGCTTGTTTTTATAGGGAGAGAATTATATTGCCTTGCTCTTCCCAACATTTTGCTGCCATTTGCAGCCCTCTGGCCAACCCTAACCCTAACCCTAACCCCCTAACCCTCAACCTCCTACTCCATATGGACCTTGTCCTCCTAGGTCAAGATTATATATTTTTTATTTTTTTATGTTATTTTAAGTTATTTCCCGATCCACATTTGCAGAGTACTTGCCATGCTCTTACCGACATTTTGCTGCCATTTGCAGCCCTCTAGCCCTTTCCATTAGTTTTTTAGAGACATTTTAGTAGTCAAAAGTCCGGGTCCCCATTGACTTCAATGGGGTTCGGGTTCGGGGTCAAGTTTGGGTCAAGTTCGGGTCCTGAACCTGGACTTTTTTCCGAAGTTCGGCCGAACCCGTCATACCCGAACATCCAGGTGTCCGCTCAACACTAGTTAGCAACTGTTGCCTGTAAAAATGGTACGCATTTAGTACCAAGTATGTGTTTTTAGGTTCGGCCGTGAAAATTTTTTGGCATGTTTTTAAATAAATAGTGTTACCCCCTCCTCACCACCTATTGTTTCTTCTTTCCCCTTCTTTTCCTTTTTTCTAGCTCTTTTCATTATCTACTCCTATACTTTTATTATTTTTCCTTCTTATCTGTTCCCCTTTACTTCTTAAATCTGACTTAATGTCAAGAACTTACCATACCACCCAACAAATAAAATTAAAAATTCTAAAGCCCCATACACACTATGGGCCAGATCCACAAATCTATTGATACGCCGCGTAACTTCTAGGATGCACCGGAGTATCTTTGTTTTGTATCCACAAAACAAGATACGCCAGAATGGGGGCTAGATCCGGCTGACGTACGTCTTAGTACGCCGTCGGATCTTAGGTGTAAATTTACGCTGGCCGCTAGGTGGCGCTTCCGTTGATTTCCGCGTAGAATATGCAAATTAGCTAGATACGCCGATTCTCAGAACGTACGTCCGGCCGGCGCATTTTTTTACGTCGTTTACGTAAGGCTTTTTTCGGCGTAATGTTACCCCTGCTCTATGAGGCGTACGCAATGTTAAGTATGGACGTCGGGCCAGCGTCGAATTTTTCGTCATTTACGTAGGGTCATGCTTATTTTACATAAAACACGCCCCCCTGTTCCTCATTTGATTTAGGCGCGCTTAAGCTGGCAGATTTACGCTACGCCGCCGTAACTTTAGAGGCAAGTGCTATTTGCGGTGGCGGCGTTACTACGATGCGCTACGCCCATTTAAATATACGCCTATCTACGTGGATCTGGCCCTATCAGTTTTCCATCAGGTTTTTCTCTTCAGGTTTACCAAAACCATCTAATATGAGGTCAAACCTCAAGAGTTTCAATTTGTATGCAATCAGGCAGGCCCTTGCATGGTTTTGGTAAACCTGCAGGAAAACTGATAGTGTGTATGGGGCTTTACAACCTACAAAGCCATTTACAGCTCTGCTCCCAGCTACATCACTAACCTTGTTTGAAAATACCAACCAAATATTTTGTTCCTTCCAAGACCTCCTGCTCTCTAGCTCCCTTGTCACCTTGCTTATCTCCAGGACTTCTCCAGAGCCTCTCCCATCTTCTGGAACTCCTTACCTCAATCTGTCCGACTAGCTCTTAGGCCGCTTTCACATTGCAGTGTCGAGCCGCGGTGACGGTATATTTGTAGCGCGGCTATACCATCGTGTTTACCGCGATATTCGGGCGCTAGCGGTGAGGTTTTAACCCCCGCTAGCGGCCGAAAAAGGGTTAATACCGCGGTATTACCGCACTTTCCCATTGATTTCAAGGGGAAGGCGCGGTATAGGAGCGGTGAACACACCGCTCCTATACCGCGGTAAAGATGAGGCTAGCAGGACTTTTGGAGCGTTCCTGCTAGCGCACCGCTTCAGTGTGAAAGCCTTCGGGCTTTCACATTGAAGACTACAGGGCATGATTTTTCATGCGGTATAGCAGCGCTATTTTTAGCGCTGTACCGCATGAAAAACACCCCAATGTGAAAGGAGCCTTACTCTGCCTTACCTTATGTTCCGTTCACACCAAAATGTCGCATTTTGTGCATGTTTCACAAACTACAGGTGAACACGCTACCATTGCAAGTCATATGCAAGTGCCAATTAATTGTTAAAGGCACCCCAAATGCATCTTGGAAATGCAGTGCGTTTGCAGCCACCAAATCCCGTGGTACCGCAGTACCATGAAGTTTGGTGCAGTGTGAGCTGAAGAATACGCGCTTTCACTCCTTTTTCCACATTCAGGGCATTTAAATGGACATTTAAATTAAAACCGGACCACACCAGAACGTGCACGTTTCAGCATGATCCCTGAAATCCCATCTCTTTATAGAAGCCTATCCTGCCTCTACCTAAAAACTAGCATTTTTTTTTTCTCCATCAGCTCATTCCACAATTATTGCCTTTTGTATCACCTGATCTTATCTTGTACTGTAGATCATAAGCTCTAATGAGCAGGTTCCTCTAATTCCCTAATTTCCCTTGTATTGAATTGTATTGTAACCTAAATTGCATTCATTTTGTAAAGTACAAAATGAAAGCAATTGAGCTTATGATCTACAAGGTAAGATCAGGTGATACAAAAGGCAATAATTGTGGAATGAGCTGATGGAAAAAGGCTAATTAGTTGGCTCTATATAAATCATGTATAATAATTAGACATGTGCAATTCGTTTAGTTTCACATTTTTAGAAATGCGTTAATTCCGAATTTTTGTATTTCCGAATTTTTAAATTTCCCAAATTTTCGTATTTTGAATTTCTGAATTTCCTAATTTTCGTATTTTCCGAAATTTTCGTATTTCCGAATTTTTCAATTTCCGAATTTCCGAAAAAAGCAAAAAAACTAATGAAACAAAAACGGAAAAAAAATGTTTTTTTGAATTTCCAGAATTTCCGAAAAAAGCAAAAAAATGAATTTTTTGGCAGTGCACATGTCTATAATAATAATAATAATAATAATAATGATAATAATACTAAGAAGTTCCACTAAGATGGTCAGTTTGTGAATTACAATTTTAAAGCGGAGGTCCGCCTAAAAAAAAAATATTAAAAGCCAGCAGCTACAAATACTGCAGCTGCTGACTCTTAATAAATGGACACTTACCTGTCCAGGGTGCCCACGATGTTGGCAGCCAAAGCAGAGGCCCCGCCGCCATCCTCGGTGAGGGAATCAGGAAGTGAAGCGTTGCGGCTTCACTTCCTGGTTCCCTACTGCGCATGTGCGAGTCACACTGTGCATCCTCACTGGTCCCCACTGTCTCCTGGGACCAGTGTGTTTCCCAGAAGACAGCAGGGGGAGGGGCCTGTATGCCCGGAAGTAGGTGCGAATACCTGTATTATACAGGTATCTGTACCCCCCCTCCCCCTTGAAAGGTGCCAAATGTGACACTGGAGGGGGGAGGGTTCAGAAAAGCGGAGGTTCACTTTTTGTGTGGACCTCCGCTTTAATATCCTTTAGTATAACTGGGTATACAAGATTTAGGGCCCTTTCAGTGATCAGTCCAGATCCATCTGTCAGTTTGGTAAAGCTGAACTTTAGGCAGATATAAAATGAATTCAGCTCTGTATTCAGGAATACAACATCACTTTTTTTTTAACCTCTTGTCTACGGCAGGTTGGAGCTCTTGCGCAATTCGGCACAATTGCGATTCGGCACTGCGTCGCTTTAACTGACAATTGACTGTCTTGCGACGTGGCTCCCAAACAAAATTGACGTCCTTTTTTCCCCACAAATAGAGCTTTCTTTTGGTGGTATTTGATCACCTCTGCGTTTTTTATTTTTTGTGCTATAAACAAAAATAGAGCGACAATTTTGAAAAAAATTCAATATTTTTTACTTTTTGCTCTAATAAATATCCCCCAAAAATATATAAAAAAAAAATCCTCAGTTTAGGCCGATACGTATTCTTCTACATATTTTTGTTAAAAAAAATTGCAATAAGCGTTTATTGATTGGTTTGCGCAAAAGTTATACCGTCTATAAAATAGGGGATAGCTTTATGGCATTTTTATTAATATTTGTTTTTACTAGCAATGGCGGCGATTTTTATAATGAATGCGACATTATGACGGACACATCAGACTCTTTTGACACTATTTTGGAACCATTGTAATTTTTACAGCGATCAGTGCTATAAAAATGCACTACTGTGGAAATTACACTGGCAGTGAAGGGGTTAGCCTGTAGGGGGCACTGAAGGGGTTAAGTGTGACCTAAGGGAGTGATTCTTACTGTGTGGGGGCGTGGCATGGTGTGTGACGTCACTGATCGTCGTTCCCTATGACAGGGAACAGACGATCAGTGACAGTCTAACTAGGAAGCATGGGGAGAGGTTTGTTTACACTTACTTCTCCCCGTTCTTCAGCTCTGTGACCCGATCGCGGGACACTGGCGGCGATCAGGTCAGCAGGCCCCGTGGGTGCGGTCACGGAGTACCTGACAGGGGCGCTGTGAACATTAAAGGGGGCGTACCTGTGTGCCAATATGCGCAGCCGTGCCATTCTGCCGACGTACATCGGCGTGCGGCAGTCGGCAAGCAGTTAAGGGGGCAAACCTTCTGGGCATAAAGTGGTTGAAGGAAGCAGTGTCAATACCTGAATCTGACCTAGTATCAGCCTCTTGCAGTCCCTGTACAGCAGGGCTGGATTGTGAAAAACAGTAGCAGTCAGGGGCGAACTGACCATTCGGAAACTTGGGCACTGCCCGAGGGCCCCATGCCACTAGGGGGCCCCATCAGGCCCCCATTAGGGTTCAGCCGCAGTAAAACCAGGGATAGTATGTAAAAATCTGTGTTTTAAAAAAAAATCACAAGATTAAAGCTGCCCCGCCTCTCCAGTACCTTTTTAGTGTGTGTATGTGTATTCTGTGTGTATGTATACTGTGTGGCCCCATAATCTATTTCCCAGGGGCCCCATAGTCTATTTCCCAGGGGCCCCATAATCTCCAATTGCCCGGGGGGCCCCATAATCTCCTATTGCCCGGGGGCCCCATGAGTTGTCAGTCCGCCCCTGGTAGCAGTACAAGAAACCAATAAATGTATATTGTGCACGGGGGCATTCTGAAAGGAGGAGCAAGCAGAGTGACGGAGAGATGAGCTCATCACTGTGCTGTTTCTACGTTCACTGTCTAGTCACAGGCTGGGGAGGATCCAAGATGACCTGGGGTCAAAGAAAGTGGAATGAATGATGCTGACCCCAGACGGAGGACACCTAGTGGAAGAAAAAGAGTATTGCAAGCAAAATCCCTGAATTACTGTATATTGCAGCAAAAGCATTTTTTTGTTGTTTTGACTTGTAAGAATTGTATTTTGATATTATTTTTTAATTTAATAGTCTATTCATTTTTATGTTGTTATTTTTAACTGGAGTTCTGCTTTAACATATCTTCTATCTTTCATGCTTTGACAATCACAAATTAAATATGGGCTAACAGAATGTAACAACGCTTTCGTACCATAACCGCTACTTTTATATTGTATGTGGATTGTGTTAATGTGAACATCTGTTGAAGTGATTCCTGTTCACTGCTGATGTTGTTTTTCTGGAATACCAAATAAAAATTTATTGAATGAAAACTAGTGCTGCAGCTTTGTTCCCTCTAGAGCACACCAGGCACACCTCCTCCCTCGCCTTCCTCAATGTCTCTCTCCAGGTTGCTCCTTCTATATTTTATCTTCTCTGTTTTATTATGTCCTCCTGTGGCCTCGTAATGCAAGCAGCACTCTTATGCCTCGTACACACGACTGTTTTTCATAACAAGAAAAATTACACTTTTTAAATTGGTCCTGAAAAATGGACGTGTGTAGGCTCCAGAGCATTTTTCTCAACGAGAAACTTTGTTTTTCAATGTCGTTTTTCACGACGTGAAAAGCGGTCGTGTGTACGCTAAGGTGACCAGATTTTTAAAATGAAATCGGGGGACATTTTTTTTCTTTACTAGTAATGGCGGAAATGGCGGAAAACAGCGACTCTCTGCCCGTCGACGCCCACCTCACAGCCTCTCAAGTCTCACTCTCCGGGCCCCGGCTACTACTGGATGGGGAGCGGAGGAAGATCACTCCGCCAGGGAAGGCAAGGAGATAGGCAGGTGGCTGGCCAGGATTTGAGCCAAGGCAGAAGAACATGTGAGCGAAGCTGAACGGGCATGCACCCGAAACTGAAGAAATATTCTCTCTGCTCCGACCAGTGCATGATCATCAGAAAGGGGCACAGATTATGGGGAAAATACAACCCCCCTGCCCCCTATTAAATCCAATCTGGGGACAAAACCAGGGACAGACTTGTAAAAAGTAAAAAAAGTAAAAAAAAAAAAAAAATATATATATATATATATATATATATATATATATATATTATTTTTTTTTTCTTTTATTAAATGTTCCTCTGTTTAACCCCTTATTAACCCTTAATTTACTCTAGTCAGCCTTAATGAACTCATAATTTATTCTCCTTCTCCATTTAATTATTATTTTCCTGCTGATTTTTTTTTTTCACTTCTATTTTATAAACTATTAATAATGAAAACTTTTTTTTGGTTGCTTTGTTCGTTAATATTTTTTGACATCTTTAACATATATATGTACAAGTTTCACATTGAAAAAAGCGCAACATTAAAAAAAAGAATGAATTTGTTTCATTTGTAAATAACTTTTCAATGCTTTGTTCTATTGCTGACAGCTGAAGTGTACACAAAGCAGGTGTGGTAGGTATCGGTAATCGGTATCAGCGAGTACAAAAAAAAAAATTGGTTATCGTCTTTTTAAAAAAAAATGGTATCGGTGCATCCCTACTTGCGGTTCTATAGGCATTTAAGAGATGCTTGCAGAAAAAAAAAAAGAAGAAACAAAGAAAGGGAAACAAAAATAAATAGACCAGAGAACGAAATGAGGACTGATGAGTGTTGCATTATGCATGTTTTATTGGGGGGGGGGGGGGGGTGCCCTGGGATTTTTTAGGACCCCAGCACATTGTCCCTGTTTTGTATGCAGACTGTTGCCTATTGCTAAAAAATTTTTTCTTACTGAGCCATTATGAAACTGATACAACACTGCTGACACCAGCAATTTGCCAGTTAACACTAAAAGCCTGCGGAATGCATAATTACCATGAAATGCCTCAGTAAAAATTTAATGGAACTTCTTTTCTGTGTTAATTGAACAGCTCAGAGACTTGTGTTTATTACAAAGTATGCAGAAAGGGGTGCAGTGGCTCAGGTATTTTTAGTATGAAATTCATTTTGTAGATTTGCTTTTCTCCAAGATGGCCTGGCCGCAGTTCTGAGCAATATCACCACATTGCTTAACCTTTCATTAGCAGGAGATAAGACGGTGTGGATTAATCTATGATTTACACCATGAGAGAATAGTCTATTAAAAAATAAGGGAGGAAAATGAAGATACACTGGATAAAGCATGGATTATGAAAGCCAGAGGTGACGTTAAAGCTAAATCCCTACAAAGAAGACCTTAGATACTAACCTTCTGTCCATTAAACTGATCACTACCTTTATAGGATAATTTGAGGAATCTTTAGAAACTGACACATTGTTGGGCAGCAGATTTTTGGTCCTTAGCTGCTCTTTGTGGTTCATCTCACCAGCCTTACATCAGAACTGTTTCTTGTGGTGAAGAATGAGGTCAGTGGGAGGAACGATAGTGCACAACATGTATACTTACTGTAACAGGAGTGACTTTTGGGCACAGATTGAGCCAGGAGATGGGGTGGCAAGTGAATCATAATTCATGTATTACATGAGATGGGACATTAATAATAATTCATGTTTGCAGGATGTCTTGAGATATCACAAGTTGTTGGCTTATTCAATGTGGGGACACATTCTTTTGAAAGGTGTTAATTGCATCTACTCCTAGACATTTCATTATCCATTGTGTAAAGGTGTTAATCCAGGTCTGCTCCCAGACCTCTAATTATGTATGCTAAATACTGTTTATGTGTGGAATGTACTTGTCGGAGACAGAACGTCTGTCTAGGGATGTGGATTGAGAAGAGATCATTGTGTGATGGTGTTTTGTTTGAGTCCTGTCAATGAAGGAATGTGCAGTGATTAGATCATGATAATTATAGGCCGGCGCCGACATGTCTAGAATGTTTAGTAATTAGCTCAAAGAATGTGATTGAAGCCCCCCACGGTGTGATGTGTGGGTGGGGAGTTGATTGTTCCTTTCATGCCCTGTACTGTATATAAGACTGAAAGTTACCATTAAAAGTTGTCTTCATTTTGGAACAAGTACAGAGCTGCGTGTCTCATCTTGATTCTGGGGAAATGGGATGGATCGGATCCTGTTGGTTGGAGTGTCGATAAGCTGTCTTGGATGGAATGGAAGGTCGTAAACGGTGGTGACCGTTACACTTACCAACTGTCATGGGTTTGCTGGACGGTCCTGCTTGTTAGTTGATTGTCCTGTGATGGCTGTTTCCTGGGCTGTGTCCCGGGATAGCATTATGAGACATGCTGAGGGTTGCTGCTCATACACCAGCTCATGCTAACATGCATAATGATCACACGCTCACAATTCAGTAATCTCCAATAGGTTAATGCACATGTGGTGGCTCACATTAATGTGCATAATGTCCATAAAGTGTCATCAGCACAAGCAATACAGCTGATGATACTTTATTATGGAGATTTATATTTTCTATTTGTTGTTAATGATAACAAGGATGTTTATTTAAGTTTGTTATAGTAGCTTACAATAAGCTATCATAATAAAACCAAATAAATATTCCTATGTTTGTAGACAGGTGCAGTTTACTTTCTCCCCTGTAGGTGGCGCTCAACTGCAGCAGCTTAACAGGGGTAGAGGAAGTCAAGAGGAAAATGCTTCATCTATGATTTCCAGGGTCACTGAGGAAGCTATCCGATTGGATGCTTGTGTGACCCTAGTAGCCATCTTGGGTCAGGCATTGGAGCCTATTTAAGGCTCTGGCTCCCAGGTTTGGCACACGTTCACATGTGGGTAGTATAGGAACAGGTCTCCCATCTGTCAGGGACAGTATATTCGTCAGAGAAAGGTTCCAGACAAGAAAGGAACGCTTAGGGCTTGCAGTCTCCTTGGATATCTTCCAGATTGGGTATGAGATGACCAGGCCACATTCTGTCCATACAGACAGATGCTGTCAGTTCGACAAATACCTGCCATGCTACACACTGTTGGCATTTGTGAATGTTTCCATTTGGGCCGTCTCCAACCAGGCTTGTGAACTGTTTTTGCCTCACTACAATACAGATTCTACAAATTGAACTCTGTGTGAGTTATTACCACGCTGCACCCATCCACATGTTCTCAGTAAGTAAATATGAATACATTGTGTGATTACATATGGTCACCTTAGTAATCTACTTAAACCAACAATCCTATTGTTGATGGCAATCTACAATTTCAATTTTACTGAAATGAAACATGGATTTTGTTTGTTTCCAGTGGCCAGATTAGGTGGGAAAATGTGGGTGAACAGTTTGGAACAAATAAAAGGTACATAAAGTCTCCTGTTGGGGCGGTTCGAGTCCAACGTATGTTGAGGGCAAACGGCCTGGTATGGTTCAGGAGGGGGAGGCGCTCACTCGTCCCTACCCTTTTCTGGCCTGCCAGCTGCTTGCTCGATTAAGGGCCTGGTTTGGACTATAGGGTGGACCCCACGCCAAAGTTTTTTTTAATTTTGTTGTATAGTTCCCCTTAAAATCTATGCCAGACCCAAAGGGCCTGATATGGATTTTTTTTTGGGATGGGACCCCACGCTGTTTTTTTTTATTTTGGCGTGGAGTTCCTGTTAAAATTCATGCAAGACCCGTTTTTTTCCTTTATTTTTTTATCTATATTGCCGGGAGCCGGCAATTTGTTACAGCCGCAAGCTGCTGCTGCTGCTGCTGCACTGTTCTACACATCACACAGATGCACCACTTTACAGGCAGACTAAGGGGACCCTCCAGGCACAATATTTAAAGGAAATTTTTTTATTGATATTGTTTCACTTCAATTTAAATTGTTTAAGCATTATTAAAATCCTGCTTCTGAGAAAATGGTAGTTTTAAAAACTTTTTTTACATTGACACATGTTCCCTAGGACAGTACACAGGTCCCAATACACTTTTTTTGGCAATTTGCATATAATGTCGCGTACACACGATCGGTTAAACCGATGAGAATGGTCAAATGGACCGTTTTCATCGGTCAAAACCGATCGTGTGTGGGCGCCATCGGTTAGTTAACCATCGGTTAAAAAAAGGTAACTTGTTTTAAAATTAACGGATGGATTCCTAATCGATAGGACAAAACCGATCGTTAGTAGGCACGACCATCGGTTAAAAATCCACGCATGTTCAGAATCAAGTCGACGCATGCTTGGAAGCATTGAACTTCGTTTTTTTCAGCACGTCGTTGTGTTTTACGTCACCGCGTTCTGACACAATCGTTTTTTTAACCAATGGTGTGTAGGCGCAATGGACCATCAGTCAGCTTCATCGGTTAACCGATGAAAACGGTCCATCGATCCGTTCTCATCGGAAGGACTGATCGTGTGTACGCAGCATAAGACTTTTGTGTCCCATAGACTTTAATACGGTTTGCATGTTCGCACACAATATTTGCCTGTTCGCATGTTCTGGTGCGAACCGAACCAGGGGGTGTTCGGCCTATCCCTAATAGCAACTTCAATTTTATGGAACTCATACATGGATTTTTGTTTGTTCCCAGTTGCCAGAGTAGGTGGAAGAGGTTGAGCAAATGAAAGGTACTGTATTTGCTGGCGTATAAGACTACCTTTTACACTTAAAAAAACTGCCCAAAAAGCAGGGGTCGTCTTATACACCGGGTCAGCTGCTCTGAAGCCTGCTGGATGTGCGGTAATACTGTATGTAGCTTTGGCTACATACAGTATATACCGCTTAGCCAATCCCAGTGAGTGATGTATTCAAATGAATACAGAGCCTGCTCAGATTGGAGTAACAACCTCTGCCAATCCAAGCAGGCTACATACAGTAGCCTGCTCAGATTGTCTTTGAGAGTCAGAGAGGCACAGATGATGTTACAGCCTCTGCCAATCCAAGCAGGCTTTGTATTCATTAATAGAATACATCGCTCGCCAAGATTGGTTCCAGCTCCAGCAAGAAGGAAGAAGAATATAGCTCCAGAAGGAAGACATTTGAAGAGTCGGAAGCCTCGGAAAGGGGGGGTCATCTTATACGGTGAGTACAGGCAAAAAATCTTTAAAAGGTGTAAAATTAGGGGGTCGTCTTATACGCCTGGTCGCCTTATACACCGGCAAATACGGTAAGTAAAAGCTGCCGGTGGGGCTTTTCTTTAAAGCATGCATTTTTTTTTGCACTGCGTGGACAAAGCACAGGTTTGTTTTGAACATGTCTGTATACTGGACCTCGAGGTAGTCATATGAACCACTATGGCTGTTGTTACACCATTAGTCTAATATTCTTTCATCCTAGAAAACTCTTTTACCGCCAAATGTGCAATCTCTCAAATATCCTAATATAAGCCTCTTTGAAGTAACATAATGGCTTGTAATATGTTTTATAGGATATTCAAGTCCACATTTCAAATTCTCTTTCTAAAAAAGTAGAATCATATGTAGTTTCGGGTTTCATTTTCAGATGATTTTACATTAAACACTGGAATATAACAGAATACCCCCTTAGGTGCTTCCATAATACCTATATAATGAAATTATTTATGGGTCCTGGAATGGGCATTCAAGAGGTTTTTACCTGTCTTATAACCCTTTAGGGTGATCTCACCTGTCACAAGATTTATGCTAGTTGCTGCTAACATTTATAGCTATAAATACTGCATGCATTCACAGCTGGAAATATGTTGCATATTTTTACTAAATATACTTTTTTTATTTGCAGTTTGGCAAATTATACAGATGGAGTTTTTATACGCTGTATGGTGAACTTGAAATGATGTGTGAACTGGACTGACTGAGACATCACGTTAAATTAAAAAGTATTTTATCACTTGGCTTAATATAATGCATTGCAAATGAAATGTCAAGATGGAACTTAATGTGTTTATAGGTGATTCCAACTGTCTACACGACAGTGAAAAAAAATGTGAAATCCCAACTGAACTTTTAATTTAAAAACAAAAAGGTGTATGAAATCTTACAGCTCAAGTTCTTTAACCACTTTTTACCCAGGTCAATTTTGACATTTCTCACTTACAGGGCTCAAGTCCTGTGGGAACGCGTGGGAATGGAGTTCCTGCACTTTTTTCACAGCAGGAACTCAGTTCCCTTTGCAGGACTAGAGCAGCTGAGAGCAGCCGAGCCGCCCGAGCCAATCCTTCACTAAGCGGCGATGCCCAGCTCGAGTCACTGAGGGCAGGTGAACCTTAGTAATTATTTATGTTACTGGCAGCTTCCTGTATATGGATTCATCCGGTAGTGTGCGGGTATTCCGTCACTTCCTCGATGCCGCAATGACTCCTGGGAGCTTTTGTCATTGATCCCAGGAGACATTGCGGAGGTCTGCCGCGAGTTATCGCGGGATTTAGAAAGAACTTGCTTGTTTTTTCGAAAAAAAAAAACATGCGGTTTAGTAATTATGCATATGAGCGTATAATTTTTTTTTTTTGGTGGGGGAGTGGATCTTGGGTTCCCACACTTTTTTCCCCAGGACTTGACACCTGCTCACTTACATGTTAAACTCTGCATTTTTTTGCTGGAAAATTACTTAGAAGTCCTAAAACGTATTTATTTTCTGAAAGCAGAGGCCCTGGAGAATAGGTTGTGGCAATTTTTTTTGTCACATGATATTTGAACAACTGTTTATGAAATGCACATTTTAGGAGAGAACGTATTAACCGCTTGCTGACTGCCTCACACACATTTACGTTGGCAGACTGGCACAGGCAGGCAAAGCAACGTATATATACATCGCTTTGAATCCTGCCACCCGAACTAAGAAGTAAAGTATTGCAGCTTCCTAATGAATAAAAATAAACAAGTGTCCCCTATAATAATGCACCCCTCAACACTTAACCATTTCTTGTGTAGCCAGGCACTTGGCTAAAAATGGAGAGTGACAGAAACACTCCCTGCAGCTGCTCTCTGTAGCTGCTGTCCTGATTAACATATATATCAGCAGGAGGAGGGAGCTGCTGAGCAGAAAATATTTAATAGACTGAGTCAAACAGCAACTGGGAACTGTAGTCCAGAGGAGAGAGACTGCTTTTGAATTGCATTTCCCAGAGACAGATTTCCAGGAGGAGGGGAAAGATATTTATTTTCTCAGGCTATACAGGACACAGCTTCCTCTTGCTGTGAGGGAGGCCGGAGAGTGCATATTGCTGTCCAGTTTGCACCAACACTGCTGCATAATGACATGGAATCCAGAGTTCTGAGTCAAGGTGTGCCAATAACCAGAGTCACCTGGGTGCAGAGCAAAGATGTATGTGACCAGATGGTGAGCTGCAATATTGCTGGGACTGGTGAGCTATTGCTGTGGGGATTTACTATCTGCTGCTAGGGAGACTGAGCCTTTGAGCCTTTGAGGAATTGACCATACAGCCATCTAGTAGCCTTATTGCTGCCTGCAAGCTTGACTGGGACTATTTCTATGTGCACCAACAGTACAACTGGACCCCAACACGGGCCTGCTGAAGAGTTATGACTAAAGACTGTCCATTTAAGCTGCTACAGAGAAACTTCACCTATTGCTTATGCTATGAGGACATTACACCATATGCCAGCCATTCTCCTAGAGTGCACTCTAGACTAGTTATAGCAGTGTTTCTCAACTCCAGTCCTCAAGGCGCACCAACAGGTCATGTTTTTAGGACTTCCCTCAGATGAAATGGCTGTGGTAATTACTAAGGCAGTGAAACTGATTAAATCCCCTGTGCAAAATAATGGAAAGCCTGAAAACATGACCTGTTGGGGCGCCTTGAGGACTGGAGTTGAGAAACACTGAGTTATAGTATTATTATAGTATTATTCTTCACATTGCAACTCAATGGTGTAGGGATTATACTGCCTAGAAAACTCTGTCCAAACCTACCTTATGTGTTCATTTATGCACAAACCACTATTTATTCTAACCCATACCAATACATGGACTGAATTTATCACTAAATTGTCTTGTATGTATCTTTACCCAGATAACCAAGCGGCTCCTGCATGGGCAGTGGTATACCTGTTTGAAAACATAATGCCAATTTGGACTCCTAAAATAAGCCTTTTAACAAAATAAAGTCTAACTGGCGGTCATCTGACCAACAGCTACCACACTGGAGGGCCCTGTGCCACCATATTCTTTTTGATGTCATGCTCGCCCCCTTCCTTGGACTACAGGAGAGTCAGGACGCCCACTAACACACAGCTCCTTTCTCTAACTGCAATGTAGAGAGCATCCTGACTCTCTTGTAGTCCAAGAGGGGGGACAGGCACGACACTCCACACCAGGGAGAAAGCCTTGCATTACTGTGTGGAGTTACAGACAGAAGAACAGGAAGTGAGGATTTCTCAGAAGAAATAAGGACATTTAAAAGCAAAATGGAAGGATGAGGTAAGTGAAGGAGGACTGCACCAAGGTAAAGGAAGCTATTTAGGAAACAAAATTGTACCTTTATAACCCCTTTAAGTAAGTGTTGCCCTCAACTTCAACAGAATTATGTTATATAAATTTGCAGGTCGGACACCGCTAATCTAGGCCAAAGACAGAACTGAAAGACCAAGCAACAATGGATGAGGAATTTGATGGGTTACCTAAGGAATTAAAAGACTGGTAAGAATGGTAAACACAAAAGGCGCAAGAGACAGCAAGATTGAATCCAGACAGCTGTTACTTATGGATTCTTACATCACCTCTTTCTATCCCAGTTACTACAGAAGCAAATATATTGTTTGAGTTCCCATTCTGGCTTCCCATTGAACTTTTTGTTTGAAATTAGCTTTTGATTTTAATTAGCATTGAGATTGATTTACTAAAGGAGTAGAGCGCGCTCATTTTGCAAAATTAATGTTCACTTCAGCCAAATGAATACAGTGAAGACAAGTTCACTTTGGACAACCAATCAAGTGCACGGAAAATGAAAAAAGGGTATTGAACACCTTATGTTTTAAGCTAAGTGAACATTCTCTTTGGAAAGTGAACATGTTACCTTTAGTATTTATGTTTGGCCTTTCAAAAAAAAAATTATGACTTTTTTACAATTTTCTTTCAGAAAAGGTGTCCAATGCAAGGTATGATCACCATATTAAAAAAGATAAATAGAAGAGATTCAGTAGCAAGCTGTTTATCTTGGGGTCATATGGAAAGATATGAGCCCCCCTGCTTGCTGCTGCATCTGAAGAAAATCAATCCACATCTACAAAAGTTTCTTTTTTCTTCAACATAAGAACTATGGAAATAAGGAACAACTTCCACAAGGACTAGTCCTAGAGGGCATATTAGAGAGCTTCAAAGAAGAACACACATATAAAAGAATATTTACATTCATTATAACGCAATTATTTTATTTTTATTTTAATACTGAAGAGGTGTAGTAAAGGGTTTTCACATAAGTCGCTTATGTTTCTGCGCTTTTATTTCCTATTGTTTTGCAAATATTCTCTTTTATCAATTCTAGATTCCTTCTCATTTATTGGCTCAACACTGTTTCACCTTTAGAATCGAATAGGAAATTGGAGGCTATATTGTGTTTATGCCCATTTGGTTGGAAAAATCATTTAGTTATACGTTTTCACAAGTATCTTTGGTCTTCCAAAATCAAGAATAAGAACTTAGGGCCAGATTCAGGTACAAATACGTTACGCTGCGGCGGCGTAACGTATCCCATTTACGTTACACCGCCGCAGGTTTACAGCGTAAGTGCCTGATTCACAAAGCTTTTACCTGTAAACTTGCGGCGTTGTAACGTAAATCCTCTCGGCTCAAGCCGGCCTAATTCAAATGGGGCGGGCACCATTTAAATTAGGCGCGTTCCCTCGCCGAACATACTGCGCATGCTCCGTCCGTCAAATTACCCGACGTGCATTGCACTAAATGACATCGCAAGGACGTCATTGGTTTCGACGTTAACGTAAATGGCGTCCAGCGCCATTCACGGACGACTTACGCAAACGGCGTGAAATTTTAAATTTCAACGCGGGAACGACGGCCATACTTAACATGGGTTACACCACCTAGAGGGCAGCCTTAGTTTTACTCGGCGTATCTCGACGGAAACAACGTAAATTTAGAGCGACGGGTAAAGCGTACGTTCGTGAATCGCCGTAACTAGTAATTTGCATATTCTACGCCGACCGCAATGGAATCGCCACCTAGCGGCCGGCCTAGAATTGCATCCTAAGATCCGACGGTGTAAGTCAATTACACCTGTCGGATCTTAGGGCTATCTATGCGTAACTGATTCTATGAATCAGCCGCATAGTTACAACGGGCGGATCACAGAGATACGACGGCGTATCAGGAGATACGCCGTCGTATCTCTTTTGTTAATCTGGCCCCTTACAAACTAATAAATTAAATTGCACCATTTCCGATAAACCTCCAAGTCCATAATGTGCTATTCGTTGACCTGTAAGGCCCCATACACACCATAGAATCCATCCGCAGATAAATCCCAGCAAATGGGTTTCAGCGGATAGATCCTATGGTGTGTACACGCCAGCGGATCTTTATCCGCGGATATATCTCCCCTGGGATGGATTCCAGCAGATCGGATATTCGCTGACATGCAGAACAAATCCATCTGCTGGAATCAATCCCAACGGATGGATCCGCTGGTCTGTACAGACTCACCGAATCCATCCGTCCGAAGGGATCCCCCGCATGCGTCGCAATGATTCAACGCATGCGTGGAATTCCTTATATGACAGCGTCGCGCACGTCGCCGCGTCATAATCGCGGCGACGGCGCGACACGTCATCGCCAGAGGATTTCGGCGCGGATTTCAATGCGATGGTGAGTACACTCCATCGCATTAAAATCTGCTGAAATCCTCGAGAGGATTTATCCGCCGAAACGGTCCGCTGGACCGTATCCGCGGATAAATACTCCCGTGTGTATGGGGCCTTAGTGCCATGGAAAGGGCAATAATTGAGTCAGCATTCAGCAGTGAACTGGTTAAAACCGTCTGGTTTTGAGCTGACACAGAGCCATTAAGATCTCTTGTAAGACAACTACCAGCACAGTCCTCCTAGGATTGATTTGTGTCCTGTCTTGGCTCCTCATTTACATTTTTGACTCTATGATTTAAAGGCCCAAAATATAGAAAGCCTAAACAGTTCATCTTGCTCTGACATATTGTTTACTTTAAGCTTATTTATTGGTATGGACATTGATTATCGCATGGTGTCTGAAGATGCAAGGAGAACAGGGTGTGCCATCCAGTATCTTCAGTAGGAACCGGGTGATGGCTTTTCCAATAATACATGGGACTGATAGATTTTGCTACATTGGATTCCTGCTCCATCCACTCCATTGCTGTACCGTCTGGCAGGACTTTGTCAATAACGGCTGCTCATTATTCACCCTTGTAGGCTTGATTGATGTAAAAGAAGGTCATTTAAATATGCACTCTTGTTTCATTAGGTATACAACTCTCTCTCCCGCTTTCTGTATATATATATATATATATATATATATATATATATATATATATATATATATATAATGTATATATATATATATATATATACAGTACAGTACAGTGGCGGCCCGTCCATAGGGGGCGCCGCCCCCCGCCCCTTCCTGTAGTCACAAAAAAAAATGGGCCCTTTAAGAATTTATTTTTTCCTTGAAATGACGTTTTTACTAACTGCAGCGCCGCCCCCTCTGGCTCTCGCAAATAACATACATTCATGCATTGCATGAATGTATGTTATTGTTGCCAGCTGCCGTTGGTCTATTCAGATAGCCGGACCTTGGGCGCCGGATACCTGAATAACGGCAGCTGGTTGGCTGTGCGGAAGTGCCTATCAGAGCCAGCGGCTCTGATAGGCTTTCAGAGTACAGCCCTCGTCTCCCGGATGCTATATTCAGGCAACGTACGGGGGGTGCGTACCTTGGATAAGATTGATGGCCGTCTCAGCCAATCAGGTTCACCTGATTGGCTGAAGCGTCATCGAGAGCGGGAGAAGACATCGAGGGACGTGGAAGCAGAAAGGTAAGTGCATTTTACAGGGCACAGCGGCGACAGTGGGCACAGAGGTGACAAAGGGCACAGAGACATCATGGGTACAGTGGCGACAATGGGCACAGTGGCAACAATTAAAGGGCACAGTGACATGCACAGTGGCAACAATGGGCACAGTGGTGACAATGGGCACAGTGGCAACAATTAAAGAGCACAGTGACATGCACAGTGGCATCAATGGGCACAGTGGCAACAATTAAAGGGCACAGTGACATGCACAGTGGCAACAATGGGCACAGTGGCGACAATTAAAGGGCACAGTGGTGACAATTGGCACAGTGGCGACAATTGCGGGACACAGTGGCTGCGTTTGATGGCATGGCACAGTGGTGACAATTGTTGGCACAGTGGCTGTGTTTGATGGCATGGCACAGTGACTGCATTTGATGGCATGGCACAGTGGCTGTGTTTGATGGCATGGCACAGTGGTACGAATTGATGGCATAGTGACTGCATTTGATGGCATGGCACAGTGGTGACAATTGATGGCACAGTGGCTGCGTTTGATGGCATGGCACAGTGGTGACAATTGATGGCACAGTGGCTGCATTTGATGGACACAGTGAGGCTGCAATTTTTTTTTTTTCGTTTGCGCCCCCCCAAAAAAATTTGAGCACCAGCAGCCACTGGTACAGTATATACAAATGAAATTGTTTTGCTATAACAGATGTGGTCTCATAGGTCATTTAACATACATACAGTAAATATATTTATTTGTATAGCCAAAACTTTTTTTTTAGAACTTCTGTTAAGTTCTCTAGCTGTCTACTAGAAGGCACCCTGGCAGAACGGGAACATAAAATGTGGATTACAGTGTACCTTTGTCGTTCATCCTCCCTCCAGCTCTTACAAACAGACATTTCTCTCTGCCCCCTGCGCATATGCAGGGCTCAGGTCACAAGAAAGCCCCGCAGCACATGCGCTTGTTTCCCTGCCCATCCGCGCACACACAGGGTTTCCATAGCATGCACAAAGATGGCTATCAGGGGAATCAAAAACCTTCCTGGTCTTTTAGCATGCACAGAAATTACCTGCAGTCACACAGGCAATTACAGCATTTTTTTTTGGAGGGGGGTTAAAGGTTTTACATTAATAAATAAAGGCTGACCATTGTAAGCACCCCTGTAATTTCCCGTCAGGAAAACATCAGAGAATCCCGACAGTAAAATAGAGAACCCTGCTCTCTATTTTCTCAACGGGTTTCCTGGCAGAGTGTTTCCTGCCGAGAAAAACGGTCGTCTGTATGCTTACCTGTCTCAGGTAAACCTGCGCATGCTCGATAAGAGTTTGACGCAAGCGCGGTAGCATACAAGTTTAGTGTGGGGTGTAGCAAAACGGCGCAGATGGCATCGAATGTGATGAGCGCTGGCTCGTCGTAGACGATGACATCACCGCGTTCTTGCCATTCAAAAGAACGGTGATTATTTTGAATGGCCGTCTGTATGCACAGCTTTGCAAGAAAAGCTTGCCAGGAATCCCTCAGGAAAACATTTTTTTCCTGACGGGATTCCCGGCCGTGTGTACAGGGCCTTACTGGCTAGATCAACAGATGAAAATAAAGAAAATAAAGCCTAAAAAAGAAAACAAATCTAAGAATTGGAAAGATGCAATATAATAAAGTTGCTTGTGTTTCCTTTCAGGTTTAACAACACTTTTGGTTATTTCAACCTACTTCCATTAATTTGAATGATCCTGAAGTTTGTAAACTTACTGTGTAAAGTTACTTTATAAGATCCCCACATGCTTCCTTGAATTATGTGACACATATTCACAATGTCCTGTGAGTTGGCACTGCTGTGTCACATATTTCACAGAGCCTGCCTTCTGAGCTACAGAGGGGCTGAGAGGAGAGGTTTTAGTCTGTACAGGACTTACTGCTTGCAGGCAGTAAGGTACCATGGGATATATAGTCCTTGGAAATTGAAAGTAAACAGCAGAGGTTGTGGAAAGAGATGTCCAGCAGACAGGTAGCACTCACAACATGGAAGGAGATTTTTCAAGCAAGCCTATATTGGATTGTCAAAAATACCAATTGTTTGTATTGCTATTACAATTCAGATTTTATAAAATGATGGTTTATGCTGTTACCATAGACTTCCTTCCACTGAGTGCCCTACAGTAAGGAAGGATCCCAGATAGCAAGGATATTTTGCCACAAATTTGTGGTAGAATTGAATTGTAAGTCTGTTAACTTGCTGCACATTTTCACTGGCAAGTTGTACACTTGCCAAGCACTTGAAGCACAAGTTCAAGTTGACACTTTTCCAATTTGTAGCTGACAGGAGCACCTAGTGCTCCTCATTCCAGAATCTGGGTTTTGGCTATTGCATTCTGCCTGTCCTTGTCCACCTGCAAGGTAATTGATGTGGTCAATCGCCTTTTATAAGCAAGCCAAACACTTAGAGCAGAGACTGTGAGCCAGAACTTCTCATCTACATCAGTGCTTGACCTCACAAATGTGCTTCGGGAAGACTGACCAAACATTCCCATAGACATACTTCTAAACCTTGTGGACAGGTTTCCCAGAAGAGTTGAAGCTGTTATAGCTGCAAAGGGTGGGCCAACTCAATATTGAACCCTACAGACTGGGATATCATTAAAGGTCATGTAAAGGCAACATGACCCAATACTTTTGGAAATATACAGTAGTGTATGTGTTCCCCTTTCCTAGCAGGGGTGATACATGTGACTCTTGCTTCATAGTCATGTTGCTTAGCTGCTGTATTGCTCTGTATTGTTTTGATTATGTGCGATTTCTAGCTTGACTCTCTTTGTGACCTTTATTCAATTTTTTTTGGTCTTTTGGCTGACTCTAACTTCTGATTGGCTAGAACCTATAATTACTCCTGATACCTCTGCTGAGGTTACTACTCATCCTTTACTAATTTGGGTCTGAATCCGGTTCCTCTAGTTCCTCCAAACCATTTAATGTGGCATACTTCTGCTGTTATTTAGGCATGTCCATTTTGTAGGCACCGCTACTTTTGGATCTCAAGTTTTTTCAATAACTTCCTTATAACTGTAAATAAGAAACAATTAGTTGATGCTCCCTCTGCCAATGAAATACATATTGTTATTGCATGGTATGTTTCTTTATCCCCCAAAGCCTTTAAAGTTTGAAGTCTCCTGGGATATCTTACTTCCTGTGTAGCTAAAGAAACAGAAACATTGTAATAAGCAAGAATCAGCTCTACAGGGAGTTGACTTAGATGAGTAAATGGAATACCAGAACATAATTAAACACCTGGGGTTTATAGTGTATAATTTCCAGGAAGATTGTGTTTGTACTGAGAGATTATTGCTTTCGTAACAGTATATTGTTATTTGGAAGACTTATCAACAGTGTTTGATATTTTGATGCCAATCTAGTTTTCAACGAAACTGTTGGGTTCAATGTAACAAAAAGGAACGTATCAGAAGTAGTTGAATAGGTCAAAATCAATGACTACCTAATGGATATAATCCAACAGTCAGATGAATTATAAATAACAGTCTCTCACTGATAGTGATGATAGGTCTTTCTTCTGTTTGTCACCAACAGTACCAATATATCCAGTACAATGTAAAACCTTAAAGTATGTTAAAGGCAAACTTTTCTTTTAGTTTTAGATTGAGCGGAGAGGGATCAGCTTTTTATTGTTGTCTGTGCTCCTGTTAGGAAGATTTAACATTTCTATTTGCCCTGTTTACCATTATAACTAGGAATAGGCCATGCACCCCGCACCAGAACATGAGAACAGGCAAAAGGTTTGAGCGAACATGCAAACCATATTAAAGTCTATGGGACACGGACATGAAAACTCAAAAGTGCTAATTTTAAAGGCTTATATGCACGTCATTGCCATAAAAAGTGTATAGGGACCTGGTCCTGCCCCGGGGGACATGTATCAATGTAAAGACAAGTTTTTAAAATGACCGTCTTTTCAGGAACAGTGATTTCAAGAATGCTTAAAGTGAAACAATAAACATGAAATATTCTTTCAGGTCTGGTATGGATTTTAAGGGGTACTCCACGCCAATTTTATTTTTTTAAAACAGCATGGGGTCCCTCCAAAATCCATACTAGAATGTAAAAAAAATGGAAATTCATTCAGACCCTTATCTGTGCAAGCAACCTGGCAGGCCAGGGAAGTGAGGGGGGAACGCCCCCCCCCTCCTGAGCCATACCAGGCTGCTTGCCCTCAACATGGGTTCCCCCAAAGCATCTTGTCCCCATGTTGACAGGGACAAGGGCCTCGTCCCCATAACCCTGGCCCGGTGGTTTTGGGGGTCTGCCGATTGGGGACTTATCAGAATATGAAAGCCCCCTTTAACAAGGGAGCACCCAGATCTCCAGTCCTATGTGAATGGGTATTTGGGTACATTGTACCCCTACCCAGTAACCAAACAAAGTGTCAAAAAGTAAAAATCACAATAGACAGTTTTTGACAATTCCTTTATTAAAAGATAAAAAAAAAAGTGTCCTGCGATGTACATCCATTGTCAATCACGCCAGCTGATGGATCTGAAAAATTGAAAAAGAAAAAACTCTGCTTCAATGGAAGGCCTCCTGGCGACTGCTGTCTTTTGGCTGTGACAGCTGGTATATAGGCAAGAGTGGGGTCTTTTTTTTCTATTTTTTTTTTCTATTTTTCGGGCCTGTGGCTTTCAAATTCACTTCTGTCTTACACTTGGTAACTATCTGTAAGTTAGCCTGAATATCACTGTTTCTAACTATAGATTGACACCGGGGAATTTATACTAAGTAAACTTTTAATACAATCCTCCTCAGTGTACCCTCTACCCATTCCCCCTTTCCCTGCTGAGCATAATGTAATATACTTACCTATATAAGCCAGAGTCACACAGCCATTAACTCTCTTCTAAGATCTTCCCAGCCCTCTGTTCCGGTTAAAGGGTTTGTAAAGGTTTGTTTTTTATTTTCTAAATAGGTTCCTTTAAGCTAGTGCATTGTTGGTTCACTTACAGTTTCCTTTGATTTCCCTTCTAAATGTTTTCTTTGTCTGAATTTCTCACTTCCTGTTTCTCCTCAGTAAGCTTTCCCCCATCATCCGAGCCGTTCTGGCTGGGGGTTAGTCAGCGTGCTCACCCCCTTCCTTGGGACTACATCCCTGCAGTGCTAGAAGGTAGGGATGAGCTTCGAGTTTGAGACAAACTCATGTTCCACCCGAACATTGCCTGTTTGACGAACAACGAACAATTTGGGGTGTTTGCGGAAAATTCGAGAAGCCACAGAACACCCTGTCAAAGTCTATGGGAGAAATCTAAAGTGCTAATTTGAAAGGCTAATATGCAAGTTATTGTCCTAAAAAAGTGTTTGGGGACCTGGGTCCTGCCCCAGGGGACATGTATCAATGCAAAAAAAAGTTTTAAAAACTACCGTTTTTTTGGGAGCAGTGAATTTAATAATGCTTAAAGTGAAACAATAAAAGTGAAATATTCCTTTAAATTTCGTACAAAGGGTGTAAAGTATGCCTGTGAAATAGCGCCATGTTGCCCGTAATTAGAACTGTCTCTGCACAAAGTGTAATTTTTGAAGGAAAAAAAGTCATTTAAAAATCACTCGCGGCTATAATGAATATAATGAAGGTCCATAAAGGCATGAATGAGCGAGTCCTGACCTCAACCCGATAGAACCCCTTTGGGATCAATTAGAGTGGGGACTGTGAGCCAGGCCTTCTCATCCACTTCAGTGCCTGACCTCACAAATGCTCTTGTGGAAGAATGGTCAAACATTCCCATAGACCAGTGATGGTGAACCTTAGCACCCCAGATGTTTTGGAACTACATTTCGTATGATGCTCATGCACTCTGCAGTGTATCTGAGCATCATGGGAAATGTAGTTCCAAAACATCTGGGGTGCCAAGGTTCGCCATCACTGCCATGGACACACTCCTAAACCTTGTGAACAGTCTTCCCAGAAGAGATAGGCAAACTCAATATTGAACCCTACGGACTAAGACTGGGATGCAGGGGTCAAGTCCTGGGGGAAAAAAGTGTGGGAACTCCCACCCAAGATCCACTCCCCCACCAAAAAAAAAAAGATACGCTCATATGCATAATTATTAAACCGCATGTTCTTTCTAAATCCTGTGATAACTCACGGCAGACCTCCGCAATGTCTCCTGGGAACAATGACAAAAGCTCCCAGGAGATATTGCGGCATCGAGGAAGTGACGGAATACCCGCACACTACCTGATGAATCCATATACAGGAGCGGCCAGTAACATAAAGGATTACTAAGGTTTGCCTGCCCCTGACAGTGACTCGAGCTGGGCATCACCGCTTAGTGAATGATTGGCTCGGGCGGCTCGGCTGCTCTCGGCTGCTCTAGTCCTGCAAAGGGAACTGAGTTCCTGCTGTGAAAAAAGTGCAGGAACTCCGTTCCCACGCGTTCCTGCAGGACTTGAGCCCTGCTGGGATGCCATTAAGGTTCATGTGTGTGTGAAGGCAGGCATCCCAATACTTTTTGGCAATATAGTGTATGTTAACAAGCTTTCTTTTGTATCTATGTAACATCAATACCTGTTTAAAAGTAGTTAATGGTTGAAGAAATAGCCATAATTAAACACAAACATAAGCATTGTCCTCCAGTTGCCAACAGAGCATGAAGAAGTACGAGCAGCCTTCTTATGTTTCTAGGGGACTCACAGTTTCATTCAACTTTTGAAGCCATTAGCAAGCCAAACCATGACACGATTTGTGCCATTTTTCATCATTTTAAATAAATGCAAAAGCCTTTATGTCTTGCGACTGCTATGGGAAAAATGTAAACACTGGGATCAAACCAAACATTTCTAATATGAGTTTTGGATGGACCTACTCTTAATCAACAGAAAAAAAAAATCATAGTGAGCAATTTCTTTAGAAAATCCAGACCTCCCATAGCCTGGCCTTAACCTTTTTTTGAGAAATGAATAGATGCTCCTTGGCCTGCTGAGAGACAATAATTCTGCAGAAAGTTCTAGGACTCCCCTGGGACCTCCTCTCAGCTGCAGCAATTCCAGTAGAAGCCGCTCGATGATCCGTGAAAGATGTCAAAACTACTTTAGCTTCTTAGCATGCAGGTGAAACGTGGCTGAGCCAGGGTTTCCTTCCAAAACAAATACTTTAGCTCTGTGTGGTTGCTAGTAAAGTGAATTACAGCTTGGTTTCTAAGGGGACACTGATAGGACAATATCCTAATCAGAACTACTAGGTTTTTCTGCAGCCAAAGCCACCTCGGATTGATTCTTCAACATATAGCATATTGAAATAATTGGGTATTACAGCTGAAAAAGCATGCCATCTTTGTTTTGGCTCAGTGGGAGTCAAAACTTAATAATGGGAATTCTTGCTAATGCGGTCTCCAAGGGATAAATAAAACCTCAGCCTTAGCTTCTGTTGTATCACTAGGACAGCTGGGAAACCTATACAGAACAGATAAACCACCTATTAATATAAAAAAAAAACATTGAAACCAGTGTCTCCAACTAAAAGGGTTGTGTTGCAAATATTCCATCAGAAATACTATTAAGCTAGCCATAGATAGATCGAAATTCATCCTGGACGGGCCAAATTGCAAACCATCTGACATCTCATGAACAGGCCTGTTGGACAGTTTGTGTTAGATCGGCAAAGCAGCCAATCGACTGATCAGTGTATTCTGGCAGCAAAGGAGTCCCTGCTGTCAAAATACAATAGCGCAGTGGGGAGGATTCTTCATCCACCTTTAAATTCTTTCAATCAGCCTACTGGCTGATTTTTATAAAAAAAAATGAATGTATGGCAAGCTTTAATAATTTGATGTGCAGGACTGCAGCAAATGATGAAGTCCTGCATATTTCATACATCAACACTAATGCTGCATACATACGGTCAGAATTTCAAAAGGAAAAAGTCAGATGGGAGCTTTTCATTGGATATTCTGACCGGGTGTGTATGCCCCATTGGACTTTTTCCGTTGGAATTTCCGACTGACTTAGATAGAGAGCAGGTTTCTTAATTTTTCCATCTGAAATTCTGACGGGGTTTTGCCTGGTCAAAAGTCCAACCATGTGTACGCGGCATTAGAATAGAGTAATGGCCACAAAGTCTATGATTAAAGGACAACTACCATAACCCAACTGTAATCTAATCTAATTAAAAACCTCCCCATTAGTGTGTCTCCAAGCCAACAGTGATTTCCTAAGGTGCAACCCAGAACATTCTCTATCACTGGGCGCGACTATGCAGTAACTTCCCGTAGAGTAGAATAGGGTCGTACTCATATGCTAGATATGTCAACACTATGGCCTGATTTATTGGGCGGGGAGTTAATACACAGGCGTGGAGCCAGAGATGGAGAAGATTTTGGGCTGCTATCACTGAGAGCTAAATAAGGCTTTGGAATTGGATGAGGGGAGGGGAGGGGGCGTGGCCTAGGTTATACTATGTTAAGAGGTAAAAAAGTGGTAAAAAAAAAATGTATGAAAGTGTTTGTGTTGCCCTTAGAAGACAATATATAGATTCTATCTTGTACTTATCTTCGGTTGATTAGAAAGTGACAGGAGGAATGTGGTTGGTTGCTGTTACAAACAGAATAGGGAAGCCTTAATGTAGAACTTTAGGCAAAACTTTTTTTATGATGGATAGAGTAAGGGAGCGTTATAACCCCTGAAAGGGTTTTTTTTTTTTGCCATCTTCGTCCCATAGGGGAGATTTCCCTTCACTTCCTGTCCCATAGGGAGAGGAAATCCCTGCAAATTAAGGGAATTTCTTGGTTGCCAGAACTAGTGTACCCAGGGCCGGCGCTAGTGCAAGGCAAAAATGGCACTTGCCTTACTGCACCAGCGTGGCCAGGGGATCAGGGCGGAAAACTGCAGGGCCGATCCGAGATGGCTGCGCGGGGTGCAGTTCACCCAGGCGCCACAGAGGTGAGGGGGCGCTCAAGCGCCAGAGTGCTCACTGCTCCCCTCCCTTCTCCTCCTCTCCTTGTCGTCATCTCTCTGGACGCCAGGATCCTGCAGGGGGGAGAAGAAGTGTCCGGTGGACACTGAGAGCATCCCAACCCTGGAGGACTTTACTGAGAACCCAGCTTATGCTGAGGAAGAAGCCGCTGAAGAAGAGGGATTCTGGCAGTGAACTCTGTCGAGCCCCCTCCCTCTTCAGAGCCTGGCCTGCAACCTGTCAGATAACTCTGAGGTGTCAGTGAAGAATTATGGGACATCGGCACTGGATCAAAGATGAAAGCTCCATGATCAGCCGATGAGCATACTGCTTATTTACAGACAGCTGATCATAAACAGATCTTCCAAGAGACCAACAGAGACCAAAATGCACCTTCGCCTTAGTTGGCAAAAATCCTTGCACCGGCCCTGAGTGTACCCATTGGAAAATATCCCCTCTACTACTTTTCTGGGGACATTTTATTTAACTTTTGCTTTCAATGATAATGGTAAACAGAACAGAGAGGGTGAATCTCCATAACGGGGGCACAGACTGCAATAAAAACCTAACAGGTGTTCTAATCCATCTCCACTCTATCCAAAACTGAAAACACTGTAATTATTTTATTTGGTAGTTCATGACACCCCTAGAAATTTCCAGAAATGTTCTGTGCTTTGCCTCTGAATGATAGAAAATCAGAAAGTAGACTGCTGCAGAGAGCCAATTTATTCCAGCCAGGAGTCTGCAGGTGGCTAAAAGGTTATTCAAGATATGTTGAAGATACACATCTTAAAAGATATTAAATCTCTTCCACAGTTTAGAATATCAAAAAAGAGATTTGCCCACCTCCTGAGATGGCTGTTCCAAAAACAGCAGATGAACTTGTACTGTAACTAGTGGTGCAGGTCACCACAGGTCACTAGTGGTGCAGGTTTTGGAGGGGGGTCCTCACCATCGCCCAAATTTGACAACCGCAAAAGTATGGTCCTGGGAAATTAATCTGGAGAATACACACAAAATAAAATAGCATGTAACATTCAAGAAACCTTTATTTTAAAATGTTTTGGAATGGTGTGTCGTTCCTTCTTCAGGACAAACAGTAAAAAAATGCATCCTGGAATTAGCTGCTGTGCGAGTGACCCTAACAAGAATTTATGAAATGACTCAAGATAAGGATTTTAAGATTTCTTGTGAGGTTGCTTTACTGGAATTTAAAGGTGAATAGGTTTCTGAAGTCCATTGGTCAGAGTGTGTGGAGAAGTTATTGACAGCAATTACTTTATTGCTCTGAAGTAGACTGACCCTACACCAGCAAAGGCATTTCTGCTGAGAAAGGCCTTACTTGACCTATGGGCAGCTATGGATTGGATGGTCCAGCTGAAGAGCAAAGAGACAGAACTAGTGTCCTTGCGTTTTGAGCCAAGGGACAGGCACAAAAAAGAGTGAAAAAGCATGGAAGTTCAGATATTACTACTTGTTCAGATTGCAAAGGGTTAAAGGACTGAGAGCAAAGATTTAAGAGATTGAGATTTGTGGTAGACTTACTATTGAGAAGCTGAGACAATTCTGTTTATCACTCACTTCCCTGCACTACCTTTGTGAGGCCCCATACACACGATAGAATTTATCCGCGAATACGGTTCAGCGGACCGTATCCGCGGATAAATCCTCTCTAAGATTTCAGAGGATTTCTATGCGATGGCGTGTACACACCATCGCATTGAAATCCGCGCTGAAATCCTCTGCCGATGACGTGTCGCGCCGTCGCCGCTATTATGACGCGGCGACGGGCGCGACGCTGTCATATAAGGAATTCCACGCATGCGTCTATTCATTACGGCGCGTGCGGGGAATCCCTTTGGACGGATGGATCCGGTAAGTCTGTACAGACGAGCGGATCCATCCGTTGGAATGGATTCCAGCAGATAGATATTCTGTGCATGTCGACAAATATTTATCTGCTGGAAATCCATTCCAGGGGAGATTTATCTGCGGATAAATATCCGTTGGCGTGTACACACCATAGGATCTATCCGCAGAAACCCATTTGATGGGATTTATCTGCGGATAGATTCTATGGTGTGTATGGGGCCTGAGTCTGCATTGCTTATGATGCTATGTGCATAATAACTAGAGCTGGAAAAAAGAACACTGCTAGACCAGGAGTGATCACCCTTAAGGAAACATAGGATGCTCCCCCTCATTCAACTAAGTCAGGCATGCACACTGGTCAAGTACAGGAAAAGTGCATGCACTGTTCCAATGTTATATCCTAGTCCTCACCCAGGCTCTCTGAAAGCAAGTTTGGGTCCCCAAATTACCAATTTTCCAGACAACCAGGGCCGGCCCTACCATGGGTCCCTCAGGATCCATTGGATCCAGGCGAAACTTTGAGAGGGGTGGCAAATTGAAGCCCAAGATTTGTTTTCCAGCAGTTTTGTGTGTCATCCAGGGACGGACTGGGCCAGGGTGAATATTGCCCCCTGGGCCACTCCGCTGCCCTGTACAAAAGACGCCATGCTGCCCTTAACATGCATACTTGCATGTGTGTGCTGCCGGGAGCAGGGTACCAACAGGAGAAAGAGAGCAATAAAAGATCCCTTCCTCACCGGCTCCACCAGCAGCCGATGTTCGGGCACAGCTTGCAAGGCTTGCATTCCTATTGGGTGGAACTGGAGGACTGGGTGGCTGCTGATCTGCTGGATGGCGAATTGTTGCATAACCTGTCATGCTTAAAAATCACTATACAGCCCTAGTTTGCCATTATACTACCCTAGCCTGCCCCTATACTTCTCCAGCCTGCCCCTCTGCTACCCTAGCCCACCCCTATACTACCCTAGCCTGTCTATACAGGTGGTTCTCAAAAAATTTGCATATTGTGGTAAAGTTCATTATTTTCTGTAATGTACTGATAAACATTAGAATTTCATATATTTTAGATTCATTACACACAACTGAAGTAGTTCAAGCCTTTTTATTGTTTTAATATTGATGATTTTGGCATACAGCTCATGAAAACCCAAAATTCCTATCTAAAAAAATTAGCATATTTCATCCGACCAATAAAAGAAAAGTGTTTTTAATTTAAAAAAAATTCAACCTTCAAATAATTATGTTCAGTTATGCACTCAATACTTGGTCGGGAATCCTTTTGCAGAAATGACTGCTTCAATGCGGCGTGGCATGGAGGCAATCAGCCTGTGGCACTGCTGAGGTGTTATGGAGGCCCAGGATGCTTCGGTAGCGGTCTTAAGCTCATCCAGAGTGTTGGGTCTTGCGTCTCTCAAATTTCTCTTCCCAATATCCCACAGATTCTCTATGGGGTTCAGGTCAGGAGAGTTGGCAGGCCAATTGAGCACAGTAATACCATGGTCAGTAAACCATTTACCAGTGGTTTTGGCACTGTGAGCAGGTGCCAGGTCGTGCTGAAAATGAAATCTTCATCTCCATAAAGCTTTTCAGCAGATGGAAGCATGAAGTGCCAAATCTCCTGATAGCTAGCTGCATTCACCCTGTCCTTGATAAAACACAGTGGACCAACACCAGCAGCTGACATGGCACCCCAGACCATCACTGACTGTGGGTACTTGACACTGAACTTCAGGCATTTTGGCATTTCCCTCTCCCCAGTCTTCCTCCAGACTCTGGCACTTTGATTACCGAATGACATGCAAAATTTGCTTTCATCCGAAAAAAGTACTTTGGACCACTGAGCAACAGTCCAGTGTTGCTTCTCTGTAGCCCAGGTCAGGCGCTTCTGCCGCTGTTTCTGGTTCAAAAGTGGCTTGACCTGGGGAATGCGGCTCTGGATGTTTCTACTCCAGACTCAGTCCACTGCTTCCGCAGGTCCCCCAAGGTCTGGAATCGGTCCTTCTCCACAATCTTCCTCAGGGTCCGGTCACCTCTTCTCGTTGTGCAGCGTTTTCTGCCACACTTTTTCCTTCCCACAGACTTCCCACTGAGGTGGCTTGATACAGCACTCTGGGAACAGCCTATTTGTTCAGAAATTTCTTTCTGTGTCTTACCCTCTTGCTTGAGGGTGTCAATGATGGCCTTCTGGACAGCAGTCAGGTCGGCAGTCTTACCCATGATTGCGGTTTGGAGTAATGAACCAGGCTGGGAGTTTTTAAAAGCCTCAGGAATCTTTTGCAGGTGTTTAGAGTTAATTAGTCGATTCAGATGATTAGGTTAAGGGCTTGTTTAGATAACCTTTTCATGATATGCTAATTTTTTGAGATAGGAATTTTGGGTTTTCATGAGCTGTATGCCAAAATCATCAATATTAAAACAATAAAAAGGCTTGAACTACTTCAGTTGTGTGTAATGAATCTAAAATATATGAAAGTCTAATGTTTATCAGTACATTACAGAAAATGATGAACTTTATCACAATATGCTAATTTTTTGAGAACCACCTGTATAGTACCCTAGCCTGTCTATATACTACCCTAACTTGTCCATATACTATCTTAGCTTGTCCATGTACTACCCTAGCCTGTCCATATACTACTGCATTGATATTATTTTTTCTCCTGTCCATATACTACCCTAGCCTGTCCATATATTACCCTAGCCTGTCTATATACTACCCTAGCCTGACCCTATACTACCCTAGACTGCTCCTATACTGCCTTGCTTGCCCCTATACTGCCCTAGCCTGGCCATTGGAATTGAACATAATGGTATGTCATACACTTGTGCATATAGACAAGGTGCTGTTGCATGAAATCTGACTTCCTAATAAATGTAATATTAGTATTAATTATCATGACATCAAATAATGGATATGGGTGCCTTTTGGTGGGCGTGATTTTTTTTATGGGGGGTGGGGCAGCATTTCATTCTTGGACCCAGGCAGCACAATATTTTGGGCCAGCTCTGCAGACAACGGCAATCCAGATGCTGTCTGTTCAGAAACTGTTTATACATTAGAGACATTTGTTCTGTGCGCACAACAAAATACACAAGAGCTTTACATTCTCTAAAAATAAATAATGAACAGTGATTCAACAAAAAAAATGAAGTGTTTATCGAGTTACGTTTATCTTTTCAGGAGAACACATGCATTATTTAGATGCAATACAACTGTAATTATATTTTCTGCAGTATAAACATGAAATTATAATTAATGATATCTGTACATAATGCAGTGAAAAGGAAAATATATTAAAGCAAGCTAAGTTTGAAGATTACCACTAATTTTCCTTTATATCTAATGTGTGTTTTACTAATCCCTATTGAACTGTGCCTATCCAACTTTTTTCCCATTGGGTGCTTTCCAGTTAGTAGAGCCAACAAATCTACTACTACTACTACTACTAGGTCAGTGTTGTAGTACAGGGAGGAAAGCCATCTTACCATCTTTTTATTATCTTCAAGGGCTTGTTCAGATGTGCGGAAACCATTACTGCTCCTCATATAACTCTTAATCCTTACAGACCAAGCCACCACTGAAAAATCACCACTTGCTATTTTCAGCAGTGAATTAAGCTTACCGTTCTTTGGATTTTTCAAACATAGATGTTAAATTGGAGACATATTATTTAGCAGCTCTAGCAAACACTACGGGTTATCATCCACATAACAGGCTACCTCTTTGAGACCTGCCTATGTTTTATATACATTGGCCGGGATTCACAAACATCGGCGCATTTTTAGGCAGGCGTAGAGCATCTCATATGCGCTACGCCGACGTAACACAGCGAGGCAAGCACAGTATTCACAAAGCACTTGCTCCCAACGTTGCGCCGGCGTAACGTAAAATCGTAGGCTTAAGCCCGCCTAATTCAAAGTAGGTGGAAGTTGGGAGCGTGATCCATTTAAATGAACCGTGACCCCATGCAAATGATGGGCCGAACGAACGGCGCATGCGTCGTCCCGTGGACGCTTCCCAGTGTGCATGCTCAGAATCACATCAGAAAGAACGCCTAAGATACGTCGAATCACTGAACGTAACCTACGCCCTATTCACGTAGTACTACGTAAACAACGTAAAATACGACGGCTGTTCTGTGGTCCATACCTTTGCATGGGTTGCGCCTCCTATATGTGGAATAACTTTACGCTGGACGTACAGCTTACGTAAACTGTGTATAATACTGCGACGGGCGCAAGTACGTTCGTGAATCGGCGTATCTTAGTCATTTGCATATTCGACGCGTAAATCAATGGGAGCGCCCCTTGCAGCCAGCATAAATATGCGCCCAAGATACGACGACAAGTTGATGGGTGCGGCGCATAGATACGACGGCGCACATTTACACTTACGCAGCGTATCTCGAGATACGTCGGCATAAGTGTTACGTGAATCCGGGCCATAGTAGGCAGATTTCATGCAATAGTTCCAGAGTCTGAGGAAATGAGGGGATTCTGGAGCTCCAATAGCTGTAATAGCAGTAATTCAATGCTGGTGACTGGTATTTACAATAAAGGAGGCAGCCATCCTCAGTGGGTGTCCATTACCTCTGTAGACAAGTCAATAGTAAAGAGGAGAAGGAGAAGGCGCCAACTGGGTGTAGAAAATTGACAATGAAAAAAGTTCACAATAAAAAAGGCGTTCAAAGTACAGTATACACTTACACAGTCCAAGAATGGGTGAAGATGCCTATCAAGATGATCAGTCTAAGGTCATCCGATGCTGCTCTGTGGGCTCCGCTGGCTGTCCCCTTGCTGATGGGGAAGGAGATATTTTTGCTGGCCGTGTCCTGTGTCCCAGGAAGCTCCACGCTGACCTGCCTGGAACACGGAAGCGGATGTGACTTCACCGGAACCAGAACCGGCAGGCATCAGAGCCGGGGGCTGTCAATCTGAAAAAAAACCTAGGCTATACGCTCGGAGCTCACAGCTACTTCTACTGACCTCAGAAGTAGAAGGAGCTGTAAGCTTTGAGCGCGTAGCCTAGTTTTTTTAGATTGACAGCCCCCGGCTCTGATGCCTGTCCTGTTCCGGTGCCGGCGATGTCACATCTGCCTCCGCGCTCCAGGCTGGTCAGAGTGGAGCTTCCTGCTTCCTGGAAAACAGAACACGGCCAGCAAAAAGATCTACATCAAGGGTCTCGAACTGACGGCCCTCCAGCTGTTGTGAAACTACAAGTCCCATCATGCCTCTGCCTGTGGGAGTCATGCTTGTAACTGTCAGCCTTGCAATTCCTCATGGGACTTGTAGTTTCGGAACAGCTAGAGGGCCACCAGTTTGAGACCCCTGATCTACATCCCCATCAGCAAGGGGACAGCCAGCGGAGCCCACAGAGCGGCATCAGGTGACCTCAGACTGATCATCTTGATAGGCATCTTCATCCATTCTTGGACAGTGTAAGTGTATACTTTGCACACCTTTTTTTATTGTGAATTTTCTACACCCAGTTGGCGCCTCCCCTTCCCCTCTTTACTACAGATTTCATGCAATGCTTGTGGTATGTTAAATGTGGAAATGGAACTGTCCTTGTCTAACTTTATTTGCTGAACCCCTGACCTGACATCAGAACACTAAAGTATTTTCCCGAATTGTTAGTTATATCTACAAGTATAGGCGTTTGATTGTGCTCTTGCTTTACAGCCTTATTTGGATCTCCAGGGCCCAGGCAAACCTGTAGCTCACCTATGCGTGGTTTGTCAACCATGACCATTGAATTTTCCCTTTCTGTGCACTTGTCAACTCTGACAATTACTCCTAGTGTTTCCACTCCATCAAGCTTGTTTGCAACACTTTCTTTCATTGCTACGGGGAGAAGTATGCACTGTTGGGCTAATTGTTTAATTCATCTGTATTTTGTATTCTCCAGGAAATTGTCCTAGTCAATGACATACATCCATGTACTCATTAAGAGTATCAGAGCTATGCATATCATATTACTGTGCATTCAGAAAGTCATCTACAGACAACGCAAAATGTTAGTTTCCAGGCAAATAGCTTAATACCCAGATGGAATATATGATCTATTTTTCTGTCCATTCAGTCTTGAAAATTACTCAGTTCTGCTACATCACACTGCCCTGTCTGGTCGGGGAGGGGGCCTAATTTTTACCTGCTAAGTTTCAGTAACTTGCAGGTGCCATCCCCACCCCAGAATTAGAAATAGTATTTGTAAATGTGGTGGTAGTGGAGCTTCTAGGTATTGGTATCGATTATTAAAGTGACATGTGCTCCTAAGAGCCGGTTCACACTGGGGCGACCTGGGATCCGACTTCAAGTTGCCCCAAGTTGCGCGGTTGAGAAAATGAATGGAAGTGAATGGGAGCCGTCTTAATGTACACTACTGAAGTCGCTCCGACTTCAGAAAAGGTTCCTATACTACTTCAATCCGACTTCTAGGCAACTTGTACCCATTGATTTCAATAGAAGTCGCCTCAGAAGTCAGATCACTGTCTTAACTGAAGCAACAATACAGGAAGATAACATACATTTCTCAGGCAAACCCCTCCCTCCTCCCTCCCTCCCACAGAGCTGATTGTTGTTTGATTGGCCACTGGAAAGCTTCCTGTTCTGGAGGCAACTTGAAGTTGCCTTGTAAGTTGCCTGATGATTCATACTCAAGTCGTGTTCAAGTTTCCTCCCAAAGTCGTGCTAGAAGTCGTGTCGCCCCATTGTGAACCAACTCTAACCTGTGAGTTGATGTAAACCAATACAAAAAATACTAAAAATATATAAAATATCAAATGACACTCCTCAATAGTGCAAGCAACCTTAATTGACACATCACTGTATAAAGTGATGTGTGCTTATGTTGCACTCAATATAAAGTGACCCAAAAATATGATACAGTTGAGATGGCAATAATAATCTGTGAAGATAAAAACTTTTACAATTGGTAAAAAAAATATATTTTAAATTGATAAAATAAAAATAAGCGACGGAAAAAAATAAATATATATATATATATATATATATATATATATATATATATATATACACACACTACATTTGGAGAGGAGTCAACAAGGCCTATGATGAAAGGTACACTATTCCTATTGTGAGACACGGAGGTGGATCGCTGATGTTTTGGGGATGTGTGAGCCACAAAGGCACAGGAAATTTGGTCAAAATTGATGACAAGATGAATGCAGTATGTTATCAAAAAATACTGGAGGAACATTTGTATTCATCAGCCAGGAAGCTGTGCATGGGACGTACTTGGACATTCCAACATGACAATGACCCAAAACACAAGGCCAAGTCGACCTGTCATTGAATACAGCAGAATAAATTGAAGGTTCTGGAGTGGCCATCTCAGTCTCCTGACCTTAATATCATTGAGCCACTCTGGGGAGATTTTAGACATGCGGTTCATGCAAGACAGCCCAAGAATTTACAGGAGTTGGAGACTCTTTGCCAAGAGGAATGGGCAGTTTTACCATCTGAGAAGATAAAGAGCTTCATCCACAAATACCACAAAAGACTTCAAGCTGTCATTGGGCAATACACTGTATTAAAGCGGATGTCCGCTGAAAAAAAAAGCCAGCAGCTACAAATACTGCAGCTGCTGACTTTTAATATCAGCACACTTACCTGTCCTGGAGTCCAGCGCCGTCCGCAGCAGAGATGAGAATCCCAGGAGCTGCGCTGTACTGTAATCCCGCGATATCTCACGGTTCACGTGACGCCGGCCGTTGTGATAGCAACTGTGCAGTGTTGACGGTGACGCTCGCCGTCAACACTGCACATGCCCGGGATAGATCGGTGAATGCTGGGACGTCAGCATTCACTGTATCCCGGAAGGAACTCCAGGTGGGCTTCAGAGTGCCCACAATCAAGATGGAAACGTCCCGGAAGGAACTCCAGGTGCGCTTCAGAGTGCCCACAATCAAGATGGAAACGTCCATCTATGAATTATATAAAATATGTTTTGCGGGACAAAGACAATCGTGGCGGCTAAGACATTAGGACACATGAGGAGCAGATTACTACAGGTAAGAGTGGCAGAACGATCAAAAAATAAAAATAAAAAATACCCGGGGAACCCCTGCTTTAAGAAGGTAATCAGCAATGTTTTTTTTGTTTTTTAAGTTATGCTATGTTAATGGGAACATGTAACAAATATAAGGAAGGTGTTATCCCAATTTGGCTGAAAAAGGGAAAATACACTTCTGGAACCTTACCCTAATAAAGGCACCATATGCAGTTTTGTTTCGAAGTTAAACTACTTAGAAAAAAAGAAAACACGATTTTATTTACAAGGTATATAAACTATTTAAGGCACTTAATGAAAACTCTACGTTGGTTTGCAATCTTTTTTTGCTTTCTCTGCTGTGCAAACATTTAGAAAGCAAGACGGTGCCAAACCACTTCTAAACACGGGGCTAAATTTACAACAGACTTCACTGCCAGGCACTTGCCCACACACCACCTAAATTAACTGTAAATGTTAAAATATGTAAGCTGGCACTTGAAAGCTGTTAAAGATCTGTTGAGTTTAAGTCGAGTATAAAAAGAAATACAAAATTAAAATAATTTTAAAAAAAATTGCGTTTTTCTTTTTGGAATGCCGAAACCCGGGACGGATGGATTTCATAACTTCCGCATTGAAGTGCAAAGAACGCGATTTGCATAAACAGACATTTTTACAGTAAACAACGCTTCAGTCAGTAAAGTGCATTAACATAGAAAACAGTGCTGTCAAAGCTTGTTACACCCCCCTGGTGAGTTTCAGTGTCAAAACATTTAAAAAGCCTTCAAATCAGTCTCCCTATTAACATTTTTCGAAATTGGAATTCTAAACTTGAGGTTTATTTCGCTTCTTTTTTTCTTCCCATACTCTCAGTGCCGTGACATAATTCAGACAGATCTGCTCCTTACATCCTTGCTGATCAGAAGCACTTGTAGTTATCTGCGATCTCTTTCTGCCAGAAAGACATTATCTTCTGATATGTTAGCATCTTCTTGTCCGCTTTCATCTGCAATCTTCATATGCCTTTCATATCTTTAATGTTAACTCATCTCTATCAATTACACTTCTTCTTTCTCTGGTATCAAACGTGATTAACTTTATGTCTTTTCTGATTGTTCTTTTTATTTCTTCAATGGTTTTGTTAGCAGTTCAGTATATTTCCCCTCAGTATCTTCTTTTTAACCACTTAAGGACCCCTTCACGCCGATATACGCGGGCAGATTGGCACGGCTGGGCACAGGCACGTACCTGTACGTCCTCTTTAAGAGCCCAGCCGTGGGGTCGCGAGCATGCTGCCGGCGGTGCGCTCGCGAACCGGTCCTGTGCTCCGTGACCACGCCTGCGGGACCCGCAGACCCGATCGCCGCCGGTGTCCCACGATCGGTCTCAGGAGCTAAAGAACGGGGAGAGGTGTGTGTAAACACACCGGGGCAGATCCACGTACATCGCCGCATTTTTGCATCGGGCGTAGCGTATCTAAGATACACTACGCCGCTGTAACTTGCTTTTTTTTTTTGGAATCCTCAAAGAATTTGCGCCGTTAGTTACGGCGGCGTAGTGTATCTTTGGCGGCGTAAGGGCGCGCAATTCAAATGGATGTGATGGGGGCGTGTTTTATGTAAATACGTTGTGACCCAACGTAAACAACATTTTTTTTTTACGTCCGTGGGGGTGTCCCAGTGCGTATGCTCGAAATTAAACCGGAACAAGCCAATGTTTATGACGGTGACGTCATTCTACGCAAATCCCTATTCGCGAACGACTTACGCAAACGATGTAAAAAATTGAGTACGCCTCATAATAGCAGGGATAACTATACGCCGTAAAAAGCCGAACGCAAACGACGTAAAAAAATGCGCCGGCCGGACGTACGTTCGTGGATCGCCGTAACTAGCTAATTTACATACTCGACGCGGAATTCGACGGAAACGCCACCTAGCGGCCGGCGTAAAATTGCATCTAAGATCCGACGGCGTACTAAGACGTACGCCTGTCGGATCGATCCCAGATGCAGTCGTATCTTGTAGATACAAAACAAAGATACGACGTGGGAACTTTAAAATTACGCGGCGTATCAATAGATACGCCGGCGTAATTCTTTTGTGGATCTGCCCCACCTTCCCCATTCTTCATTGTGGCAGTGTCAGTGATCGTCTGTTCCCTGATATAGGGAAAGGCGATCAATGACATCACACGTCCAGCCCCGCCCCCCTACAGTTATAAACACATATGAGGTCACACGTAACCCCTACAGCGCCCCCTGGTGGTTAACTCCTAAACTGCAATTGTCATTTTCACAGTAAACAGTGCATTTTTATAGCACTTTTCGCTGTGAAAATGACAATGGTCCCAAAAATGTGTCAAAATTGTCCGATGTGTCCGCCATAATGTCGCAGTCATGAAAAAAATCGCTATAAATTTTGCGCAAACCAATCGATAAACGCTTATTGCGATTTTTTTACCAAAAATAGGTAGAAGAATACGTATCGGCCTAAACTGAGGAAAAAAATGTTTTTTTATATCTTTTTTGGGGATATTTATTATAGCAAAAACTAAAAAATATAGAATTTTTTTCAAAATTGTCGCTCTCTTTTTGTTTATAGCGCAAAAAATAAAAACTGCAGAGGTAATCAAATACCACCAAAAGAAAGCTCTATTTGTGGGAAAAAAAGGACGCCAATTTTGTTTGAGAGCCACGTCGCACGACCGCGCAATTGTCAGTTAAAGCGACGCAGTGCTGAATCGCAAAAAGTGGCCAGGTCCTTTACCTGCATATTGGTCCGGGTCTTAAGTGGTTAAAGGACAACTTTGCTTTTTGTGAAGCTGTCCTTTAATAAACCCACCACCCTTTCATTGTAGCCAGCATAGATAAATACTTACCCTCATCTCACTGTGTGGCCCTGCCTGCTGCTGCTGCACTACCTTTGCATTCAAAACATCCTCTGACTCTGCCTCCTGCTATTGTGCACCAAAGCTCCATTCATTCCAATGGACAGTCCATACTTGCTGAATGGCTGGGGGTCACCATAAGTAAGAACAGTCTGTAGGCAGGTGCAGTTTGCCTTCCTATCTGTAGGTGGCCTAGGGCCATGATTGCATTGGATGGGGAGCCTTATAAGGGAATCGGCCCCTTATGCCGCGTACACATGATCGGACATTGCGACATCAAAACATCTGTTCAATAAGTGCATAAAATACCTGAGGTTTCTGTAGTCTCGACACATTTCCATAGCTCCCAACTGTCCCTGATTTCGAGGGACTGTCCCTGATTTCGAGCAATGTCCCTCATTCCTCTTCATTTGTCCCTCATTTTAGTCTGATCTATATAGTTGTATATAAAATGCACTATTTATCTTTCAAAAACTGTTTCCCAGTGCTAAACCTTTCATCCAAATTCTAAATTGCTGCATTTGTAAATGTCAAGAGCAAATATAAAGAAATAGTAGTGGTAACAAAAAAACAAAAACATTTTTTTTGTATAATTCTCCTTTAAGAGGGTGTGTCCTATGCCTGTATACTTTTGCTCATAGGTGTCCCTCATTCCCATCTCAAAAAGTTGGGAGGTACAGTGGAACCTCGTATTGCGAGTAACAGGGTTAACGAGCGTTTCGCAATACGAGCAATTTTTTTTTTTAAATCCTGACTCGGTTTGCGAGTGTTGTCTCACAACACAAGCAGGATTCAAGCCTCTGCAGTGTGCAGTACGACATTTGGCTAGAGGTGAGGGGGCGCCGGTGACACTAGGAGCCATTCGTAAATACTCGTAAACACTCGGAAATACTCAATTCTCGAGTGTTTCCAAGCCTTTCTGAGGGTTTCCAAGTGCAGCCGAGCGGTCTCTAAGTATTTCAGAGTCTCACCAGTGCTCTCCCCCCACCTCTGGCCACATGCAGTATTGCTTGCCATAGAACTCAATGTGAAACAAATTATCTTAGTTTCCATTGACTTCTATAGGGAAACTCGCTTTGATATGCGAGTGCTTTGAATTACAAGCATTCTCCTGGAACAGATTATACTCGTAATCCAAAGTTCCACTGTATTCACTTCCTGTCCTAGAGCAACAACGCTGCTCCTCCGTATGTAGCGCTACCCCCGAAGGAGCCGCTGGTTGATTTGGGATCGGCCTATTAAGTTACCCTGGCGTTGTCTAGGGGTGCAATTGTAGAGACAAACAGTGAGCGAAGGTCCAGACAGTGAATAAAGGTTTTTTCCAATGCTTTATTTTCCAGGCCAACACGGCCAACATCAACATCAATTGGGAAGGGCAAAGTTGATGAATAGAGAGAGAGGAAGAACCTTGCAGTATCAGGCCTGGATACCAAATAGAGCAGTCAGTACTGCTCTGCGTAGTACCAATTTGTAACTCGTCGCCACTCCAACTGAGTGGGTAAAGTGCCCCCGGACAGACCCCTTTTATTAGGCCTGGCAGCCGAGATGTCACTTAGGATTTCTGGGAGGAACAGGCCTCTCTCACAGACCCGGCTCGGGCCTCTGCCACAGGCCAATTACAATAACTGAGCTAGATAGATGGAGCGAATCCTCCCAGTAGATTTCTGCATCGGTCAGCAGATGACAGCAAACATACCTGTCAGTACTCTGGTCACCAGATCCCCAATTGCTTTGTTCAGGCTCTGTTGGACGACCTGCCTCCGGGTCCTCCTCAAACCGACTCCCCAATCGAACGGCACCCAGCCTGGGATCCTTTCAATAGAACCGGGAACCCAGCAAGTCACTGGGGTCCCCTTGTACCTTCGGATGAGGTCCCAAGTAGTCTGCAATTATGGCCAGGTGGGCCATGCCGGCGGGGTCCATGGATGCACGCACCCTGAAGGTGGATGCTGCACCTGGAACGCGGACCCCGCAAAGATTTTAGAACACATGACACCTGTCACAGATATACTCCTCTCCAGCACGCCCCACAAGGGAAAAACTCCTCTGATTGGCTGCTGGAGAAACTTACTCTGCCAGAACCCCTCTGGCGCCAGCTGCTGGCCAGGGATGACATTGCATCCCTGGACCACAGACTGACCCAGAGGACATTTCTGGAATGACAGAAGTCCCACAATTTAAACAAATAGTGAATGGGAGCAAGGTAACTCTCCCATTCCCCACTAACTTTAGCGTAGTGCCCATACTAAAAGTAAGGGGGCGCTACGCGTAGATAGTAAAAAACTGCATTGTGTTGTAGGACAAGAAATATGGTCTTGGCAGGATCCCCAGGTGAAAATAATTGCACTAGAGCCAAGAAAAAAGGAAATGAATACAGCCACCATGTGAGAACTGTAAGCTTCTATACTGTACAGTATATTACATGTATGCTGTTGGGTTCAGATACACTTTAACCGCTTGTCAACCGCACGCCGTCAAATGACGGCGGGCGGAAGACTCCATTGTTCTGACAGGACGTCATATGATGTCCTGTCATTTAAAGCCACTAGGGGTCGCGTGCACCCCGCCGGCGCTCGCGCACACTCGTCGCGTTACTGGGAACACAGTACGTGTGCCCGGCGCCCGCGATGGCCCAGTAACTGAGCAGGACCGTGGATCTCTGTGTGTAAACACAGAGATCCACGTCCTGTCAGGGAGAGGAGACTGATGCTGTGTCCCTTGTACATAGGGACACAGATCGGTCACCACCCCCAGTCACCCCCCTCCCCCTACAGTTAGAACACTCACTGGGCTACACATTTAACCCCTTCCCCGCCCCCTAGTGGTTAACCCCTTCCCTGCCAGTCACATTTATACAGTAATCAATGCATATTTATAGCACTGTTCACTGTATAAATGTGAATAGTCCCAAAAATGTGTCAAAAGTGTCCGATGTGTCCGCTATAATGTCGCAGTCCCAAAAAAAAACGCAGATCGCCGCCATTCCTAGTAAAAAATAAGTTTAAAAAAATCATAATTATGTCCCCTATTTTGTAGGCAACATAACTTTTGCGCAAACCAGTCACTATACGGTTATTGCGATTTTCTTTTACCAAAAATATGTAGAAGAATACGTATCGGCCTAAACTGAGATCATTTTTTTTTTATTTGTGGAAAAAAAAGTGGTTAAAGCTGCAATTCACCTTTATGTCACCCATCCATATTAGGAAAATGAATGAAGATGAAAGATGACTGATGCCGATGATTATGACAGTGGTGTCAGTGATGACCAGAATGGCATTGATGAAGGATGATAGATCAGAATGAATGAAGATGATGCTCCTGCACGTAACACATTAATTAGAAGCAGCTTTACAATATGAAGCATTTCGATAGAATTCAGTATTATTTTGTTGTCCAAGTAAATTTTTTAATTTACTTAATAATTTCTATAATTTACTTCATTTATAGACATCTATTTTTTGCAGGTTGTAAGCTGTTTGTTCGCTCAGCTTACAATGGCTGTGTTTACTAATGAGATAGTTAGCGTATATGGCAGTTTAAGAGGCTGTAAATAGCTTCAATTTTTTTTATACATTTGGAGTATTGAAAGACAGAAGCTCTGTGTTAACAGATCATTAATGAAGATGAATAGACATTATTGGAAAATCAGAGCTATAACTCTGAAATGGAAATCACGCTGAGCCGCTGTTAACCTGCAGGGTTCCTGAAATCAGTGGAATTGCTTATATATAGTCTTAAGTTTAACATAATAATGTGCTGTTGTTATGCTTGTGTTCTGCATTCAGAGAACCTGTCACAGTCTTAAAGTGGAGGTTCACCCTAAAAACAAGTATATACCATTCAATCCAGCATACTGCCGACATGTACAGTATGCTGTTTTTTTTTTTTTCCGGTTTACATACCGTAGTATAGGTATTTTCCCCCCAGCTTCCGGGTAGTGAATCCCGCGGGAGTGGGCGTTCCTATTCAGAGACTAAGTGATTGACGTATGACAAAAGCTTCCCCACCGGCGCAAAAGGCGCGTCACCAGTTTCCGTAAAAAGCCGAACGTCGGTACGCAGGCGCCGTATAGAGCCGACTCGTAGTTCGGTTTCTTTGGGAAACTGGTGACGCGCATTATGCAGAGACAACAGGTGGCTTGTAGAGACAACAGGTGGCTTCAATGATAAAGCATTGCTAGATCTGTAGACGCAAACGTGAAGGCCTTGCCTTTTCAAAATACTTTATGGCAAGTGAGGCCACCCGTCACATTATAGGACCAGTGGGTAAGAGAAATAGGTTGGAAGGGATGCATCTCAGCACAATTTTGGGGTAAAAGTTAAAGGGGTTGTAAAGGTACGTAACCAGTAGACGTGTGCACACTGAAATATTTTGTTTCGGAATTTCGCTTTCGTTCCGAATTTTTTTTTTTTATTTAGTTACTCGCGAAATTCAGTTTTTATTTATTTAGTTTTGTTAAAAATGAATTAAAAATCTGAATTAATTAAAGTCGAATCTGTCAATTGAAGGCTTATGGTGTCTGTAGAATGTTCTAAGAAGATTCAAAGAAGCAGCTAAACTGTATTACGCCGCAAACGTACATTTCCGGTCGAATGCTATAGTAGAATTCTAATGTTGTATGACACTAGTAATAATTATATTTAATAATTATTATTACTAGTGTTGCTCACGAATATTCGCATTGCGAATATTCGACTCGAATATAGCATATTCGAGAAATCGCGCTATATTTCGAAATTCGCGGTGAATATTCGCAATTCCGAATATTCGATTTTTTACAATTTTTTTTTTGAATCAGATCACATCCTAGATATCTCCATCGACGTCTAAAAGCATTGCTGGTATAATTAGAGACCCTGGGCCGAGTAGCTGAAGCGTTCATTGAATTTTCCAGAAAGATCGCAATGCGATTATTCGGCAAACGCAATATCGCGCGATTATTTTCCTCGCCCCGATCTTCCGCATCAGAGCGATTTTTACAGTTTCATTTTTAAAACAGATCACATCCTAGTGATCTCCATAGACGTCTGAAAGCATTGCTGGTATGATTAGAGCCATTGGGCCGAGTAGCTGAAGCGATCATTTTATATTGCCGAATAATCGCAATGCGAATATTCGGCAATAGGAATATTGCGCGATTATTTGCTCCGCCCTTTTGCATCAGAGCCAATCAGAGTTCTCCTTCCACACTCGTCACAGGTTAGCAACCAATAGGAACCTGCCTGCATGGACATTATATAAGCTCACTCCCAGCACCATTTCATTGCAGATTCAGAAGCTTGCTATAGAGTGTGGAGGCTGTTTCTGTGTTCCTGGTTTCCTGGTTTCCTGTGTCTTTGTTCTTGATTGATTTAGATCATCACCAGCATTGCTATTTAGTGATTCCAGTGGATCTTTTCCAGTATATCAACTGCTTTTTTCAAAGCAATAGACCCAAGAGCTTTTTTCAAAGCTACGTTTTGTGCTGTTTTGTGCTGTTTTTTTCATTTGTGTTACTGTTTGATCCTGCAATCCTCCCTGTTCAGTTATATTTGCAAGAGATTTCAGAACACATATTGATCTGAGCTTTATAAAAGAGCTTTTCTAAAAGCTAAGTTTTGTTCATCTTGTGTTACTGTCAGATCTTGCAGGTTCACTGTTCAGTGATATTTGATAGGCATCTCAGTTCAAATTTTGTTTAGTTTTCCCTAAAGAGCTTTTATAAAAGCTAAGTTTTGTGTTCAGTTTAGTTAAATTTTGTGTAGTAAGTGTACACACTGTTAGTGTACATTTATTTCATCTAGCTTAGCTTAGTGTGTGTTTAGTGTCTGTGTTTTGTGTTTAAAAAAAAAAAAAAAAAAAAAGTTAGTGTTTGTTTAGTGCTTTTTTTTTTTTTCTTTAATTTTGTAGTCCTTGTCTGGTGTACTACTTTTCTTATAGTTTAGTAGCTGTCTGTGTACGTCTTTGTCTGCGTGCCTGTCTTGTAAAAAAAACACAAAAACACATTTTGTTCACATTTTCCCCCCCAATAAAGTTTAACCCCCCCACACACATATCAGCAATTATGAGCGGCATCCGTGGCCGTGGCAGTAGGGGTAGGGGAGTTACTCCCAGTGCTGGATCGCTGCCAGCACGGGGTACCTCTCGTGCCCCTACTAGTGGTAGAGGATCGGGTGCAAGGGGAGTACGCCTGATCCGGGAGTTCTTCCCATCGGGCAGCCGCCCGATATTGCCATCTCAGGCTCAAGTAGTGGTGGACTACATGGGGCACAGCAGTGCCACTGAGTCGTCGGTCCCGACTCACAGTAGTACCACCATTACACCGTTGCCTGTACTACCCCCCCCCAGCCCCCAAGAGTCCAGCATCTTACTGTTCGACAGCGACAGTGATAGGGATCTCTTGGGGGAGGCCATGCATCAGGCAGACCTCCAGCTCTGTCCTGATGGTCAGGACCTTTTTGAAGGGATGGATGAGGAGGATGGGATACCTGCTGGCAGTATCCCAGAGACATCCCTTCAAACTGGTGCTGCTGTTTTGGTGCAGGAAACAGCAGCACCTAGTCAGACCCAGGCGTGGGTGAGGGGACAGCGGAGCCAGGCTAGAGGCTCCATGTCACGTGGTTCCCTCAGACCAACACATCTCAGCCCTTGGTCTGACATCTCTGGGGGCGAAGAGGGTGACCCATCATGGTTGCCATCTGACGCGTCGGCTCACTACGTCAGTGACGACGGGGAAGGTAGGCACCCTGGTGAAACGGTGCGCCAGGTCACCACCAGGGAGACCATCGTCAGGGTCTCCACTGGTGATGGCAGCAGGAGGTGTCAGGAGGAGGAGCAGCAGCAGCAGCAGCAGCAGCAGGCAGCTCCACCTGTGCGCACCGAATCCCAGCAGGTGCAAGTAAGCGTCACCCCATCTGACAGGAGGGCGGTGCTGAAGTCACCTGTCTGGAATTTCTTTACCCTGGTGGCAGACAACCCTACCGTGGCCATCTGCCGGATTTGTAAAGTGAGGGTGAAGAGAGGGAAGTGTTTGGCTCGGGTGGGTACCACAGCCCTGAACCAGCACCTCAGGATAAACCACTGGGCGTTGTATGAGGAGATGAAGCGTGGTGGTGGTAGCAGCGCCACCACCACAAGTGAGCAGGGTACAGCAGCCCCTGCCACATCTTCATCTGTTTCCAGCAGGTCATGCCCCCCCGCTCCCTCTAGTAGAGGTACTGGTACCGGCAGCCAGACCTCTACTTCCACAGCACCCTCCACGTCTGTGTCCCGCACTGCCGTCCGGCGCCAGGCGTCGATTTCAGACGCCTTTGACCGCACCACTCCCTTCCCCCCTGGAGACCGACGTGTGCGTTCCCTCAATGGGCTCCTGGCAAGGGTTATTGCCCAACATCTGCTGCCCTTCAACATAGTTGACAGCAACCCCTTCAGGCAGATGTTGGAGCAGGCCCAACCCCAATGGCGTGTCCCCAGCCGCCATTTCTTTGCCAGGACTGGTGTCCCTGCCCTACACCAGCACATTGTTCAGAATGTAACCCTGTCGCTGGATCACGCTGTCAGCGACAGGGTTCATCTGACAATGGATGGCTGGACCAGCAGGCATGGGCAGGGACGCTACATCAGCTTCACGGCCCATTGGGTTTCCCTCCGAGGCGTCGGTGAGGGATCGTCGGCAACCGATCTTGTGGTGCCGCCCCGGGGTGTCCAGGGGAGAACTGCTGGTCTCCCTCAAGCCACTGTCTCCGCAGCTGCTGAGCCTCCCAGCAAGCGCCCCCGTAGCTACTCAAGTGTGGGGCACGTGCGCTGTCAGGCCGTGCTCCAGCTTGTTAGTTTAGGGGACCGGAGACACACTGCAGAAGAAGTGCTGAAAGCACTTCAAGCTCAGGTCCAGAAGTGGCTGACACCCCGAAGGCTCCAGCCAGGTATGGTTGTCTGCGATAACGGCAGCAACCTACTCGCCGCCCTCCATGCTGGCAGTCTGACGCACGTGCCCTGTCTGGCACATGTCCTCAACCTGGTGGTGCAGAAGTTCCTGCGCACTTATCCAGGGTTGAGTGACATTGTGGCAAAGGCGCGTAGGATTGCCAGCCACTTCAGGCGCTCCCCAACCGCTACCGCGTCCCTGTCCAAATTGCAGCGGAAGTACAATCTGCCCCTTCACAGGCTGATTGTGGACAGTGTGACGCGGTGGAACTCCACCCTCCACATGCTGAAGAGGTTGTGGGAGCAGCAAAGGGCGGTGAGGGAGTACCTGATGGAACTAGGCACTCAGAGGGCTTCACCACAACTCCCTTTCATCGCCTGTGCGGAGTGGGGGCAGATAAACCAGGTCTGCCAAGTGTTGTCCTCCTTCGAGCAGGCGACCAAGATGGTCAGCAGTGAGCAAATTGGCCTCAATAGCGTGCTGCCAATACTGTTCATGCTGGAGAGGACACTAGATCGCCTGCTCGAGGCTGGGGAGAGTGCCTTGGTGGAGCAGGAGGAGTCAGCAATGCTCCACCGAGACCAGGGCCAGGACCAGGAGGAGGAGGAGGAGGATGATGATGAAGAGGAGGAGGAGGTGGTTGCTGGTGTCGTCCCGGAGTCAGGGCCTGGTCAGGAGGGAGAGCCGGTGTTGGGGGCACCGATAGTCCGGGGGTTGGGCATGTCTGAGTTTGACCAGCAGCGCCTCAGGGAAGAAGAGTCGCACCTCATTCACCTGGCCAGCATTGAGGAGTCACAGCGGGCTGTGCTCTTCCCCATGGCTGCCCACATGCTCAGATGCCTCAGGAGGGACCCCCGGGTTAAGACCATCAAGACGAGGGATGATTTCTGGATGGCCACCCTTTTGGATCCCAGGTGCAAGGGGAAACTGGAGCAGTTCATCCCAGCCAGCCGGAGGCAGCACCGGATGGAGGAACTGCAGGCAGCCATTGTCAGACGGTTGGAGCAGGCAACTCCCCGGCCTCCAGTTGTCCCCCCTCATCTCACCCAGCAGGTGGCTGCACCCAGCTGCAGCCGAGCAGGGGACCTAATGGAAGAGATGAGGATGTTCTTCCAAACCGAGCGACCCAGTACCACCACCAGCAGCAGCAGCAGCAGTCACCACCAGCGGCTGGCCCACATGGTGGCAGACTACATGGCGTCCGTCGGTGCTTCTGACAGTATGAGCACCGACGACCCCATGGAGTACTGGGTTGCCAGATTGGACACCTGCCGCGAGCTCGCTCAGTATGCGCTGGAGTTATTGTCTTGCCCCCCCTCCAGCGTACTATCTGAGCGGACATTCAGCGCGGCAGGTGGGGTGGTCACGGACAAGAGGACCCGTCTGTCCACAGAGTCCGTGGACAGACTCACATTCATAAAGATGAATGAGTCCTGGATCGGCGGTGACTTTCTGGCACCCGTCGTCGGTTCAGGGCGCTGAAGGGTCCCTTGCCATGCATTCCCTGATGAAGCCCCGGACCTGATGTATTTACAGTGCTGAATATAACTATTTCAACATCAGAGAAAATCAATGTTAATATTTGGTACAGTAGGCTTTCTTTGCAATTACAGCGGTCAAAAATTTCTTTTATTTTTACACCAGCTTTGCACACACTGGAGGAGGGATTTTGGCCCACTCCTCCACACAGATCTTCTCTACATCAGTCATGTTTCTGGGCTATCGCTGAGAAACACGGAGTTTGAGCTCCCTCCAAAGATTCTCTATTGGGTTTAGGTCTGGAGACTGGCTAGGCCACGCCAGAACCTTGATATGCTCCTTACAGAGCCAATCCTTGGTTATCCTGGCTGTGTGCTTTGGGTCATTCTCATGTTGGAAGACCCAGCCTCGACCCATCTTCAAAGCTCTAACTCAGGGAAGGAGGTTGTTGCCCAAAATCTTGCAATACATGGCCCCGGTCATCCTCTCCTTAATACAGTGCAGTCACCCTGTCCCATGTGCAGAAAAACACCACCAAAGCATGATGCTACCACCCCCATGCTTCACATTAGGGATGGCGTTCTTGGCATGGTACTCATCATTATTCTTCCTCCGAACACGGTTAGTGAAATTATGATCAAAAAATTATATTATAGTCTCATCTGACCACATGATTTTCTCCCATGACTCCTTTGGATCAGTCAAGACAATTATGTCAGCAGTTATTTCACACCCTATATACTCTTATTAAGACTGCTGTACATCATGGCAACTCCTGCCCATGTGATATGACTCTGTATCAACTACTACTGTTAATACTACTACTGCTGCTTCTGCTGCTGCTGCTGCCCAGTCAAGACACCTATGTCAGCAGTTATTTGACACTCTATATACTCCTATTCCTACTGCTGTTCATGATGGCACCTCCTGCCCATGTGATATGACTCTGTATCAACTACTACTGTTAATACTACTGCTGCTGCTTCTGCTGCTGCTGCTGCCCAGTCAAGACACCTATGTCAGCAGTTATTTGACACTCTATATACTCCTATTCCTACTGCTGTTCATGATGGCACCTCCTGCCCATGTGATATGACTCTGTATCAACTACTACTGTTAATACTACTGCTGCTTCTGCTGCTGCTGCCCAGTCAAGACACCTATGTCAGCAGTTATTTGACACTCTATATACTCCTATTCCTACTGCTGTTCATGATGGCACCTCCTGCCCATGTGATATGACTCTGTATCAACTACTACTGTTAATACTACTGCTGCTGCTTCTGCTGCTGCTGCTGCCCAGTCAAGACACCTATGTCAGCAGTTATTTGACACTCTATATACTCCTATTCCTACTGCTGTTCATGATGGCACCTCCTGCCCATGTGATATGACTCTGTATCAACTACTACTGTTAATACTACTGCTGCTTCTGCTGCTGCTGCCCAGTCAATACACCTATGTCAGCAGTTATTTGACACTCTATATACTCCTATTCCTACTGCTGTTCATCATGGCACCTCCTGCCCATGTGATATGACTCTGTATCAACTACTACTGTTAATACTACTGCTGCTTCTGCTGCTGCTGCCCAGTCAAGACACCTATGTCAGCAGTTATTTGACACTCTATATACTCCTATTCCTACTGCTGTTCATGATGGCACCTCCTGCCCATGTGATATGACTCTGTATCAACTACTACTGTTAATACTACTGCTGCTGCTTCTGCTGCTGCTGCTGCCCAGTCAAGACACCTATGTCAGCAGTTATTTGACACTCTATATACTCCTATTCCTACTGCTGTTCATGATGGCACCTCCTGCCCATGTGATATGACTCTGTATCAACTACTACTGTTAATACTACTGCTGCTTCTGCTGCTGCTGCCCAGTCAAGACACCTATGTCAGCAGTTATTTGACACTCTATATACTCCTATTCCTACTGCTGTTCATGATGGCACCTCCTGCCCATGTGATATGACTCTGTATCAACTACTACTGTTAATACTACTGCTGCTGCTTCTGCTGCTGCTGCTGCCCAGTCAAGACACCTATGTCAGCAGTTATTTGACACTCTATATACTCCTATTCCTACTGCTGTTCATGATGGCACCTCCTGCCCATGTGATATGACTCTGTATCAACTACTACTGTTAATACTACTGCTGCTTCTGCTGCTGCTGCCCAGTCAATACACCTATGTCAGCAGTTATTTGACACTCTATATACTCCTATTCCTACTGCTGTTCATCATGGCACCTCCTGCCCATGTGATATGACTCTGTATCAACTACTACTGTTAATACTACTGCTGCTTCTGCTGCTGCTGCCCAGTCAAGACACCTATGTCAGCAGTTATTTGACACTCTATATACTCCTATTCCTACTGCTGTTCATGATGGCACCTCCTGCCCATGTGATATGACTCTGTATCAACTACTACTGTTAATACTACTGCTGCTGCTTCTGCTGCTGCTGCTGCCCAGTCAAGACACCTATGTCAGCAGTTATTTGACACTCTATATACTCCTATTCCTACTGCTGTTCATGATGGCACCTCCTGCCCATGTGATATGACTCTGTATCAACTACTACTGTTAATACTACTGCTGCTTCTGCTGCTGCTGCCCAGTCAAGACACCTATGTCAGCAGTTATTTGACACTCTATATACTCCTATTCCTACTGCTGTTCATGATGGCACCTCCTGCCCATGTGATATGACTCTGTATCAACTACTACTGTTAATACTACTGCTGCTGCTTCTGCTGCTGCTGCTGCCCAGTCAAGACACCTATGTCAGCAGTTATTTGACACTCTATATACTCCTATTCCTACTGCTGTTCATGATGGCACCTCCTGCCCATGTGATATGACTCTGTATCAACTACTACTGTTAATACTACTGCTGCTTCTGCTGCTGCTGCCCAGTCAAGACACCTATGTCAGCAGTTATTTGACACTCTATATACTCCTATTCCTACTGCTGTTCATGATGGCACCTCCTGCCCATGTGATATGACTCTGTATCAACTACTACTGTTAATACTACTGCTGCTGCTTCTGCTGCTGCTGCTGCCCAGTCAAGACACCTATGTCAGCAGTTATTTGACACTCTATATACTCCTATTCCTACTGCTGTTCATGATGGCACCTCCTGCCCATGTGATATGACTCTGTATCAACTACTACTGTTAATACTACTGCTGCTTCTGCTGCTGCTGCCCAGTCAATACACCTATGTCAGCAGTTATTTGACACTCTATATACTCCTATTCCTACTGCTGTTCATCATGGCACCTCCTGCCCATGTGATATGACTCTGTATCAACTACTACTGTTAATACTACTGCTGCTGCTTCTGCTGCTGCTGCTGCCCAGTCAATACACCTATGTCAGCAGTTATTTGACACTCTATATACTCCTATTCCTACTGCTGTTCATGATGGCACCTCCTGCCCATGTGATATGACTCTGTATCAACTACTACTGTTAATACTACTGCTGCTTCTGCTGCTGCTGCCCAGTCAAGACACCTATGTCAGCAGTTATTTGACACTCTATATACTCCTATTCCTACTGCTGTTCATGATGGCACCTCCTGCCCATGTGATATGACTCTGTATCAACTACTACTGTTAATACTACTGCTGCTGCTTCTGCTGCTGCTGCTGCCCAGTCAAGACACCTATGTCAGCAGTTATTTGACACTCTATATACTCCTATTCCTACTGCTGTTCATGATGGCACCTCCTGCCCATGTGATATGACTCTGTATCAACTACTACTGTTAATACTACTGCTGCTTCTGCTGCTGCTGCCCAGTCAATACACCTATGTCAGCAGTTATTTGACACTCTATATACTCCTATTCCTACTGCTGTTCATCATGGCACCTCCTGCCCATGTGATATGACTCTGTATCAACTACTACTGTTAATACTACTGCTGCTTCTGCTGCTGCTGCCCAGTCAAGACACCTATGTCAGCAGTTATTTGACACTCTATATACTCCTATTCCTACTGCTGTTCATGATGGCACCTCCTGCCCATGTGATATGACTCTGTATCAACTACTACTGTTAATACTACTGCTGCTTCTGCTGCTGCTGCCCAGTCAATACACCTATGTCAGCAGTTATTTGACACTCTATATACTCCTATTCCTACTGCTGTTCATCATGGCACCTCCTGCCCATGTGATATGACTCTGTATCAACTACTACTGTTAATACTACTGCTGCTTCTGCTGCTGCTGCCCAGTCAAGACACCTATGTCAGCAGTTATTTGACACTCTATATACTCCTATTCCTACTGCTGTTCATGATGGCACCTCCTGCCCATGTGATATGACTCTGTATCAACTACTACTGTTAATACTACTGCTGCTGCTTCTGCTGCTGCTGCTGCCCAGTCAAGACACCTATGTCAGCAGTTATTTGACACTCTATATACTCCTATTCCTACTGCTGTTCATGATGGCACCTCCTGCCCATGTGATATGACTCTGTATCAACTACTACTGTTAATACTACTACTGCTGCTTCTGCTGCTGCTGCCGCCCAGTCAATACACCTATGTCAGCAGTTATTTCACACTCTATATACTCTTATTAAGACTGCTGTACATCATGGCAACTCCTGCCCATGTGATATGACTCTGTATCAACTACTACTGTTAATACTACTACTGCTGCTTCTGCTGCTGCTGCTGCCGCCCAGTCAATACACCTATGTCAGCAGTTATTTCACACTCTATATACTCTTATTAAGACTGCTGTACATCATGGCAACTCCTGCCCATGTGATATGACTCTGTATCAACTACTACTGTTAATACTACTACTGCTGCTTCTGCTGCTGCTGCCGCCCAGTCAATACACCTATGTCAGCAGTTATTTGACACTCTATATACTCCTATTCCTACTGCTGTTCATGATGGCACCTCCTGCCCATGTGATATGACTCTGTATCAACTACTACTGTTAATACTACTGCTGCTTCTGCTGCTGCTGCCCAGTCAAGACACCTATGTCAGCAGTTATTTGACACTCTATATACTCCTATTCCTACTGCTGTTCATGATGGCACCTCCTGCCCATGTGATATGACTCTGTATCAACTACTACTGTTAATACTACTGCTGCTGCTTCTGCTGCTGCTGCTGCCCAGTCAAGACACCTATGTCAGCAGTTATTTGACACTCTATATACTCCTATTCCTACTGCTGTTCATGATGGCACCTCCTGCCCATGTGATATGACTCTGTATCAACTACTACTGTTAATACTACTACTGCTGCTTCTGCTGCTGCTGCCGCCCAGTCAATACACCTATGTCAGCAGTTATTTCACACTCTATATACTCTTATTAAGACTGCTGTACATCATGGCAACTCCTGCCCATGTGATATGACTCTGTATCAACTACTACTGTTAATACTACTACTGCTGCTTCTGCTGCTGCTGCTGCCGCCCAGTCAATACACCTATGTCAGCAGTTATTTCACACTCTATATACTCTTATTAAGACTGCTGTACATCATGGCAACTCCTGCCCATGTGATATGACTCTGTATCAACTACTACTGTTAATACTACTACTGCTGCTTCTGCTGCTGCTGCCGCCCAGTCAATACACCTATGTCAGCAGTTATTTCACACTCTATATACTCTTATTAAGACTGCTGTACATCATGGCAACTCCTGCCCATGTGATATGACTCTGTATCAACTACTACTGTTAATACTACTACTGCTGCTTCTGCTGTTGCTGCTGCCGCCCAGTCAATACACCTATGTCAGCAGTTGTTTCACACTCTATATACTCTTATTCCTACTGCTGTTCATCATGGCAACTCCTGCCCAAGTGATATGACTCTGTATCAACTACTACTGCTAATACTACTACTGCTGCTGCTGCTGCTGCTGCTGCTCAGTCAAGACAACTATGTCAAAAGTAATTTCCCACTCTATATACTCCTATTACCACTGCTGTTCATCATGGCACCTCCTGCCCAAGTGATATGACTCTGTATCTACTACTACTACTACTACTGCTGCTGCTGCTGCTCTGTCAAGACACCTATGTAAAAAGTTAATTCCCACTCTATATATACTCCTATTACCACTGCTGTTCACTGATACCACTGATAGTTAATTTATCCCTTAACTACCCCCATTTGTGAGGGTCGGGGTTTTCCTTTAAAGTCCCATGCAAATCAATGGAAAATGTATGTTCCCACATAACTTCTGTACGCCTGGAGATATTTCAATAATACCCGCTATACATATTACTTATATGCCAAATAAAAATATATAACAGTTAAATTAACCCTTACCAACACCCTTATATAAAAGATGGGTATATTTATATTACTATGATTTTCCTCCCCAAAAGGTTAAGATAGGAAGACCGGGCAACGCCGGGTATTCAGCTAGTAATAGTATAAAATGTTTTCGGTTATTATTAAGCTAGATGTGTTGATGTTGATGTTGATGTGTTAGATGTGAAGTTAGATGTGAAGTTAGATGTGTTTAAAAAACTAACAATTTCAATAAGAAATGAAACCTTTGCAAAATATAACATTTTTTATTAAAAAAAAAAAAAAAAAATTAGGACATTAACTTCTGAAGCTCTGTCACCTCATCCATGTTTTTCGCCAGTTGTTGCACCAGTTGTTGATTTTGGCGCATCAAAAACAGTATCTGCTGCTCATTTGCCATTACTCTCTTCGTGAGGTTTTTCATGGCAGCTTGCTTCACCTCTAGCTTTTTTAGAACTGTTAGGATATAAGAAAAAAACATTTGGATTTCAAAGACCGTTACGAAAGATTATTTTCAGCCATAAAAATAATAAAGTCTGACTTAAGAGACTCTATGAAAGAGGATCTGGCAGAGGCAATTCTCTTCCTTAGAACTCTACATTGCATTTATTTGCATTTGCTAAGCCTAGAACTACATTTCAAGATTAATATAAACCATTTCTAGGTTTTTCATATTTTTTTTTTTGGGTTCATTATAGATAAGCTTTGTTTTGGTTCTAAAACAGCCAAATAATGTGGTCTGTATTTTTGAACTGTTAAAGATCATGTTCCTGATGTTTAAGCCTGCTGCTACTATCCAGTCACTTGATTGTTTTCATTGTGTTTGTCTTTTGCTTAAACTGTGCAATACAGTAGACTGTTGGCTTCCCAGCCAGTAGTCCTGTGGTAGTTTGCGTTTCTTTCCCTCAAGGAATCTATAAAATACATTCGCATATTAATACAGAGGAGTCGGAGTCGGGGAGTCGGGGAGTCGGAGTCTGAAGTACATAAAACTGAGGAGTCGGAGTCGAAAAATTTATCTACCGACTCCACAGCCCTGCTTTAAATGCTGTCCATTTTTAGAGCTACATTTTATTGTTGAAATTTTATTAATATATGTGCACATATTTACCCTCCTGATTGACGGTATAATTAACCGTCTCATCCTGCTCCTCTTCCTCGTCACCCACTACTCCACCAGAAGTTTCGGGGGGGGGGTGCAGCTCCTCCTCTTGCTCCTCCACAGGAACTGGGGGTGGTGATGTGGATGGCCCTGGCTGCTCCTCCTCATCCCTCTCCTCCTCTTCCACATCCTCCTCCTGCTCCTCCTCTGCGGCCTGTCGCCTTGTGCGCTTGGGGCGCACAGTTGGTAGCGGAGCTCCTATAATAACACAATGTTCATATATTATAAAAATGTTTTCTAATGACGTATGCAAATTCTGTGTACTCTACTGTATTGTATATGAATACAAATTAATTTATATAGACAGTTAACCAATGGGACAATGTTATATTAAAGGGTCTTGTGGGCACTACAGGGGACTGAGCGTGAGCTGGGCTGCCACCATGGTAAAATGAGCTGTTTTTGTCTCCTTTGTTTTGTTCAGACGATCTCATGTTAAAAAAAAGTACTTGATGGAGTACACAGGATTACTATAACAACCCCACGCCTAACACAGGAATTTAGTGGGAATCTATATATATAAAACTCAACGTGTGTGTGCATGTATGTATGTATGTTCCACCATCACGTCCAAACGGCTAAAGATATTTACATGAAACTTGGCACACAGGTTACTTATATGTCAGCCACAAATATAGGATTGGTGGTTTAACCCATACCCACCCCCATTTGCCTTGGTCAGGGTTTTTCTTTAAAGTCCCATTCAACTCTATGGGAAATACATGTTATTTCATAACAGCTGTAGATATTTCGATAACACTTGGTCACATGTTATCTATACGTCCACTTAAAGTATAGGATCGTTAATTTATCCCTTAACTAACCCCATTGGTGAGGGTCGGGCTTTTTGTTTAAAGTCCCATGCAAAGCAATGGGAAAAGTATGTTCCCACATAACTTCTGTGTTCCTGTCTGCTGTCCCATGTTTTTTTCCAACAGTACTATGAATACCTTGGCTGGTGGTGATATATGTTACAACAACATGGCGTCTTGGTTAACAACATCTGACCTTACATTAATTACATATGACCTTCCATAACTGTCCCCAAGGGACCCGGGCTGGCTCAACGCGATTGCCACTGCGCTGACAAGCCATTCACCTCTGCAGCTAGGGGTTCGGATCCCGCTCTCGGCTACATGTGAATTGAGTTTGGTGGTCTCAGCTCGGCCCCCGGTGGGTGTGCTATGCGAGGTAAGCCTGCGCTTAGTATGCCCACCTCCCTCCCACAAAAACCACCACACTTACACACGCACTCGCAATTGGGTTAACATGCACGCACTCTGACCATGCGGTCTCTAAAAAGAGAGGCGAAGGACTAACGGGGCTGGTTGAGCGGGCAAATCCTCTCACTCCCTTATAGGGAGTCCCTCTGCCCCGTGGGGCTTCGAAGCGGAGCAGGTAGGACGGTCTGTGTGGGAGGACCCCCTCACACCCGCCATTGCCACCCGGGGCATGGAGAAAGGTGGCAGATTACCTCTGGGGGAGGCCTGCCTACTCCCAACTCCTGCAGTCCGGCTCCTCTCTCGAGTACACGCACAAAATACACTTTAGGGAAAAAAAAACATAACTGTGACCAATAACTTACCAGGATGATATTTATTCCGGATACGCCTGACCCGGTTCATCTGGCGCCTCTTCAGGTCGGACCACTTTTTGAGGATCGCCATGCGAGTGTGTTCTTCGCCTAGTTCCTCAATCAGGGAGCTTATAACTCCCTGTTTTTCTTGCTGCCTCCGCAGCTCATCGTATCCTGTTTCCAGGAACTTCTGCAAGATGAAGAACAAAGTATATTGTAATACTTTTGTTGACAGCCTTATGGATATATGACATAAATGTATGCTATTCAACAATTGGAAGCATTCTCGCCTTATTAATCAATGACAGGGGTAACATGACAGATTTTATATACTGCCATTTCCGTCGCCACCTTTTTTACATAAATATAGCAGCCATTATCATTTGCATAATTATGAATATATACTAACTTTTAAACTAGACTAAAATGCAGTTGAAGATAATGAAATAACAGTGGTCAAAATACTTACACAAATCAGCAACTTTTCCTCAGATACAGTGAAATTACTTCCAACCATCTTGCTCTGCGATTGCGTTGCGATCATAAAGTTGGAAACTGGCAAGGGTCCAGGAAATGGTCGCGTGTTGTTCGCGTGTTGATTGCGCTGCTTGGACCGAGATGGGTCCATATGGCTTCGGCTGTATGGACCACAGTAACTCTTTTCCCTGTCAGGAGCCTAACGCCCCGGGGGGTCAGAGACGGGACCTTTTCGGAGGACCACTGACGTATGCAACCGTCGCAGTTTTTTGTGATGTCACTCTTTAGGTGTGTGCAAATTTTTCCTTGCACCGGGTGGAGTTTTTGGGTTGTGTTTTGCACGCCACAGGCTTTTCAACAGAAAATAACCAGCTGGAGGCAGAATGGTTGCAAAACACTACGGGTTTGTTACCTAACTCTGGGTTTCAAGACCAGTCCACCTCCAGCTGTTGCAAAACTACTACTCCCATCAGCCACGGTCTGTCAGTGCATGCTAAGAATTTTACTTTTGCTGCATCTAGGGTGCCACAGTTTAGAGACCCGTGCATAAAGGCCTGAAAAATGTGGGCCTGCAGAACTTACAATACTAGAAGTGCCAGCATTCCCAGGCATGCTGGAAGTTGTAGTTCTGCAACATCTAAAGGGCAATATGTATTCGAACGTCCTTGGGCCTTGAGGACACTGAAGTCAGGACGTTCGCATACGTCCTATGTCCAAAAAAATTTTAAATTCATTATGCTAAATAACAAGGAAAAGTGCCTAAATACACATTTGCCAACCAGGGTGTCTGCAGCTGTCCAGGCATGCTGGGACTTGTAGTTTTGTAAAAGCAGGAGACACATTTTTGGTTAAATACTAATATCTGATCATATATACTAACTTTTAAACTAGACTTAAATGCAGTTGAAGATGATGAAATAACAGTGGTCAAAATACTTACACAAATCAGCAACTTTTCCTCAGACTTTGAGAAATTGCTTCCCACCATGTTGCTGTAATATTGGGAAACTGGCAAGGCTCCAGGAAATGGTCGCGTGTTGTTCGCGCAATTGCGCATGCGCGATCGAAAAATCGCAATCGCAATATGTATTTTGGTTAAAATATCATACATATTCGATTTCAGAGTGCTGCTACAGCAGTTTTCGAAATATCTGCAATAAATTTCGCATTCGCATGTTGCGATATTTCGATAAAATATCAGGAATATTCTGAGCCAATCAGAGCGCTCCTCCAGCATATCTCGAAATTGCGCAATAAATATCGCATTCGCATGTTGCGATATTTCGATAAAATATCAGGAATATTCTGAGCCAATCAGAGCGCTCCTCCAGCATATCTCGAAATTGCGCAATAAATATCGCAATCGCATGTTGCGATATTTCGATAAAATATCACGAATATTCTGAGCCAATCAGAGCGCTCCTCCAGCATATCTCGAAATTGCGCAATAAATATCGCATTCGCATGTTGCGATATTTCGATAAAATATCACGAATATTCTGAGCCAATCAGAGCGCTCCTCCAGCATATCTCGAAATTGCGCAATAAATATCGCATTCGCATGTTGCGATATTTCGATAAAATATCACGAATATTCTAAGCCAATCAGAGCGCTCCTACCGCAGTTATTAAAAAATCGCAATTATTTTCGCATTCGCAATAGCGAAAAATCGCATTCAATTAATTTCGATAAAATATCACGAATATTCGAATTTAGCGAATATATCTCGAATATTCGAATATATATTCGAGATATATCGCGAAATCGAATATGGCATATTCTGCTCAACACTAATTATTACTAGTCAACCAGCATTAGAATTCTACTATAGCCTATGGGTGGAGCATTTCACCATAAATGTCCGCTTGCTGCAATCGTATGTTTTTAGCTGCTTCGTCGAATCTTCAGGTCTCTATAATGTCGAATCTTTTCTCTCTATGTCGAATCTTTTCTCTCTATGTCGATTAATCTTGGACTAATAGAGTTAGGTTAGGCACATTTAACCGCAGGTTCGATAGACACAGATCACTATTGTCATGTCGAATCGTCTATCTGTATCATACTGTTCTCGCAACGAAACGAAAATAAAGCATTTTTTATGTCGGATCTTTTGGATTTTGCACATTCATTATCGTTTGTTAAAACGAACAAGAAAATCCCAGAAATTTGGACGAAAATGCGTTTGGACAAAAAAGAAAGCACATGTCTGGTAACCAGTAGATAAGAACAAGTTTCTCTAATCAAGTGCAAAAGGTATAGTAAGGTGTTGGTAAAACTGCCTTGTGCGTATTAGGTATTGCATTATGTATAAGCCTAGAAGCAAGTAGGTTTTTCCATTGCATATTAATTTTTATTGTTTTGCTTTGACTTTCTATGAATGAAAGACATCCCATTATGCAATATTCACTAACAAAAATGGTTGCATAACACCACAAGACAGCTGTAGATCCCACAGTCATAACTTCCCTCTACTTTGGAGCATCACCATAGCTCCCCATCCCTCTCTATGGAAGCACCCCTGCTGTTCATAATGGTCTCATTGGATAAGTGTACCTATAGCATGTGCCCAGGATCAAAGGGCTCTATCTGAAGGCAATGGGGTTGATTTACTGGATTTTCACTTTGACGGTGGTGATAACTCACATTGCAAGGTATCCCCAATCTTATGCACAAAAACAAAATAGTTTTTGCTTACACATGTATGGATGATGGAAGTCAGCGCTTTAGCTCAATTACTAATCTATGGAAAAATTCCCTTGCAAAGTGAATAACCCATTTGCCTTTAGTAAATCAACCCCAATGTATTTAATAAAAAAGGTGCCTGCTAGTAATTCTTGGTTAGCAATGGGTCAAAGTGTATGAACAGCCAAAATCGAAAAATCGCATGATTGTAAAATAGAAAGTACCATAAACCTAGAGATATTAAACTCATTCGTTTTCTATTTTGGGCATTTCCCAGTGGCGGCTGGTGTTTTTTATTTGGGGCCCCCCACCTCCCAAGCCCACCATTTTTAAAGCCTATTAGATTAATAATCACGTGCTTCAAAAAAAAACACCCCCCTGTTAGAATCCATGCGTCCAACACCCTGCATGTAAATTAGGTGGCAAGGCGCATGGATGGGGGGGGCCTAATGGACAGACCGCCACTGCGTTTTTCTCTCTGTTTTCATATAGTGATCTGACAATTAATACATCTCCTGTATTACAGTGCCCCCACTCTGGATGAATGAGAACAGGGGGCACAGACAGCAGCATTGTTCATCTGGAAGATTTAAATAACTAACAAATTGAAGCCAAACTTCAGCTCACACTTTAAAGGAAGTTACAGCAACAGTTTTATTTTCCTTTTTGGATAAAGGTTTTTGCATGAATAAATAAAAACTGATCAATGTAAGCATCCCTGCCAGTGTTAATTAATGTGCTTAAACCCTGTAAATCAATACATCTGGAAGATAGCATGTTCTTTTGAAAAACAACAACCTTACTGGCTAGGTCAGTGTTTCTCAACTCCAGTCCTCAAGGCGCTCCAACAGGTAATTTTTTCAGGCTTTCCATTATTTTGCACAGGTGATGTGATCAGTTTCCCTGCCTTAGTAATTACCACAGCTGTTTCATTTAAAGGGAAATCTTGAAAACATGACATGTTGGGGCGCCATGAGGACTGTAGTTGAGAAACACTGGGCTAGATCACCAGATGAAAATAGAAGAAAACCTAAAAAAGATAATACATTTTTGCTTTTGGGTTTAATGCTGCTTGACATAGTTCAGTGCCTTCTGTCTTGTCTGTTTCTTTACAGATTATCATACCTGTTGACTCCTTAGTTGGAATGGGCAATATGTTTGCTGTCACTTTGCCCTTAGCTGAACAAAATCAGAGAAAAGATCCCATCATCAACCGCTGGCACACTGTCTTTAGCTAAGAGGGAGAAGCCCCTGTCATTCAACAGAATACCCACTGCTCCTCTACCTTTATCTGAGAGAAAGAAATGAACCCCATCATCCAACAGAACACTCACTGCAAAGCTGCCTTTAGCTGAAAGAAGAGATGGAAAAGATGCCATGATCCAACACAACATCTGCTGACGCTGACGTTCTGCCTTTCAGATGAAAAAGAGAGATAAAGGACCCATCCACTGAAGAACACCTGCTTCTGCCTTAAAAGACACGAGTACAGGCAATCTTTCAACAGCACACTGGCTCGGCACCTGAAGCAGATATGCATTAAAGGGCAAATAAATAGCAAAACTTTATTCAAACAAAAGATACATCCAAAAAACGAACCCACTGTTAACTGGTATGTTGCCTTCATGTGTCATGATGTCAATACAGTGAAGTCTTCTAAAGCTCAAGAGAACCCAACCACAGGACAGTCAATGGGAAGTGTCCATGTAATCCAAATAGTGACACAAGTACCCAAAGTAGAAAACTCCCAGTCTGTAGTCCAGGACATCAGACTCAGGCCCAGCATATCATGTGACCTCTGCTTAAGATAAAGTTTGAGACTTTAGGCCTCATTTACACTTTTTTGTTGCTCGTAGGGGCGTTTGTCGTTATTTTTTTTCCTACCTTTAAATGCCCTTGCACGTTAGCCTATGTGTTTATGCACACATTAGAGTTTAGAGGCAGGGGTGTTTAGAAACAGAAACACGTTACAATTGTCATTAGTTTTATTTTTCCTGCCAAAACGCTACTGCCATGGGGAAAGGAGTTTAGGAGAGTAAGCAAAATGTCCAGTGTACAGTAGGTTTAAATGTATTTTTTCTGTTTGTTAGCCTGGCCAGCTGGGTCCACCTCGATCCTTGTTGGAAGGCAGTCACGCACCTCCGCTTTGGATTTATAATTTGCGGCTAAGTACAGTACATGTTGATATCGAACACAGACGATTAGTAATCCTGTTAGATTTATGCTATATTTACTCATTCGTGAATTTATGAGACGTTATGTTGTTTTTACGTCATAGAACATCCTTGTGTCTATACATGAGCTTCCCTGAAGAACAACAAAAACATTCCTGTTCTCGAAAAGCGTTGGATGTCTCTGTAGTCTGTATTTATGATCAAGGTCATGTTCCATCACCATTACTGTGTTTATTTTACATTGCATCCGCCACCCTCATGCTTTTAACCTATTCACGTATTTAATATATTGCTGATTTTGTAATAAAGATTTATATTTATTTTTCTATAATCACGTTTTTGAGACTTTGTCTATGGTGCCAACAAATAGTCCCTTGTCCTTTTTGGAGGGCATTTTGTTTCTCTATTCGATATTGGGATGAAGGAACTCTCACTATTTCACCATGGTATTAGATCTTTTAAATAATCAGGCGATTAGCTGAACTTTGGTAGGAGGGTCCTGGCCAGGCATAAGCTTGAAGTCATACATGGTTTATACTGTATGTTATATGTCATCATCTTCATATCATGTTAGTGGATTCTATCAGCCTCTTACTACATGGTAGAGGCCTAGATATGTGGTATTCTCTTGCACCATGTCAATAAACTCTGGTAGCCTCGTAAAATTAACTAGCGGCCTCTAGTATTCTCTTGCAACAGATCAGTAGCCCTTAGTGGCATTTTTCAACAGTTTATTGGCCCTTAGTATTCTCTTCAATCATGGTTGTCAGCAGCCCCTTGCAGCATGTTAATCAGCTTTATTATTATTCTATACCATGTTGGTGGCCCTTAGTAGTCTCCTGTTGTTGGTCTATAGTGATCTTTTGTACCATGTTTGTTGCCTCTAGTAGGCATTTATGACTGTATTCTCTAAAGGCCCATACACAAAACAACAATGGTCCGACTGACATGTTTCATCTAACTGTCTGTATGCTCCATCGGACAATTGTTGTCGGAATTTTCGACAACAATTATTGGCTGTGCATGCTCTCAAATTTTCCAACAACAAATGTGTTACAAATGTGTTACAAATGTGTTACGTTGGATCATCCATTCTTATTTACACAAATCTTGTCGGACTAAAATCCAAAGTACAAACAAGCATGCTCCGAACCAATGATAAAGATCAGACAACAATAGCAGAAGTTGCCCAAAGGGTGACAGTAAAGAGCTGAAAAAAACACGTGATTTGGTAAATGTTGGATGAAAAAGTTCTGCCATCTGTATGCAGAACAAGTTCAGGCCAACGCCCTTCAGACAAAAATCCACGGATTTGTCCGATGGAAGTCCAGTCGTGTGCATGAGGCTTTATAGTCCCCTTGTAGCATGTTGGTGGTCTTTAATAGTCTCTTGCATCATACCAGTGGCCTGTAGCAGTCATGCAACCTTTCAGTGACCTCCAACAGCCTCTTGTAATAAGTTGGCAGTCTCTTGTTACAGGCATAGTAAATTTGGGAAATGTTTCTGACAACATCTCCCCCTTTACGCCTAAATGGATATGGCCTCAGTGCCTGTTTAGCCAGCACATGTTCCATGATGTATGCAAGCATAACTTTAAGAGAAATACTTCAATAGGCAAATTGTAGCTTTATTTATACAGGTCTATACATTAGACCTAAAAGAGCACCAACTTTGGTAGAAAAAAAATTGTCAGATAGATTTAATTCCCAAAACAGCACTGCCCATACAAAAAGGGCAGCAGTTTGGTGCAATGGTGTCCTTTTAAAACGTGAGTGAGATTCAAATCCTCCAAGCCTCATCATCCTTGGGTTTTTTTTTCTTGTCTGGAGTTCCTTGTCTGACTTTTATTGGAGGGAACAGATTTAAAGCCCTGTGCAGACAGAAATACAGTTCTCATTTTTCCAGATTTATTTCTGTATTCATATATCACTAGAACGTTCATATTCCAAACCCAAATATCAACACTTCTTCATTGCAGCCTCTAGGCAACAAGTAGTATGATGCAGACACAAAATATATTCTACTACCCCGACTAAGCTATGTTAAATAAAGGTATACAGAACATTTATAGAGGTAGTGTATCTCTTTTTATAATACGCATAAAACCGATAGTTAAATTTCATGTAACTGATTCTGTAATGCTGTAGATTACAATGTGTTATATGGACAATTGGGCATGGTTCATTCATTATGTTGAGTTAGGCAAGAACATAAAATATGTGACTCTGGAAATATGAAAGGGCCACAATTTTTGGATAGAATAATTTGAAAAGAACAGACGTTTTTAAAGGAGACCTCTAATCAGCATAAAATGCTTTGGCTTTAAGTTTTCTCTCTTGGATTGTGAGCTACAAGATGACTACTGAGAAACATAAGCATACATCACAAACAAAGATAGCCTTAACCAAGAACAACACAGATGCAATTCAATTTGGAAAGGGCAAGACCGCAGATTTTTTGAAGGACTGTAAGGATCAAGCACCACTGCTAATGTAACCAGTTCCCATCACAGGTATTAGCCATGTGCAAGTTGTTTTGTTCCAAATTCGTTTAACAAATTTAGACAAATTTGTTAATTCAGAAATATCGGAATTAATGAAAACCCATTTAAGAAATTTTTCAGAATATTCATAGTAGATTCGGAAATGCTTAAATTCATACATTTGTAAATTTGAAAATCTGAAATAATAATTAACTAATAATAACTTAACTATTACTAACTATTAAATTATAGGTATTGGAATTTTCTTTCAAATTTTGCTGTTAGTGAACGTAACGAATACAATTATATCCAAAGTTCCAAATTATTTTCCGAAATAATGAATGACGTATCTAAACGAATGGAACGTAATGAAGTAATAATAATAAATAACAATGATAAAAAATGTTTTATCATTAATTATTAATTTGTTACGTTCCATTTGTTTAGATGCTGCATTTGTTATTTCAGGAAATTCGTAACTTCGGATAAATTCGTATTCATTACGTTCACTGACAGCCAAATTTGAAAGGAAATTACAATACCTATAATTTAATAGTTAGTTATTATTTCAGATTTTCAAAAAAAAAAAAAAAAAAATTAAATAAAAAGAAAAGTAACAATTTTTAACAGGTATAACTTGAGCACACTTGAAATAACACACAAACAATAGCTCGATCACCTTTACCATGACATCCAGATAAGCATTTGACTACACAAAATATCCTTGAAGGAAAAAAGTAGAGTAGTATATTAAGGTGATTCCTTATTAAGGAAATTCAGTGCCCTTACCTATTTTTATTACACAAGCTGACATCATAACCAAAGTCCTGTTGAGGCATAATTATTCCTAACAACGAATTCCAGGTATAGCATTTTTTAAATGGTTTCATTGATCCAGCTTGGACCAATGTAACTACCGTATTTTCCGGCGTATAAGACGACCCGGCGTATAAGACGACCCCCTAATTTTCCAGGAAAAATTTTGATTTTGGGATATACTCACTGTATAAGACTACCCCCTTCTTACTAGTCTTTCTGGAAGCTGAGGGGGAGCCAGAACCACTGACAGAAACAGGCTTTTTCAAATCTCACTGTGCCATTACATTCCTCACTGTGCCATTACATTACATGCCCAGACTGTGCCATTACATGCCCCCACATTGCCATTGTGCCATTACATGCCCCCACATTGCCACTGTGCCATTACATGCCCCCACATTGCCATTGTGCCATTACATGCCCCCACATTGCCACTGTGCCATTACATGCCCCCACATTGCCATTGTGCCATTACATGCCCCCACATTGCCATTGTGCCATTACATGCCCCCACATTGCCATTGTGCCATTACATGCCCCCACATTGCCACTGTGCCATTACATGCCCCCACATTGCCATTGTGCCATTACATGCCCCCACATTGCCACTGTGCCATTACATGCCCCCACATTGCCACTGTGCCATTACATGCCCCCACATTGCCATCACTTGCCCCCACTGTGCCTGAACTTGTTGCCCCCCCCCAGTGCAATAACACTCACTTTTTTTCCCCAGCGCTGACAGTCTAACATGCTGCGATCGCGAGCGTGTATTGATTTCAAAGCCGCGCCTTCACTGCAGAGTGTTCTGTGATAGGAGGAACAAAAATCTTCCCAGCAGCGCCTCTGTTATGTTTTCCGCCTATCACGGACGTCTTCTCATCTCGTCCGAGGATGAGAAGGCATCTGTGATAGGAGGAACAAAGAACAGAGGCGCTGCTGGGAAGATTTTTGTTCCTCCTATCACAGAACACTCTGCAGTGAAGGCGCGGCTTTGAAATCAATACACGCTCGCGATCGCAGCATGTTAGACTGTCAGCGCTGGGGAAAAAAAGTGAGTACTGAGACTGTACCCGGCGTATAAGACGACCCCTGACTTTGGATGCATTTTTTTGCATCCAGAAAGTCGTCTTATACGCCGGAAAATACGGTATACATATGCCATAACCGTGGGATCTCTCTAGAGCAGTCTTTTTCAACATAGAGGAACCCTTAAAAATAACTTTCTGGTCTTAGGGGACCCCTGGCTAAAAATGACTAGATCTACAACTCGTGATACATTAGTGTTGTACTTCTAAGGCCGCGTACACACGGTCGGTCAAAACCGATGGAAACGGACTGAAGGACCTTTTCATCGGTCCAAACCGACCGTGTGTGGGCCCCATAGGTCAGTTATCCTTCGGTCCAAAAATTTAGAACTTGCTTTAAAATTCAACCGATGGACGCCCAACCGATAGGTCAAAACCGATGGTTAGTACGCAAAAGCATTGGTTAAAAACCTGCACATGCTCAGAATCAAGTCGACGCATGCTTGGAAGCATTGAACTTCATTTTTCTCTGCATGTCATTGTGTTTTACGTCACCGCGTTGGACTCGATCGTTTTTTTAACTGATGATGTGTAGGCACATCAGACCATCAGTCAGCTTAATCGGTTAACCGATGACAATGGTCCTTCGGACCGTTCTCATCGGATGGACTGATCGTGTGTACAGGGCTTTACATGTGTGGTCATTAGGAAGAATTAGCCCCTTACTTGTAGCTAAAAAGAACATTGGTGTCAGTAGGAACTTATCTGAGAGGCAGAAGTTGCTCATTGCTCAAAAAAACCCTAGTAACCTCTGTAGGAACCCTGGTTGAGAAACCCTGCACTGGAAGATAGAAGCTAGGACTTCAGCTTCTGTTAACAAAAAGGGATCTATGCAGGGCTTTTTTCAGCTGGAACATGGCGGAGCTGTGTTCTGCAACCTTCGGCAGCCATTTTTTGTCTGGCCTTTCACTGACCATAGAAAGCAGTAGAATACAGTAGAAGACATTTTTGCACAACTCACTTCCTCTGCTGGCTTCTGTTTGCTATTGTGGGGCACCTAGGACATTTTCAGGGCAGGGCACATGTTGGTGGGTGTCCTGAGTCCCGACACCGCAACCGCCTGAATTTTTTTTTAAATCCTCTGTTGCTTTTGAAGGTGAGGTTCTGTCCCCACCCTTGCCTGTCAAAGCTGTGTATCACTGAGTCAAGAAAGTAATCTGAAACTCCTCCTTGACTCTGTGCTACTTGGTTTGAGGTGGAGACTGCACTGTGTAAAAAAAAAACCCTGGCACACCAAACAGAAGTGCCAGCTGCACTGCCTGTGAAGCTTTTTAAAGACGTGTAAGCTGGATGGAGGGAGCAGAAGGTAAGAGTCTGTTAAACTCAGCATATCAAGTTGAAATTGCTGTGCCATGGTGATGTGTACTGACCTGAGCGGCACCATCTGTGTAATATGGCCTCCCCATGTGAAAGCAACCTAAAAGTGAACATTTTCACTCCCCATACATGTAAACATATTGGTACCTTCATAATTTGCTCCATATGCTGTTTTAAACACACAAAATGTGCAGTCTACGTAAAATAAACAGCACTGTGATGAGGCTGCACTGATGGCCACTGGATAGTGCGTTATTGTGTGTACTAATGTACAGAGATGAAGAGGTGGAGCTCCAAGAGAAAAAGGTGGAGCCTAAAGAGGAAGGGGTGTGGTAAAAGATTTTAATTCAGGCTTGCACCTTGTACAGTATAGGATTTCATGTCATCTGTGCCCATTCTTCTCACAAAGAGTTAATCCAGCTCTGAGCAAACCTCTTATTATTTTTCATTGAGATAAAAACAGACAGACTGACAGAGAAATAGGAGTCCATTTCTCCATCTTGCTGTGCATGACAGGTGATTTACATATCACATGCAGGAGCCTGAGAGAGACATTCTGTGTACCTCAGATCCCCTCCTCGTTTCTTCTCCAGCTCTCCCAGAATTTGCTGCTCCACACCTGCTGAAGTCATGTGGTGACTTTTCTGGATTTTGACTGGATGTTAGTGATCATAGCAGAAGTTCAGAGCAAGAAATACACAGAAAATGCATGTTGACAATGGGAGTGTAGAGGTGGACGGGGAGTCTACTGACATCACGACTCCAACCACAGAGCTCCAGAAAACAGACCCACCCACAGAATCTGCAGTTTTTCAGGTCTCATAACAGACAGAGGGTAGACATTTGACATGTAAGGATACAAGTATATCCTTATAGATAACCACTATGGCAGTAGTTTAGAAAGGGTGAATGGGTTTACATCCACTTTAAAGCTGTCTAATTGTATTCTAGAAGAATCATTGACAGGGCTTCTTCAGCTTTGTAATGCAAGTAAAAACATTTATATCTTTTTCATTATTAGTATCTCCAACCTGCTCTTTTATACTGAGAATGCAGAATATATATGGACTAATGAGTGCCGCTGTATAGTTACATGGAATAATATGGCATATTATGTACACATTTTTCTCCTCTGTGTAATCATAATGCGCAGCCCTCTTTAACCACAGAAAAACTCAGAGCACATATATTGGAAAACATTAAAATTACCAAGCTACAACTTTGGAGAACAACATTGTAATGGAAATATCAGTGAGTGACATTTTAATACATTTCTAATAAATGTGCAGATGCTCTTGTAACAGCTTGCCACTGATGTTATCACTATGCCTTATATTTTGTCTCAGTTTTATTTTATTATATACATTTATAAACTTGGTGTTATTTTAGCCTTGTCAGCCACCACACATTTTTTTATCACTCACTTATAAAAGAAAAAAAAAAACATCCCTAGCACCTTCAAACATGTTATGCCAATTATCTATTCCCTGCACTCCATGGGTCTTATTTTTAACCTTAAAGGACCACCTTTCATTAATCAAAGTAGTTTGTGTGTATGTGGAATTCCCTGTGAACAAAAAGAGGGAACTGTGAAATCAAGGCACATGAAAAATTGCACAAGTGTATAATAATGGACAAACTTTCGAAGAGGAAGGGCTTCAACCCCTGGGGCACAGAGCTCCTGACAGGGGAAAGGTACTCTGGACCACCTAGGCCAAAGCCAAACTTTCGAAGAGGAAGGGCTTCAACCCCTGGGGCACAAAGCTCCCGACAGGGGAAAGGTACTCTGGTCCATCCAGGCCAAAGCCAAATTTTCGAAGAGGAAGGGCTTCAACCCCTGGGGCACAAAGCTCCCGACAGGGGAAAGGTATTCTGGACCACCTAGGCCAAAGCCAAACTTTCGAAGAGGAAGGGCTTCAACCCCTGGGGCACAAAGCTCCTGACAGGGTAAAGGTACTCTGGACCACCTAGGCCAAAGCCAAACTTTCGAAGAGGAAGGGCTTCAACCCCTGGGGCACAAAGCTCCTGACAGGGGAAAGGTACTCTGGTCCACCTAGGCCAAAGCTAGGCAGAAAGCTTGCCAAGTTGCTTAGATCATTTGAGAATGCAATGTTGTAGGTAATTTGAGCCTCTATCAGCCTGAACTCCAACAACAGAAAGCAACAATGAAATTACATTATTTTGCAGTTGTGCTCACCTAATATGCTTGATTTACATTACGGAGAACGCTACATGGTAAAGTAACACCGTGGTCTAAAAAAAATTAAAAATAATATGAAACCAATACTTTTTTTTGGTTTTGGAAAGGGAGGTTAAAGGGGTTGTAAAGGTACAATTTTTTTTTCCAAAATAGCTTCCTTTACCTTAGTGCAGTCCTCCTTCACTTACCTCATCCTTCCATTTTGCTTTTAATATCCTTATTTCTTCGGATAAATCCTCACTTCCTGTTCTTCTGTCTGTAACTCCCCACAGTAATGTGAGGCTTTCTCCCTGGTGTGGAGTGTCGTGCTCGCGACTCCCTTGGACTACAGGAGAGTCAGGATGCTCTCTACGTTGCAGATAAAGGTGCTGTGTGTTAGTGGGCGTCCTGACTAGTTTTCCACCGCACATAGCATTTTGCTTTCAGGCCAAAAAGTTACATTTTGGTCTCATCTGACCCAATCACCTTCCTTCACATGTTTGCTGTGGCCCCCACACAACTCGCAAACTGCAACCAGACTTCTTATGGCTTTCTTTCAACAATTACTTTCTTCTTACCACTATTCCATAAAGGCCAGATGTGTGGTGTGCACGGCTAATAGTTGTCTATTTGACAGATTCTCTCCCCTGAGCTGTGGATCCTCCAGTTACCATGGACCTTTTGGCTGCTTTTCTGATGAATGATCTCCTTTCCCAGCCTGTCAGTTTAGGTGGACGGCCATGTGGTAGGTTTGCAGTTGTGCCATACTCTTTCCATTTTTGGATGATGGATTGAACAGCGCTCCATGAGATGTTAAAAGTTGGGATATGTTTGTTTTTTTAAACCTAACCCTGCTTTAAACTTCTCCACTCGATCCCCGACTTGTCTGGTGTGTTCCTTGGCCTTCATGATGCTGTTTGTTCACTAAGGTTCTCTAACATACCTCTAAGGGCTTCACAGAACAGCTGTATTTATACTGAGATTAAATTACACACAGATGGACTCTATTTACTAACTAGCATATTTCTGAAGGCAATTGGTTCCACTAGATTTTAGTTAGGGGTAACAGAGTAAAGGGGGCTGAATACAAATGCACCCCACACTTTTCACATATTTGTAAAAATAAATAAAAAGAAATTGAAAACCCATTCATCCTTTTTCTTCCACTTCACAATTATGCATCACTTTGTGTTGGTCTATCACAAAAAATACATTTACGGTTGTAACATGACACAATGTGGATAATATCAAGGGGTATGAATACTTTTTCAAGGCACTGTATGTAGTTGAATTTTGTAGAGGTTTGCAAGGACTTTAGCTCGGTTCCTCTTTTTCTAAATATCCTATGTCCTATAGCCAGGACCACTCAAAAAAAAAAAAAAAATAGGCACCAGGCAGTTTAAGTCATAATGTGCTAGCATGCATAGCATACTAGCATGTTATGACAGACTTACCTGAAAAAGAAGCCCTCCAGCAGAACGCGGTCATCGCTGAATGCGCTTCCAACTTCACCTCTTTTTTCTTCTGGGTTTGCGGGCTTTGGCGATACGAATGACAGAGCCAGCAATGACATCACTCCCGCTCGGAACACATTCACCAGTGATGTCACCTAAAGTAAACATTTCCCAAACAGTGCACTTTCAGAAGATATTTACAGTACCTAAAGGCATGGGCGTCCGCTGAACTTTTTTCGGGGGGGGCATTATTTTAAGGTCATCCATGCTCGGTCCCTCTTTGACTCAGGGACACTGTGCCAGTTAGGAGGAGATTATATATTGCAAGTTGCTGCTTGTAAAGTTGGAGCTATTGCTGGAAAAATATGTGTGTGTGTAACAGTGTATGTGGCACTGCTGCTGTTACCTGTGGTTCTTCAGCGATCGATCATAGGCCCAGAGAAGGCACTGGCCACTGCACGCCACGCACCTGTGGGAGGAGCTGGCGACACACCGGTCGGATCGGCATAGCAAGTGCAACATACATTTACACAGGCAGGCAGGCAGCCAATCACGGAACAGAACAGCCGGGATGTTAAGCAGAGGCCCGAGTGGCAGAGCCAATCTGATGCTCGGGCCAGGGGTGAGGAGGGAGGGACGGATGTGTCTGTATGTATTGCGGTGAATAAGTCGGAACAGACTGAGAGCAGCCCCTGGCCAACAGCAGACTTAAAGGGATTGTAAAGACAAAAATATTTTCCTCTTAAATTAAAGTCTGACAGTAGCTGATAAAGTAAAAAGTAATGTTTTGCATTATAATTAGTTTGATACCTGTTGAAATCGAGCTGTTTTATTCACCTCCAGCTTTTCTGAATCATTATTCTCACTGACTTTCTGGTTTGCGGTGCACATTCATTCTTGCTACAGTTCCCATTAGGCTTAGCCTCCATGCCTGTGAGGGATAAGAGAGCATCTTCACGTAGGGCTGTAGTCATAGGGAGGGGGCGAGCACATTCTGCTTTCCACCATGCAAAACGGCTCAGATGCTGGTGGAAAGCAAGAAGAGGAGTGACAGGAAATGGCATTTTCAAACCTGGATTACTGGATTTTGGAGGTCAAAAGGAAAAACGAGGTAAGTGATATTTAAATGCTCTAGCTTACAGCAATCAATTGATCTAATAAAAAAACTAACCTTTAATGTTCCTTTAAAAAAAAGTCCATGACTGCAGTGGCGGCCATTGCAACACAGGGGGGGCAAGTTAAGTGTCTTCTCTTACGATTCCAGGGGGGGGGGCAATAGCCCGCCCCCCCCCGCCCTATGGAGCGGACGCCCATGCCTATAGGTAAAAATACAAGGGGGTTTACTTCCACTTTGATTCAGCTGCCAAGCTACATAAAATAGGTCAGTGTTATACTTCGATTTTTGGAAGTTTTTAGCCCATTTTGAGCTTGGCTTTACATATTAAATATGTTCTTAAAACCCTGATGTACTTTTGAAATGTTATCAATTTATTCAACCTCCCTCCTTACCCCTGGCACCCACCTGTGTGTGTATATACGGGAAGCTGTACACTCTGGTAACTGCATCCCAATAATAGATAACTTCTATATAGGAATGAAGGGGGTTTGTCCATTCAATTGCAGAAGTAGTATGGTACCATTTGGAAGGGTTTGTAGCATTTGCTGTGTGGCCACTTGTGATCATACAACTGTGAATCTCCCAGCAGGGTGGTCAAGACTTTGGATAGGTGAAGGGAAGAGAGGGGGGGGTGGAGTTATTTAGACCCCTTTCACACCGGGGTGGTTTTCAGTCAATTTAGCACTAAAAATAGCCTCCGCTAAGCGCCTAAAAACCGCTTCCTATTCGTTCGTGTGCGACTTTTCACCACTGGGGCAAAGCTTGTGGGACGTTCCGAAAAGTCCTGCAAGCAGCATCTTTGTGGCGGTTTTGGAGGGCTGTATTTAGCACTCCCAAAAGCCCTGCCCCCTGGAATTAATGGGCAGCTAAAAGGAGTGGCACTTCAACGCAGCCCCAGTGTGAAAATGGTCTTACCGACATAAAGTTATACTTTAAGAAGTCAAAAGAACACTTGTTCCAATTCACAATGGAACAATTGAGTAGGGCTGCAACTAACGATTATTTTCATAATCAATTAGTTGGCAGATTATTGTTTCGATTAATCGGAATAATAGAATATACATCGGCCTAAACTATGGAAAAAATTGTTTTTTTTATATATTTTTGGGGGATATTTATTACAGCAAAAAGTAAAAAAATATTAATTTTTTTAAAAAATTTCGCTCTATTTTTGTTTATAGCGCAAAAAATAAAAACCGCAGAACCAATAGAAAGCTCTATTTGTGAAAAAAAAAAGGAAGCCATTTTTGTTTGGGAGCCACGCCGCACGACCGCGCAATTGGCCCGGTCATTGACCAGCAAAATGGTCCGGGGCTGAAGTGGTTAAAAAGCTGAAAATGTTTCCTTATGTCTGTTATATATGCGATTCAGCATTTGCCTAAACTCTATGTAGATGTGATGAATTTACTATATTAAGCAAAATGACCTTGTAAATCTGGCTGAGGTCCCCCCTGAGGCACACATATCATTGGACGAGGACCTGGGTATTAAAGCAGCACGGCTTCGCCTTCGGAAAATGTTCTTATTACCTGTGTCAAAGAAAAAAAAGGCAAGTCATAGAGAATGAATAAAGAAAAATGACCTTAAGCTGCAATAGATCAATATATTTTTTAGATGCAGAGCTTGCATTGAACTAAAGAAGGAATTCTCCCATTTGTTGCACAGATAGTACAGCTAATTTCTGAAATAAGTATAAGGTAAGATTTATTGTTATTAAAGCAAAACAGATATTATGCAGAAGCAGAACTCTGACATTTTAGAGTTCATAAAAAGCGCTTATGTGCAGTAAAATTGTTACAGCAGGGAATGTAATATTTGTGGGTCTTTATTAATCCCAATGCACTAATTACAAGTTGCAAAGGCCTCGTTTATCATTCGCCTTAAAACCACTGTGGTGTTATTGGAAAAAAAAATGAAGATGAAGCTCCCTGCAACATAAGACGCTACATAATTACCTCCCAGATAGGCGACGGGTCCTTACCTCACTGTCTTAGGGCTCATCCTTACATATGGAAGCCCTTGCTGCTCCTCTGAAAAGCAATCATCAGGGAGAGGGCATTTGACAGGTGGTGAGGAGGCAATATATAATACCTGTTTTAACCTTAAAAATACCAACTCACTGTATCACAACAGTGTCGGCAGAGGCGGCTCTTTAATTAGGCAAATTAGGCGGTCGCCTAAGGCCTTGCACTCACAGGGGCCTCACGGCCGCCTAACTTGCCCAATGCATTACCCCAGTTTTGAGGGACAGGAGACCTTAACGCTGCTGTGCTCAAGCAGCGTTATGAGCCCTGACTCAGGAGCGGGGCCGCCAGCGTCCCTAACAACCAGTGAATATCGGTGACACCACCCATTTGTGACGTCAATGATCCAGCATGCCCTCGGTCAATGTGGTCACAAGGGGCGGGTTCACCACATGACATCACAGGGTGGCCCCTGCCCCTTAGTTATTAAAGAACAGGATCTGGGTACCCTCTTCAGTGTATCATCTTTAACAAAGCTTGATTGGCCTAGTAGGTATATGCCTTTCTGGGTCCAATCCATCCGGTAAGCCCCTTGTCATAAATGGTGGTGGACTTCTCACTTCTCACCGTTGGATTTTGTTTATTTATCCAGTTATTGAACGTCTTTCAACATAGTTTGATTGAATTCATTTATCCAGTCAAGGATTTATGGACTTTAATTATCACCAATACCATTAGTTCACATGTGGTGTTGCACGATACAATTTAGATTGTTTTATCACAATTGATTCACTGTTAGCGCTACACTTTTTCCACACAGGATCTGGGGGCCGCCTTGTTAAAGGGGGCTTTCAGATTTCGATAAGCCCCCTGCCCACAGACCCCCCCACAACCACTGGCCATGGTTGTGGGGAAGAGGCTCTTGTCCTTGAATTATTTTTCCCATCATGGCCGTGAGTGAGGCCCCATGTCAAGTTTTGCCTAAGGCCTCACAAAGCCTAGAGCCGCCTCTGAGTGTCGGCTAGGGTTGCCACCAGTCCGGGTTTTAGATCCTGTGTCCAGGTTTCAGTCCACCTAAAACCCAGACACATCAGTGGAAGTCCTGCAACACCAGTCCTCCTATCTCCCTCTCCCCACCCGTTGGCTTCCAGTGCTTCTAATTATATTGGTGGGGGGGATTTTGACTGGGGTACAGACTGGCCTGCAGGGATTATACTGGTGGACAGACTGACCTGGGGGGGGGGGGGGGATTATACTGGGCTACAGACTGGCCTGGGGGGATTATACTGGTGGACAGAATGACCTGGGAATTTTATACTGGGGGACAGACTGAGCTTGGGGGGGCTGTACTGGGGGACAGACTGACCTTGTTTGGTTTAACTACACTTCTTAACCACTTCAGCCCCGGACCATATTGCTGCTCAATGACCGAGCCCCTTTTTGCGATTTGGCACTGCGTCGCTTTAACTGACAATTGCGCGGTCGTGCGACGTGGCTCCCAAACAAAATTGGCGTCCTTTTCTTCCCACAAATAGAGCTTTCTTTTGGTGGTATTTGATCACCTTTGCGGTTTTTATTTTTTGCGCTATAAACAAAAACAGAGCGACAATTTTGAAAAAAATTAATATTTGTTACTTTTTGCTGTAATAAATTTCCCCAAAAATATATAAAAAAAATATTTTTTTCCTCAGTTTAGGCCGATACGTTATCTTCGACATATTTTTCTCTCTCAATAAGCGTTTATTGAGTGGTTTGCGCAAAAGTTATAGCGTCTACAAAATAGGGCATAGTTTTATGGCATTTTTATTAATATTTTTTTTTTACTAGTAATGGCGGCGATCAGCGATTTTTATCGGTACTGCGGCATTATGGCGGACACATCGGGCGCTTTTGATACATTTTTGGGACCATTGGCATTTTTATAGCGATTAGTGCTATAACAATGCATTGATTACTATAAAAATGCCACTGGCAGGGAAGGGGTTAACACTAGGGGGTGCTGAAGGGGTTAAGTATGTTCCCTGGGTGTGTTCTAACTGAAGGGGGGGTGGACTGACTGAGGGAAATGACAAATCATACATTGTATGAACAGACGATAGGTAATTTCCCCCCTGACAGGACCGGGAGCTGTGTGTTTACACACACAGCTCTCGGTCCTTGCTCTGTAACGAGCGAACGCGGGTGCCCGGCGGCGATCGCCCCCGCCGGGCACGCATGCGGAAGTCAGGGACGAGTGCCGAGCGCCCCTATTGGCTGCTCGGCGAGATGGTGTAGATTTACGTGATCTCGCCCAGCAGAGCCGACCTACCGCCGTAAAACTGCGGCGGCTGGTCGGCAAGCGGTTAAGCTTCTCCCATTTTTAAAACAATTTGGCCACACCCACTGTTCATCACCAGATCCTACATGCACTGCAATACTCATTTTCTTGGGGCACCCAAAGGTGTCTTAGGTCTTTTACAATCCTATAGTGTAAACTACAAAAAAAATTGTTATGCGTAGCTAAAGTGTTCGGGTTTGGCTTGATGAAAAGGTGGCAACCTAGTGTCGGCTCACAGTATTTTGTGGAGATGTGTTCTGATAGGTAAATTTAGTTTCCTCACTACACCCAGTATGGCTGTAATTGTTTGTTAGGTAAATTTAGTTTCCTCACTACACCCAGTATGGCTGTAATTGTTTGTTAGGTAAATTTAGTTTGCTCACTGTAATTAGTGCAGCTGCATTCTACTAGTTATGTCTGCTCAGTGTGATCAGCTGCTGCCAGCCTGATAGCTCCCTCTATCTCCAGAGAGCTTGAGAAGCTTCTGGATCATAGGTGTGGAGTTATGCAGATGGCAGCATGAATATTTATACAACCCTAACCAATCCCAGAGAGGCAGGCTCTGAAAGCATGCTAGTAAAGTGGCCAATGAGTGTATATAAGTGTATAGGTTGCAGTTTGCAATGATAGGTGAGGGGTTCTTATCCCCCTCTACTCGATTCAAAATGTTTAAAAATGGCAATACATACTGTATAGTTTCATGCACGATACTTGTTCATATTTGAAGCCCAATTGCCCCGCCTCCCCCCTTTTACCGCCACATACAATCTAGAGTTCTGACTACAGACCTCATTTTAATATTCTTCCATCCTCAGCCGAATACGTGGGCTGCGGCGTATTGTAGATGTGTGGCCTGTTCTCCATATAATCTAATGGAGAAGTAGGCCAGACCCTATCAGGGTCTGTGGGAAAAGGGCCATGAATGCAAAGTACTGAACAGCCCCCCTTGCAGCTTGGCATTGTCCACGACTCTTAGACAAGGGTGCCTGTTCTGTCCCATCGATATGTATTTTTCTGTGTTGTATTGAACTGCATTAGGTTATTCCTGTTCTGTAGTATGCTGACATTTAGTGACGGGTTAGAGCCACCACAACTTGTTTACTTATTTGATTTGTCATCTCCTTCTGTTCTCCTCTGATGTTTAGTGCTAGTTATCTCAGTACTAGCTGGACCCTCTGGGCTAGATTCAGGTAGCTTTGCGCATTGTTACCGCGGCGTAGCGTTTCGTATTTACGCTACGCCGCTGTAAGTAAGTGAGGCAAGTGCTGTATTCACAAAGCACTTGCCTCCTAAGTTACGGCGGCATAGCGTAAATGGGGCCGGCGTAAGCGCGCTTAATTCAAATGAGGATGAGGGGGGCGTGCTTTATGTAAATGGGTGGTGCCCCGACGTGATTGACGTTTTTTTTACGAGTGGCGCATGCACCGTCCCTGTACATATCCCAGTGTGCATTGCACCAAAATACGCCGCAAGGACGTATTGGTTTCGACGTGAACGTAAATTACGTCCAGCCCTATTCGCGAATGACTTACGCAAACGACGTTAAAAATTTCAAAATTTGACGCGGGAATGACGTCCATACTTAACATGCGTACGCCTCATAATAGCAGTAGCAACCGTACGCCGAAAAAGCCTAACGTAAATGACGTAACAAAATAGCGACGTTTGTGAATCGGCGTATCTACCTAATTAGCATATTCCTCGCGCAAATTGACGGAAGCGACACCTAGCGGCCAGCGTAAAATTGCAACTAAGATACGACGGCGTAAAAGACTTACGACAGTCAGATCTTAGTCAAATCTATGCGTAACTGATTCAATCAGGCGCATAGATACGATGCCGCAAATCAGAGATACGACGGCGTATCTGGAGATACGCCGTCGTATCTCCTTACTGAATCTAGCCCTCTCTGTTTATCCATGTTTCCCCCAGTAAGTGTTAGTACTTTGCAGAGAGAGGGCCTAGGAAAGTCGTTGTCTTCTTACACTTCAAATGAATGAAAGTGCCCGCTGATCTGGGGTCTGTAGTGAGAATTAAAAGTTACATGGGATGGGAAGGCAATTTATCCACAAATGTAATATAGTTATACTGTAGCTATTTTTTTAATATTTGTGGTCCAGAAACCTGTATAATGTGCTGCCCTAGTGTGCCGCTCAGGCTTTCTGGATGGGGTGCAAGTCTTGAACGTCTGCCGCTGGGAGTGCTGGTTCGGGAGGGAGCTCGTCCCGGGTCATGTAATGACTAGAGCTAAAGAAAGGTCTCCCTATGGCCGCACATCTGTGCCATCCCTAGGATGAATGTGTATATGCCAACCACAGCCTGTACTCCAACCAGGACACGCCCCCAACGTGTTTCACTCCACCTCTCTGAACTTAATCATGGGGTTTTGTTTAATATTGTTTGTTTAATATTTGCCTACTGTAAAATACATACAATTAAACTCAGAGCTGTGAGAATATGTACCCACTCCTAAAGATCTCACTGTGGATTTTACAAAACTATAAAGGTTTTATGGGGTATCATAGTGGGGGGGTTTAAGCTTGCTAAAGCACCAGCTGCTCCAATACAAAGCTCGCTATACAGGAGCGTGAGCTTAGAAGGCAGAACTTGTTTTTATGCAGTACCATGCTGATTGATGTGCAGGTCACTGTATACATAGAGCGGCCCATAAATAAAAGAAACATTTGAATAAAACAACAGGGTACGGGAGATATGCACCATAATTTTGCTTTGACATTGCCGTGGCCTGTAATGCAGATGTAAAGAAAAACTCCTGAGTTAAGCCAGTCCTCGGTATTATACAGGATGGTTAAATTGATGGCTGCAGATTATCATGAGCAGACTCAGACATACTCGGGCTGCAAATCTCCTATCGCAGCTCTAAAAGCCCAAAATTGCTGAGCCCATTTAGGTTTTATGGAGCCAGATGGCAACCTTCTGCACGACACGATATCCTACAAAATAACTTTCATTTTACAGTAGTTCTTTTAATGGTGGAAAAAATATATCCTACCCACCAATTAATTTATAATATTTAAAGGGAGCCTGCACTGAAAGAAATATGGCAGTTGCCATTGATTCTTAATCTCCTTTTGAAAATGCTTCCTGACTGGCATCTGTGTGTTTGGGGTAACTATCTTTCTTAGACATCAATAGAGATTGATGAAGTCCCAATTGACATGGATGGGACTGCCTGCACAGAGATGCACTGTGCATCCCATGCCTGTGGGGGCAGTGTTGCAACCTACCAGATTGAAATTTACTGACACAACACCCAAAATTTACTGGCACAGCCAAGTTTTTTCTGGCACTTCCAAAACGTATACAATTACAGTTTTAAGTGCAAATTTCCGCATTTTGGCTACAAACAAGTACACTGTGCAATTAGCAATATGATTTAAGATAGATTTCAGGGTGAAAAACATATTTCCTATTTTATTTTCGATATAGTTAGTAGCTCAGGGACAGGACTCAGGAGGGAAATAACTTAGAATGTGCGGCACACACACACATGAAATTGGCTCTCACAGTGACACTGACAGCAGTGTGCACCAGCACAGATGATGATGACACCTCATAGACATGACAAGTCCCCTCCTGAGTCACAGTGACAGTCTTTCTCCACACCAGGTGGTCCCTTCAGTCCAAAACAGCACTAACAGTCCTGCTCCCGGCTTGCCTTGCTCCTTTCCCACAGATAAGGCTCCACTCACTTCCCTTGCACCATCAAATCACATGAAACACTCAGCACTGCCCGAAAACTGTAGCAGGCACTTGGATGGTCTCTGCCAGCTCTGAGCCAAGCACCACAGCCATATTTTTTACTGGTAAACTTTTCCTGTCACTGCCATTTACTGGCAAGAGAAGGGGCTCTGAAGAAGCTTGCTCCTATTGGCCGGCGAAACACGTCAGTGTGATGTCATCACCCCGGTTCAGGGGGCTGTTTGCTGATGCAACCATGTGAAATAGCGACTGGACTGAAGGACCAAAGCGATGGATGAAGCATCCGAGATGACATACATGTGAGATACTTGCATTTGTGATTGCAAAAAAATGTCAATAAGCATATATTGATTTGGCTTGCAAAAAGTTATAGGGGCAGATTCACATACATTTAGATAGGCGCAGCGTATCAGAGATACGCTACGCCGCCGTATCTTACCTGGCTTCAAGTCGAATCCAGGAAGATTTTGCGCCGTAAGTTACGGCGGCGTAGTGTATTTCTGGCGGCAGAATTCAAATCGGCGATTAGGGGGCGTGATTCATTTAAATGAAGCGCGTCCCCGCGCCGATTGAACTGCGCATGCTCCGTTTTGAAATTTCCCGCCGTGCTTTGCGCGAAATGACATTGCAACAACGTCATTTTTTTAACTCAGACGTGACTTACGTCCATCCCTATTCACGGACGACTTACGCAAAAAAAAAAAATCAAATTTCGACGCAGGAACGACGGCCATACTTAACATGGCAAGTCTATCTATACGCCGCAAAATAGCAGCTTTAACTATACGCCGGAAAAAGCCGACTACAGACGACGTAAGAGAATGCGACGGCCGCGCGTACTTTCGTGGATCGCTGGAAAAAGCTCATTTGCATACCCGACGCGGAAAACGACGCTAACTCCACCCAGCGGACGCCAAAGTATTGCATCTACGATCAGAAGGCGTACGAAGCTGTACGCCTGTCGGATCAAACCCAGATGCCGTCGTATCTTGGTTTGAGGATTCAAACTAAAGATACGACGCAGGTAATTTGAAAGTACGCCGGCGTATCATTAGATACGCCGGCGTACTCTCACTGTGAATCTGGACCATAGCGTCTACAAAATAGGGGATAGTTTTATGTAATTTTTAGATTTGTTTTTATTAATAATGGCGACGATCAGCGATTTTTATCGTGACTGTGACATTATGGCGGACACTTTTGACACTATTTTTGGACCATTGTCATTTATCCAGCGATCAGTGCTATAAAAATGCACTGATTACTGTGTAAATGACACTGGCAGGGATGGGGTTAAACACTAGGGGGCGATGAAGGGGTTAAGTGTGTCCTAGGGAGTGATTCTAACTGTGGGCTGGGCTACAAGTGACATGACAGTGATCAATGTCCTGTCACAAGGCAGAACAGGGAAATGCCCTGTTTACATAGGCATCTCCCCGTTCTGCAGCTTGGCTCCGCGACACAATCGCGGGCACTCGGGTCCGCAGGTCCCGCGGGCACGGTCATGGAGCACGCGGCAGACGCGGGCGGCAAATTCAAAGCAACATACAGGTACTTTGTTTTGCGCCGCCGCGACATTCTGCCGACGTATATCGGCGTTAGCCGGTCGGCAAGTGGTTAAAAAATTTACTTGGTCTATTTATTTATTTTTTATTAAAGTCTAACCACAGGTATATATATATTTAAAGTTCTCTACCAGGTACGTAAATGCTCATGAACTATCTGAAAGCCATTCCCCCGTCCTTGAACAAGCCAGTCTATTTATAAGATATGACATGAAATGTATCATTATTAAATATAGCTAGTATCATTATTAAATACAGCTACATGGAACGTGCCGGAGCATGTAATATGATGCACGGGGTGTATCCACCGTATGAGGAATTTCCATGCAATCTGTCAGGGTTATAAAATGCACCTCTGCATTGACTCTGTAGATAAATGCTGTACTAAAATCTGCCCAGGCTCGCTGCAGTTCCACCTGCAAGGTCATGAGAGATATATTAATTAGTCTCCAGAGGGAAACCCGGCACTCATTAGATTTCAATTGCTTTGCATTAGATCTATGTGTAATAGAACCTGCTATTATTGCCTCTTGAATTTGTTTTTCTGTTGTGTGCACAAGGTATTTCAGAATGCAACACGTGACTCTTTCTGGAGTAAATTGCTTGTTGTAAGCAATCAAAAATCTGGATTAATTGTTAGAGAATTCCTATTGAAGTTAATTATTTACCACAAGATGATGGATTAAGACAGCAGAAGCTCTCAATACAGAGAATAAAATTATCCCCCTCCACAATCTTACAGTTATTTGGTTAAGGGGTCTTTTATTCTCCAGATCAAGAGGTGTACGTGTACTTTCTTTTTTTTTTCTCCCTTGTGAAGAGATGAAAGATTATCTGATGAGGATATATTTCTGTAAAAAAGGAAAAAATGCGCATATAGTGAAGAAAGAAATTAAGCAGCAACTCAAAAATGTTATACAACATAAATGATACAAGACAAAAAATGGAGTTGCGCTATTTCTAAAGACTGTGATGTCTAAATGCTCTTTTTTACCTTAGTAAAATATAAGCCTGATAAATCATGTAGACGGGTCCTGTGTGCAATATAGAGCCCCCAGCTTGGATGGTGACTTCCCCAAAAATGACAAAGGCTGTTTTGTTTGCTAGTCCCCATAAAACAGACACAAAAACTTCCTGTTATCTTCAGTACCTTATATAAATATATATATATATATTTTTGATGTGGTGATCCTTGTGGAATTATTAGAAAAAGCCTTCAAGTAAATTTGTAGTGATTAAAAAAGACAAAATTAAGTTTACCCTCAGATAGCATTTCCCATTAGCAGTGGCGGCCCATCTATACGGGGCGCGGCCCCCTCAATCCATGCGCCCGGCCCCTTTTCTACATGCAGGGCACCAGACGCATTGATTCCAACAGGGTTTTTTTTAAACACATGATTAGAGCCTGAAGCTCTAATTGGCTTAAAAAAGGGCAGGCTCGGGGCGCAGAGCACTGCGCCCCGAGCCCACCCACTTGTGTGACAATAGCAAATTAATATTTGCTATTGTCTCCCTGATTCTCCTCCAGGCCTATCAGGACTCAGGTACTGAGACCCGATTGGACAGGGAGTCTTAGGACTCCCAATCGTGTTTCAGGACACACTTCCTGTTCAGCCCGGAAGAGAAACAATTGCCCGGCTCTTCATTCTCTCTGCCTCCTATGTTAAAGGGTCACTAAAGGAAAACATTTTTTTTTGCTGAAATGACTGTTTACAGGGTATAGAGACATAATAGTTAACTGATTCCTTTTTAAGCACTTAAGCCCCGGACCAATATGCTGCCTAAAGACCCAAGGGGTTTTTACAGTTCGGGACTGCGTCGCTTTAACAGACAATTGCGCGCTCGTGCGACGTGGCTCCCAAACAAAATTGGCGTCCTTTTTTCCCCACAAATAGAGCTTTCTTTTGGTGGTATTTGATGACCTCTGCGGTTTTTATTTTTTGCGCTATAAACAAAAATAGAGCAACAATTTTGAAAAAAATGCAATATTTTTTACTTTTTGCTATAATAAATATCCCCCAAAAACATATATAATTTTTTTTTTCCCCTCAGTTTAGGCCGATACGTATTCTTCTACCTATTTTTGGTAAAAAAAAATCGCAATAATCGTTTATCGGTTGGTTTGCGCAAAATTTATAGCGTTTACAAAATAGGGGATAGTTTTATTGCATTTTTATTTTTTTTATTTTTTTTTACTACTAATGGCGGCGATCAGCGATTTTTTTCGTGACTGCGACATTATGGCGGACACTTCGGACAATTTTGACACATTTTTGGGACCATTGTCATTTTCACAGCAAAAAATGCATTTAAATTGCATTCTTTATTGTGAAAATGACAGTTGCAGTTTGGGAGTTAAACACAGGGGGCGCTGTAACATTTAGTGTTCACTTAGTGTGTGTTTACTACTGTAGGGGGGTGTGGCTGTAGGACTGACGTCATCGATCGTGTCTCCCCTATAAAAGGGATCACTCGATCGATGCGCTGCCATAGTGAAGCACGAGGAAGCCGTGTTTACACACGGCTCTCCCCGTTCTTCAGCTCCGGGGAGCGATCGCGACGGAGCGGCTATAAACGAATAGCCGCGCCGTCGTCCCGGATTGCTCCCCGAGGCTTACTGACCGCCGCATGTAGCGGGGGGTCCCGATCGGACCCCCCACCCACGTCAAGCAGAGCACGTACAGGTACGTTGATGTGCCTGTCCGTGCCATTCTGCTGACGTATATCTACATGAGGAGGTCGGCAAGTGGTTAAAATGATTAAAAATAGATAAAAAACAATCATATAATGTACCTACAGTTTAGTTTTGTTTTTGCTGTTGTTTCCTGGTTCTCTGATGTACAGAGCCAGAGAGCCAATAGAGAGCAATGAAGGTTTTGCAAAACGAAACTGGATTGGTGCTGAGGAGTTTTAGACACACAGTAATCACACCTCCTTGATTAGTCACCACAGTGAGAAATCTCCCAGTACTGTGGTGATCAGGAAACAGACAACCAGGAAGTGTCCAGAACAGAGAGGAATTACAGCAACATCAGAGCAAAAACGAACAATGAGGACATGAAACCAGGACTGCAGTAAGGTAAAGTAAGCTATTTAGCTAAAAAAAAAATCCTTTAGTGACCCTTTAAGGTTAGTGTCGCCGCCTTCCCATCTGTCTTCCCAGGGTCCGCAAGAGAATTGGAGGATCCCCCAAACCATGTTTCCCCCAAAATCCATATCAGACCCATATTTGATCATGCAACCTGGCAGGCCGCAAGAAAAGGAGGGGACGAGAGAGCACCCCCCCTCCTGAACCGTACCAGGCCACATGCCCTCAACATGGGGAGGGTGATTTAGGGTCCTCCCAAAGCACCTTGTCCCCATGTTGATGAGGACAATCGCCTCATCCCAACAACCCTTGCCTGGTGGTTGTGGGGATCTGCGGGCGGGGGGCTTATCGGAATCTGGAAGCCCCCAGGTCCCGACCCCCTATGTGAATATATATATGCTGTACACACCGTGTAGGTTTAGGAGATATTGCAAACACCTACAGGTAAGCCTTAATCTAGGCTTACCTGTAGGTAAAACATGTCAGAGAGGCTTTACAACCACTTTAACATTAACATAAAATGTTCCCTGTAACAATACAAATCTTCACTTTTTAGTTTCAATTCCACTTTAATTAGAAAGCTCTTTCTTCAACCACTCATGCATGTTTGGCAGTGTTATAGTTCATCCTATCCTCTGTCAGTTTTTGGACAGCTTGGTCTGCATGTAATTGTAAAAAATATGAATAATAAAGACAATTGATACACTGAATGCCATTAGTGTACTGTATGTATTAACCACATACAGCTATAAGAATTCAATTCCTTTTTTGTCATAGTGGCCTTTTAACACATTTAAATTGATCAGGTTCATGTACTTGGCGAAACCAGCATCAAAAATGACATCTGCCACCCCACTGTCTACTCCGGCTAATTGTCGCCCTAACAAGTAACATCCCGTAAGAATTGTCTTCTGATGGAAACCTGTCCAAAGGATGAAGTGATAGTGCTAAGTAAACAATTTGCTCTATAGATTGTTTTTGTTTCTCTTCTTCCACATTGATCACACTTTATAGTATGATTAAATTTGTATGGGAGAGAACCAATTAGCTTTGTTTTACACTTATCGAATGCACTTTATTGTCGGACAAATTAACTCTGTGCAGTTAGCATAATTTACGAAGCAGTGGAAGGTTTTATGGTCTGAGCACAGAAAGGTTTTAGAGGAGATTGGCAAATGTTTTTGTCTGCTGTGACTTTTATAAATCCCAGAATACATATGAAGAATCCAACTATCTTCTTTTATACGGGCTATATACAGTGTTAGTTTATGTAGTATTAAAGGCTAAACATTTTTTTGTACCTTAATGTAGGGGTGTCAAACTAAATTTTATTGCGGGTCATATCAGTAGCATGGGTGCCTTTAAAAGGCCTTTCTGATCTGGGGTGTGCTACGTACACAGTGTATGGTTCAGGAGTGTAATATGCACAGAGTGGAGAGTTCAGGATTATGCTACAGACTGCAATATGTTATGTACAGAGTGCAGGGTTCAGGGATGGGCTATGTACAGAGTGCAGGATACAGGAATGCGTTATGTACAGAGTGCAGATTTCAGGGGCTACCCTGTGTACAAATTGCAGGGTTCAGGAGTGTGCTATTTAGAGAATGCAGCGTTTAGGGGTGTGCTTTGTACAGAGTGCAGAGTGTTCATCCCCAATCCCAACCCCCTCTCCCCCCTCAAAGCTTCCTCACATCTCTCTCTACTACCTGACCCAGCTCTAGTACCTCCCTGTAAAGGCAGCTCTGCCTCGCCTTGCATGGAGACTGTTCTTTCTCTGGAGAACTGTCACCGCCATGAGCACATGCATGGATCTGTCAGATCCGGGAGCCACTGAGCAAAGCTGTCCCATGTAAACACAGAATGCCTCTGTGTGTACAAGTGACAGCAGGGAGCGGGACTGGAAAATTCAAGAGCTTAGGAAGGGAGATGCAAATAACAAGGAGGCCCCCAGATCCCAGCCACACTCATGTGAATGAGTAGGGGTACATTGTACCCCTACTCATTCACCAAAAAAAGTGTCAAAAAGAGATAAAAACACAGTTTTTGACAATTCTTTTATTAAAACAACAAAAACAATGTTCTCTGATGTAGATCCATTGTGAATCATGATACCCGCCGCCACAGCCTACCTGCAAAGAAAAAAAAAAGATGTGCTCGCACCGAAGGCTTCCGCCATCTGCCTGCTTCACGTCTGGCATTAATTAAATAGCTAAAGGACAGGGCCACCTGGTGATGTCACCTTGTGGCACCACCCCCTTGTGACATCACTGGCCCAGCATGCCCTGGTCGATGACATCACAGGGAGCAAACTATGCTTTTATCAAACAAATATTAACAGTCACACTGACTACAGTGTGGCAATTAAAGGTTCCCATGAAAACACACACTAATTCTAATTAGTAATTTTTAATAACAGCTTGGACAGTTTTTAACCCCCCCCCCCCAAATCCATACAATTTTAAAAGCATATGAGATGTTGGATGAGAATGCTTGTCTTCAGGATATGACAGGCTCTCCTTTTAACCTGCTGCACTGATATAATTACCGTATTTATCGACGTATACCGCACACTTTTTTTCCCTTAAAATCAGGGAAAAATCGTGGGTGCACGATATACGCCGATCCTCCTCAGAGATAGCCGATCCTCGCTGTCTCTGAGCGCCGCCGACAAAGCCCGACAAAGACCGAGCCGAGCCGAGTTTACCGCGCACTCGGCTAGGCTCGGCCACGCTTGGCTCCGCCCGCAGCCACATCGCGAGGAGCCGAGAGGAGCCAAACACACCGGAAATCCGGATCTGCACAGCTTGACCGAGGCGCCAAATTCAACGCAGCAACCCCCAGTAGACGGACACGACGGACACCGACAAGGCTGGACAGACCGGCAGACGGACACGACGGACACCGACAAGGCTGGACGGATCCCGCGCAAGGCCGCAGACGGACGCCGGACAAGGCCGCCGGGCAAGACAGCAGACGGACACCGACAAGGCTGGACGGACCCCGTGCAAGGTCGCAGACGGACGCCGGACAAGGCCGCCGATGGATGCCGACAGCAGATGGACACCGACAAGGCTGAGCATTCAAAAAGTAATTTTTTTCCAAAACTTCCCTTCTCAGCTTGGGGTGCGCGTTATACGCCGACACGCGGTATACCCCGATAAATACGGTACATAATATAACTGGGTACTAACATTTATAGGTAAAGTTGATCCAGGGAATATCCGATTGCCTCTCAGGGGATCAGGAAGGAAATTGGAGCATGCTCTGCTGGGGTTTTTCACCTTCCTCTGGATCAACTGTGGGTATAGAATTGGGTATATGGGATTGTATAATATTATTATTGTTATTTTTTATGGTTGAACTGGATGGACTTGTGTCTTTTTTCAACCTGACCAACTATGTAACTATGTAATTATGATCCTCATTGGTGACCAAAGGTCTTTGGTAGGAGAACATACTCAAGGGAAGTGATGGGCTTTCTGTGAATGGAGGATTCAGGGGAAAGGAAGCTGTGCAAATTAAAGGGGTTGTAAAGGTTCCTTTTTTTTTTTTTCTAAATAGCTTCCTTTACTTTATTGCAGTCCTCCTTCACTTACCTCATCCTTCGATTTTGCTTTTAAATGTCCTTATTTCTTCTGAGAAATCCTCACTTCCTGTTCTTCTGTCTGTAACTCCACACAGTAATGCAAGGCTTTCTCCCTGGTGTGGAGTGTCGTGCTCGCCCCCTCAATTGGACTACAGGAGAGTCAGGACGCCCACTAACACACAGCTCCTTTCTCTATCTGCAACGTAGAGAGCATCCTGACTGTCCTGTAGTCCAAGGGAGGGGCGAGCACGACACTCCACACCAGGGAAAAAGCCTTGCATTACTGTGTGGAGTTACAGACAGAAGAACAGGAAGTGAAGAAATAAGGACATATTAAAGCAAAATTAAAGGATGAGGTAAGTGAAGGAGGACTGCACTAAGGTAAAGAAAGCTATTTAGGGAAAAAAAATTGTACATTTACAACCCCTTTAAATTGTAGAGTGTTCCCTTAAAGCGGGGTTTCGGGCATAATTTTTTCATAATTCATAATTCGTTCCAGAAATCATTGCAAACACTTGCCTTATATCCTCCAGCTCATGTTGTGGCCGCATCCATCATATGTGTGGGCATGTGAAGCCCAGTTCCTTTTTCTTCCTGGTTTTCAGGGAGAGGTGCATGCTGGGTGATTTTTAGGCACAGTAATGCCCAGAGACTCCTGGGAAATTATGACACTCATTTCCCAGGAGTCTCTGGGCATTACTGTGCCTAAAAATCGCCCAGCATGCACCTCTCCCTGAAAACCAGGAAGAAAAAGGAACTGGGCTTCACATGCCCACACATATGATGCAATGGGGTCTTAGGACAGGAAGTTGAACCACCTAGGACTAGATTACGAAATCTGCCTAGTAACAGCCAGATAGAAGTGAGTAAAAAAATTAATATATTATTTATTTATTTTTTACATTAAAGGCAAGCTGTTAATAGAAAGTTCATTTTTAGGGTGGAACTCCGCTTTAACGGAGTCATCCAGGCCAAGTATAGCGTGGATTAGCTGATTCACCTAAATAATTTTTTTAAAAGAACCAGCCCACATAGTGGCAAGTTTTGACCCACGTGAATCATCACTTTGTTCTTCTTTATATTTTTCTCAGGAGTTGTACGAAATTTCGTTATGCTTTCTTCCTCTATTGTGGAACACGCAGAAATAATTTGACACCATTTTACATAATGCAGTGGAACAGAACGACCCGCGCGTGCATAACAACCGAATGACTATAAAGTCTCTGAAAAAAAATGTTCAGTCAATTGACGGAGATCTACAAATGAGAGGGTTTGATCCTACATTATTTCTGCAGCTTGACCTGAACAAATTATCTTCTGTGCATTTTCATTTTGTTGTCTGATCAACAGGGCACCCTCCGCACAAGATCACTCACCTGTTAATCTCTAGCACCGGCTTCTTGAATCCATCCTGCAATCATCGCTTGGCGGCTGCTTTTTCGCTCTAATAAAAATATCATTTTTTTTTCATTATAACATTTCATGAAGGATTAACTGAGTAATCCTTTTATGAAGTCAGACTTATGTAAAATTAAAATAGCATTAACATAAAATAAAACCTGCACACATTTTTTCTGACTGGTGATGTGGATGTTTAAAATAATATAAACAAGAAATATTTTTTTCTAAAAGAATTTAAATGTAAGTGAATGTATAGTCTTGTCAATATTTTATAGATATATGTATAAAGGATAAGTTTGATGTAAATAATCTTATTGAATTATATAAAAGTGTCATATAACTCAAAAACGAAAAAAAAAAAACAGTGGGTTGGTTTTCTAAAATTGGTGCAAAATCTGTGCATAGAAACCAATCAGCTTACAGTTTTTTTTTTTTTTTTATCAAAACTTAATTGAATAAGCTGAAGTTAGAAGCTGATTGGCTACCATGCATATATGCACCAGATTTTGCACTCTCCAGTTTCAGTCAATAAACGCCATTGACAGACAGGGGCCTAGATTCAGGTACGACCGATCTACGTTGCGCGTGCGTAGCGTACCGTATTTACGATACGCCGCCGCAACTTAGAGAGACAAGTGCTGTATTCACAAAGCACTTGCCTCCTAAGTTACGGCGGCGTAGCGTAAATGGGCCGGAGTAAGCGCGTGTAATTCAAAGTAGGCTGTAGGGGGCGTGTTGTATTTAAATGAGGCTTGACCCCATGTAGATGCATGGCCGAACGAACGGCGCATGCGCGCGCATGCTTAGTATCACGTTGTATTTACGTCCAAAAATACGTTGGCTCAATGCCTGTGACGTGAACGTAATCTACGCACAGCCCTATTCGCGTACGACTTACGCAAACAACGTAAAAAGATACGCTTGTTCCGACGTCCATACTTTGCATGGGATGCGCCACCTAGAGACCAGCTTTCTCTTTACGCCAGCGTATCTCCAACGTAAACGGCATAACTAATTGCGACAGGGGCACGTACGTTCGTGAATCGGCGTATCTAGTCATTTGCATATTCTACGCCAAACTCAACGGAAGCGCCACCTAGCGGCCAGCGTAAATATGCACCCTAAGATACGACGGCGTAGGAGACTTACACCGACGTAAGTCTCTGAGAATTTGGCTAAGGGTTTTTTTTTAGGACAGAACAGAATCTAATGGTGTCTTCTTCAAAAATACATTTTTTTTAAATTAAAAATAATACAACAGTAAAGTAAGCCCAATTTTTTTCACATTGTGAAAGACAATGTTACGCCGAGTAAATTAATACCCAACATGTCACGCTTCATAATTGCGCCCGCTCGTGGAATGATGACAAACTTTTACCAATAAAAATCTCCATAGGTGATGTTTAAAAAATTCTACAGGTTGCATGTTTTGAGTTACAGAGGAGGTGTGGGGCTAGAATTATTGCTCACGCTCAACAATTGGGGCGATACCTCACTTGTGTGGTTTGAACACCATTTTCATATGCGGGCGCTGCTCACGTATATGTTTTCTTCTGCACGCGAGCTTGGCAGGACAGGGCGCGTTTACATTTTTATTATTTATTTTTAATATTTACACTGTTCTTTAAAAAAAATTGCGTCACTTTTATTCCTATTACAAGGAATGTAAACATCCCTTGTAATAGAAATAAATCATGACAGGACCTCTTAAATATGAGATCTGGAGTCAAAAAGACCTCACATCTCATATTTACACAAAAATGTATTTAACAAAAAAATATGTTGTTTGAAAAAAATAAATACATGTCTCTTTAAGAGCTATGGCCGGAAGTAACGTTTTGACGTTGCTTCCGCCATGCAATAGTATGGAGACGGGTGCTTCCCCTCTCTCAGGTTCATAGCACAGAGGGCAGAGGACGCGATCGCCTCAACCGCTGCCAGCAGCTCTGGTAAGCAGCGGAGGACACTGAAGCGAGGCCGGAGGGGGGCCCCTCTCCCATTGCCGATAAAAGTGATCTTACGGCGAATCCACTACAGAGACCACTTTTATCTGAAAGCAGACCGCCCGCTGAAGAAGAGGATACCGGGGTTATAGTAGCTAGCTGCTGCCATAACAAAGATATCAAAGTGCTGACGTATAACGACGGCGGGCGGTCCGTAAGTGGTTAAACTACTGGGAGCTTCCAAACATTTAATTTTTTTGCCTCTGCATTCCATAAGCTGTTCAAACTGCCACACTTGTGTTTACAAAGTTAAGAAGGCAATTAAAAGAAAGAAAATAATTGCTTTCTTTATTCTCGCTGTCAGTGTCCGTGCCTGAGGTGAAGGTTGTTGCGTAGCGTTTTGCCTTGATCCTCACAATGGAGATAATATTCTGTTTATCTGGAACATTCGCCAACTAAAATCCACTGAAGAATGAATGAAAAAAGTTACCAAGAAAACAATTTTTCTATATAATAAGGGACAAATAAGGAAACTAAGTTTGAAACCAAATGCTATTTTGACCTTACTGCATTAGAAAAATGTGACCTCCTATAACAGGGGTACTGAATTAAAATTCACGGAGGTCCAGTTAGTAAAATTTTCTTCCAGCGGAGGTCCAAGTCTTATGTTTGTGCGATTCTTCACATCACAGCCTCCCATACACATCACTATTCCTCCCCTTTTAGGGTCCAATCACCCTGGCTCTTAACCACTTAAGGACCGGACCAATATGCTGCTAAATGACCCAAGGGGTTTTTACAATTCGGCACTGCATCGCTTTAACAGACAATTGCGCGGTCGTGCCACGTGGCTCCCAAACAAAATTGGCGTCCTTTTTCCCCCACAAATAGAGCTTTCTTTTGGTGGTATTTGATCACCTCTGCGGTTTTTATTTTTTGCACTATAAACAAAAATAGAGCGACAATTTTGAAAAAAATGCACTATTTTTTACTTTTTGCTATAATAAATATCCCCCAAAAACATATATCAAAAAATTAAAAAAAATTAAAAAAAATTAAATTGCATTGTTTATTGTGAAAATGACAGTTGCAGTTTGGGAGTTAACCACAGGGAGCGCTGAATGAGTTAGGGTTCACCTAGTGTGTGTTTACAACTGTAGGGGGGTGTGGCTGTAGGTCTGACATCATCGATCGAGTCTCCCTATAAAAGGGATCACACGATCGATGTAGCCGCCACAGTGAAGCACGGGGAAGTCGTGTTTACATACGGCTCTCCCCGTTCTTCAGCTCCAGGGAGCGATCGCGATGGGGCGGCTGTAAATGAATAGCCGCGCCGTCGTCCCGGATCGCTTTCTGCGGGTATCCGACCGCCGCATGTAGCCACGTCTAGGCAGGGACGTACAGGTACGCCAATGTGCCTGTACGTGCCATTCTGCCGACATATACTGTATCTACATGCGGCGGTCGGGAAGTGGTTAAAGTATAACTAAAGGCAAAACTTTTATTTTAGTTTTGGATAGTGTGGGGAGGGATTAGAATATTTGTCAGTTTTCCTTGTGGTCTGTGCCCCCATTAGGGAGATTTTACCCTCTCTATTCGTCCTGTTTTCCATTATTATTGTATTATTATAGCAAAGTCCAGGGTCCCTTTAAGCCTAATGGTGGCCTCCAGAGTTAGGGACAGCCGACATCCTTCTGTGTAGAGTGGGTTACAAGGCATACAATGCAAGATGAAATGGTGGGCCAGGGCCGTCTTTACCGCAGGGCAAAAAGGGGCAGCTGCCCAGGGCCCCGTCATTGTTGGGGGCCCAAAGTAGCTGCTCCTAGAGACCACGCTGCCCATACTCTCGAACTGTCAGAAAGCTCCCAGAAATCAAAGCCGCCGTTGCGCGGGCGGGACAGCACTTTGCGGATCACTGTACTGGGGATTGCTGTCCACTGTCCGCACAGTACGACCGCGCAATATTCATTGAAAGTGCGAGAGATCTGGGAAGGAAGGGGGCAAAAATTCCCAGTTCCCAAGTGGTTACGGAGAGTTGAATACTGGTTCTGATATTGATCTGTGAGGTCACACTTTTCTACCTGGAGTCCATCCAAGGTGTATCCTGTTTTGATGAGGGGGGAGTGATGTTGCCCCCTGAAATGTGTTGGCTGCTTTTATGACCTATTTACCAACAATTAAAATTATCTTGGACTCTTCCATCTCTTTTTTGGTCTTGTGCTCCTTCCTACATTTCTATGGTTTGAGCTACTGTTGGGAGATTGTTGAAGGAAGCCTTGCTGTGTGGAAGCTGTCTCACCAGAGCTATTGACCTTATTTAAAGTGTTCCTTTATCTGTCTGCACAAACAAGTTTGAAAGTTCCTAGTGCCTCTTTAAATATCCTGTTCTTTAAATCTCTCTAATGGAGCCCCTGATAGTAGTTAAACCCAACACAAGATTGAAACCCTCTCCACTGTATTCCAAACTGAAAAAAATACTATTGGCTGGACATACACTTTAGGCATTAGCAAATCCAAATTACCAAATGTCCTATTTAGGTAAATGTCCAGGTAAGCAGGGTAACAATGGTCAGCGTAAAAACACTGCATTGATAGTTTGTCTTTATGGTTTTATTTGTTCCTTACCTGGATACCGATTTTTCTTGTGGGTTTTTGAACAGAATATGTAAAGTATTATACGCCTGTAGAAGGGTATGTATCATGTAGGCCTCGTACACACAACCGTTTTCCTCTGCAAAATCCATCAAGAAAAATGCTGGCAGAGCATTTTTGCCGAGAAAAACGGTCGTGTGTATGGTCGTGGATGGTCGTGGATCTCGACGAGAAAAAAAGAGAACATGTTCTCTTTTTTCTCGTCGGGAGTCTCAATTTCCTTGTCGTGTTTCTCGTCGGGCTGGTTTGCGACGAGAAAAACATTTGTGTGTATGCTTAGAAACCCGCGCATGCTCAAAATAAAGTATGAGACGGGAACGCACCTTTGGTAAAAGTAGTTTTCGTAATGGAGATAGCACATTCGTCACGCTGTAACAGACTGAAAAGCACGAATCGTCTCTCGCCAAACTTTTACTTAACACTCAGTAACATGAGATTAGCAAAAGCAGCCCCAAGGGTGGCGCCAGTGGAATCTAACTTCCCCTTTATAGTGCCGTTGTACGCGTTGTACATCACCTCGTTTGAGAACGACAAGATTTTGTCTTGACAGTGTGTATGCAAGGAAAGCTTGACAAGATTCTCGACAAGCCTGACAAGAAACTCGTCGAGGAACACAACGTTTCTTTTACGACGAGATTCTAGGTCGTGTGTACGAGGCAGTAGACTATTGGATGAACTTGATAAAAACAGATCTCATTTTTGCATAGTCTGTAATAGGTATCTTTCTCTCAGAAAATATTCCAACACCAAATGTTTTGTTGTAGATACACACTTTAATAAATGTGCAGTTAAGAATCTGTTTTGCACAAAATATTGTACTTTAATATCTTTTTTCACTCACTGCCCACTTTATTAGGTACATCTGTTCAAATGCTTTGTAACACAAATTGCTAATCAGCCAATCACAGGGCAGGAACCCAATGCATTTAGGCATCTAGACGTGGTGAAGACAACTTGCAAAAGTTCAAACCGAGCATCAGAATAGGGCAGAAAGGGGATTTAAAGTGAATGTAAACCCGATTTAAAGGGGTTGTAAGGGTAAAAAATATTCCCCTAAATAGCTTTGTTTACCTTAGTGCAGTCCTCCTTCACTTACCTCATCCTTCCATTTTGCTTTTAAATGTCCTTATTTCTTCTGAGAAATCCTCACTTCCTGTTCTTCTGTCTGTAACTCCACACCGTAATGCAAGGCTCTCTCCCTGGTGTGGAGTGTCGTGCTTGCCCCCTTCCTTGAGGGGGCGAGCAAAAGAGTCAGGACGCTCTCTACGTTGCAGATAGAGAAAAGAGCTGTGTGTTAGTGGGCGTCCTGACTCTCCTACTCGCCCCCTCCCCCCTCAAGGGAGGGGTGGCGAGCACGACACTCCACACCAGGGAGAAAGCCTCGCATTACGGTGTTGAGTTACAGACAGAAGAACAGGAAGTGAGGATTTCTCAGAAGAAATAAGGACATTTAAAAGCAAAATCGAAGGATGAGGTAAGTGGAGGAGGACTGCACGAAGGTAAAGGAAGCTATTTAGGGGATTTTTTTTTTCCTTTACAACCACTTTAATGGAATTTGAGCTGGGCACATTTATCTGCAATATTTTGTTATCTCTCTTCAATGAGCTAAGTCCCATAGATCTCTCCTGAACTGTTCCTCTGTTATCAGCCTGGTAACTCCTGACATTTTCTCAGACACATCAGATAAAAGCAGCTTGACAGGGAGCTGGGCCTATTACAAAACACCTCTGAGAGCCTCTGCCTATGATGAGAGGGGGTGTGTGTCTTTCCTCCAATCAGCAATGTTAGCTATCTTGGCTGTATGCCCAGAAATCTCCTAACACGATCTGAACTTTCTAAACAGTATATAAATGTGAAGACAGCAGATATACATGTAAAACCTATGTAGGGAGATTTGGTTCATCCCTGTGTATCATCTGAGGCTGTTAAATTCACTAGGTGTATGGAGGGTTTACATCCACTTTAAGTGACTTCGAACATGACTTGGTTGTTGGGGCCAGACAGGTTGGTCTGAGTATTTCAAAAATTGCTGATCTACTGGGATTTTCACACACAACCATTTCTCAGGTTTACAGAGAATGGTCTGAAAAAGAGAAAACATCCAGTGAGTGAAAGTTGTTTGGATGAAATGATAGGAAGGCAGCAGTAACAACCAAGGTATGCAAAATACCATCTCTGAACGCACAACACTTGGAACCTAGATGGGCTACAGCAGCAGAAGACCACACCGGATGCCACTCCTGTCAACTAAGAACAGGAAACTGAGGCTACAATTCGTACAGGTTCACCAAAATTGGACAATAGAAGATTGGTAAAATGGTGCCTGGTCTGAGTCTCGATTTCAGCTGCGGAATTTAGATGATAGGTTCAGAATTTGGCGTAAACAACATGAAAGCATGGATCCATCCTGCCTTGTATCTACGGTTCAGGCTGGTGGTGTAATGGTGTGGGGGATATTTTCTTGGCACACTTTGGCCCCTTAGAACCAATTGAGCATCATTTAAATGCCATGGCTTATTGTTGCTGACCATGTCCATCCCTTTATAACTACAGTGTACCCATCTTCTGATGGCTCCTTCCAGCAGGATAATGCACCATGTCACAAAGCTCCAATCATCTCACCACTGGTTTCTTGAACATAACAATGAGGTCACTGAACTCCAATGTCCTCCACAGTCACCAGATCTCATCCAATAGAGCATCTTTAGAATGTGGTGGAATGTGAGATTCTCAGATTCTGCAGCAACTGCGTGATGCTATCATGTTAATATGGACCAAAATCTCTGAGGAATGTTTCCAACACCTTGTTGAATCTATGCCACAAAAAAAAAAAAATGCAGTTCTGAAGGCAAAAGAGGGTTCAAACTGGTACTAGCAAGGTGTACCTAATACAAGGGCTGTTGAGTATATATGGTTAATACATGGGTTTGTCTTTAGTATATACCGTATTTACCGGGGTATAGTGCGCTCCCGCGTATAGCGCGCACCCCTAAACTTGACCCGGATTCCTGTGGAAAAAAGATTTTTTGTACAGTTTTGGTGTCTTTCGCGGCGTCCATCGGCGGCCTCGTCGGGTCCGGCGTCCGTCTGCGGCTTCGGGTGTCCTCTTCGTCGGGTCCGGCGTCCTTCTGCGGCGTCCTCCCTGCTCGTTTCCCACGCCGAGTTTGAATACTGCGCCGACATATACCGAGCGCAGTACACTCGTGTATCGTCGGGCAGGCTCGGCTACTCTCGTGGTGACGTCCTGTACATCCAGGACGTCAGCGCGAGAGGCGCCGAAACTGCCCGAAGATACACAAGTGTACTGCGCTCGGTATATGCCGGCGCAGTATTCAAATTCAGCGCGGGAAAGCGGGTATCGGCGTATACCGCGCACCCACGATTTTGCCGTATACCGCGCCTATTTTCAGGGCAAAATAGTGCGCGGTATACGCCGATAAATACGGTACTTTTATTTCCTATTTCTCTATTTTTGTTTTGCATATTTACTTGTAGACCAAGCAGTTCATAAAAGTGACAATAATAACACAGCCTAGTGTGATTACAACTAGAGATGAGCAAACTGGTTACCAAGAGTACGAATTTGTGGTGATTCTCTCTACAATAAGATTGGGCGAACCTGCCAATCCATGCTTGGCACAGACTGGTTTCTCAGTATTTCTGGTTATCACACATGTGAAATATATTTTCTGTAAGATTTTCTTTTTGAAATAAAAAAAAGGCATGCTAGGTAACAAAAGTGGCTTTACTTTAAGAATTGATTTATAGCAAACAATGGGAAGAATAACCAAATTGAAACAGATAAAAATAAGGTCAAGAATCATATGTAACATTTCTGGTTATATTGCCTACAATCCTTTTCCATTTTGTTCCAAAATACTTATGACGCATACACACGATCATTTTTCGGGTTGTAAAAAATGAACTTTTTTTTTAACGTCATTAAAAACGATCGTGTGGGCTTCAGAGCATTTTTTGGGTTCTGAAAAACGGGCCAAAAAAATTCGAACATTTTCTATTTTTTAACAACGTTTTCAACGTTGTCGTTTTTCGGGTTGTAAAAAATGGTCCGCGCATGCTCAGAAGCAAGTTATGAGACGGCATATATTGATACAAAAAAATATATATTGTCCAATAGCATGTTTGAAAACCCTTGTGTGGGCTGTGAACAGTCCGTGCTGCAGGAGTCCGGGTACCCTGAAGTACCACTAATACACAATTACACAAAAATGAAAACTGCGCTCATGAAGGTTCACCAATCTAAATCCACTCAATATTGATGAAAAAGAAACATTCAATAAATCTCTAATTTTTGGAAGAACCAGTCCTTTATAAAAAAAGACATTTCCAAAATATACAATGTACACAGCACAATACAAAATATATAAAACGTTGTTCCCAATGGCTGAATGAAGCAAGCAATCTCTCAGGGCTTCAAAGAGTTAAAGTTTGCGGTTTCAGTTTTGGGCTGTCTTGCATGACAGAATCAGTGTAAGTTGTGATGATAGTACATTACCCAGCCAATGCTGGTTCGACTGTCTGGCACCGAAGGGGTTAAATGAGGAAATTGAAGTTAATGTTCTCATCTAAATCCTCGTCCCCCATACATATATATAGCTTCCAAACCCTATATTTTATTTTATTGAATATATCTTATCAATAGATTTTATTATTTTATTCATTACCACTAGAGGGCACTATCCTAATGGAGTGCCCCCGTAAGGCTTTGCTGGCATTATATATTATTGTTATTATCTTTGAATGATATATTTTGTAATGGAATTTAGTGTCTAGTTGGACACAGAAAAATTGTTGCTTTTTTCCTGTTTAGCAATTGACCACATGTGAACAAGTTTTTACATTTTTATAAGATTCCTGTGACGTTTTTATATGCGGTTGGTGTTTGTTGTTTGTTGACCACTCAAAGGGTTAAAATTCTCGGTTTGGTATACATGTTCTCATGATCCACTCCCCTTTTCCCTCCCCCTTACAAAATTCCTCCCCCTTTTTAGTCTATATAATTAAAAACTTTATATCCAGGTCCTAATGACTGTGACAAAGCTCTTGTTAGGGCGAAACGCATCGTCTAGGACCTTTTTAAACCCCCCCCCTTTTACTATGGAAGACCCTATCTAATAATAAGAACTTTAAATATTGATTTCCATCAAAAACGCCATTCAACAGTTTTTGATTTTCCACATTGCTATTTGCATTTTGTCCACCAGAGGGCGCCCAGCATCTCCCTGTGCCACATCCTGCTGACCGAGACGGCGTCTCAGACGTGAGACGCCAGCGTGTTCACCCAGGGAGAGCGTCCTCTGCTATTGGCCTCCCCGCGCTGTGTCCCCGGCAGCTGCTATCATCGGGTCTGCGGTGCTTCCAGCCCCACACAGGAGAGCGTCCAGGACCCCGGATCAACTGGTACCAGCTAGGAGAGGGACATTCGATTGATAAACAAGGAGAGAGGCGCCTCTGGGTGCAATACTTAAGACAGTTTTTAAATTTTACATTTTTAAAAAAACCACAAGTTAAAAAGCCACTCACATTTTGGTGGTCAATCAAAAACGTGTGGAAGCAATTTTTCAGGAGGGTAGGTAGGTATCATCTGGTGGAGTCCTTTCCCTTTGTCCCTGGTACAGCGCTGTGGGATGCAGGGGATCTGTCCTTCTGCCGCTGGTGTAATCTTTAATTTTCGGCGGTGGGCAGGGGGATCCTGTGCAGGCGCTGCGAGCCGTGTGTGCCGATGGACGAACAGGGATGACGTCACCAGGAAAGCGACGCGTTTCTGAATGCTGGCCGCGAATGACAGGGCTGCCGCATTCCTTTCTCAAGCTGTCCGCATTGGCTGGGTAATGTACTATCATCACAACTTACACTGATTCTGTCATGCAAGACAGCCCAAAACTGAAACCGCAAACTTTAACTCTTTGAAGCCCTGAGAGATTGCTTGCTTTATTCAGCCATTGGGAACGACTTTTTATATATTTTGTATTGTGCTGTGTACATTGTATATTTTGGAAATTTCTTTTTTAATAAGGACTGGTTCTTCCAAAAATTTGAGATTTATTGAATGTTTCTTTTTCATCAATATTGAGTGGATTTAGATTGGTGAACCTTCATGAGCGCAGATTTCCTTTTTGTGTAATGAAGTTATGAGACGGGAGCGCTCGTTCTGGTAAAACTACCGTTCATAATGAAGTAAGCACATTCATCACGCTGTAACAGACAGAAAAGCGGGAATCGTCTTTTACTAACACGAAATCAGCTAAAGCAGCCCAAAGGGTGATGTCATCCGAATGGAACTTCCCCTTTATAGTGCCGTCGTACGTGTTGTACGTCACCGCGCTTTGCTAGAGCATTTTTTTTTCACGATCGTGTGTAGGCAAGGCCATTTTAACGATCTGGTTGAAAAAAAACGTTGTCTTTTCTAGACTCTTAAAAACGTTGTTTTTTACAACCCGAAAAATTATCGTGTGTACGCGCCATTAAACACATAAAATAATGTTACTAAAGCAAACTTTCTTTTTTCTTTTCAACCCCCAAATATAGAGGAATATTAGGTTCTTGCATACGTTAAAAACCACTAGTTCATCACTACCCAGGAACTATGTCGGTGAATGTTGAATATTCATTACACAACAAGGCAATTCTGCCATGTGATTGATGTTACCATCTGCTCATGGCTATCGCCTCGTACAGTAGTTTTTATGGTAAATGGACACAATTACGAACAAACAGATTCATGTTAGCTAGTCAGTGACGAACTACAGTTCTGTTACAGCTGACACTATAAAATATGTATCTCTTTTATCATTTCAGGTACTGTTAACAGTCTACATCTCCCAGACAAAACATTGTGTCTCTATAATTTTCTGTATGCCTGAGTTCTTTATTCTGTCTTTGTTACTTCTAGTCCAGTTTCCATTTTCTGCCTCTTTACTAAGCACACTAAAACACTTTAATCCCCCACATCCCTCAGTGCCGACGACATTTTAAGGTGGTACTGAGATACAAAATTTAGTATCAGCACAATAAAATGTTTGTAAGCCGGCAGTGGTTGAGCTTTATTACTAATACATATTATTATCAGCAACCAATTCCTAAATTACAGTAGGAGTAAACTTCCATGTATGATTTTTACCTATAGGTATTTCTGTAATAAGGCTTACCTATAGGTACTGTGAATATCTCCTAAACGTGCACATGTACATTCCTTCAGAGCCGTGCCATAAACAGCATGGAAGTGACGTTATCACCAAGTCAGCCAATCAGATAGCCAAAGCCCACAAACCCAAAAAGAAGACCGGGTGAAGCATCTTCAGTGGTGGCATTGTGCTACTGGAGGGCTCAATTTTTAAGTAAGTCTTATGACTTAGACTGCCCAAGTCTTAATTTTTTTTTTGGATGCGGTTTACTACCAACTACTAACTAAACTACTAACAAATACGAACTTAAAAGATAAGTGTGGGTTTGGGGGTTATTGCAGCTTTATACTTACCTAGGTGGATGCAGCATCTGTCCCCCGCCGCCTCTGACTGAGAACCGAGCCATCGAACACCGCCAATGGCTTAGTTCTCTTGGTTTCCATGAGCAGAGAGCTGCTCCTCCACACTCACTGGAACGCTGAGCTATGGAGGGGCAGGAAGCGGCCGTCTCAGCCTCTCAGCCACTTGCTGAGACGGATATCAGTCCAGGCACCTGGCGGACACAGACTCCCAGAGTCGAGATGACGCAGTGCCTGGACTGATATTGGTGACGTCGGCAGAGAGCAGACTTCACACCGCTCTCTGCTGAAAACAGGTCACAGGAGTGCAAAACGAATTGCACTCTTGTGACCCATAGGAGAAGCCCAGCCAAACAAGCTTAGGCTGTACTTAAAAAAATGTACTTCTAAGAAGTCTGGTCTTGTCAAACATTGGTGTTGGCCACATGTCCCCTCTTACAGGGTGATGGTCAACAAGAGCTGGAAAATCAGTGGCTTTGCCTGAATAGTTCTCTGGCTCTCTGGGAAAGACCACATGACCAATGCCTGTACTTGAGTCAGCTGACCTACCACTAGAAGAAAAATATTTGATGTCACCTGCAGCACAGCATTTTCATTTTACTAATTTATGGTTTCTTAGTTTAACAAGAAGACTGTAAGAATCGATTTAACTTCATAATTTTAGCATAACTATCAACTTTAATATGAAATTAAATGCATGCCAACCACAGGATTGAAGATCAAGTTTCAGTTATTTCAACCACAGGTATCTTTAGAAATCATCTAATCTGTACTGGCTTATACACACTGCAGTCTCTTTAGTGGTTAGCTTTAGTGGAAAGCTGTATGCAGGCTGACAGACAGACTTGAAATTGAAATGAATGTAGGTCATGGACTTTTGCGGCTATATAGCTCGAATTCAGCCCTAGACAGGTTTTACAGTAAAGGATATGTGCCCTAAAAATGCACTCTTTTTTAAACCTTGAGATTTACTTGGGAAACATAGCTTACCTGCTCAGGACTTCAGTTTTCCATACAGAGGTCCACCCTGCTCCCCTTTTCTCAGCAACCTGGTGATGTCAAAACATGTCTACTTCGGATGCTGGGACATGATCCTTGCTGCTTTTCACTATAAGCAAGATCGAAAGTTTATTTTTTATTTTTTTGTGGTAAAAAATTTGATATTTGGGTAAAATTTTGCCAATTTGGCAAAATGCATTAAAGCCTATAGCGAATGTGAAATGAAGGCATTTTATATATTTTTTTAAATTGTGCAATAGGTTTTAAATAGTTCCTGTGATTTGGAGAAGCTTGCGTATACTATCTTAGACGTGTTCTTGGGTCAAAAAAATTAACCCTCATTTGCTTTATTATTTCCTTTATTAAAGCTCGTTTGGCTGTACTTTTATGGATCACAGGCTTGCAGTTCATTCTGTACTCCTGTGACCCGTTTTCAGCAGACAGCTGAAGCCTGTTGTCTGCTAACATCGCAGAGCTGGTCCAGGCTCAGGCAAGATTGCAACAATGAAGCCGGATTCACCCATATGCCTGAACCAGCACCCGGCTCAGCCTCTTAGGCCTCGTACAGACGAGAGGATATCCGCTGGAAACGGTCCGGTCATTCCTCCTCCGGATTTTGATCCGATGGCTTGTACACACCATCGGACCAAAATCCGTGCGGAAAACATCCGCGGTCACGTGTCGCGCCGTCACCGCGACGATGACGCGGTGACGTGCGCGACGCTGGAAGGTAAACACTTCCACGCATGCGTCGAATCATTACGACGCATGCGAGGAATGGGAGCGGGCGGACTGATCCGGTGAGTCTGTACAGACGACCGGATCAGCCTGCTGGACTGGATCCCAGCGGATAGATTTTGTAGCATGCTACAAAATTTGTATCCACTGGGAATCCGTTGGCTGGATTTTTATCCGCCGGGAAATGTCCGCTCGGACGTACAGACGAGCGGATCTATCTGCTGGAACTGATCTGCGGATCAATCCCAGCGGATAGATCCGGACGTCTGTAAGAGGCCTTAGGGGGCCGCTGAGAGGCTGAGCCAGCCACTCCCACCCCTCCACAGCACAGTGCTCCAGTGAGTGAGCGGAAGAGGCGGGGGGTTGGGGGCAGAGCAGACAACGATGACTGACAGTCACCAGCTCTCTGCTCCGCCATCAGCAGTGTTTAATCACTCAGCTCTCAGAATTAGAGCCAGCGGGGGGCAGATGCTTTTTTCTAGATGCTGTATCCACCTAGGTAAGTATGATTCTTAAAAAATAAAAAAAGGTTTCAATGTAATGTGACCATCACACTAATTTCACTGAGAAAGAATGTAGTAAATGGTGCAAGAGTAGTGCCATTGCCTTAATTTAAATGGGTAAAAAAACATAAAGAAGAACAAAGTCCATATAAATTGAATATGGACAAGTCTCTTAAAAACCACCAGCTCTCCCACATTGAATGTATAGAAGGGACTGGTGAATATGGCGCTCCCATTCTATAAGGCTACATACCTAAATTGGGGTTGCCCTCTAGAAATTTGAGAAGGTATGCAGAGCTGGAATTCGATGACTGACACGATTATGCAGTCCCAGATCACCCCCCCCTCATTTTGTGCTGTGGCTGCTCGGGGCGAAGAAGCGGCCCATTATGGTAGCCCAGTCCACTGGTCCACTGCCTTATCTGTTGTCTCTTATAGTTGTTTTGAGTCAATTAGATGGTTGGTCCAGTAGGGGGGATATGCACTGTTAATCGCACTGTTAATTGTTTACTCCTGTTAATTTTATACACACACACTTACCCTGGTTACAACATCCTAACATGTGGTAGGGGAGGATCCACTAATATGCAGAGAAGTGGTGGGGGGAGGCGGGGTTGTTGATGGGGACAAGTTGGCTCTGCGTAGTCTCTCTTGCTGCCTGTTAAGGTTTGTTGTTTTTTTATACTTTATATTTCTATCCTTGTTATATAAAACTCAATAAAACTCTGTTTTCAAAAATAAATAAAAAAAATCATCAGCTGCAGCTCCTCAAATAAAGGGATATTGGAGAAATCCTGCTGACCAATGAGGCTTAAAAATGGGACAGTAATGCCCTGAAATTCATAGCCACACCCTCCTTGTACTCCATCATGTGACTTTAGCTACAGATGCCCGGTCTGTCATTTGCTCCACTGTGGAGCTTCTGGTATTGGCTTGACAGTTTACACCAGCCTGATACTATGTGGAAGACACTTTGGAGTCCTCTCTCTGGATATTTTGTGTTTAGCACCATTAAACTACCCTTTCCTAATCTGATTTCCCCCCCTCTGTGCTGTGAACCTTTGCTTTAGTAAATATTGGCAGGGGTTCCCAGACATAAGACAGTTATTTTAAGAGTTCCTCCATGGTAAAAAGGTATTGAAAGGCTGCTCTAGACGGAGGCTACATGGTGACCTCCCCCCAGGAGGTGGATCCAAAACAAACACGGTCCTAAGAAAGTGGGTGGAACAATGCTGACCTTCATTCAACCCTGAAGACTGAGAACTTCCATTGACAAAATCAAAAAATCAAAAGAGATAGGTCCAGATTAAAAGGGAGTATTACAGTGAGAGCTGAATTTGATTGTATTCATATTTTGGGCTATTCATTCAACCACTTGCCGACTGCCTCCATATATATACGGTGGCAGAATGGCACGGGCAGACAAAGCAACGTACCTGTACGTTGCTTTGAATCTGCCGCCGCTGCTCGATGACACGATGTCCGCCGGTGTCCCACGATCGTGTCACAAAGCTGCAGAACGGGAAGGTGCCTATGTAAACAAGGCATTTCCCTATTCTGACTAGTGACAGGACACTGATCTACTGCTCCCTGTCATCGGGTGCAGTGATCACTGTCATGTCACTTATAGCCCAGCCCCCTCATAGTTAGAATCACTCCCTAGAACACACTTAATCTCTTCCTCACTCCCTAGTGTTTAACCCCCTTCCCTGCCAGTGTCATTTACACAGTAATCAGTGCATTTTTATAGCACTGATCGCTGTATAAATGTGAATGGTCCCAAAATAGTGTCGAAAGTGTCCAATGTGTCCACCACAGTATCGCAGTCATGATAATAATCGCAGATCGCCGCCATTGCTAGTAAAAAAAAAATTCATAATAAAAATGTCATAAAACTATCCCCTATTTTATAGACGCTATAACTTTTGTGTAAACCAAAAATACCAAAAATATGTAGAAAAATACATATCGGCCTAAACTGAGGAAAGTTTTTTGTTATTTTATATATTTTTGGGGGATATTTCTTATAGCAAAAAGTAAAAAAATATAGCTTTTTATTCAAAATGTATCCTCAAATACCACCAAAAGAAAACTATTTGTGTGAAAAAAAGGACGTCAATTTTGTTTGGGTGCCACGTCTCACGTCCGCGCAATTGTTAGTTAAAGCGACGCAATGCCGAATCGCAAAAAATGGCCTGATCATTGGGCTGCCAATACTTCTGGGGCTGAAGTGGTTCAAATTAATCTTACTGAAGTTTATTATTAACTGAATGTCCATATCCACAATACTGCCTATTTTCTTATTATCTGCAAAACTATAATAACTTGCTTGTGCATGTTACAAGTGCAAGTAAATAGAAAATAGATGCAAACAAAATAAGCTAAACTGAACTACCGGTGCAAATACGATAAAAAAGAAGCAAGTGTTATTCTTGGACAACGGCAAACGGAACTGTTGGAAAACTTGTTTAGGATGTGAAGCAGAGAATAAACTTGGACACGAAGGTGCTAATTCAAACATTATGAAGTGCATAGTCAGCAAGCACTACACATTTGTTGCAGTAGCAAGAAACAATAAAGTTGAAAAAGCTGAAACTCCTTTGTGTTTGTCTTCACAGCAGTTCTTACCTGAAAATAATGCTTCAAGTTAGGCCAAAAATCATTCTTGCTTTGAAGTGGCAATCTTCAGCTCACTTCAGAAAATCACAAATTTGTGTAGACGTATGCTTTTAATAAGGCTTTTCATGTGCTCTGCATAATTCATTGTTTTTCATTTTCCCCCTGCTTGCATTTGCAATATGTACACAACAAAGGCTTCTTGCCCGATTTTAAGTACTTTCAATCCAGAAGAATGCTTTCTCTTGGTTTTGCTTTTCCTGTAATCCTGGAGACCAGGGGGCAGATTCACGTAGAGCCGCGTAAAATTGTGCGGGCGTAACGTATCTGAGGGCAAGTGCTGTATTCTCAAAGCACTTGCTCTGTAAGTTGCGGCGGCGTAGCGTAAATCGGCCGGCTTAAGCCCGCCTAATTCAAATTTGGATCAGGGAGGCGTGTTTTATGCAAAACTACTGTGACCCGACGTGATTGACGTCTTTTCGGAACGGCGCATGCGCCGTCCGTTGAATTTCCCAGTGTGCATTGCTCCAAAGTACGCCGCAAGGACGTCATTGGTTTCGACGTGAACGTAAATGATGTCCAGCCCCATTCACGGACGACTTACGCAAACCACGTAACTTTTTCAAATTTCGACGCGGGAACGACAGCCATACTTAACATTGGCTGCGCCTCATATAGCAGGGGCAACCTTATGCCGGGAAAAGCCTAACGTAAACGTCGTAACTTTACTGCATCGGCCGCGCGTACGTTCAGGAATTCGCGTATCTAGCTAATTTGCATACTCGACGCGGAATTCGACGGAAGCGTCACCTAGCGGTCAAAAAAAAATGCAGTTAAGATCCGACGGCGTAAGAGACTTACGCCTGTCGGATCTAATGGATATCTATGCGTAACTGATTCTAAGAATCAGGCGCATAGATACAACGGCGCAACTCAGAGATACGCCGTCGTATCTCGGTTGTGAATCTGGGCCCAAGTAATTTAATCACTCTAATAAAGAGGGTATCCTCTTTCACCCCCCCCCCCCAAAAAAAATATTCAAATGGTGCTGATGAGGGAAAACTAAGGATCAAGCCTTGATGTGGTGTTTGGGATTCCCCTATCGCTTCCCCTAATAGTCACTAGATCCTTGTTGACCCCTTCTCTCAACTACACTGTTTGGCTCCTTGCACCCAGAGTTGTTCAGCTGCAGGGCATCTCTCCTGGTGGCTGTTTACTTCAGCATTCAGAACAGCCCAGTCTAGGTATCCAGCACTGCCATCACCCGGGCCGATTCTTTGCCAGTCTTCGTGTCCTTGGCACCGTCATATTGCTGGTGGCTTGCTGTTGCTTCACAGCTGGCTCCCCACTGCACATGCACTACTAGTCTATCTGCACTTTCTGAATGGGCCACTAGCCTCCTAGGACATGTGACTTGTCCACTAAAAATACTGGATTAACCTTCTGCACACTGCTACACCATTTCAAGCAAACTCGGCAATAAAAATAGGGATATTTAGCTGTTTAAGCTGCTTTGCCACTGCAAATGCTACTGTGGACACAATGCCAACCTGGGGCAAAGAGACACAAAATAGGGGAAAACTACATGGTTTACGTCTAGCCACTGACCTGCAATACAATAGAAACAAGATATACCCGTGCTCACATCCCAATAGCTTGAAAATGCATATAATCTACCAGGTGTTAAAGAGGCATGACCAGTGTCAGCTTCTGCTCAATATATAGGGGGCCTCAAACAAACCAGACCCCCTCACTCGCGATACCGCACGGGATGGACAGGAAGACGGCAATTAGTGGCCTTACCTCAAGAGGATGATGACAAGGTGGTGCTGGATCCAGGGTAGGGCTCCTGGAAGCTTAAAGAGGATGTTGTTGTCCCCTTGCCCCCCCACCTGCTGCTCCTCGCTCCAGCTTGCCAAGGGAAGGACCAGGACCGTTGCTTCTCCAACCAGCTGAACAGGACGTGGGTCCTGAAAACCCATTGGGCCTGGGAGTCCTAAGACTCCCTGGCCCATTGGATCTCAGGACCCGCTTCCTGAATGCCCAGGAGGAGAAGCAGGAAGACATTAGCAAATATTAATTTGCTAATGTCACACAACTGGGTGGGCTCAGGGCTATGAAGCCCAAGCCCACCCTTTTTTGCTATACCCTTTAAAGCAAACTTTGCAATAAAAAATAGGGATATTTATTTCACACATATTGCAATACATACTATATCTAAGCTGGCCAATTGTGTCAAAGTAATCCCTCTTTAGCCAGTCCTGCTCTGATTTTCCACTGCAAATGCTACTGTGGACACAATGCCAACCTGGGGCACACACAAAATGGGGAAGAGCTATATAGTTTAGGACTGGCCACTGCCCTGCAATACAATAGAAACAAGATATACCTGTGCTCAAATCCCAAAATGCTCACCCATGTATATAATGTACCATGTGCTCAAGGGGTGTAACTACGTATTTACATTACAAATACTGGATGAATAAGGATGAAATTATGTAATGAAATAGATGACGTGTGACGTGTCCACACGCCCCCCTGAAGATGACATAACGATGAAACGGGCACACAAGAAGTGATGGACGGACACGCATGAAGTGATGTCATCCCACGAACATACACCCGGAGGTCCCAGTGATAGGGCAGGGCCCGCGATGTGAATGCACGACAGTGGAGCCGATGTTGTTACATTAATGAGCCATACACTCCTGGTGCAAAGTTATGCACATTAAAATGTGAGTGGGATTGTTTTGTTTTTTTGGGTGGATAATAATTAAGGGTTTTACACTATATGAACTGTTTCCTTTTTGGTGACACTTGTACTCATGCATGGAGATTTCTGAAAAGAGAGAGAAAGTAGCAGTGGCCCTGGGATCTCCCCTACCTTAAAAGGTAAAAGGCACTTCTTGACCCACATATCACAAAGGGGTCATGGCCATCCAGTGAGTTTTCCCATATAAAGGGGATTGCACAAGGGTGATCTTTTTTCACAGAGAAGTGTGGCGTATTGGAGGACAGCACTACTAAAGACACTGGGGCAGATCCACAGAGAGAGTACTGATACGCCGGCGTACTTTCAAATTTCCGGCGTCATATCTTTGTTTTGAATCCTCAAAACAAGATATATGACGGCATCTGGGTTAGATTCGACAGGCGTACGTCTTCGTACGCCTTCGGATCTAAGATGCAATACTTCGACGTCCGCTGGGTGGCGTTCCCGTCGTTTTCCGCGTCGAGTATGCAAATTAGCTATTTCCGACGATCCACGAACGTACGAGCGGCCGTCGCATTTTTTTACGTCGTCTCTAGTCGGCTTTTTTCGTTTGCGGAAGTCGTTCGTGAATCAGGCTGGACGTAATTTACGTCCACGTCATAAAAAAATGACGTCCTTGCGACGTCATTTAGCGCAATGCACGGCGGGAAATTTAGGAACGGAGCATGCGCAGTTCGTTTGGCGCGGGGACGCGCTTTATTTAAATGAAACACGCCCCCTACTCGCCGCATTTGAATTCCGTGCCGTTACGCCGCTTGAGATACACTACGCCGCCGTAACTTACGGCGCAAAATCTTTATGGATTCGAACCAAATCCAGGTAAGGTACGGCGGCGTAGCGTATCTCAGATACAATGCGTCGGGGCAGATCTTTGTGGATCTGCCCCACTGGGCACTTTTAAAGTGGACTTTTCCATTTATTTATTTATTGTTTGATGCACAGAAAACTTTATTTGGATTTGTGAATGCACTTTATGTAATTTTTTGCATTTATTAGGGTACTTTACTATATTTATACAGTATATATGGTTGCACCGATTCCGATACTGGTATCGGTGCCAATACGAAGCATTTGCACAAATATCGGTACTCATGCAAATGCTCTGATAACTGAAACCGATACTTACAGGCTTGATTCTTTCAGTGGGATTTCCCCACTGACAGCTGATATGTAAAAAAAAAAGGAAGACAATTATTGGTTGTTAAGGAGCGGGGCCGCCGTGTTAACAATCGATGACTCATTCAGCGGTCAGTTGGGTTACCCTGTTGCAATCAGTGCAATCAGAGCTGTCAAAAAGACCTACCCTAAAAAAACAAAAATCACACAAAAATCACAAGTTGTCAAAATACAACACTTGCATTAAATCTTTAAATCCTCCTTTGTTTGGAACAAAAAGTTTGCAAAGCACACATTAATTTGATTTATAATTGTTAGCTGAGATCGGTCCCACTCAATACCCATGTAACCCCTTGTTAGCTTCATCAAACATAATTACTGAGTGGAAAATGTAATATATTTATTGTTACATGATACATACTGATAATTTGATAGTGCCCAGGTGAAAAGATATGAGAGAAGCGTGTTTTATACAATCACTTCTAGTTGATTAAGTGCAGATTAACAGATTTAACACATTAACATTTCAATGCAAATATATTTTTTCTCATCTTTCATGCTTGATCAGTAATTAACCTACTTTACACTCTCATTTGAAGCTCCTTCTAATGCTATCATTCATAATTGCGAAAACCTAGTCTCTGCTTCATTGGCTGTCGCAGGCTGGAATGGTTTAAAAAGCCCAACTCCAACCAGATTTTTTTATTTTTTTTGGGTAGTGTGGAAGGGAACAACTAAAGCATGTGGAAGGGTTAGATCCCGTTCACACCAGAGCGATTTTCTGCTTGAAGTTTGTAGCTCTAAAAACGCTCAACAAGCCAAATCCTATTCATTTCAATGGCCCCTGTTCACTCATGAGCGTTCTGTCGCCAGGAGCAAAACACCTGAAGCTCAAAAAATACATGAGCTTCTTTTTTGCAGATCAAACATTTTTGGCCCCATATACTTCAACAGAAACACTTTACTTGAGCGTTTTATGAGCATTTCACAAACATTATACAAGCATTTTCTGCTCAAATAGCAGCTCTCCACCCCGAATTTCCTCTTTCTCTGCCCCCCCATTAGTGATTTCTATTGGCTAAACAAAACATGCCTGAAGCTGTAAGACGTGTATAGCACACTTCTAAAATGATTTTAAAAAGCCTGTGAAAAACTGCAAAAAAAGCTTAAAAAACACCAGAAAAACACCAGTAAATCGTTATGCTCAGGTCTGAATGGAGCTTGTAAGAGGTGACAGTATTAGTTTATATTTTTTTCAGGTGTTTTTTTTAATATATATGTAGTATTTTCACCTGGTGTTCCTGTGTATTATGTTCATCCTGGCATAGGGTGGCTACACTCATTCACTCCACTGTATCTATGGAGTCATGGTTCTCATACATGGTCTGCCTTTGTTTGATTCTAAAAATGGGACTTCAAAAGGTTTCTGCACTTTTATATTTTCATTGGAAACGGTGAGGGTGGGAGGAGTAGTAATTGGTCTTGTCTTAAGAGCATCATGTGTCTAGTCTGTCTGGCAAGCATGCAGTTTAGTATAAGAGTTGTTACACTCTGATGAAGATGGCTGCGAAACTTTGCACCAAATAGGAACAGCGTTCTGTAACACAATTTTTGTGGGCAGACGGTGTGCCAGAATACAAATTAATCTCCACATGTGTGCTCAGTAGGAGTCTTTTATGAGTGGGAGGTTATGGAATATCCAGCTTATAGTCCAGATTTAGCGCCTTTTTGGACTGCCTTTCTGGACTGCTCAAAGAAGGTGTGGACTCACCATCCTTCTAGGAAGATTCCAGCGTAATAGTGAGTACCCCAGACAGATCTTCCAAGTAGACACTCCAGTCCAGTTAAAGAGCATCTCCTGGCGAGGCCTGGGCTTACTTTCATTCCCTAGAATTTTGCCAGAAGCAGCGTGACACTATGCCCACTGCGCTGTGAGCAGAAGATTGTGGGAAGGTAAGTATATATCTAACTTTTTTTTTCTAGGTACGTTTTGAGAATATTTACTTAATATTACATTTTTACTGAAGGAGGAGACCCTTTCATTTTACTGAAAATGGTCCACTGTAAACACTTGCTTGGGGACTATTTTATATATATATATATATTTTTTTTTTGCCTGGAATTCAGATTTAACTAGTAATTTATGAAACATTTTTTTTTCTCATAAAGCATCAGTTTGAAAAAGTATAACTGTAACAAAACATTGTATTAAACCAAAATCATTGTAGCTTTCCTGTAATATAACCATGGTGAGAGGTACAGGTTTTCTTTAAAAAACTGAGTCCTACGAAAAGCTTTTCTCAGTTTGGATAACATGTTGAATCAGTCGCCAGTGCAACTGCACACGTACATTGCTGACTTTCCGCTGATCCAGGGTCAATTTGTCAGGTCATAACGATGGATAACAGCATTTGTTACATGATGGAACCAAGAGACATTGTCTTCTTTCATCTTAACACATTGCCTGCTTATCACATCACCGCTCTATTCCTGAGCTTCAGAATTGAAATAATCAGCCTGCTTTATTTCCTAATCAGCCTTCTTTTTTGATGGGAAGCTGAAGGGAAAAAAAGGAAATTCACAAGATCACCCAGAAGAATCCAGAACCTGAAGACCTCATAGCTTTAATCTTTAGTCGACTAAGAGGTCAACAATCTCAGACGGAATACGTGCAAAGGCATCTCTCTGGATTTAACCTTGCATTGTGCTATTCTTTTATTCATAGATTCTGCCTTATGGCCTCGATACAATTTAAGGATTCTTAATAACATTACTTACTTGAGGCCACAAGTGTCATTACCTCTGGGGGCTTGGAGCAATAAAATGGAGACTCTGCTTCCTGGCCACAAAGCTTACAATACGTTTTATTATGTTGTTTGCAGGCTAAAGGTGCCTGGGTCCCCTGGGGAAGGTGTGATGTAGGAGAGGCTTCTTTACATAGGTTTTTTCTCATAACTTTTTACAATTAGCTCAGGAACTGCAGTTCTCACGCCGTAGAGGCAAGGTGACCTCTCCACATAAAGAAAAGAAGAAAGCGGGAATTCTGCAGTCTATATTTTGTTCTTCTTCCGAGACCTTGCTTATCTACCCTGTAAAATGTAGATAACTCTGTACTACTATCAGAGAAACAAAATAAAACACAGTCACGGTAGATATCAAAAGGTATCATAAGGTGAATTCAATTCACCATAGGCCTGCACCTAAATGCAGCAAAGGCAAAGAGGTAGCTTTTACCTAAGTACTTTAAGTGGATGTAAACCCGAGTCATGAAATTTGAGCTGGGCACATATATCTGCAGTATTTTGTTATCTCTTTTCAGTGAGCTAAGTCTTACGCCTCGTACACACGACCGAACATGTCTGCTGAAACTGGTCCGCGGACCAGTTTCCGCGGACATGTCCGACTGTGTGTACGGCCTAGCGGACCGGTTTCCTGGCCTAGCGGACAGGTTTCCAGCGGACAAAAGTTTCTTAGCATGCTAAGAAACTTGTCCGCTGGAAAGCTGTCCGTCGGACATGTCCGATGGTTAGTACAACTCATCAGACATGTTCGCTGGTTATGACGTATAACCAGCGGCCCGAAATCCCGCGCATACGTCGAATTGATTCGACGCATGCGTGGAAGCATTGAACTTCCGTGTCAGAGAACGTCGGTGTCTTCTACATCACCGCGTTCTCTGTCCGCTGGGATTTTGGTCTGATGGTGTGTACACACATCAGACCAAAACCTCCCAGCAGACATGTCCGATGAAAACGGTCCGCAGACCGTTTTCATCGGACATGTTCGGTCGTGTGTACAAGGCCTTATAGCTCTCTTCTGAACGGTTCCTCTGTTATCAGCCTGAGAACTCCTGACATGTTTTTTTACTTTTTAGACAATAGCAGCCTGAATCTTTTGTCAAAGAAGGTTGCTAAAATAGAGTAGCAGAGAGCAGCTCCTATTACAAAATAGCTATGAGTCTCTGCCTATGATGAGAGGGGGTGTGTGCCTTTCCTCCAATCAGCAATTTTAGCTATCTTGGCTGTATGCCCAAACATCACAGGAAGAGAAAATCTCCTAACACGATCTCAACTTTCTAAACAGTATATAAATGTGAAGACAGCAGATATACATATAAAACCTATGTAGGGAGATTTGGTTAATCTCTGTGTATCATCTGAGACTGCTCACTTCACTGGGTGTATGGGGGGTTTACATCCACTTTAACTACCATAAATTCCCTATATTACATGCATACATTAGGCCAGTTTAAACACAGAGCCGATAAACCTACCAGCACCTCCTTGCACAGCATTTTCTGAATGCAGTTGGCCTGTGTGCAAGATCATAAGAGGAAGATCCATGCCACACTCCAGCCATCTACATGTAAATTTTTCCAAAAAAATGCTATCAGCAAAAAGGTGTTGTGCACAGCTGGGTGTGGCTAGATTGGGCTAATAGTGAGAGGGTCTTAAAGGGGCATGGTTAAAGCCCAACTCCAGGAACATTAAAAATGATCTCTTGTAGTGGGACTGTGCCTACACTGCAAGGGTTAACTGCTCATGTAATCGAGAGGAGTCTTTCTACTTTAACTTACCTGATCTTCTGCTTCATGGCAGATGCACTCTGGCAGTGGACTGTCCCTCTGCATTATCATGGCCAATACGTAGCTATGGACCCTGCCTTATTCTTGATGATGTCATAACCTTAGACCACTGGAGCAAAGGGGAGAAGATGCTCTGGAGACTGTTCTAGCAGCACAGAGGAGTGGAGGATCAGGTAAGTAGATCTTCTTTTCTATATCCCCTAGACCTAAGTGAACATTTAACCCTTGCAGTGTGGGTGCAGGCCGAGTGCAAGGGATACTTTTTATATTTCAATATTTTTTTATTGAAAAAGAAACAAGTCTCAAAATGAACAGACACATTAATAGAACAAAGTCGATTTCTCAGATAATCAACATAGAAATACAGAAATACAAAAAGGATGGTCATTGTACATATCTGTCCTTAATCATTACAGCAGAGCACAAAATGTGCGATATGTGTCCAAGTACAAATGGGACTGAATAATATTCTCCCCATGAACCGGAACCCCACCACGTACAGTTAATGGCGGAGACCCGAAACCACAGGGAATTCTGGTAGTGGACCCCGAGATTATCCCAGGGCTCACTACTGCGTGAGTACTGCATGAGGCCCCATAGGTGACCATCTGTATTGTTCAGATAAATACCAGAAGAAGAAGAAGAAAGTAAGAGATCAAAGGGGAAGAAAGGAGAGAAAGAGAGAGAAGAGAGAAAAAAAAGGAGAGAAAAAAGAAGATAAAGAAAGGGAGGGTCAACCTGGAGATATAATCGATTCATGGGTCCCACACCGTATTAAATTTCTTGGTGTTATTACAAAGTATATAGGTAAGTTTATCGTTAATCATGATCCAGTCGAGTTGACTTTTAACCTGGTCAAGAGGGATTATAGACTGTCTCCAATGCCCAGAAAATTCTAATTCTCGCCACCAGCAAAATATATGTAATCAACTTTACTAATTTCTTGGGTGTTTCGTCAGGTAGTTTGTGGAAAAGAGCGACTTCTGGGGATCTGCAAATGTTTACCCCCGTTACTGAATTTATAAAGTTGAAAATCCTAATCCAGAACAGAGTTACGAGGGGACATTGCCACCAAATACGGAGCATCGTCCCCAACTGTTCGCGTCGTCGGAAGCAATTCGGTGAGGTAGAAGGATGCATTTCAGCTACCCTAGTTGGTACCAAGTACCAACTCAGGAGCGTTTTGTAGTTGGCCTCTATAGGGTGGTATTGATGGAAATTTTGGATAGCTTATAAGCGATGTCTTGCCACTCAGTCAAATCAAAAGTAAGGTTCAAGTCCCTCTTCCACTGGTTCATATAAGCAAGTTTAAAATCTGGCTCAGTAAGAGAAGAGTATATCGCAGATACCTGCCCCCTTTGTAAGCTACTGGTTTGGCATGACAATTCAACAAGGGATAGTTTTTGTTAACCCATACATGACAAACACTGTCAGACCCTCTATTATAGGCAGGCATAGCACATTAGTCTTTTATTAAAACAAGGATTGTAAATACCGATTTAAAGTGCTCTTCAGGCCGATCATGTGACTCACAGCTGCTGTATACCTCTGATACATGGGTTCTGCAGGAGGAGCCGAGATCTACCTCTGACGTCATACGGGGAGATCACATGACCACTCGGCACCTGCCTGAAGATCACACTAAATCGGTATTTATAAGCATTGTTTTTATAAAAGACTAATAAAGTGTGCTATATCAATCTATAATAGAGGGACTGGCAGGGACCATTTATAATTTTTATTTTTATTATTAGAGATGGGGATGGGGGTGGAGGGAGACAGAGACACAGAACTGACAGGCATGGAGGAGAGGGTGAGGGCAGGGCTGCGGAGGGAAGTAGGCTGACCACGGTGGTCAGGGCTCAGCAGCCCTGTTTTTCGTGGTCAGCACAGAGAAAGGGATACAGGAAGTGGCAGGATCAGCCAGGTTTTTTTACAGTTTAGAGGGGGACAGATTACACAGCACAAGCACTGTGCTGTTTAATCTGCTTTAAGGGACCAGGGTCTCTATTTTTTAACAAGCACTTTACGTTTCCAGGATTTGGGCTTTGAATAAAACTTTAACAGGATTAGTAGAATGCTCAGCACAATCGTTTTTAAAAACATGAAACTTTTACTTTACATATGCTTTTCAGGCTACCTTAAAGTAGAAATTCTTAAAATAGTTAGTGACTACCTGGCAACCAGCAACTGTTGAAACAATAAACACTTTGTTCAGAAATATTGGTGGTCAGAGACTGATTGGAACCCCCCCCCCCCTTTTACATTGGAAGTCAGTGACTGGCTGCAATAATAACCTCCCCCCAGAATTGGTGTTCAGTGGCTAGTTGCAACAATAACCCCTCAACCAGCATTGGAGGGCAGTGGCTGGCTAGAACAATAACCCCACCCCGTTATCACCTACGTCATGTGTTAGTGTCAGCCCAGAAAGTTCAGCAACACTAATAGTATTATATTTTGCAGTTACATACAGTACTTTGACAGTACAGAAAGGGTGGGGGGGGGGTTCAAACGTTTAGTATGTGCTTTGTCAAAACCGACAGTTTTGACAAAGCACGTACTAAACGTGTGAAACCCGTCAACCATTTTTTTTCCCTGACAAATATGCCTTGTGCCTGGTTTATTGATGATTTTTTGAATAAAGAAGCTTTTATCTGCATTATATGGGTGTGCAGCCATCCAATCTTCTTTCTTCATTTGTTAGTAAAACTTATACTAGTCAAGAAGTTATCTCTACCAACAGTTCACTTTAGTTATATTGTTGATAGAACTATAGCAGCATTAATTGGATTTTTTTCCAGTGACAAGAGAAAAAACCCAATTAATGCTGCTATAGTTCTGTCAACAATACACCTAAAGTTAACTGTTTATAGAGAAACTTCTCTACTGGTATAACTTTCATATCTTTTAATAGTGTCTCTCATTAAAGAGGATATAAACTTAAAAAAATGTGATCACTGAGCAGGTAGGCTCTATATTGCAAAAGAAGCTCATTCACCAAAACATAAAAAGTTATGCCCCATACACACAAGCGGAATTTCCACCAGCAAAAGTCTGATGTGAACTTTTTATCGGAAATTCCGACCGTGTGTATGCTCCATCAGACATTTGCTGTCGGAATTTCCGCCAGCAAAAGTTTGAGAGCTGGTTCTCAATTTTTTGGAAAATCTTCGTCTGTATGGAATTGCGATGGGAAAAAAAAAACACGCATAAAACAATTCAACGCATGCTCGGAAGTATTGAACTTATTTTTCTCGCCTCGTCGTAGTGTTTTACGTCACTGCGTTCTAAACGCTCGAAAGTTCAGAGAACTTTTGTGTGACCATGTGTATGCAAGCCAAACTTGAGAGGAATTCCGTTGAAAAAAAACATCCTTTTTTCTGACGGAAATTCCGCTTGTGTGTACAGGGCATTAGAGTTATGGGTGAACTCTGCATTGCTCCAAACTTGAACCTTGTACCTACTATCAAAAAGTGAACAAAGAGAACCTCAGCATAGTGTAAAATTCTGAATAAATTGTATTCAAATATGTGTCTTGTAAATGAGTGTAAATGCATAAAATCTCATAAAACCCAAAGCAATCAAAGTCTCTCAGACCAATAGGAGAAAAAAACCCAACTTTCAAACCCTTACAACCAACATCAGCACTGCCTCAATTGTACAAAAATGGGCTACGTGCTTCAAGGGCATACCCTTTTCATCAGCGCTAACTTCAAATGACTAATGTTGCCTTTAAATGCCCTTCCATAAACCAACGGCACCAGCGGATCATTCCCTTCTGATTACCATAATGTTGCCGTTAAATACCCTTCCATATCCCAATATGCTCCAGTAGATCACTCTCTTCAAATTACCATAAACAATTTAGATGACAATCACATGATATACTGTATGTAACGTATATCTATGCAATAACATAAGATTTAAATTGGTTCTTAAGAAGCATACGTCAGTGCTTTTAGTTCAGCCTATCTCAGCTTGGGTTCCTCCAGAGGATGCTAGGGGTTCCTTGAGCAATGAGTAATTTCTGCTTTTTACATAAGGTAGCACTGACACCAAAGATCTTTTTAACTATTTGTAAGGTGGGATTCTTCCCACCCACCACAAATGTAAGAAGTATTCTTCCCACTGACCGTCTTACTAATACTGAACTGAAGATATATTAGCAAGGGTTCCTTGAAACCAGAAAAGTTATTTCAAGGGTTCCGCTATGTTCAAAAGGTTGAGAAAGACTGTTTTAGATACTTGACACTTCTGATAAATAAAGAGTAGGTACCAATAGTAAATAGTAGATACCAATACCATCCCACCTAAAATAGTAGATAACCTTACTCCTTCCCTATACTTTGTGTCCCACTACTCAAGGTTCTTGGTCTGGGGCAGTAAATTCAGGATTCTTGTCATCTCAGGCTCCCATTACCTGAGCCAGAACTCCTAAACCATAAGGCCGGGTACTAACGAGCAAACATGTACGATGAAAGCGGTCCGTCGGACCGTTTTCACCGTACATGCCTGCCAGAGGGCTTTTGTACGATGGTTGTACTAACCATCGTACAGAAGTCCGCGCGTAAACACTACGCGGGGCGTGTCCGCGTCGTCGCCGCGACGATGACGCGGCGATGACACGGCGACGTGGGCGGGCCTGCCATTTAATGGCTTCGATGCATGCGTCAAAGTCATTCGACGCATGCGAGGGACGGCGGGCGCTCGGACATGTACGGTAGGTCTGTACTGACGACCGTACATGTCCGAGCGGGCAGGATTCCAGCGGACGATTTTAAAACACGTCCAGGAATATTTGTCTGCCGGGAAAAGGCCCGGCGGGCAAATGTTTGCTGGAATTCGGCCCGCTCGCGCCTACACACGACCGAACATGTATGCTGAAACTGGCCCGTGGACCAGTTTCAGCATACATGTTTGGTCGTGTGTACGGGGCCTAAGAAATCAAAAAAGAAGGAAAAAAATGCTGACAGGTAGGCCTTTTATGACAGAAGAGACCCTATTGTAATAAAGACCTCACTCTGTCTGTCCATGTTTATGTACACTGCACATCATATTTGCAGTTTAGTGCTGTGATGATGTAACGGGAGTGATGTCATGCTGGCCTGACCAATCCCCAGCGGCCCTGTAACGAATGAAGTCAGCCTGCCTGGTCGGCTGCCAGGCCGGGGGCTGTACTTCTCAGTGCTGCTGATAGCAGGAGTAGGGGTTTAATGGTGGCCCCATCTGTTGTGCAGTATTTTCCCTTCCCCCTTTCCACCCCCTCCCATGGGCTTTTAATATCAGGAATGGGTGATAGGGCTGCTCATTTGCCTTCAACCAACCCAGGACTCATACGTGTAAGCCTTTTGCTTATCTTCTGTCATCAGGTAAGCTGGGTAGGCTTACCTGATGAATTTCGTAGGAGTCCTGCGACATTGCACTTGCTTACTAACTAGCTTTATGGTCTAGTATTCACAGTCATTTTATACTATTGTTTTTTTTAGACTGCTGAGCACTTATTTTGGCTTACCCATCCACTATGTGTGTCACAATCAGGTGTCAGGCTTGAAGGCCAATTGCTACAGCAGTTGCAGGACTACCACTGACCAGCAAGATAGGTACACAGGCCTAGCAGATGACACAGGCTCACCTGAGGTGCGGAGTCTAAGTGCTAACCGGTGTTCACCAGAGCTCCTGATGGTGGAGATGGATTTTTCGTGGTTTCGCAGTTTTGAGCGACCCCAGTGGCCCACATGTCAGTGGCCGTGCTCCACTGCCCCCTGGTGGTGATTTGAGGATAAAACTTTTGGGTTTTATATGGTTTTAAAGTGGAAGTAAAAGCCTTTTGATGGTTTATACCTACAGGTTAGCCTATATTAAGGCTTACCTGTAGGTACATTAAATATTTTCTAAACGTGCACTGTTTAGGAGATACTTACTTCAGCAGCACTGGTGATGTCATTGGCGCATGCACACTGCACTTTCAATGGACGGCGTGCCGTTTCCTTTGCACATGTGTGGAAGTGATGTCATCCTGGCATGGCCAGTCAAGCGGCCACAACCCGCAAACCCGGAAAGAGTAAAGATGGAAGCCCCTGGGAGCCGTGGTAGCGCTGCACTGGAAGAGTTTGTTTTCAGGTTATCTTCTGGGACCTGTGACGTGTCCTAGAAGATTGCAGGGAGGGAGGGGGAGAGGTGATCTTCCTTCTGGCACCGTGGGCACCAGGGAAGGAAGTGGGAGCTGGTCTTATGCGGTCCCATACGAGCTGAACTGGAGCGATGGCTGCGATCTTGTGATAGTCGGGAAGCAGGTTGCAGACTTTAGAACTGAGGATGCAGCCTGGGGCAGCTGGAAAACGCTGGTAGATAGATGACAGGATTGGAGCTCTCGTGAAGCACGTCTGCCCTAGAAGTGGGAGCTGGATGCCTATAAAAACAGAGTATCCGCTCCCCCCCAAATGTTGCATGTCAGGGGGTCACCAGCACTTTTGGGTGGAACTCATTCAGGATGGACAAGGCTATTTATAAACAGGGCTTACAAGTGACAGCTCTGCACTCTGTGTGTAACCCCCTGAACTCTGCACTCTGTATGTAATGCATTCCTGGTATTTATTGCCCCTTTAAGACCCTTCTACTGTTTGTGAAATTTGAACGGGTTTGTGGTTGAGTTCCTGCACCTATTTTCAGAGAAAAAAAGCTCTGTTTATAAATATTCTTTTTTGGTTCATGTGAGTCTACTGCTGCACTGTGTATAATACGTGGGAGCCATCCTTTCCAGCGCAGTCCGTTGAGATAATGTGCAATAACCTAAATAACAAGAAAGGAATACCCCCTTCTACTTATTTTTGTCTACATTAAAATACAATCTGGTCTGCTAAAGGTTGCCAATATACTGTATTTTTTTTTCATATCAACATACAGTAGCTTTTTGTACTTCCTTATTAAATAAGCCCTTTGAAATTTCCCAGTCCTTGGTAGGGTGTTGGAATGTTATTAAGCTGCATTTAAAATGCTCCCGAGGTCTAGAAATATGTATATTGACAAGGACGCCAGCTGGGATTCCATAGTGGGCAGACACCTCAGAACATGAAACACACACAATATTTCACTTCGTATCATTCACGGCAGATGGCTCTGAATATGTCACTCATTTATATAAGACTGGAGACAGAACACTGTTCAGGAAGGAAGGACTGAGATCATTTATATTAATGTTTTCCTTCTGTTGTTGGCCTTTGCTGCGCTGTCATCTCTCCAGTCAAAATAATGGAATAGAAGTGTACAGGATATCTCGGCATAATTCAGTCAGGGGTAGGAATTTTCTTTACAGCAGATTTTAGAAATGCCCTTGAAGGAAAAAAATAAATAAAAAAGCCTTTCTAGCCTCAGCCTGAAAGTAGAACCACTAACTCATATAACTGTATAACTGGAGGCAGCCACTATACCAAGCAATAACTCCAAACTGTCGTTCATTTTGAGGGACTGTCCCTCTTTCAGAACTAATGCCGCGTACACACGATCATTTTTCAACAATGTTTTTCAGCCTCTAGAAAAAACAATGGGTCAGATTCACATAGAATTGGGCTACGCTGCGGCGGCGTAACGTATCCCATTTACGTTACACCGCCGCAAGTTTTCAGCGTAAGTGCTTGATTCACAAAGCACTTGCCTGTAAACTTGCGGCAGCGTAGCGTAAATCCGCCTGGCGCAAGCCCGCTTAATTCAAATGGGACGGGGACCATTTAAATTAGGCGCGTTCCCGCGCCGAACGTACTGCGCATGCTCCGTCCCTAAAATTATCCGACGTGCATTGCGCTAAATGACGTCGCAAGGACGTCATTGGCTTCGACGTTAACGTAAATGGCGTCCAGCGCCATTCACGGACGACTTACGCAAACGACGTGAAATTTCAAATTTTGACGCGGGAACGACGGCCATACTTAACATTGGCTAGACCACCTAGAGGGCAGGTTTAGTTTTAAGCCGCGTATCTCTACGGAAACTACGTAAATTGACAGCGACGGGCAAAGCGTAAGTTCGTGAATCGGCGTAAATAGTCATTTGCATATTCTACGCCGACCGCAATGGAATCACCACCTAGCGGCCGGCCTAGAATTGCAGCCTAAGATCCGACGGTGTAAGTCAATTACACCTGTCGGATCTTTGGGAGATCTATGCGTAACCTGATTCTATGAATCAGGCGCAAAGTTACGACGGACGGATCTCAGAGATACGACGGCGTATCTCTTTTGTGAATCTGGCCCAATTTTTTTTCCAACTACATCATTAAAACGACGTTGCCCACACACGATCGTTAAAAAAAATGCTCTAGCAAAGCGTGGTGACGTACAACACGTACAACGGCACTATAAAGAGAGCAGTGGTCTCCAAACTTTGGCCCGAGGGCCAGAAGTGGCCCTTTGCTTGCCTTTATGTGGCCCTTGGGGCACTTTTCCACAGACAGAAACCAATGATAGGGCACCATTCTCCTTACTAACACCATACATAGGGCACTTTTCCTCCCATTAATACCAGCGGTAGGGCACTGTCCAGCCCCCCAAATCCTGAAGGACAATAAATTGGCCCCTTGCTTAGAAAGTTTGGTCTATGGGAAAACCCTGTCCATTTTCACCAGATTTTATCCGATCCTCCAGACAGATGGAAAATAGGGTCACCATCCATCTGGATATTGCGGACAGGATCGAATAGGATAGCGGCGGTGCCAACAGGCATGTTACCACTGACATTTGCCACTCAATAGGGGTGAATAGAGGGTCCAATCAGGTTCCGCCTGAAAAACTGACAGGCGGACCTGATTGAACCGGCCTTGTCAAAGGACCCTAAGTTATGTGAAGATACAGTAAATAACAGTAAATAACTTAATGATTTTAGAAGGAAGAACCAGAGGCTCCTGGGTTTTAGTACTACTCTTTTTTGGTGCAGCAAAAAGTCAGCACAGAGGATCCTGTTATAAGAGAGTATGCAAAGATCAGGGGCGGACTGACCATTGAGTCATTCGGACACTGCCCGAGGGCCCCATGCCACTAGGGTTGCCAGGCTCAGTAAAACCAGGGACAGTATGTAAAAATCTATGTTTTTTTTAGATCTGTCCCTGATATGTCCGAAACCGACATGCTTTTGATGTGAAAATCCCGAGATTTTAGCTGCCCCGCCTCTGCACTGCCTCCTGGCGTGGTGGCCATCTGTAAGCCCAGGGGCCCCATAATCTTCTATTGCCCGGGGGCCCCATGAGTTGTCAGCCCACCCCTGGCAAAGATAATACGCTTATACAAAGATGGCTATTGTTAGGACCATCTCTCTTTTTGTTGGGATCTTTGCACCAAAAACTACTAGACCCAACCTCCAGATGCTGACAGCTAATGTATCACCTTTTGGGTGCTTACTTTACTGCCAAAGTTCAGAAAGTGATTACAGGTCTATTTAAATGAAATGTGCAGGTATTTTAAATACATATGTGAAAAATATCAAATAATGTCAGTAAATTGGGAGCTCTTGTAAGGAAAGCTGCAAAGGTAGAGGTTAGCGTCAGTTAAGAAACTGTACTTTTATTCTGATTGCTAGTTCTCGGCTTAATCATCCCCGTTGCTGCCTTTTTTGTTATTAGGGGCTGTCTATTTATCATTTTACTTGGCGGCTGATATGAAGATATATGAGATATGAACAATGAACACCTAAACAACCTCACATTGGATCATTCACATACACCTCACCTCCCTATCCCCACTAATAAAATAAGTTAGGCATACACCATTTTGGTCTATTATCCCTGATTAAAAATGTGCTTCTACTGGTAAATGTTACACTGCTGTTTCCTTTGCAGTATCTTAATTCTTGTAGTAAAACACCAGCCTATGCTTTGTCTGTATTAAATGTGAGCCTAGCCTTACTTTAAGTGGATGTAAACCCTCAGGCCTCGTACACACGAAGAGACACATCGTTTTCCTCAACAAGTTCCTTGTTAGGCTTGTCGAGAAACTTGACAAGCTTTCTTTGCGTACACACTGTCAAGACCAAATCTCCTCGTTCTCAAACGCGGTGATGTACAACACATACAACGGCAGGGAAAGTTCGATTCCACTGGCACAACCCTTGGGGCTGCTTTTGCTAATCTCATGTTACTGCATGTTAAGTCAAAGTTTGGTAAGAGACAATTTGCACTTTTCAGACTGTTACAGCGTGACAAATGTGCTATCTCCATTACAAACGCTACTTTTACCGAAGGTGCGCTCCCGTCTCATACTTTATTCTGAGTATGCGCGGGTTTCTAAGCATGCACACGATCATGATTCTCGTTGAAAACCAGCCCGATGAGGAACACGGCGAGGAAATTGACTTGTTCTCTTTTTTCCTCGTCGAGTTCCTCGACAGTTTTCTCGATGAAAAGCATACACACGACCGTTTTCCTCTGCAAAAAAGCTCTGCCACCAAGTTTCTTGATGGATTCTGTCGAGGAAAATGGTCGTGTGTACGAGACCTCACATATACCCAGTGAAGTGAACAGGCACAAATAATACACAGGGATGAAACACATCTCCCTACATAAGTTGTACATGTATATCTACTGTCTTCAGCTTTATATACTGTTTAGAAAGTGCACATTGTGTTAGAAGATTTTCTCTTCCGGTTTAAGACTTCAGTGAAGCCTGGGCATACAGCCAAGACAGCTGATTGGAGGAAAGGCATACACCCCCTCTCCTCATAGGTAGAGACTTTCAGATCTGTTTGTTGAATAGTTTAGGACTCTGCTAATCTATTTATAGCATCCTTCCCAACACAAAACTCAGGCTGCTTTTATCATATGTGACGGAGTGCTTGTCAGGAGTTATCAGGCTGAAGCCTCGTACACACGGCCGAGGAACTCGACGTGCCAAACACATCGAGTTCCTCGGCCAGTTCAGCCCTGAAGCCGCCGAGGAGCTCGGCGGGACGAGAGCTCCCATAGAACAACGAGGAAATAGAGAACATGTTCTCTATTTCCTCGTCGAGCTCCTCGTCGGCTTCCTCGGCTGAAAGTGTACACACGACCAGTTTCCTCGGCAGAATTCAGCCAGAAACTCGGTCGGAAGCTGAATTCTGCCGAGGAAACTGGTCGTGTGTACGGGGCCTGATAACAGAAGAATGGAGCAGGAGACAGCTATGGGACATGTGCTTTGAAGAGAGATAACAAAACATTACAGATATATGTGCCAGGCTCAAATTTCATGAATCGGGTTTACATCCACTTTAATTCTCATAGTAAAACCCCAGCCTAGGCTCTTTGACTTTGTCTCTTGTAAATTTAGGTCTAGCTTTACTTATTAACATTGTCCTGCTGCTGGACAATTTTGCACTAAAACACCAGTCGGTACCCTTGGTCTCTAGTAAATACCCTATGTGGTATCTTTATTCTTGTAGTAAACCCACAGCCTGTGCTTCTTGTCTTTAGTAAATTTGGGCCTAGCATTGCTGTTTAAAAATATCCCGATGCTGCCCAATTTTATACTGATGTATAGTGTTGCTCACGAATATTCGCATTGCGAATATTCGTTACGAATATGGCATATTCGAATATTCGTGAATAACTCGAATTTCGCGGCCAAAATTCGCTATTCCGAATATTCGTATTTTTTCAAATTTATTTTTAAAACAGATCACACCCTAGTGATCTCCATCGACGTCTAAAAGCATTGCTGTTATGATTAGAGACCCTGGGCCGAGTAGCTAAGCTGAGGCGATCCTTTTATGTTGCCGAATATTCGCAATCGCGAATATTCGTATTACGAATATTCGTATTACGAATATTCGCGAATACTTTCTCCACCCTTCTTTTGCATCAGAGCCAATCAGAGTTCTCCTACCACAGTTGTCATAGGAGAGAGTGGAGTGTTTCTGTGCGTTTTTCCAGTGTATCACATCTTCAAAGAATTTTCCATTTTTTGTCCCGTGTTATCATTTGCATTTCACCTCTTTAATGAGAATAATAACTGTTTAACATAAAGACATTTAAGAGATGTCAACGTAAACGGTTTACTTGTATTTTTTTTAACTCAACAGAATCAGGGGCCCAATGTGCGGTTGATCTTTACCTAACTCAATACAGGTCAGTCTAGAGCAGGGGTCTCCAAACTGCGGCCCGAGGGCCAGATGTGGCCCTTTGCTAGTCTTTATCCGGCCCTTGGGGCACAATTCCTCCCACTGATAAGAGGCAAAATTTGTCCCACTGACAAACAATGGGACACTATATCTTCCACCGATCCCAATGATGTGATACTATACCTCCTACTAATAGGGGGGGGGGGGGGGGAATACACCACCTCCTCCTATTGGCTACCAACCCTAAGGTCATATTTATTCTCACTGATGCCGAGTCTGACATTTTCTGCCCCTGCTGGCCACAATCTGGCCCTCCTAAAGTCTGAAGGACAATAAAGTGGCCCTTTGTTTGAAAAGTTTGGAGACCCCTGGTCTAGAGGAGAGATCTGTATTTTCCAAATCTATGGTTATTCAATATTTATTAAACTAATCAATATACAAATTGGTCAAAGTAAACCCTAAAATCTATATAATAATGTATTTATTTTATTAATACCTTGTTGTTAGTTGCAGGGTCCATTACGTAAAACCACACTTTTTCGAAAGGGCAGGTGAAATTGAATGTTTCAAAATTTCGCAATCAGTTTCGCATTCGCAAAATTTCGCATTCGCATTAGCGAAATTTTGCAAAAAATTTTTTTTTGATAAAATATCACGAATATTCAATTTTAGCGAATATTTCACGAATATTCGTCTATATATTCGTGATATATCGCGAAATCGAATATGGCGTATTCCGCTCAACACTACTGATGTATCATCTGCTGACTAAATGAGAGATTGATAGAAATTTGCCAGCAGAGATTTATGCACATAGAGAATAGGGACAGCCTCAGTGAACTACTGACAAATTTCTGTCTTCCAGTCAAAGCCAGCCAAAGAGCATAACGTAAGAAGATGAAAAGCATGAGCTGCTGCTAAAGCTATTTGTAAAGATTGTTTTTGCATTGATACATGTCCTCCAACACACAGCTTCTTGTGTCTTATTTTTGTTTTGTAATTAGCCCCAACATATGACCATAATTTAGCAAGATGATCCCTCAATAGACAATATTGAGATTCACCTCTAATGCCACGTACACATGACCATTTTTCATGATGAGAAAAATCATATTTTTCATGACGAGAAAAAAAGGAAAATTTATATGAAATACTTACCGTAATTTTCCTTTCCTGATGGACTCCATGGCAGCCTACGTGTGGGTTAACCCCGCCTCTCATACCTCATAGGACCCTACTCCCATAAAGCTTTGCTTCCTGGCCATAGACAGTGTTCCGTAATATAGCCTACTCCAGCAAAAGGGAGGGAACTCCGGCTGCCATGGAGTCCATCAGGAAAGGAAAATTACGGTAAGTATTTCATATAAATTTTCCTTTTTCCTGACAGACTCCATGGCAGCCTACGTGTGGGAAATGACTAGCCAAACACACCCGGGTGGGCAATTGCTGGTTAAAGAAACAAAATTTTAATTGACATTGTCAACAGATAATATATTCAAACCAAAATTAACCGACGACAAGGAGGCCGGTTCTACGCAATAGTGCGTCATAAATGTATTTAAAGACGACCAAGAGGCCGCTTTGCAAATAACTTCAGGGGAAACATGTCGGGCAGCCGCCCATGATGTAGAGACGCTCCGCGTGGAATGAGCGGTTACCGCTTCAGGAGGAGCCAACCCTTTAGCCTTGTAAGCCCTTTGGATAGCTTGGACGATCCATGCGGCGATGGTTCTGGAGGAAGCACGCATGCCTTTGTTTTTCCCATGGAATGACACAAACAAATGATCAGATTTACGGAAGGACGCTGTGGCTTCCAGATATTGTTTAAGGATTTTGCCGACATCCAGAGGATGAACCATAGAACCTTCAGAAGAATGAAACGTGGGAAGTACAATTTCCTGGTTTTCATGAAAGATTGACGTGACTTTAGGCTTGGAACCCAGCATTGGAATCAACACTACCCGGTCCGGAAAAAAGGTGAGGAACGGTTCTTTGGAGCCTAGAGAGCCAATTTCGGAGACCCTTTTGGCAGATGTTATAGCCACAAGGAAAACAATCTTGAGGGAAAGATCTTTGATAGATTGATTAGTTGAATCTTGATCTCCTGAAAAAAAGTCCAAGACTAATGGGAGATCCCACTTGGAAAATCTTGGTTTTCTTAGAGGTCTTAACCTCATGGCTCCTTTGAAGAATTGACGGACACTGTCTATGGCCAGGAAGCAAAGCTTTATGGGAGTAGGGTCCTATGAGGTATGAGAGGCGGGGTTAACCCACACGTAGGCTGCCATGGAGTCTGTCAGGAAATTATATTTTTAAAATTGGTCATTAAAAACGGTCGTGTGTAGGCTCCAGAGCATTTTTCTGGATAAGAAAAATGGCCATTAAAAATTTAGAACCTGCTCTATTTTTTCTCTACGTCTTTTACGTTGTGAAAAATGGTCGCATGTAGGCTTTAACAACGGGGAAAAAAACGTGCATGCTCAGAAGCAAGTTATGAGAAGGGAAATTTGCATAATCAGCCCAAAGAGTGGCACCATTTGAATGGAACTTCCCCTTTATAGTACCATCGTACGTGTTGTACGTCACCGCGCTTTTACCACGATCGTGTGTATGCAAGGCAGGCTTGAGAGGAATCACGTCGAGAAAAAGGTTGGTTTTTTCCATGACATAAAAAACGTTCATGTGTATGCGGCATAAGGTTGGGTTCAATAAATTTTGACCAAGAATTGCTGAGTCTTTGATGATTAATAGCTTGTCAGATCTCCAATTACTACTAGTTCTGGGCAGGACTTATAAGCATGAAGAATGGGTATTTCAGGAGTTGGCATTTCTTTTAAGAATTTGAACAAATAAAAGGACCAGAAAATCGTATTAACTTTGACTTCTTTGTTTGGTGCTCCTACATGTCATCCTCAGGGGTAACAAAAGACCCCCTCCTTGAAGGCCAACTTGTGTTAATGATCAGCCTAGAGTGAAGCCTAAGAATCTCATATATGGAAATACATATCGAGGTAGTACCACACAATGGCTATGCTTTATTGTTCGTTGACACAATGCAAGTCTAAAGGTCAACTTATTGACAGCAATGCACTTCCTGCTCGGCTAAACGACAAATCTCTATATTTAATACAATAAAAACAATGTGTAAAGCCTCGTACACACGATCAGTCCATCTGATGAGAACGGTCTGAAGGACCGTTGTCATAGGTTAACCGATGAAGCTGACTGATGGTCCGTCGTGCCTACACACCATCGGTTAAAAAAGTGATCGTGTCAGAACGTGGTGACTTAAAAAACACAACGACGTGCTGAAAAAAACGAAGTTCAATGCTTCCAAGTATGCGTCGACTTGATTCTGAGCATGCGTGGATTTTTAACCGATGGTTGTGCCTACTAACGATCGGTTTTGACCTATCGGGTAGGAATCCATAGGTTAAATTTAAAGCAAGTTGGCTTTTTTTTTTAACATATGGATAAATAATCTATGGGGCCTACACAAGATCGGTTTTGACCGATGAAAACGGTCCATCAGACCGTTGTCCTCTGGTTAACCTATTGTGTGTACGAGGCCCAAGTGCGAACTTGTAAAATGTGAAGGTTGCATCAAAAATGACAAAATCACTTTATGACATAATAAAAACCTCTGCAATAATAATGTGTGCTCAGTTTATTATGCTAAACTTTCCCTTTAACTGACATTCTAATAAAGTATTGGAACTTTCAAGATAAACTCTGATCTAATTATAAAGCAGAATCTTGTTTTAAAATTAATTTTGTTGGAAAACAAAAACCCATGTACGATGAGTGAGTTATTATTAAATGTCAAAGCTACTTAGCGACTACACCACATATCAGCAGACTATTTGCTAACCACTACCATATAATCTGTAATTAGTAATCTAATTAAAAACAAATGATGGTGAGGCTAGCGGGTTACACTACTGCATGATGGAATACAGTAACTGCGATAGGCGCAAGTGGCAGGAGATCCCATCTTAGCCTCTCATAAAGCATTGGTCTTTTTCAAAGGCTGGAGCAATCTGAATGAATGGGGCTGCTTATTTCTGAGTCAGCTGTCAAACTGAAAGGCAATTTTATTTAACCACTTGACCACTGGGCACGAAAACCCCCTTAATCACCAGACCAATTTTCAGCTTTCAGTGCTCTCACAATTTGAATGACAATTACTCAGTCATACAACATTGTACCCATCTGAAATTTTTGTCCTTTTTTTCACACAAATAGAGCTTTCTTTTGGTGGTATTTGATCACCTCTGCGGTTTTTATTTTTTGCGCTATAAAAGAAAAAAGACTGAAAATTCTGTAAAAAAAAAAAAAATCTAGTTTCTGTCATATTAGCAGGTTATTTCTCACACACAGCATATGCATACTACAAATTACACCCCAAAACACATTCTGCTATTCCTCCCGAGTATAGCGATACCACATGTGTGCGACTTTTACACAGCGTGGCCACATAGAGAGGCCCAACATGCAGGGAGCACCATCAGGCGTTCTGGAGCACCCAGGCCAATTTTGACATTTCTCTCCTACATGTAAAAATCATCATTTATTTGCTAAAAAATTACATAGAAACCCAAAACATTATATATGCTTTTTTTTCAAAGACCCTAGAGAATACAATGGCGGTTGTTGCAACTTTTTATCTTGCACGGTATTTTCGCAGCAATTTTTTGAACGCGTGTTTTTAAAAAAAAACAGTTTTGTGCTTAAAAAAAAACAAAACAGTAAAGTTAGCCCAATGTTTTTGCATAATATGAAAGATGAAGTTACGCCGAGTAAATAGATACCCAACATGTCACCCTTCAAAATTGCACACGCTCGTGAAATTGCGCCAAACGTTGCTACTTAAAAATCCCCATAGGCGACGAATTGCAAGGTATTGGAGTATTGAGGGTATTGCAGAGTATTGGGGGGGTATTGCAGAGTATGGGGGGGTATTGCAGAGTATGGCGGGGGGGTATTTCAGAGTATGGCGGGGGGGTATTGCAGAGTATGGCGGGGGGTATTGCAGAGTATGGGGGGGGTATTGCAGAGTATGGGGGGGGGTATTGCAGAGTATGGGGGGGTATTGCAGAGTATGGGGGGGTATTGCAGAGTATGGGGGGGTGGGTATTGCAGAGTATGGGGGGGTGGGTATTGCAGAGTATGGGGTGGGGTATTGCAGAGTATGGGGTGGGGTATTGCAGAGTATTGCACTCATACTTTAGCGCTTATTATTTTTATATTACAGAGTATTGCGCAGGGATGGCTGGATCTGTGACTGCAATTGTCACAGATCCATCCCACAGTGCGGCAGCTGCTGCTGCCGCCCGCTCCCCCCCCCCCCTCCCTCTCCTCTCACACTGTACCGAACGGTACAGAGAGGAGAGGGAGGAACCGGCGTCATTACATGACGCCGGTTTGTTTACAAGTGATCGCGCTGTCATTGGACGGCGCGATCACGTGGTAAGGAGCCGCTTCCATTGGCTCCTTACCGCGATCCGTGTAGCTGCGGGTCCCGTGGACCCGCCGAGCGCCGGTGATCGCGTGTGCGCGCCCGCTCGGGCGCGCAATTCTGACTCTCTGGGAGGACGTATATTGACGCCCTCCTAGAGTTAGGGAACCGCCTTGTAGCCGTATTTCGGCTATAGGGCGGTTACCAAGTGGTTAAGAGCGGTTCACATCAGAATGCGGTACCAGAGAAGTGGGTACCATGCGAGCTTCTGGCACCGCGTTCAAAACGCACTGCCTTTGAGATCTACTGCCGGTGGCAATACATGGTTAATGGCACCCCAAATTTCCGGTCTCAAACACAGTGGGCTAGATTCAGAAAGAATTTACGCCGGCGTATCTATTGATACGCCAAGTAAATTCAAATCTGCGCTGGCGTATCTTCTTTCTGTATTGAGAAAGCAAGATACGCCGAAATTAGGCTAAGATCCGACTGGCGTAAGTCTCTTACTCCGTCGTATCTTAGGGTGCATATTTATGCTGGCCGCTAGGTGGCGCTGCCGTCGATTTCAGCGTAGACTATGCAAATGAGCTGGATATGCCAATTCAGAAACGTACGTGCGCCCGGCGGATTTTTTTTACGTAGTTTGCGTAAGGCTTTTTCCGGCGTAACGTTACTCCTGCTATATGAGGCATAGCCAATGTTAAGTGTGGACGTCGTTCCCGCGTCAAATTTTACATTTTTTACGTCGTTTGCGTAAGTCGTTCGCCAAATGGGCTTTGCGTAAATTACGTTCACGTCGAAAGCATTGACTATTTGCGACGTGATTAGGAGAATGCGCACTGGGATACGTTCACGGCCGGCGCATGCGCCGTTCGTGAGAAACGTCATTTACGTGGGGTCATGTTTTATTTACATAAAACACGCCCACCTCTTGACAATTTGAATTCGGTGCGCTTACGCCGGCAGATTTACACTACGCCGCCGCAACTTACGGAGCAAGTGCATTGTGAATACTGCACTTGCCCGTCTAAGTTGCGGAGGCGTAGCGTAAATAGGATACGCTACGCCCGCACAAACTTGCGTCCCCCTACGTGAATCTAGCCCAGTGTGTTTACCTGTAGCACCTGCACTATGATACCATCCGACTAGATGCGGTGCCTTTTTGAAAAGTACTGCTTGCGCTACTTCTTCTGTGTTCCGGTTCAATTTGCAGCCCATTCAAATAAATGGGATGCAAAAATCGCGCTGCACTGAATCACACAGGAACACAGACCATGTTCCCGTGTGATTAACGTGAATGTAAACGATCACCTTGTAAAACAACCATAGGCATGCACACCCTAATCACTATGTGCAGTGCCGATGCCCCCTACTGCCCAGGCTTCCCCCACCATGCAGTGGTGCTGCTTTTTCCCTTCTCTCCTCTCCCCCTGGCTGCTGCTGGAAATGTTTCAGGATGAGAAGGGGAAGGGGCTAGTAAATATGTAATTCCTTCCTTTTCTAAATGAACACACTCACTCACTGTGTTCATTCATAACTGAAGCTTAGTAAACTTTGTTTAGTATGCTTCAGATAGTGAATGAACAGGAAGCCTCTCAGAACAGAGCACTTCCCATTCATTCACTGTTTAGCGCGGCTGAGGCTGCAAAGAAAGGCATGTATGTTTGAGCTTTGGGATGCACACCCTAATGCTATGGGCTGTGCACACCTATGAAAACAACCCATTAAGTTTAAAAAAATTCAAAGGCAAAACATTTTTGTATAGCTATATATATATTTTTTTATAAATACTTTTTTTTTTTTATAAGTGAGTACGAGTACCTTCTATCTGTTCTCAGCTGGGGGGCTGGGGGGAGGAGAAGCTTCATAGTGAAAGGCTGTGGGGGTGTCAGGACTAGTCTGTTCATTGGAGGAGGGCAGGCTGAGTTCCCAGCATAGCTAGAGAACTGACCATAATGTGCTCTCCTGCTCAGTTTTTAATAGGAAAGCAAAAGGGCTGGCAGGAACACCAGTGATTTTTCACACAGAGGAAGCAATACAAAGAACAGGATAAATTCTCCTACAAGTACATGGTACAGCAGGAACATATCAGGAATATGAAATGTAGGGGTAACAAACACGTTAAGGTGTGAACCAGCCCTTAAAGCTCAACTCCAGGCAAAACATTTTTTTCCCATGCAGTGGGGCTGCACGGGTCAACTGCTTGGGCTTTAAAGTTGAAGTTTAATCACTTCCATACCGGGCATTTTCACCCCCTTCCTGCCCAGACGCATTTTGAATGACAATTGCGCGGTCGTGCGACGTGGTTCCCAAACAAAATTGACGTCCTTTTTTCCCCACAAATAAAGCTTTCTTTTGGTGGTATTTGATCACCTCTGCGGTTTTTATTTTTTGCGCTATAAACAAAAGAAGAGCGACAATTTTGAAAAAACTAAATGGGCCAGATTCACAAAGATATACGACGGTGTATCTCCTGATACGCCGTCGTATCTCTGAGTTCCGTCCGTCGGATCTATGCGCCTGATTCATAGAATCAGGTTCCGCATAGATCTCCCTAAGATCTGACAGGTGTAAGTGACTTACACCGTTGGATCTTTGGCTGCAATCTCACGCTGTCCGCTAGGTGGCGCTTCCGTTTGTATACGCAAGGAATATGCAAATGAGGAGTTACGCCGATTCAGAAACGAACGACCACCCAGTGCTTTTTTTTACGTTGTTTGCGTTCGGCTTTTTCCGGAGTATAGTTACCCCTGGGTCTATGAGGCGCAGCCAATGTTAAGTATGACCGTCGTTCCCGCGAAAAAGAAAGGGGTAGTTTTCAGGAATTATCCAGAAAGGCATTAACCTCAATCTCTACATTTAGACCAAAAGGCTTAAGGCACCTGACCCGTTAGATCCAGCTCATCTCGAGCTTAGAGATTGCTCTTCTTTTAGATCCCCCTCTCCAATGTGGTTTTAAGATATCGATAGCCACAAAAGAGGTACCACTAGGGTCTCTATCATGTACCTCTCTGTAATGTCGAGACACAGAGTGATTTTTATAACCTCTCCTAATGTTCCCAATATGTTCGTTGACCCTTATTTGAAAGGACCTGACCATGCGTCCAACATATTGAAGTCCGCACGGACAGGTCAAAAGATAAACTATATGGGTAGATGAACAGGTGATAAAAGATCTTATATTGAATACTTGAGACGTACTATTGGAGGTAAAACTACAAATTTTACGCTCGCTGATTGCGTTAATTTGACATACAGCGCATCTTTTGCATTTAAAGTAACCCTGCATAGTTTGGAAAAACATAGGTTTATTAGATGGAGGATTGCACACTCCAGGTGCCAGAGTATCCCTCAATGAGGGTACTCCTCTAAACACAACTTGAGGTTGTTCAGGGAGTGCAGGGCCTAAAACTGGATGTTCTTTAATAAGATGCCAGTGTTTACGAATCAGTTTCTTTATCATAAAATATTGACTCGAATAACCGGTAATGAAAGGCCAAGTATAATTATTTTGATCAGTTCCCTGGCTTTGTTTGTCAATCAGTAGTGTTCCTCTATCTAGTTTCTCAATTTCACCAGACTGTCTACGGAGGTCGTCCGCAAGATAGCCTTTATCAATAAACCTAGAGGTCAGGACTTTAGCCTGTTCATTATAGACCTCTACTTTACTGCAATTTCGCCTAAGGCATAAGAATTGGCTCTTGGGCACTGAGTCAAGCCAAGCTCTATGATGGCAGCTGTCACGGGGAATAAAAGAGTTCAGATCGGTAGATTTAAAATACGTGGAGGTCATTTCGAACATGCACAGCGTTTTCACGGCGACAGGTAAGGATACACACTCTCGGGTTTCTCGCCGGGGGGGGGGGGGGGGGGAATAGCATGTTCTCTTTTTTTCTCGTCACGATTCTGGCCAGATTTCCTGAATGCCACATACACCCGAACGGCAATCTCGGCAAGAAGCAGCTTTCTTGCCGAGAAACCTGGTCGTGTGTACGAGGCTTTAGAATCGTTGTTGTGTTACTCAAATCATTCTTGAACCATTTTTGCAGTTTGGCAGGGTGTTTTATTCTGCTGAAAGGGGCCACTGCTTTGGGAGGTATGGGTATAGGCATACAACTCCTCTTCAATGGTTTCCCAATAATTACATGCCAGTGCAACCAGTCTTAAGGCAATAGCATTCCTCTTCAACATTTGTAGGATTTTGATGGGCTATTCTGTAGTGTTTCATACCTTGAACTTGTGACGGTTCCCAAATGAAGGTAAATGGCTTTTTAACAGTCCACTTTAAGGGTCCTGCCAAGGGGTGACCCTATCCTGATACAGTGTTACATCTTCTGATACAGTGTTACATCTTCTGATACAGTGTTACATCTCCCTATGTGTGGTCCTTCTTTGTCCCATGACCAATCTCTGAGTTTTCACTCTCCACAGACCAAACCTCCCTTTCTCCTTTAAAGGCCCAAAGCCTTCCTGCTTAAATACCTCAGCTACAGGAACTTTGAAGGCGTAATGGCAAGCACACCACAGCGAATTGATCATAGTTTTATAGTTGGTAAGGCTGAATAAAGACACTGGTTCAACCTGTGTTGTTGTTTGTGTATCTATGTACAGGCAGTCCCCGAGTTACAACCATCCAACTTACATGTGACTCATACTTACAACCGAAAGGAGACAACAGTGGAGTATCCCATTAATTCCTTCTCCTATCCAAGTTGGGAACCTGGTCGTGTGAAAATACCCAAGCATCTGGCTGCAAGATAATCAGAGGGAGGCCCACTCAGTGACAGTGCTGGGACAAGGTCATCTAGCGCCCAGGGCAAGAATGCCAAACTGCGTCCCCCCTCCCTCCCTTCCCTTAGGGTTAGCAGGGATGCTGCGCTCACTTCTCCTGTCAGCTTTATAACAGAAGTAACTGGCACAGGGTGCCCCCATCCCTGCAATAAACCATTGCGCCCAGGGCAGCCGACCCTCCTGCCCACCCCTTGTCCCGGCCCTGCTCAGCGACCCCTACAGGGGGCAGTGCTACACATTGTATGAACATGCATCATAAAGAATACTGTGATTTCCATTGTTGTGCAATGCAGTGTGACAGCAGATGCAAAAGACATAGCACTTACAATTGGGCCCTAAAAACATTTTCCAATATAAACTCAAATTGTGTGCTCTCTAAAAAAAATGCCATGGTTTGCCTTTAAATAAACATGTCTATGCCACTAAATAATAATAATAATAAAAAAATAAAAAAAAGAATGCGGTTATGACAATTTCCCTTCCTGTCTTCCTTATTCATCCTGCTTGTGAGCTCCAACCGCCTGACATAATAAGACACTTCAAACCGCGGACGACATGAAAGCATCAACAGATATTTAGCAAATAAAATGAGCCTTTGCTATGATTCCATTAATTACATATGGGAAGAGGACACATTTCAAAGTCGGCGAACGCGACGAGACTGAGAAGCGTTCTCGAGACTCGATTCGTGCTGAATTCATTTGCTACAGACTCAGGGAACCTCGCTCCTGTCTCTGCTCTTCACCGCAAACCGGCTAAATTGGATAAAGTTAGATTTGAAAGTGAAAAGGCGATACAGTCTGTTTTGCTTTCAAACAAAATCATCTGGCGCAGACATTCTATTCTGAAAGGGTTTTCTATTTCCCTGCATGGCAAATACAGCAGACTGACAGATTTGTCAAAGCCTATCCTTCTCTGGAACACTAATAGAACTGTAAGACTGACATGACAGTGCTGAAATCTGCTTGGGCTGCACTAATGCCAAGAAAATCCCTTCTCTAGTGATCTTGCAGGGTTAAAACAAAGTTCATTTCCATCTCGCGGGTGATGTCAGTAAGTGACAGCTCAGGCAATCTGGTTAGACACATGGAACATGTTATTTTCTTCATATACAGTTGATCAGCTGATGTATATACGTATATGTGTGCGTGCGTCTATACATTACTGGAATAGAATGTGAGGCTTTTATTTCAGTGAAATGCCCAGAAATAACAGGCTGGGTAGAATAATGGTATATAACAGCATTATGTAGGTTTTTATTAGAGTGGTTATTATGTGCGTATTTCTTTTGCTTGTATATGTGAGTGCTTGTCTATATTAATAATACACCGGCAATCACAATAGATTTTTATAATAGACTCCCGTATGAGTTAGTACTAGGAGATAAGTAAAGGAAAAAAAATATATCATTATATTAGGGCTGGTACTGATTAAAATTTTCGTGTTCGATTAATCGTTTTTTTTTTTTTAAATAGATTAATCGACTCATTTTGATTAATTATAACGCACATACAGTTTTAATATTTTTTTTTTTATTAAACTCTTCCCCCATACTGTAATATGCACATCTCCTCTCATACTGTAATATCCACATCTCCCCCGTAATGTCCACATCTCCCCCATACTGTAATATCCACATCTCCCCCGTAATGTCCACATCTCCCCCATACTGTAATATCCACATCTCCCCCGTAATGTCCACATCTCCCCTGTAATGTCCACATCTCCCCCCATACTGTAATATCCACATCTCCCCCATACTGTAATATCCACATCTCCCCCGTAATATCCACATCTCCCCTGTAATGTCCACATCTCCCCCCATACTGTAATATCCACATCTCCCCCGTAATGTCCATATCTCCCCCCATACTGTAATATCCACATCTCCCCTGTAATGTCCACATCTCTCCCCATACTGTAATATCCACATCTCCCCCGTAATGTCCACATCTCCCCCATACTGTAATATCCACATCTCCCCCGTAATGTCCATATCTCCCCCCATACTGTAATATCCACATCTCCCCCGTAATGTCCACATCTCCCCTGTAATGTCCACATCTCCCCCATACTGTAATATCCACATCTCCCCCGTAATGTCCACATCTCCCCTGTAATGTCCACATCTCCCCCATACTGTAATATCCACATCTCCCCTGTAATGTCCATATCTCCTCCCATACTGTAATATCCACATCTCCCCCGTAATGTCCACATCTCCCCTGTAATGTCCATATCTCCCCCCATACTGTAATATCCACATCTTCCCCGTAATGTCCACATCTCCCCCATACTGTAATATCCACATCTCCCCCGTAATGTCCATATCTCCCCCCATACTGTAATATCCACATCTCCCCCGTAATGTCCACATCTCCCCTGTAATGTCCATATCTCCTCCCATACTGTAATATCCACATCTCCCCCGTAATGTCCACATCTCCCCCCATACTGTAATATCCACATCTCCCCCGTAATGTTCACATCTCCCCCATACTGTAATATCCACATCTCCCCCGTAATGTCCACATCTCCCCTATAATGTCCACATCTTCCCCCATACTGTAATATCCACATCTCCCCCGTAATGTCCACATCTCCCCTGTAATGTCCATATCTCCTCCCATACTGTAATATCCACATCTCCCCCGTAATGTCCACATCTCCCCCCATACTGTAATATCCACATCTCCCCCGTAATGTTCACAACTCCCCCATACTGTAATATCCACATCTCACCTGTAATGTCCACATCTCTCCCCATACTGTAATATCCACATCTCCCCCGTAATGTCCACATCTCCCCCATACTGTAATATCCACATCTCCCCCGTAATGTCCATATCTCCCCCCATACTGTAATATCCACATCTCCCCCGTAATGTCCACATGTCCCCTGTAATGTCCACATCTCCCCCATACTGTAATATCCACATCTCCCCCGTAATGTCCACATCTCCCCTGTAATGTCCACATCTCCCCCCATACTGTAATATCCACATCTCCCCTGTAATGTCCATATCTCCTTCCATACTGTAATATCCACATCTCCCCCGTAATGTCCACATCTCCCCTGTAATGTCCATATCTCCCCCCATACTGTAATATCCACATCTCCCCCGTAATGTCCACATCTCCCCTGTAATGTCCATATCTCCTCCCATACTGTAATATCCACATCTCCCCCGTAATGTCCACATCTCCCCCCATACTGTAATATCCACATCTCCCCCGTAATGTTCACAACTCCCCCATACTGTAATATCCACATCTCCCCCGTAATGTCCACATCTCCCCTGTAATGTCCACATCTCCACCATACTGTAATATCCACATCTCCCCCGTAATGTCCATATCTCCCCCCATACTGTAATATCCACATCTCCCCCATAATGTCCACATCTCCCCCCATACTGTAATATCCACATCTCCCCCGTAATGTCCACATCTCCCCCATACTGTAATATCCACATCTCCCCCATAATGTCCACATCTCCCCTGTAATGTCCACATCTCCCCATACTGTAATTTCCACATCTCCCCCGTAATGTCCACATCTCCCCCCCATACTGTAATATCCACATCTCCCCCATAATGTCCACATCTTCCCTGTAATGTCTACATCTCCCCCCATACAGTAATATCCACATCTCCCCCGTAATGTCCACATCTCCCCTATAATGTCCACATCTCCCCCCATACTGTAATATCCACATCTCCCCTGTAATGTCCATATCTCCCCCCCATACTGTAATATCCACATCTCCCCCGTAATGTCCATATCTCCCCCCATACTGTAATATCCACATCTCCCCCGTAATGTCCACATCTCCCCCATACTGTAATATCCACATCTCCCCCGTAATGTCAATATCTCCCCCCATACTGTAATATCCACATCTCCCCCGTAATGTCCACATCTCCCCCATACTGTAATATCCACATCTCCCCCGTAATGTCCACATCTCCCCCATACTGTAATATCCACATTTCCCCCGTAATGTCCACATCTCCCCCCATACTGTAATATCCACATCTCCCCCGTAATATCCACATCTCCCCCGTAATGTCCACATCTCCCCTGTAATGTCCACATCTCCCCCCATACTGTAATATCCACATCTCCCCTGTAATGTCCATATCTCCCCCCATACTGTAATATTCACATCTCCCCCGTAATGTCCACATCTCCCCCATACTGTAATATCCACATTTCCCCCGTAATGTCCACATCTCCCCCATACTGTAATATCCACATCTCCCCCCATAGTGTAATGTCCACGTCTCCCTGCTCTTACCATAATGAAAAGCACAGCAGGCAGCAGACCGGTGCGCAGACAACACAAGCAGGTGGGTAAAAGCAGGCGGGTGATAATGACGTCGCCGCGCCTCTACTAGGCCGCCGCCAGGTATACCAAGATGGCAGCGGCTCAAGGGCTAGGCCGAAGCCACAGCCTTTCTTATGGGTGAGACCGTGGAGCTCAATCCGCGGATCGTCCCGGTCAAAATAATTTTGATCGATCAAAGGAATTAACGATTAATCAAGGAACTAATCGTTAATTTCCGCAGCCCTACATTATATGCTTTCAATTTGAACTGATTGACTTGATTGCACACGTGTTCATTAACCCCCTCACTTTTCACTCACGTGGTGTGCCACATACTTATGCCGCGTACACACGATAATTTTTCGGGTTGTAAAAAATTACGTTTTTCAGTTTCTAGAAAAAAATACGTTTTTTTCAACTTCATCATTAAAACGATGTTGCCTACACACGATAGTGAAAAAAAATGCTCTAGCAAAGCGTGGTGACATACAACACGTACGACGGCACTATGAAGGGGAAGATCCATGCGGATGGCGCCACCCTTTGGGCTGCTTTAGCTGATTTTGTGTTAGTAAAAGACGATTCGTGTTTTTCTGTCTGTTACAGCGTGATGAATGTGCTTACATTACGAACGGTAGTTTTACCAGAACGAGCGCTCCCGTCTCATAACTTGCTTCTGAGCATGCGCGGGTTTTTCACGTAGTTAAAGCCCACACACGATCATTTTTTACAACCCGAAAAGCGACATCGTTTAAAACGTCGTGAAAAAATAGAGCATGTTCGAAAAAACAATTTTGTTGTTTTTCAGAACCTGAAAAATGCTCTGAAGCCCACACACGATCGTTTTAAATGACATTTTTAAAAAACGTTGTTTTTTACAACCCGAAAAATGACAGACAGATGGCGATGCGCTTGCCATCCATCCAGCACACCAGGCTGTCCATTTTCATCTGATCTCTCCATAGAGAACAGCGGGGCTCTGCACAGTGAGCAGAGACGGACCTGTCATCCACCTGCTCAGCGGGGATCAACGGAGCGATCCCCTGCTGAGATAGCAGAGTCCGTCCAGTGGATCTGCTCCATGTGAAAGGGGCCTTAGGGCGCACTTATCCTTTAAAGTGGATCTTCATCCTCAAAAAGATGTTGCCTCCCCTCCTCCCCCTGCTGTGCAAATCAGGCTTTCTTTTTTCTTTTGCTTACTTGCTGAGCAGGTGAGTACCTTAAATGTACAGGAGCACAACCAGGTAAGCAGGGGTTAAAAAAGAAGGGAAGTGGAGATCCGCTTTAATGCAGCCTCCTGTGTTGTCTGAGTGTTAACAATGCTGCACTGCTCCTGAATTCAGAGCATAGTTGTTGTTCCAATGTATTTATAGAAGTAAAGTGGCGCAAAACTGAAAACCAAAAAAAAGTATCCAATAATGATCAAACAAAAAAGGTACTGAATGAGCATACAATTATATGCACAAAGAGGCAACAAGTCCACTCTTTGTGAAGAAGTCAATGAATGATGTACATTGGCAGTGCAGGTGCAGTATGCTGGATGGTAATATGAATGGGATATGGTGTGGGAGGGATGAAGAGAGGAAAGGTCACGGCAGCCATCCAGGGGGAACAGAACTCATGTTCCCAAACACTGAAAAACACAAGAACTCGAAGCGCCTCTGGGTGCAGATTGTATAAAACGGCAGCCATCCAGGGGGAACAGAACTCATGTTCCCAAACACTGAAAAACACAGGAACAGGAAGTGCCTCTGGGTGCAGATTGTATAAAACGTTTAATCAATAGAAAGGTTTGTAAAAACACTCACATTCTCCAGCCTGAAGAATGAGCACGGCCGTCACGTCATTCACGGCACACCAGCTCGTGAAACGTTGCGCATTCCAATGACATCATCTCTCCTCGCCTGGATTATAGTCTGCTCCTCTAGCCTCGCTCTGACGTCCATCCACTGCTGCCGGCTATATACCATCTAGTGCAGTGTTTCTCAACCTCTCTAGTGTTGTGGGGACCCCCAACAGTAAACTTATTTTCGTAGCGTGGGTTGTCAGCACCCAAGGCAAGACAAGAAATTTGCGACCCTAACCCACGGACATTTAGCGCTCCCTGGGTCCCTTCCACTCATACAGTATTGAACTCCCTTATGGCACATTTTAGGATGTACCACTTTTTGTTCTCCTTTCTTTCCCTTTAACCTCTTATCCTAAATTCTGGTTTTGTTTTTCCCCATCCCTCTCTCTAGCCGTCTTCCTTGTTCTTGCTCTTATTCTTTCTCTCCCCCTCTTTTTCTCTCCCTTCTATGTAGTCTCTATTTTTACTCCTTGGTGGGGGGAGGGATGACTGGCAGTGCTGGCGGGGAATTTGGCATCAGTGGCAGAGCTGGCGGGAATTTGGGATCAGTGGCAGTGCTGGCAGGGAGTTGGGAGCAGTGGCAGTGCTGGCAGGGAGTTGGGAGCAGTGGCAGTGCTGGCAGGGAGTTGGGAGCAGTGGCAGTGCTGGCAGGGAGTTGGGAGCAGTGGCAGTGCTGGAAGGGAGTTGGGAGCAGTGGCAGTGCAGGCAGGGAGTTGGGAACAGTGGCAGTGCTGGCAGGGAGTTCTGATCAGCCAACTTAGGTGCTTAGATCAAGGTCATCTGCTGATCTAAGAACTGTAGTGGGGACTTTTAATGGCAACTATGATTACAGGTAGTGTTACTCACTGTGTCTCCGACTTTCTGATGTCTCGTAGCAGTGACACCTATTCCGAAATCAGGAGATAGGGTCGCCTCCAGCCCCTCCCACTTTAAATTCCTCACCAGTCAGCTGACCTCTAGTCTCTGCCCCCCCCCCCAGCCATGCCGTGAACTGAATGGTCGGCTGCAAAGTGTTTGAGTGGGCCAGCCCAGCCCAGGATTTGGTGACCCCTGGCAAATCATCATTCGACCCCCAGGTTGAGAACCACTGATCTAGTGGCTACAGAGACAACTGCAGAGACCGCACATCCATCGGCTCCATAGAGACAGATTGCACTGATGACCCTGGTTGTTTTGGGACCTTATCATGCACAAACTTACCACTTAAATGTGAGTGTTTTTACAAACCTTTCTATTTGATTAAACTTTTTATACAGTCTGCACCCAGAGGCGCTTCCTGTTCTTGTGTCGTTCCAATGTAGGCTGTCTCTGCTTGCCCCACAGTGGTATAAGCAGATATCGCAGGGGGGGGGGGGTGGTATAAGCATTATCACTGTGGATTCTTAATCCCATATCTTGTCAGTCAGCACCTGGCCACACCTAGACCCACCCACTGCTTTTTGGATTGGCAGAACTGCCTCTGTTACTGAAGCCCTCCAAATGTGAGCTGCAGTGTTTGGGAGGGGGGCATGTGAGACACAGATGATGGAGAATTTGGCTCAGTCAAGGAAGGTAAAGGAAGTTTGACCTACAGAACCTTACCTGTAACCATGATTAAACCTGTGTGAGTGTGTGCCCCAGGCATATGAGGAGATGACAAGGGTATTGATAAAGGAATAGAGTGAAGAAGGACTAGGACCCACCATTGTGCCCATATGTGACAGACATGGAGGTCTGCATTGTGCACCAAGAGTTGGGAAAATTCAGTTCCAGGGTGAATCATTTTATTGCAGGGCCCCAGCTAGAGGGATAGGCCATGTTTAGCAGCTGGGGGGGGGGGGCTTACATGGTGCTTTGAAATGCTTGAACTAAGCACATGCTCATTTCTCATATCTCTGGAGAGAGATAAAAGCACCAATTCATGCAGATTCAAACCATTTCATTTTTAAAAGCAACTAATGTAAGTACCTGAATTTGACAAATTGAACGGCTTTCCCTGGAGTTTAGCTTTAAAGCCCATTTGAATCCTTGCTATTTATTAGTGTAATATAGTCAGGCTGAATATGCAATAATAAATACGGGCTCTTTAACTTTTTTTAACTGCTAAGTGTTGCAGCAAGATTTAAAACTGCTGCCAGTACATATGAGAGGCCAGCCATTGTTCTCATTCACAAAGCAGCGGCCTGGCTCTCCTGTGGTCCAACACGTATCCAGTAGTGTATTTAGGTTTTGTGCTGCCCTAGGCCTAACTAAACTTGTGCACCTCCTAATTAAAATATGACCCACCCCTTCCTGTCAAGGCCACATCCCTTTCTGTTTAAGGCCTCGTACACACGACCGAGTTTCTCGGCAAAAACCAGCAAGAACCTTGCTGGGAGATATTTTTTTGCCGAGGAAACCAGTCGTGTGTACATTTTCATCGAGGAAACTGTTGAGAACCTCGACGAGCCAAAAAGAGAGCAAGTTCTCTATTTTCTCGACGGGAGTCTGATTTGGCTCGTCGAGATCCTCGACGGGCTGGTTTTCATGCTAAGAAACCCGCGCTTGCTCAGATTAAAGTATGAGAAAAGTAGCATTTGTAATGGAGATAACACATTTTTAAAGCTGTAACAGACTGAAAAGTGCAAATCGTCTCTTACCAAACTTTTATTTAACACACAAATTAGCAAAAGCAGCCCCAAGAGTTTAGCCAGTGGAATCGAACTTCCCCTGCCGTTGTATGTGTTGTATGTCACCGCGTTTGAGAACGAGGGGGCATATTCTTAAAGATCTGAGGCGGCGGAACGTATGTCCTTTACGTTACGCCGCCGCAAGTTTAAGTGGCAAGTGCCTGATTCCCAAACCACTTACCTGTAAACTTGCGGCGGCGTCGCGTAAAGTCCACCCGCGCAAGCCCTCCTAATTCAAATGATCCTGGTAGGGGGCGTGGATCATTTAAATTAGGCGTGCTCCTGCGCCCATCGCAATGCGCATGCTCCGTCGGGTAAATTACCCGACGTGCATTGCGCTAAATGACGTCTCACGGACGTCATTTGTTTTGACTGTAACGTAAATGGCGTCCAGCGCCATTCACGGACGACTTACGCAAACGACGTTACATTTTCAAATTTCGACGCGGGATCGACGGCCATACTTAACATTGAGTACGCCACCTAGGGGGCATCTTTATCTTTACGCCGCGTATCGCTTACGGAAACGACGTTAAAACACTACGGCGGGCAAGCGTACGTTAGAGAATCGGCGTGACTAGTCATTTGCATATTCTACGCTGACCGCCACCTAGCGGTTAGCGTAAATATTGCAGCCTAAGATACAACGGCGCAGGCCGTCGTATCTTAGGCATGTTTAAGTGTATCTCAGTTTGAGAATACACTTAAACATAGGATCGGACTTACGTCGGCGTATCTGCTGATACGCCGGCGTAAATTATTTGAGAATATGGCCCGAGGAGATTTTGGCTTGACTGTGTGTACGCAAAGCAAGCCTAACAAGGAACTCGACGAGGAACTCGATGTGTTTCGCCCGTCGAGTTTCTCGGTCGTGTGTACAAGGCCTAATACCCGCCCTGAAATTTTCAAGTGGGGAACACTAGCTCCGAGGCCTGGGGGGGGGGGGGCAATGGATTCCCTTAATTTGCATAGATTTCCTCTCACTTATTGTTTGGCTATGGGGCAGGAAGTAAAGGGAAATCTCTGCAATGGGACAGGGATGGTAAAAAATAAACTTTTTCTCTATCCAAAATTAAAAGTGTTGCCTATAGTTCTACTTTAAGCACAAATTTCTGATAATTTTATGGAGAGGACTAAGACGATATAATCATGCCAATGGTGCAGCAGAAAACATATAGCATGTGTAGCGCCTGGTTACTTCCAAGTAACGGTGCTATTAAAATTTAGAGGGTGATCAGAGTACTATTGACTCTGAACCAAATTACAATGTTCAAATAGGGTCTCTGTTTCAGCTTGGCTGTGATGTGGGCTCATTCTGTTGTTACTGGGGTGCTATCCCACCCCAGGGCGACAGGTGGCAGCAGCAGAGTCGAGACTTGGGTATTATTTTCCAGTAGCCAATCAGAAGGGAGTGTCCTCGCTGGGCATGCTGGGAGAGGGTACTTATGGGACAGACGCCATTGAGTCTGGGTCTTCTTCCAGTGTGGCACCCACCTTTAGGGTGGCCACATCACGGCGCCCCGGCGTTATGGCCTTCCTGGCTGGGGTGCGCGTGCCGAATGGTGTTCCTGGTTATGTGACCATGTTGGTCCAGAGCGTTTGAGCAACAGCGGGGACCCAGTGATTGACTGGGTTCCCACTTTTGAAGATCCCAAGCGGTAAAGCTGTTCGGTGGGGAGTCCATCTTAAGAGCGCCATTGAGAGGCACGTTACCTGGGCAACATTAAGAAGGAGATCCAGGCGTAATTCTTCCGAGGAGGATTGCCTCCGCATTTGCAATCAGAGAGGGCTTGTGGCAGAGGTGTCTCCCTGAAGTTCATTCCAACTGTCTGTGGCAGAGACTTTTCCTCAAAAGGTTTGAGTGATACTCCGGCTGCCAGGTCAGTGAGAGAGGCCTGTCCGGGGTACGCTAAGCCCACTCAGTCAGGAGTGGTACGGAAAGTGCAACGGATGGGAGCAGGACTGTTCCAAATACTACGCCTGAATCTGCTGTTCTCCTTCTTCTTCCAAACTCTATCCTTTCATCACCGGTTGTGGCTGGGTTATAAAGCACACAGAAAAGACACTTGTTGCGGACATTCCTTTACTATTGCTATATGCACCATTCACCCCTAGCAATTCGGAAGAGCCACGAGGTAAATGTGCCACCCAAAACAAACCAGCAGCCCCTCCGGGGGTAGTGCTACACATAGTAAGGAAGGTTTGTGGTTCAGGATGATAGGACAGTCAAAATTAGAAGCAGCCCCGCCCCCAACCCCCCCCCCCCCAGTTGCGTAAGTCCGGAAGCCTGCATACCGGAAGCAGTGCAGCCTGCTTTATGGGGGCGCTAGACTAATTTGCCTCTCAGCCCAGTCCGCCCTATAAGACTGGTAACACAAGCCGGCGGGGACTCTTTCCGTGTTGCCCCCCTGCAAAGTGCTGCCCTAGGCCTGGGCCTTGTTGGCCTAGGCCAGGATACAGCATTGCACGTAACACCGCTCTAATCAAAAGTCCTCTGCTACCCACTCAATAGGGCTTCAAGTTCCTTTGTTGCATAGATGTAAACAATTGTACTGTTCATACATAATGTGGCTTGGCTGTGCCCCTTTAATTCCCCTGGTACTTTAATATAAATACAGCCCTGGCATTAACAAGTTTCTCTCGCAGGTGGGACAATTTTGTAATCTAAATCACATAATAGCACCAAAAAAAAAAAAGAAAATGGCCATGTAGCTCTACCCTAAGAATAAATGAATATGAACAATTCTCTTTAGCAAACAGCATCCCTGCTGCTAAAATAGCTTCAAAACAACGGCACTGAGATGTAATAAGGGAAATTCCACCGCTGCAAAGCCATCGTCCCTCATGCTCAGATTAAATGTGCCTTGTTTAGCACAGAGGCGAATATGCAGCCAATAATAAAATGTTTATAATCCACCAGAAACATGTTCATTTTATGCCTGTCTGCACTTCCCATTCTCTTGTAAATTTGCTTTTTAATAAATGCACGTGAGTCGCAGTAAAGATGTCTTCCTCCGAGCTTGTCGCAATTTCCATTTGTCACGACAGCTATCAGAAAGTGGAGTCCGCGTTCGGCGGTGATTTATTAGACCCACTGCCCTTACCCTGCATCTTCACTTGCTGCGGCTCTCTCTGCAATGAGGATTAACTGTATTGAAAAAAGAGCAAGGAGCAGTCAGGAATATTAACTGGCTTCTTTAATCTGTGCTCATTTTGTGTAGAACTCGGCAAGCATGGGAGTTGAAAGACAAACTAGCTGAATTTCAATTCCTGTTAAGTCCCCAGATAACCAGATGATTCAGAGACGGCCGCACTTACTCAGCCTCTCCAGTGCTGAACAAAACACCCCATCAGTGGCTGCAATGCATTGTTTTGTAATTACACTTCTAGCTGTGTTGGGATTAATTCCTGGACTGGACAACATAAAATCAAATGGAGATCAATAGATAGCAAAAGGAAGGCATGGTGTACTGTCTTACTGATGCATTTGTGTGCTTAGTATTTAAAGTGGACCAGCCACAACAATACATTTTGGATATATTAACCACTTCAGCCCCGGAAGAATTTACCCCCTTCCTGACCAGAGCACTTTTTGCGATTTGACACTGCATCGCTTTAACTGACAATTGTGTCGTGTCAGTTGAGGCCAATATGTATTCTTCTACATATTTTTGGTTAAAAAAAATCACAATAAGTCTATATTGATTGGGTTGTGAAAAAGTTATAGCATCTACAAAATAGGGGATAGTTTTATGGTATAGTTATTATTATTTTTTTTTACCAATAATGGTGGCGATCTGCAATTTTTATCGAGACTGTGACATTATGGTGGACACATCGGATAGTTTTGATGCTATTTTGGGACCATTGTCATTTATACAGCGATCAGTGCTATGAAAATGCACTGATTACTGTGTAAATGACACTGGCAGGGAAGGGGTTAACCACTAGGGGGTGCGGAAAGGAGTTAAGTGTGTCCTAGGGAGTGATTCTAACTAGGGCTGGGCTACGAGTGGCACGACACTGATCTACTGATCCAGATGACAGGGAGCAGTAGATCACTGTCCTGTAACTAGGCAGAAAGAAAGGAGGGCGCACCGACCTAGTGTTATACCGTATAAAAGGGTTTTATTAAATGTATTAAACAATGGTTATACTCACAAAATGAGTTATAACATGCGCTTTGACAAACAGTACAGCTGGTACGCAGCAACGCCAGAAGAACACGGTGACAACACGGATCAAGTGGTATCTGACCGGTGGTATGGCTGACGCGTTTCAGGGGCGTACCCCTTTCCTCAGAGCCTTGGTGGTCTGTAGTTGCCAAGGCTCTGGGTCGTTGCGCCCTCCTTTCTTTTTTCTTTTTTAGCCTTATGAATTCCCATGGTTCTGAGGAGGGCTGCAAGACTGTTGAATATACCCTGTAATTGGACCAGGTTACCCTATAGCAGGAAATACCAGAGTGCAGGAGAACCTTTCGTTTGCTGTTACTAGGCAGAACAGGGAAATGTAGACCCTATAAATTGTGCATACCAATCAATATACGTTTATTGGGATTTTTTTACCAAAAATATGTAGCAGAATAATATTGGCCTAAACTGATGAAGAAATTACATTTTTAACATTTTCTTTTTAATTGGGTGTGTTTTGTAAAGTAAAAAATATTGTTGTTTTTTTTACAAAATTGTGGGTCTTTTTATTTTGTTTATAGCCACAGAGGTGATCAAATACCACCAAAAGAAAGCTCTATTTGTGGGAAAAAAAGGACACAATTTTTATTTGGGTACAGCGTGGCATGACTGCGCAATGTCAGTTAAAGTAATGCAGTGCCGCATCGAAAAAAAATAAAAACTTCTATATTTGTATTTGAAGTCTTCAATGTTTTTGAAGAATTAGTGTCTAAATTATCTTGTTATTTTTTATACTCCAACAAAAATTATTTATGCCATATTGTATTATTTATGATGTTTACTGTGTTTGGTTTTAATGTTCAATATTTCTCTCAGCCGTATCCCAGTCAAGAAGAAGGACCCATGACAACAACAAACCATTCAAAAGACTATTGGAAAGAAATGTGTGTATACTTTAATTTGTATATAAGAGTATTAAAAAAGAGGTCAGAAATTACATGCTACGCAGGTTCCTAAGCATAGGTCCCCTTTAGAGCTACAATGTCTCAATGGCAGGTCTAAAAAATAGGTATTATGATTGCCTGCCTGGCAGCCAGTGTCTCCAATCTTACCTACAGTGCTGCAGACTCTTCAACATTTCTAGGATTTTCAGGTGCTTTGTCCCTCGCCACACACTGTGGTGTAACCCTGCTACCCCTACATCTCTATGTCCTGTACTGATTTAAGGGTTGGAGGATTGGACCATAGCATAGGCAACCTAAACCCCCAGAAATGCTAAATGCAGAAGAGTCTGACAGACGCCGCAGCACTTGAACAGAGTGAAGTTACGAGGTATTGGACCCCAGAAAGGTGGGCATAGTACCTCTTCTTTTACAGAAATCTGCCATTACATTTTTTTAAAGTGTGTAACATTAAGCTACGTCCTCCTTGGCAAGTAAAGGGGGGAGGTTCTTCTTAAAGTCTTGTTTTAGAGGACTAGCTGCTAAAAGATCCATCACTAACCTTTTGCGGTAAGGGGGTAAGGCTTACCACACCACCACTGCCCACCTAAAGTCTAAAATACAGTTGGAGGAAGCTGTTTGCATGCCATGACCAGTTTAAAGCAACACATTGAGTTAACAGCCACCTGTCAAATTTGGGCGTTCAAATCAATGGGCTGTGCCGCAACTACAAGCCAAACTTTGTTCAGTAATTAAAAAACATGCTTTCAGGAGGAGGCGGCAAGATCACCTCCTGAATGCCTGGCAGCGGTTGTCAGAGCATGGACTAGTGTGAACCTAGCTGTGTATGGTTCAACTTTATGGCTGCAGTTGGTAGCCATATGTAGCCATAAGACAGCATTTAGTGCTTGACCAATTACCAATTATCAGTGCCGTTACATGGGAGCAATATGAGTGGATCAGATTCTTCCTACGTTTAGATTTCTTCACTCCTATTGGGTGAACAGAGCGATGGGAGAGCAAAGGGTAGGTGAGTGTGAAGGTGAGTATGTGCTTCTGTAATGGGTGCAGTTTAGTGAATCTTTTAGACATGTGCGTTTGTTTTCGTCCGAATGCATTTTCATCCGAATTTCAGGTATTTTCGTTATCGTTTTAACAAACGATAACGAAAGCACAGAAAACGAAAACCGAAAGATCCGACATAAACAAATGCTTTATTTTCATTTTAGTTGAGGTCGAATGTGCATAACCTTAACTCTATTAGTCCAATATTATTCTACATAAAGAGAAAAGATTCGACATTATAGAGACATGAAGAAGAGTCGACATAGAGAGAAAAGATTCGACATAGAGAGAAAAGATTCGACATTATAGAGACATGAAGATTGGACATTATAGAGACATGAAGATTCGACATAAAGAGACATGAAGAGTCAAATTTTTTTTTTCTTTTTAAGATTCTGTCGAATCTTCTTTTTTTTTTTTCTTAGAACATTCGACAGACACCATAAGCCTTCAATGACAGATTCGACATAGAGAGACATGAAGATTCGACATAGAGAGACATGAAGATTCGACATAGAGAGACATGAAGATTCGACATAGAGAGACATGAAGATTCGACATAGAGAGACATGAAGATTCGACATAGAGAGACATGAAGAGTCAAATTTTTTTTTTTTTTTTAAGATTCTGTCGAATCTTCTTTTTTTTTTTTTCTTAGAAAATTCGACAGACACCATAAACCTTCAATGACAGATTCGACCTTAATTTGGATTTACGGACGAATGCTTTTTTTTTATGAAAAACGAAATAAATAAAAACTAATTTCGAGAGTAACTAAATAAATGTATTTTTCGGATGAAAATGAAATGACGAAACAAAATATTTCAGTGTGCACATGTCTAGAATCTTTTGCTTCACCATGCATGGACAAAATACAGGAAATCTTTATGGTCAGGTGAATGTTACCATCATCAGTCCTATTGTACTAAAGGCCTTTGTGTCTTGATAGCAGCTTTTACAGTCTATGCTTATATAACGGCAGCATATATTTCTTCTTATTACTTTTTTTTTTTATGTCCATTTCTTTTGTTGAGCCCATCTATGCAACATCCTAAGTGTTTTCATTTTTCTATTATGTCAGCAATGAAGTGAATTCTGAAGAGAACTGTGGGCTGCCAATCAAAATCTCCTTAAAGGTGTTTAATGTCCACCCACACAAGCACAACTAGCAGAGAGGGGCTGTTTATACCATTTTAACACTGTCAGAGTGTACTTAGGTACGAATGCTGCCGCTGTGTTGACCTCCATTATTTAAGATGTGATGGGAAATTGATTGCAGTTGAGAGATCCTTAATAAATAAAATGAGCTTTTCAATTATAGCTGTATAAATAAATCTTTTATGTTTCTTTCCACAGCCCCCGATTCTTGGGGTTGTGTTGCATTACCGTAGGTCTACAGAAAATAATGTGATAAATGTATGGTTGTTGATGTCGACTTATACTGAGATGACAGTCATACATTTTAGTCAAGGATGCAAGATTATGTCTGGTACTTTGTCACTATCTGAGAGGCAATCTACTCAGACAAAAAAGATGGCCATACACTGATCACAACTCAAGTGATTCAGCAGGGGCTGGACCTACAAGGTGAATAAAAAAAAAACTGGCTCCTTCATCCATGCTAGACAAGGTGGATGGATGTATCCTCTTGCTGGGCTATTGAATTCTGGCAGCTGTCGGTGGCAGTTGCCAGAATACCCAAACACTAACTGAATCTGATAAGATGCAGCAGATGTTCAGAATACAATTTTCCAAAGGATGTTTTTAGCTGGATTCACGTAAAGGTGCCTAACGTTAGGCAGGCGTAGCGTATCTCATATACGCTACGCCGCCGTAAGTTAGAGAGGCAAGTGCTGTATTCACAAAGCACTTGCGTCCTAAGTTGTGGCGTAGCGTAAATGTGCCAGCCTAAGCGCGCCTAATTCAAATTGTGAAGAGGTGGGCGTGTTTTATGCTAATGAATCGTGACCCGACGTGATTGACGTTTTTAACGAATGGCGCATGCGCCGTCCATGGACTTATCCCAGTGCGCATGCTCCAAATTACCCTGCAAAGACTTATTGGTTTCGATGTGAACGTAAATTACGTCCAGCCCCATTCACGGACGACTTACGTAAACGACGTAAAAATTTTAAAATTTGACGTGGGTCCGACGTCCATACTTAACATTGGCTGCGCCATCTTTTTGGTGGAATATCTTTAGGCCTGAAAACGCCTTACGTAAACAGCGTATCTTTACTGCGACGGCCGGGCGTATGTTCGTAAATAAGCGTATCTCGCTGATTTACGCATTCTAGGCGTAAATCAGCGTACACGCCCCTAGCGGCCGGCCTAAATAGACAGCTAAGATACGACGGCGCCCGCGGTCGTATCTTAGCTAGATTTAAGTGTATCTCAATTTGAGAATACACTTAAATTTAGGACGGCGCAGATTCAGAGTTACGACGGCGTATGTACTGATACGCCGGCGTAACTCTCTCTGAATCTGGCTATAAGTCAGTAGGGCGCCAGCAGCCACCTGCGAAACAAATTTTGTCTGATTTAATGGAAATTGGCCAAAATTTGCACATTCTTTGGACAGCTTTATATCCCAATATGTACATTTATCCTGCAAGTCAGTTGCCCCATCATTTTCACCCTTGTATAATAATAAGATCAATATTAATAATTTTTTATTATTACAGGGCTACAAATAAATATGTTTGTTTTTAACCTCTTGCTGCCCACTCATCACATATGGGCGGCAGCAATAGGATGGGCACACTGACCACAAATGTACAGTAAGGCCTTGTACACACGGTTGGTCAAAACCGATGAAAACGGACGGAAGGTCAGTTTCATCGGTCCAAACCGACCGTGTGTGGGCGCCATCGGTCAGTTATCCTTCGGTCTAAAAAAAGAGAACTTGCTTTAAATTGAACCGATGGACGCCTAACCGATAGGTCAAAACCGATGGTTAGTATGCAAAAGCATCGGCTAAAAACCCGCGCATGCTCAGAATCAAGTTGACGCATGCTTGGAAGCATTGAACTTCATTTTTCTCTACACGTCGTTGTGTTTTACGTCACTACGTTGGACTCGATCGGTTAGTTAACCTATGGTGTGTAGGCACATCAGACCATCAGTCAGCTTCATCGGTTAACCGATGCGAACGCTCCTTCGGACCATTCTCATCGGATGGACTGACCGTGTGTACGCGGCCTTAGAGGCATTTTTCCCAGTGACCAATATGCTAATGTGAAATGAGCTGTAGAAATAGTAATTATTAGCAGGGGTTCTAAAAAGCTGACAGGTGTCTGTCTGTTAGAGGATTAGAATCCTGATAATATGTAAAGGTAAACATGTGGTTTATGTTGGCAACTCTCTCAAGCTGATGGTTCCTGGTAGAACTAAGGACTGTCTGGTTTGAATTGTTAAGCCTCCATAAAAATCACCATTTAACTCTTGCAGAAGTGCTGGATGCCTTTGTTTCACGGCTGTGTTTCGCGGCTGTGTGCCATGGTTCCATCCATTGACGGCTACGTCAGTGCTGTGTCCTGAAATTAAGGTTGAAGACAAGGGCTGCTTGAAAAAAGGTCCTATTCTGATGGGAGACTTGTCTGGTGCCTGAAATATCCTGTTCAAAAGCATTTAACAAGCACTTCTGACTATTTATTGAGTGGTCCACTTTGTCTGGTAAGAGGCCCATTTATGCGTTATCACTAGGGATGAGCTGACCACCCCCCCCCCCCCCCCCGTTCGGTTCGCACCAGAACCTTCGAACGGACCAAACGTTCGCGCGAACATTTAGAACCCCATTGATGTATATGGGACTCGAACGTTCGAATTCAAAAGTGCTAATTTTAAAGCCTAATATGCAAGTTATTGTCGTAAAATGTCTTTGTATCAATGGAAAAAAAGTTTTAAAAACGGTTGTTTTTTCAGGAGCAGTGATTTTAATGATGCTTAAATTAAAAACAAAAGAAAATAAAAATTCCTTTTTAAATATTGTACCTGCTGGGTGTCTATAGTATGCCTGTGAAAACGTCTTTGAGAACCCGGGTCTTGGCCGAGGGAACATGTATCAATGGAAAAAAGTTTTAAAAACGGTAGTTTTTTCAGGACTTTTTTCCATTGATACATGTTCCCTGGGGCAAGACCCGGGTTCTCAAAGATGTTTTCACAGGCATACTATAGACACCCAGCAGGTACAATATTTAAAATAAATTTTTATTTTCTTTTGTTTTTAATTTAAGCGAGTGAGTGAGTGAGTGAGTGAGTAACTTGTATAGCGCAGCAAATGCGAACTTAATCGCCTCAAGGCGCTTGACATCCAGAGTAGTACAGATTTTTCTAAGCATCATTAAAATCACTGCTCCTGAAAAAACAACCGTTTTTAAAACTTTTTTTCCATTGATACATGTTCCCTGGGGCAAGACCCGAGTTCTGAAAGATGGAGCAGTGATTTTAATGATGCTTAAAAAAAAAAAAAAAATGAAAAATTAAATATTGTACCTGCTGGGTGTCTATAGTATGCCTGTGAAGTGGCACGTGTTTAGAACTGTCCCTGCACAAAATGAGATTACTATAGAAAAAAGTAATTTAAAACTGCTTGCGGCTTTAATATCCCAATATTCTACGGCAACTGGTCCTTGGTACCTAAAACATAAAAAAGCGCCGCGCTACGTGGATCTAGCCCACAGTTACCAGCACCTAACCGAAAGCTCCCGATCGCTGCTTGCTTGTGACAGCCAATTAACACCATTTTTTTTTTGTATATTTACTCCATGTTGAAAAGCTTGAAAAATGCTGGTCTACATACTGGCTGATGTAGAATGGGATCTAATACTGACCTGTACACCTGTCAGGTAAATTAAGATGAGGGTTGTTATGAATATTAAAAAAAGAAAAGGTGAAGGGGAAAAAAAAACCTGAGCTATGCAATGTAATCTGCTTCAGTTAGATTGGTGATGATTGCTGGATATTGTACCTAGCAATCAACTAATATGATGATTCCCTGAAATCCAGTCCACCAAATCCAGGCCTGCAATCCCTTATACTGCACTGTACATTGTCTCATGCTTGCAATCCAATAGCTTTTCAAATTCTATTTTGTTACTTATTCATTAAAAAGAAATAGCCTTCCTTCTCCTGTGGAGTAAACTGGTGAAAGGGTCATTTTGTTAGACCCGATCCCTACTAATTGTAATGGGTCACTCACATCTACATTAACCTTTATCACATAGTTTACACCAAATGGAAGCAAAAAAATACTGCCTTTCTGGTTATTTAACATCATTAGTGTTGATTTACTAAAATAAATCCCTTAGTTATTCAATTGTCCAATCCTGTGCAAGACAAAATATAATTTTTTTAAATCCCCCTGCATGTGATTGGGTATTCAAAGTGAACATTGTTCCGCTTTATTGCAGCCTTTCCCAAATTTTTGACACAGATCAATATTCACATCTCAGAGAAATCCTGCTACATTATCACACTCACAGCTCTCGCTGCATTAGCATGATCAGTAAGCTGTTAATATAATAATGAAGAAATCAGTAAGGAATGTGGTGTACCTAGCGTATACATAGAGCAGATGATCTTTTAACACCCCCTGTCTATATGCACATTAGTTGTGCTTAGAACTACTCTCCCATTAAATGCATTATGGAGTGTTTATGCATATAATGGGCCTAATTTACTAAAAGATATGCACATTAGGTAATACATCAATCATATGCACGGAAATAAATTGCGATGCCTCTGGATGTTTGTGCATAGGCTATAGTGTATAAAGTATATGCAGAATTTACTAACAAGTGTGGATTGTTATTAAATGCATGATCCACAAACAGAAGCGAACTGAGTCTATCACTCCTATTAGCATTTTTAAATGTGCATATCATATAAGAATAAAAACTGCATCAAGTGCACAGTGTTCGTTTCATAGACAAAATCATTTTTGTCAACTTAATTAACACTATTTTAGTTGACTAAAATAAGACTAAAACTAAAACAATAGAACAATGACGAGTCTATCCCGAACCTGCATTGTGATAACAAAACTATATGGATCTGACTGCTGAGTTCAGTAGTAGAAATGGGAATGTTTAAAGCAATTGTAAACTGCATCTGCTTTAAAAAAGTAAAGCAATTGCATAATGTGCAAGTATGCACCAGTAACATACCTGGCTGCATCCAGGGTTAATAAAAACCTAAAACAATTCAGATGACTAAGACAATACGACTAAAACTAAAATGGCATTTTAGTCAAAAGACTATGACTAAAACTAAATTGAAATTTAACAAAATTAGCACTACACCATCACATAAGAATAGGTAGGGGGCATCTACTAAGCTGCTGAAAGAAAAAAACTAAATTAAGAAAAAGGTTTTTCTTATTTTTTTTCTATTCCTGATATGTGCCTGCTGTGCCATGTACTTTTATGAGAAACAGGACCGGGGCCAGCAATAGGCAGGTCAGGCAGCTGCCTAGGGCGCCAGGGTAGGGGGGCGGCAAAATCTGGATCCCCAGACATTTGCTGGAGCCCCAGAGGGAGAAGAACCTTACAGTCTCCTTGACCCTTTGGAGAGGTGCGCAGAAGCATCCCTGGAGCCCCAAAGCCTGGATTCCGTCTCCTCCAACTTCCTCTCCACTCCAGCATCAGCAGTGAGGCCCGGAGGACAAGAACAAGCAGAAGGCTGAGCTGTGTGAACTAGGCCAGGAGATAACAGCTCCACAATGTTATGGAATAGGGTGGCTGCTCGCTAGTACTCTTTAATGATGGCTACCAGGTTGGGGTTGTGCCTCCCCCTAACTTTCCTCCTCTGCTCTATCCGACACCCACGTCACGTCAATGACCTCATCATCATCATCTCCTCCATCCTCATCATCACTGGAGCCAACTTGCCAATATACTGTGGCTGGGGGAACATGACCAATTTGTTGTTTTTTAGTGTTCTCAGCAGGCTCATGTTCCTACCTTCCTCAATCTCATAACCAATTTTAGCATAAAGTAATGTCTGTGTATCCTCAAGAAGCAAGTGGCTGATGTTGTGTTCAAATAATTCAGCTGATTCCTCCATGCATGGTGCTGGGACTATGGCAGGATTTGCTGTGGACAAGGAGGCAGAATAAGCTGCTCTAGTGGACTTTGCACTAGTCTCTGCTTGGGTGATAGAGGATGAGGAGGATGAGGATGGTTTAGTAAGCCAGTCCACCACCTCCTCTGCATGCTGTGGCTGGATAGCATGGGCAACATCATTAAACAGAGGAAATTATGCCTTGCCTGAGGATGGACCATGTCCACCTTTGCCTGTAGACACAGACGCTGCTGCTCCCCTCATAATGGTATGGGGATGTCTGCCTCTCCTTGTTGGCCTCCAAGACGTGATGGGGGTGTATTACCCAAATGTAATAAAAACTGCCAAATGTGTTATTGGATGCTCTTTTTTGAATGAAAATTGGTGTTTGGTGCACTTTAATTTGAGGACTGACACTGACAGAAATGTAAAAACTATTAAAAAAAGATTAAAAAGGGGGAACACCAGCGTCGCATTCAGAAAAATTGTGTCTGACAATTAAAAAAAAGGGGGGCAGGCAGGTGATCATAAAAAAATAAAAAAATTAGATAAACAAAAAAAATAATAATATGCAGCAACCAAAAAAAAGGGGGGGGGGGTATACACTGTATACAGCACTACAAGTTATGTAATGCTGTGTTAAACACTGCACTACACTAACTGACGCTACACTATACTCACATTATTCTCACACTATACTGACACACTATACTCACATTATTCTCACACTATACTGACACACTATACTCACATTATTCTCACACTATACTGACACACTATACTCACATTATACTATACTCACACTACACTATACTGACTCACTATACTCACACTACACTATACTGCCACACTATACTATACTGACACACTATGCTCACACTACACTATACTGCCTCACTACTCACACTATACTATACTGACACACTATACTCACACTACACTATACTAACACACTATACTTACACTACACTATACTGACACACTATACTCACACTACACCAGTGTTTCTCAACTCCAGTCCTCAAGGCACCCCAACAGGTCATGTTTTCAGAATTTCCCTCAGATTAAATTGTTGTTATAATTACTAAGGCAGTGAAACTGATCAAATCACCTGTGCAGAATAATGGAACGCCTGAAAACAGTTGAGAAACACTGCACTACACTGTACTGACACACTATACTCACACTACACTATACTGACACGACACACTATACTCACACCACACTATACTGGTACACTATACTCACACTATATTCACACTACACTAAAGCCCTGTACACACGATCGGTCCATCTGATGAAAACGGTCTGATGGACCGTTTTCATTGGTTAACCGATGAAGCTGACTGATGGTCAGTCGTGCCTACACACCATCAGTTAAAAAAAACACAGTGACGTAAAACACAACGACTTACTGAAAAAAATGAAGTTCAATGCTTCCAAGCATGCGTCGACTTGATTCTGAACACGCGTGGATTTTTAACCGATGGTTGTGCCTACAAACGATCGTTTTTTTTCTATCGGTTAGGTATGCATCGGTTAAATTTAAAACAAGATTGCTTTTTTTTAACCTATGGATAAATAACCGATGGGGACCTACATACGATCGGTTTGGTCCGATGACAACGGCACATCAGACCGTTCTCATTGGTTTGACCGATCGTGTGTACGCGGCATAACACTCTACACTCAGAGTCACAATAAGTGAACACACTAACTCGCTAGTAGCAAACTGAGCCCAGCTCTATCGATCTCAACTCCAACGAAACACTACAAAAGCTTCCTGTGGGAAGGAACCTTTTATAGTGTGGGGTGGGACTATGAGAACTGAGCTGTGATTGGACAAAGTCATCTTCACTTTGTCCAATCAGGGCTCTGACAGAGCTCTGTGCCATAATTAGCAAAGCCTTGCACCTGACCGCTAGCTTCATCCAATTAGGGCCCTAGAGTGCACTGTGCAGCTCGCAGTGCATTGTGGGGACAAACGATGTTCGAGCCAAACTTTTGCTCGGTCCAAACCGTTCGCTGAATTTTATGCCCAGGTCACTTTTACTGAACAGCTCATCACCGGCTGTACAAAATGATACCAAACTTGTTATAATCAGTTAAACTAAGGATGTTTTTGTATGTTTGGCGGTCAGCAAGTGGTTAAAGCGGTGGTTCCCCCTAAAACAAATTTCTAACAATACATTCGTAAGACTGCTTACACTGCGGGTAGGCTGGCTTTTGTTTTGTTTTTTTAGTACATACCTCGATATCGCCGTTTCGTCCCTTGGCGGTGGGCGTTCCTAGTTGATTGACGTTCCTCCGACGGGCACATACGTGACGTCACGACTTTCCGAAAGAAGCCGAACGTCGCTGCGCAGGCGCCGTATAGAGCCGACTCTATACGGCGCCTGCGCGAAGACGTTCGGCTTCTGTCGGAAAGACGTGACGCGCAGTATGCGCCCGTCGGAGGAACGTCAATCAACTAGGAACGCCCACCGCCAAGGGATGAAACGGCGATATCGAGGTATGTACTAAAAAAACAAAACAAAAGCCAGCCTACCCGCAGTGTAAGCAGTCTTACGAATGTATTGTTAGAAATTTGTTTTAGGGGGAACCACCCCTTTAAGGGAGATTGTAAAAAAGAATTCTAGTTTGTAACAATTCTCAGTGAACTGTTTGTGGGGGACTTTTTTTTGTGCATTTTCAGAAGTTCAGATACTACACTGCATAAGAATTTCTATTATTATTATTATTATTATTATTATTATTATTATTATTATTATTATTATTATTATTATTATGTTGGTGCTTGCTTAGCGGGCATTAGTCATATTGTTTTTTACTACTATGACCTTTGTGGCTGAAAACTCACAACCCCTTCCCATCTGCTAGTATCTAGAAAGCACCTTGTATTAAATGTGTTTGGAATATTTTACACAGATGTAAAAAGAAATAATAAAAAAAAATGATTATATATTGGTAAATGTTAGTAAAAAAAAACCCCATTAAAAATGACCAAAAAACAGCTTCCCTTTAACAAACGCAATTTCATTTATGTAGATAAAATCCTGTTATTCCTGTGGTGCATTCGAAATCACAATCAGCGGCTTGCAAGAGATAGCAATTACATCTCCCAATCATAATAATCACAAGTCGCATTGCCCCTATGAAATATTGCCATTGAAGTGCCTAATACATATGCAATGCAAGCCATTTGAATAGGATATTATTAGTTTTTTTTTCTAGTTGCATCAGAGTAGAGGATCATACAAAACAATCCTAGATAATTAAACGATTCAGTTTAAGACAGGACTGATGGATCTCTCATTGATCATCATCATTTCTAAAAGATTGGATGAGCATTTGATTATTGAGGTGTTTATTGTTTTCTGCTTGCATTCTATTGTAATGGTGAGATGATTATTTTTTGTTATATTAGATGGCAGCAGTGATTTAGGTAAATTTTGTACTTAAAAGGGTTGTAAAGGTTCATGTTTTTTCACCTTAATGCATCCTACCATTACTGGCCCCCCAGCCCCCCATTTTACTTACCTGAGCCCTGGAAAGAGCTGCATTGCGAACGCGCTCTTCCTTTGCCCAGGCTTCTCGGCTCTTTATTGGATAGATTGATAGCTGCGCAGCTATTGGCTCACGCTGCTGTCAATCAAATCCACTGACGCAGGCGTCGGGGGCCCAGGGCAGAGTCCTGTACTCTGCGGCTATGGACGCCAAATACAAGGTAACCCCCTTGGTTATCTGAGGCAGGGAGGACCCGAGAGAGCTGCCGGGTCACTGTGTGCAAATTAAGTTGCACAGTGGAGGTAAGTATGACATGTTTGTAACATTGGTTATAGGTAAATTCAATTTTAAGAGCAGAATAATGTTAAAGCGGACCTTGCTTTTCAGGCAAGGTCAGCTTAAAAAGGAAGTAAACTAAGCCCACAATGTCCCCGCTGGTGGAAGCATTCATCTTCATCCCTCTTCCTTCCGGGCCTGCGGACTCTGGCTCTGTGACTGGCTGGAGCCGCGTGACATCACTCCCATGCACGTGTTCGGGAACCGCCAGTCACAGCACACGCTGATGAAGAAACAGCTCCGAGGGCCGTTTCTTCACTGCGCATGCGCCGATGACCTCATGGGCGCACCAAAAGGTAAATATCTAAGAAACAGCGCATGTTTAGGAGATATTTTCAGTACATATAGGTAAGCCTTTTTATAGGCTTACCTTTACGTAAATATGTTTCAGGGGGGTTTACAACCACTTTAAGAGCCTGTTTACGAAAAAATAGATGATAGATAATATACTTTCCCGGTGGGAAAACTGCCGGGAATCCCGGCGGGAAAAAAGAGACCATGGGCTAGATTCAGATAGGTGAGCTCATTTATGTTACGCTGCCACAAGTTTTTCAGGCAAGTGCTTTATTCACAAAGCACTTGCCTGTAAAGTTGCGGCGGCATAGCGTAAATCCACCCGGCGGAATTCAAATTTGGCGGGTAGGGGGCGTGTATCATTTAAATGATGCGCGTCCCCTGCGCCGAACGAACTGCGCATGCGCCGGCCACGACTGAATCCCAGTGCGCATGCTCCAAATGATGTCGGCAACTTGTCATGCTTTCGTCGTGAACGAAAATTACGTTCAGCCGTATTCGCGAACGACTTACGCAAAGTCGCAAATGACGTAAAAAATTCAAAACTCGGCGCGGGAACGACGGCCATACTTAACATAGGATACGCCGCATATACCCCTCATATAGCAGGGGTAACTATACGCCGGAAAAAGCCGAACGCAAACGACGTAAAAAAAAGCGCCGGGCGGTCGTTCGTTTCTGAATCGGCGTAACTCCTCATTTGCATATTCCTCGCGTATACAAACGGAATCGCCACCTAGCGGCCAGCGTGAGATTGCAGCCTAAGATCCGACGGTGTAAGTCACTTACACCTGTCGGATCTTAGGGATATCTATGCGTAATCTGATTCTATGATACGACGGCCGGACTCAGAGATACGACGGTGTATCAGGAGATACGCCGGCGTATCTCTTTTCTGAATCTGGCCCCATGTTCTTTTTTTCTCCGCCGATATTCCCGGCGGTTTTTAAGACCGCAGTTTCCCTATGGGAAAAACCTGCGGTGGAGCATACATACACGGTCGGGTTTCCCAACCAAAGCTTTTATGGCAGTTTTCCCCTTGGGAAACCCGGCCATGTGTAGGGGGGAAAAGCTATCGAGCAGGTTTTCGGTTTTCCCCTGACTTTTTACCGCCGGGAAAACCGATTGTGTGTACAAGTCATAAGTAGTCCAAAACTTGCGAGAAGGAGAGGTTGCAGCACAGTTCAGAACTGTTTTCCCATCAGATCTGGGCTGCTCAACTTTTTCTCCTAAAAAAGGGTTTTCTTGCTGCTTTTAGCATTTAAGGGGGGTGGGGGCACCTTGGATAAGTGGACCTGAGGTGAAAGGATTGCTTTAAAGGGACACTGCTACACTATGAATGCTGGAATTGCAAACTTGATGGTGTTGTCTGGGCATGAAATAACTTAAGGCCCCTTTCACATGGGCATCTCCGCTAAGCGGAATCCACTTGCTCAGCAGAGGATCTCTCTGCTAATTCCTGTTGAGCAGACGGATGACAGGTCCGTGTCCGCTCCTCTACGCAGAGCAGAGGAGCTGCTTTATCAGAAAGAGGAGGGAGCTGCTGAGCAGGAAGATTTTAATAGACTGAGTCAGGCAGCACTGAACTGTGGTAACTGTATTCCAGAGGAGAGAGACTCTACTGGGGGTGGGGGGGGTTGAGTCCCCTTAGTTTGCCTGTAAAGTGGTGCATCTGTATCATTTATAGTTTTGCTGCAGAAAAAATTACATATAGAAAAAAAAAGACAATTAAATTGATTTTCTCGGGCTGCAAGTTTTCTTAAAAAAAAAACGTTGCCAAAAATACAAAAAAAAACAAACAAACGGAGTGGGCCCCCCCAAAATCCATACCAGGCTCCTAGGTCTGGTAAGGATTTTGAGGAAAACCCCATGCCACAATAAAAAAAAATGGTGTGGGGTCCCCCCACAATCCATACTAGACCCTTATCTGAGCATGCAGCCTGGCAGGCCAGGAAAGGGGAGACGAGCGAGAACCCCACAAACAATACTAGGCCACATGCCCTCAACATGGGGGTTGCTTTGGGGCAGCGGTCAGTGACATCACATGGGGTGGTGCTACCAGGTGATGTTGTCAGGTGGCTCTGCCCTTACCTATTTAAGAACTGGCAGACAGACGCAGCCTTCGTCGCAAGCAGAGATTTTTTTTCCAGGTGTGGTGGGCATCATTATTGACAATGAATCTACATCAGGAGACATTGTTTTTTTTTCTTTTAATAAAGGAGTTGTCAAAGACTGTGTGTGTGTATTTTTATTTCTTTTTGAGACTTTTTTTGGTGAATGGGTAGGTGTACAACGTACCCCATACTCAATCACATGGGGGTGCTGGGATCTGGGGGCCCCCTTGTTAAAGGAGGCTTCCAGAGTCCAATAGCCCCCCTGCCCGTATATCCCCACAACAACCACATAGGGTTGTAGGGAAGAGGCCCTTGTCCCCATCAAAATGGCGACAAGGTGCTTTGGGGCAGTGGGCATATCATTTTTTTCACATTTTTGTATTGCCAGCAATGTTTTTTTTGTTCATTCAGCTGTCAACGGGGAAGCCCACTGACAGCTGATGACCCATCTATTGTTAAGGACATGGTAGCCGGCTTCCCGGCCTGCTCCTTAACAAGCAGCTATTCACTGTGCCTTGTTCGGGCAAAGCCTTGCACCTGGCCAGTGGTTAGGTGCATTGCTTCAGCGAATCAGGGCTTAGATTGCACTGTTCAGCATGCAGTGTATTGTGGGGTGCTTGGCTGGGCGAACACCCAAACTGGCGCTATTCGGAGCCGAATCAATGCTCATCCCAAACCGTTTGCCCATCACTAATGTTCAAATATGACTTATTCTTTGCATGATAGAGCTTTACCTTGCATTTTTGGATTGCATGAATAACTTTGTTTTGGAAGTATTCCTGAGCCCATGCAGTGATGTTCCTCACAGAAGCATGCCTGTTTTTAATGCAGTATTATCTGAGGGCCTGAATATTGTGTTTCAGCATTGTACCTTGCATACAAAGATTTTTTCAGATTCTCAGAATCTTTTGATGATATTATGTACTGTAGATGAAAATATATTTAAACTTGCAATTTTAAGTGAAGCTTTTTACAGATTGGTGAATCTCTGTCCATCTTTACTTATAAGATACGCTGGCTCTCTAAGATGCTCTTTTTATACCCAATCATGTTACTGCCTGGTTTTTAATTAACCTATTTAGTTGTGTAGTGCTCACCCCCGAAGGAGCCGCTGTTTGATTTTGGGATCCATCTTCTAAGTTACCCTGACGGTGTCTAGGGGTGTGTTTGTGAGAACAGCGGTAGTGAGCGAAGGTACAGACAGCCAATAAAAGGTTTTCACTGCTTTATTGTCCAGGCCAAACATGGCCAACATCAACATGTATTGGGAAGGTCAAGGTTGATGAAGGAAAAAAGAAGAGAACATGGCGGTATCAGGCCTGGATATTAAATGGAGCAGTCAATACTGCTCTGTATAGTACCAACTTTTGTAACTCGTCGCCACTCTACTTGGAGTGGGTGAAGTGCCCCCGGACAGATCCCTATAATAGGCCTGGCAGCCGAAGCGTCACTCTGAACTAGCTGGGAGGTACAGTTCACTCTCACAGACCCGGCTCTAGGGCTTTTGCCACAGGCCAATTTCAATAAAGGACTTAGGTGAATAAAGAGAGCGAATCCTCCCAGTTGACTTTTCCTATATAGGCCCCCGGATGACAGAAAGCATACCTGTCAGTGGTCCGGACGCCCGATCCCAGACTGGGATTCTCTCAACAGGTCATGGAACCCAGTGAAACACTGGGGTCCCTTTCTTCCTCAGGATGAGGTTCGATGCAGCATTCTGCTTTGGCCAGGTGGGCCGTGCTGGCGGGGTCCATGGATGCGCGTACCCTGAAGGTGGATACCGCACCTGGAACGGGGAGCCCGCAAAGATTTACCAACACATGACCCCTGTCACAGATATACTCCTCCCCAGCATGCCCCGCGAGGGAAAACTCCTCCAATTGGCTGCTGGGGAAAACTTGCTCTGCCAGAACCCCTCTGGCGCCAACTGCCGGCAAGGGGTGGTATTGCACCCCTTGACCACAGACTGACCCAGTGGATATTTCTGGGATGACAGAAGTCCCAAATTTAGACAAATCACGAATGGGAGCAAAGTAACTCTCCCATTCTCACAAAAAGCAAGGGGGCGCTACAGTTGTAAAATGTTCTTCCAGCTTTTCCTTGTTGGTACCACTTGCTTTGCCAGATTTTTGTTGTCCTGACTTTTTTTTGAGACAAGTTTCTGCCATCAATATTAAAATTACCTTCTTTTTTTCTTAAAATGGTAAATTTTCTCACTTTAAACATTGCCAGACCATTTATTTTAATAAATTTGTTCCATAAGAATACATGTGTGTTTATCGTATTTTAGGTATGTTAAACCTCCAAAAGCCTGTTAGACTGCTGCTGGATGCGGCCCTCTCAAGCCTCGTACACACGACCGATTTTCTCGGCAAAAACCAGCAAGAAACTTGCTGGGGTTTTTTTTTGCCGAGGAAACCGGTCGTGTGTACATTTTTAGACGAGGAAACTGTTGAGGATCTCGTCAAGCCAAAAAGAGAGCATGTCTTTATTTCCCTTGACGGGAATGGAGAAACTTGCCTTGTCGAGTTTCTCTACAGCCTAACAGGGAACTCGACGAGGAAAACGATGTGTTTCGCCCGTCGAGTTCCTCGGTCGTGTATACGAGGCTTTAGATGTGATATCAGCTGTGCCAGAAGACTCTGAGATGTCACTCATGTGACGCACTATATAGCATTCTCCTATACTCCTCTGGTGTCAACATAAAAGGTTATGTAGAAAATTGAGGGGAGTGGCAGAGGAGCTAGACCAGCACAGACAATAATTAGACACTCCCAATAGCAGAGAGAGATTTGCGGTGCAAAGAGGGACTGTTAGGGAATTGACTCATCTTGGAAAAATCTAATTTTATAACAAGTTTAAAAGAAAATTGTAAGTGAGATAAAAAAATTTAGGGAAAGGGAAAACACTACAAGTGAGTGTTTAAAACCCTTGATATTTCTGTCCTTTTATCTGTAATTTCTTCAGGTAAGTTGCTGACAGAGTCTCTTTAATTTGATACCACTGAAATATTGAAATGTTATGTTTTCTTCCTGGAATTTCCTAGAATATGCAATGAAGTTCTCGTCAATATCTGTAGGCATTCCGCTAAGCATCTATCATTAAGGATACATATTTCTGCAAGAAAATTATTAGAATTCAGTTTATGGATAAAAACACATAAATTCATTTATACATTTCAACGTAACAGTGACATGTGTTGAGGAAGCACAGTTCCCATAATGCCTTGCGGTGCTCTGACATATTATGCATCATTTACTTTGGCGTAGCAGGCGAGATCTGGTCCTGGAAGAATACATGAAGACTTTTTTGTAACATTAGCTGTTAAAATTTGTATAACATAGCAGCTTCTATTGAGCTGTGAAGAAGTTACCCAGCATGGCTCTTTGTTTACAAGGGACGTTCATGAAACACCATCAGAATAAAAATATTCTCGGTATGCGCTGAATATTCCTCGTTATACTTTCTGGAAAGCTGACATTAGTCCTACAGAGCAACTCAACTGAAAACTGATTTCTCTGGGTTGGGTGGTAACAGACAGATCTGATCCTCCTGCTTGCTCTCAAAGGGCTAGATTCACAAAAGGGATACAACGGTGTTTCTCCTGATATGCCGTCGTATACCTGTTTCTATCTATGCGGCTGATTCATAGAATCAGTTACGCATAGATATCCCTAAGATCCGGGAGGTGTAATAGTTTTACACTGTCGGATCTTAGAATGCAGTACCGCCGCCGCCGCTGGGGGGAGTTTGTGTCGTTAACCAGCGCCGGGTATGCAAATTAGGAGTTACGGCGATCCACAAAGCTTTTTCCCGTCGTTACGTCGTCGCCAGAGTTAGATTTCCGTTGCAAAGATAGGGCACCTTTAACATGGTGTAAAAGTACTCCACCATGTTAAAGTATGCCTGTCTTTCCCGCGTCGCTTTTGAATTTTTTTAAAATCTTTTATTTTTCCCGGCGTAAATCTTTTTTCACGTCGCGATTCACAAAACGTTGGCGCGTCGTAATTTCGCGCAAAGCACGTTGGGAAATTTGCGACGGGAGCATGCGCAGTACGTCCGGCGCGGGAGCGCGCCTAATTTAAATGGTACTCGCCCCATTCTATTTGGCCCGCCTTGCGCCGGACGCATTTACGATACACCGCCGCAAGTTTCCAGGTAAGTGCTTTGTGGATCGAGCACTAAACCTGAAAACTTACGGCGGTGTAACTTAAATGGCTTACGTTTCCCCGGCGCAATTGTACATGAATCTGGCCCAATGTTCCTACAAAGAAGTGAGGAGCATATTCCCCCAATCTACAAAATAGGAATTATAAGTGGAAAACTTGGCTCAGTGTTGTCACTGGCCAGAAATTCCAAATAGAAATCCATTAGAATGGTTAAGGCTGGTATATAACACTCAAGCTGAAACAAATGGAGTTGAAATACGGGCCACGTTTTGTCTACTACGTAATTACATAGTTAGTCTGGTTGAAAAAAAAAAAAAGTCCATCTATTTTAACCAATAAAAGGGGAAAAAAAAAAGATATATATATATATATATATATATATATATATATATATATATATATATCCTTAAAAAAGAAAAAATATTACAATCTTACTTACACAATCCTATACCCAAAGAAAGCACGATGGTGAAGCTTAAAACTCTCTGGTTTACAGGTGGATCAAATGCATAGCTTAGGGTTGCCACCACATCCCTTTAAACCCGAACACATATGAATTTCACAGGTTCTGAAGTTAATTTAATGCATTCAAGGAGGCATTAAATTAACCTCAGAACCTGTGTAATTCATATGTGTTCAGGTTTAAAGGGATGATGTGGCAACCCTAGGCTATGCATTTGATCCACCTGTAAAACAGAGAGTTTTAAGCTTCACCATCGTGCTTTCTTTATCCCTTTGGGGTTGTTTCCTTCCATCACGCAACATCGGCTTGAAGTGGGGGTTCTTCCTCCCTCTTCCTTTGGGTTTACCCTTTTGATCCAGATTGATTCATACTCACTGAGAGGTTCCGGCCAAGGACTATCGGGTTACATCCAGGTCAAGCGTGTGGTTCTCATTACCCAGTCTTCGGACAAGCCGAGTTGATCCTCCCTGGGATAGTCCATGCTTTCATGATCTGCTGTCGCTGACGGTAAGAGTATTTCATCTGCTTCACATAGTTGGGAGGAATGTCCTGTCCATGATGATCGATGTGGCTACATGTTTTTCAGCGTTTTATATACTTATTGATGGACATTTATTTGCACATTAATTCTTGTTGTTTTTTCTCACTTCACATTTATTTGTATACAATTTATTTGTCCATTTAGTCACTCGATGTGACATTGAGTGTTTTTTATCATCCTTAGCGCTACATTTTTTTTTTCTTACCCCCTGAGTCAATACTTTGTAGAACCAACTTTCATAGCAATTACAGCTACAAGTCTTTTTGGGGATGTCTCTACCAGCTTTGCACATCTAGAGAGTGACATTTTTGCCCATTCTTCTTTGCAAAATAGCTCAAGTTCTGTCAGATTGGATGTAGAGTGTCTGTGAACAGCAATTTTTGCCACAGATTCTCAATTGGATTTAGGTCTGGACTTTGACAGGGGCCATTCAAACACATGAATATGCTTACTTTTTCAAGGCACTGTACTTGGGGTACACCACTGATAACCAGACCATTCAAAGTAAGAATCGTTAACCACTACTCTCTGAATTCTGACTTTTAGACAGTTTTCTATCCATTTACCAACTTAATTTCCCAAGCCTGTAGACTTTACCTTACACATTAGTCATGTGTGGGGAACTGTGTCAAACGCTTTTTCAAAATCCAAGTATTCTATGTGCACAGTCACCCCTCTGTCCAAGGTTATACTTACCTCCTCATAAAAAGAAATCTGATTTGTCTTTCATGAATCCATGCTGTCTGTTCCTAAAATATTTTTTTCCAGCAAGAAATCATCTATGTGGTCTTTTATTAAACTCCAGTATCTTCCCAACCATAGAAACAAAACTGACAGGTCTATAGTTACTTGGTAAAGACCTTGATCCTTTTTTAAATATAGGCACCACATTGGCCTTATGCCAATCCAGTCTACTAAGGGCTGCATGCACCAAATTCCAGAAAAAAAGGTTATAGTAGTAATAATTCCAATTTACAAAGTTTATCCCAGATATAAAACAGTTTTCTAAAAAACTGACCGGCAAAATCACCTACATGTATCTCTATCTAGTTAGGAAGGAAGATATTCTTCAGTGTCACTCCTCCACTATATCTAGGGAGGAAGCCAAGGTTGTCACCCTAGGCTGCTGTCCTCATATAAACTATAAGCTTGTTTGTAATGCCGCATACACACGATCGGTCCATTCGATGAGAACAGACAGATGGACCGTTTTCCTCGGTTAACCGATGAAGCTGACTGATGGTCCGTCACGCCTACACACCATCGGTAAAAAAAACGATCGTGTCAGAACGCAGTGACGTAAAACACAACGACGTGCTGAAAAAAATGAAGTTCAATGCTTCCAAGCATGCGTCGACTTGATTCTGAGCATGCATTGATTTTAAACCGATGGTTGTGCCTACTAACGATCATTTTTTTTCCATCGGTTAGGAATCCATCGGTTAAATTTAAAATGTTGGCTTTTTTTTAACCGATGGTTAAATAACCGATGGCGCCCACACACGATCGGTTTGGACCGATGAAAACGGTCCATCAGACCATTCTCATCGGTTTAACCGATCATGTGTATGTGGCATAACTGTTCATCTACTACATGGGGACAGGGCAGTTGGTAGTTTAAAGATGATAGCTAGGAAGTAAGATATTCTCTGGATACACTCTGGCTGTGAGGGCAGCTTAACTCACCCCTCCCCTCTGCTGCCTATTCACAGAAGCCTTTGTATTTTGTCAATGAGTTTGCATAATACAAAGACCTTTGCGAATGGACAGAAGGAGGAGAGGGGCGGGCATAGCATTTCCAGCGATTCTGTTCTTGAAGGAGCTGAAACCACAACAAGCAGTGTCGGAACTCTGGAAGTTATTTTCCTAGAGCACAATAAACCTGTCAGATGTAAATAAGTCTACAAGGCAACAGGGACCTACTTAACTCATGATATGCCTAGAGTCCAGCTTTAACCACTTGCGGACTGTCCACTGTACATTTACTGCGGCAGGGCGGCTGCTCTGTGCCAGATCACGTACCTAGTACGTGATCTGACATCTCCAGGTCTGTGGCCTGCTCCTACTGTGATTCTGCACAGCGGGAGCTGATCAGTAAGTACAGCGAACTCAATGTCCACCAACATCCGATGCTTCGGTACACAGGCAGAATGTACTGTAAACAAGGCAGATTGCTGTTCTGAGTACAGAAGGCTTGGATCCTGTGTTCCTGTAAAGCAGGAACACTGATCCATGCCTATCACTAGTAAAAGTGCCTGCCCTACTACACTAAATCACAGTTAACCCTTTCATTGCCCCTGATGTTAACCCCTTCCCAGCCAGTGTCATTAGTACAGTGGCAGTGCACATTTTTCTCACTGATCACTGTATCACTGGTCCCCAAAAATTGTCAGTTAGTGTCTGATTTATCCGCCGCAATATCGCAGTCCCACTATAAGTCACTGATCGCTGCCATTACTGGTAATAAATAAATAAATAAATAAAAATATCCCATAGGTTGTAGACGCTATAGCTTTTGTGAAAACCAATCAATATACGCTTATTGAGGTTTTTTTACCAAAAATATGTAGCAGAATACATATTGGCCTAAAATTAATGAAGAAATTATATTTTTGATATTTTTTTTTATTGGATGTGCTTTATGGCAGAAAGTAAAAATTATTATTATTTTTTTTTAATTGTTGGTCTTTTTTGGTTTATAGCGCAAGAAATGTAAACTTCAGAGAAGATGAAATACCACCAAAAGAAAGCTCCATTTGTGGGGAAAAAAAGTGCATATGTTTTATTTGGGTACAGAATCACATAACCGTGAAATTGTCAGTTGAAATAACACAGTGCCGTATCGCAAAAAAATGGCCTGGTTGTGAAGGGGGGGTAAATCTTTCAGGGTTAAGCGGTTAAAGTGGAGGTCCGCCGAAATGTTATTTTTTTTAAAGTCAGCAGCTACAAATACTGCAGCTGCTGACTTTTAAAATATGGACACTTACCTGTCTAGCGTGCCCGCAATGACGGCACCCGAAGCCGACCCGTGCCTTGGTCCTCAGGTGCTGCCGCCGCCATCTTCGATAAGGGAAATTAAGAGGTGGTACCGCTCTGAAAAATCTGATAATCCCTTGAGTGGCTCCCGCCCTACTGAGGCCGACAGGTGCTGGCTCTGCACAAATGCATGGGATTCGAAAGAAATCCTGGACAAAAAAAATGGCTAACGTGGTTCACATCGTGAGATGCTTACTCATAGCTGGCAAATGATAGCCATTTTTTTGTCCTAGTCTTCACTTTCTATTTTTGACTGCACTGTTTTTGGATCATGTTTTGATTTGATTTTATCCAATAAAGACGTTGTTTAATGGAGTGCGGCAGTCCAGGATTTATTTCCAATCCCATCTTTGCTAAGGGAAACAGGAAATTAAGCCCTGTGGCTTCACTTAGTGGTTCCCTACTGCGCATGCACAAGTTGCGCTGCACAATCGAAATGGTCCATCCAGATTCTGCTGGGGTCTATGCCCGGAAGTAGGTGCAATACCAGGTATCTGCTCCCCCCTCCTCCCTGAAAGGTGCCAAATGTGACACCAGAGGGGGAAGGGGGTTCCGAAAAGCGGAAAACACACAGCTCCCGGTCCTGTCAGCAGGAGAAATGACTGATCGCATGTTCATACAATGTATGAACAGCGATCTGTCATTTCCCCTAGTCAGTCCACCCCCCCTTCAGTTAGAACACACCTAGGGAACATAATTAACCCCTTCCTCGCCCCTAGTGTTAACCCCTTCCCTGCCAGTGACATTTTTACAGTAATCAATGCATTTTTATAGCACTGATCGCTATAAAAATGCCAATTGTCCCAAAAAAAATTCAAAAGTGTGCGAAGTGTCCGCCATAAGGTCGCAGTACTGATAAAAATCGCTGATCGCCACCATTACTAGTAAAAAAAAAATATTAATAAAAATGCCATAAAACTATCCCCTATTTTGTAGACGCTATAACTTTTGCGAAAAACCAATCAATAAACGCTTATTGCGATGTTTTACGAAAAATATGTAGAAGAATATGTACCGGCCTAAACTGAGGAAAAAAATAGTTTTTTTGTATATTTTTGGGGGATATTTATTACAGCAAAAAGTAAAAAATATTCATTTTTTTTTCAAAATTTTCGCTCTATTTTTGTTTATAGCGCAAAAAATAAAAACCGCAGAGGTGATCAAATACCACCAAAAGAAAGCTCTATTTGTGGGGAAAAAAGGACGCCAATTTTGTTTGGGAGCCACGTCGCATGACCGCGCAATTGTCAGTTAAATCGACGCAGTGCCGAATCGCAAAAAGTGGCCCGGCCATTGACCAGCAAAATAGTCCGGGGCTGAAGTGGTTAAGGTAAAAAACACTTTACTTTAAGTGTAGAGCCCCCACCCCCAGCAGGTCCACCAAGTTGCCCACTTACCTATACACAATCCACTGAGATAGAGTTGGTTGGGATCAGGGTCGGATTTGCTCTCCCTGCCGCCCAAAGGCCAGGTTCCGCAATGTACCCCTTCCCCACCAACCGAACTACCCCCCCCCCCCAAATCAACCGAGAATGACAACCGGATGGCAGGGGTGGCACGGTTAGTTCAAATATTGTTTTATTTATTTGTAGCTTGTCTCTTGCTTTTTTTTCTTTTTGTATAATCTTTTTAATATTTTTCTTATTCTTTACTTTTTTTATTTTATTAATTTAATTATAATTTCTTATTTTTTTTATATATTTTTTATTTTTTTAATACATGTTTTTTTCATTTAACTTTATTGCTATCACACAGGAGAAAACAATTCCCTGTGTGATAGAAATTGGAGGTGACAGATTCTCTTTATTGACCCTGTCACCTCCAAAACAGGAGTCCTAGCACTGTGCTAGAACTGTCACAGCTGAGATGGGAAGAGCACAACTTACCCCTCTCATTGTGTACAGGGACAGGAGACAGACTCGGCGGCCCGGGGGAGGACGGAGTCCTGAAGACAGAGCCAGCAGAAAGAGGTATGTGGGGGGGGGAGGGGAGGACGGACGGCAGCACACATGTTACAAGTGATTTCGACGACATCACCGCAATCACTTGTTTCTAGTCCTGCTAGAAAGCAACTTACCGTCCTTAACTGTATGTTCCGGCCATCGGGGGACTGAGGCCTGGCCTCGGTGGCCTTGTGGGAAATCCGGGCCTGGTTGGGATCATGGAAAGATAAGTAGGCCACTTGGAGGTTTTTATGGCGGAAAAAAGAAGCACAGTTACCCTTTAAAAACTGATCAGCTTGATTGTATAAAGCAGACTAAACACACTAGCGTGGCTGAGTGGTACGTGTTTTGGAGCCTGCTACCAATCCCCACTTCTCTCTAGTTAACACATTTATTAAATCACTCAAGTGGCAAGGCAAGAGAAGAGAAAGTAATAGAAAATCTGCTTAACACTGTTGTCATTCTTGGAGGACAGTATCTTTAATATCACTTTATGGAGCAGAGGAGACCGAAGACTCACAGGCACTTTTTATTTCATAAGATTGGTTATCTTGACATTGTATATGTGACAAAATACATTCTGCTTTATCACTGCACCGCCAGCAAGCAACCCTGGGTGTAATTAATTCTGAAAATCACAGATTAAAAAGGCAGAAGAGAGATGTGAAGACATTTGAGAGACATGGCATCCTTCACAACACAGAAGGTCTGTGAAAAAGATCTCGATTGAGAATGTAGCTCTTAGGGGAGAATGTTGGTTTACTTCAAATATATTATTTAGCCTTTGTTATGTGGACTCATCAAATTCTTTTCTTGGCTATATGAAGTGCAATTTAAAGGAATGCTTCAATCATTAAAATAGCTTGGAGTGGATATAATGGCACTTACCCTTATATATCTTGTTTTAATTGTTTTACATATGACTAAAAAATTGTTATTTTTTTTCTTTTTAATCAGGTAAATATGAAATTCTACATATTCATGTATTTTATATTTACCAGCGTATACCACGCACTTTTTTCCCCTTAAAATAAGGGGAAAATCGTGGGTGCGCGATATACGCCGATACCCGCTTCCCGCGCTCAGTTTGAATGCCTGCGCCGACATATACCGAGTGCAGTACACTCGTCTACATTCGGCCATGCTCGGCTCCGCTCGTGCTCACGCATAAACGTCACAGAGCGTGAGCACGAGTGAAGCCGAGCCTGGCCGAATGTAGACGAGTGTACTGCACTCGGTATATGTCGGCGGAGGCGTTCAAACTGAGCGCGGGAAGAGGCGATTCGACGGGGAGACAGCGCGGGAGAAGCCGGGAGGAAACCACCGAAGCCGCAGACGGAAGCCGGACCCGACGAGGCCGCCGATGGACACCGCGCAAGACCCCAAAACTGTAAGTACTAAAATGTTTTTTTTACAGGATTTGCGGGTCCACATTAGGGGTGCGCGATATACGCTGGAGTGCGCAATACCCCGATAAATACTGTACTTCTTGCAGCCATTTTACTGTTGTGATGTGTAAAGCCTGTATTGAGAACAGACCTTGATTTTAGCAAAGATGGGACCAGTGTTAATTTCAGCAACAAATTTCAATTTAGTTTTAGTCCTAGTCTTTTGACTAAAATGCCATTTTCGTTTTAGTCATCTAATTTTTTTTTAGCTTTAGTCATATGTCTACTAAAATCACCAGTACATTTAAAGGGTTTGTTTTTTATTTTCTAAATAGGTTCCTTTAAGCTAGTGCATTGTTGGTTCACTTACCATTTCCTTTGATTTCCCTTCTAAATGTTTTTTTTTTCTTTGTCTGAATTTCTCACTTCCTGTTCCTCCTGTTCCTCCTCAGTATGCTGTTCTGGCTGACTAACCCCCAGCCAGAACGGCTTGGATGATGGGGGCAAGCTTACTGAGGAGAAACAGGAAGTGAGAAATTCAGACAAAGAAAAAAACATTTAGAGCCGGTTCACACTGGGGCGACTCGTCAGGCGACTCAGCCGCCTGACAAGTCGCATCCCATTCTATTCAATAGAACCGTTCTAATAGGAGCGACGCAAGTCGCTCCGACTTAGAAAAAGGTTCTTGTACGACTTTGGGGGCGACTCGGGGCGACTTGCATTGACTTCTATACAGAAGTCATTTTGCAAGTCGCCTCTGAAGTCGTCTTCAGGACGCCTTGCCGAGTCGCCCTCGAAGTCTTGCCGCCCCAGTGTGAACCGGGTCTTAGAAGGGAAATCGAAGGAAAAGGTAAGTGAACCAACAATGAACTAGCTTAAAGGAACCCATTTAGAAAATAAAAAACAAACCTTTACAACCCCTTTAAGTCAACTAAAATCTCATACATTCTAGTCACTTAAATCTAATGGGTTTAGTTAAATTGTACTGCATTATTTAAACATTTCTCTAGAATTTTCAAACTCATTATATACTCCTGGAGAAAAAATGTAATAATATGTTATTATTTATGGTATTAAAGCGGTAGTAAATCCGCTGACTTTTTTTTTCTTTACACCTGTAAGGGAAAAGGCATAATGAGCTAGTATGCACCGCATACTAGCTCATTATCAAATACTTACCTTAGAACAAGGCGTCAGTGTCCCTCCCGGTCCGCCTCAGCGTGTCTTCCGGGTATCGTGGCTCCAGCACTGTTAGTGTCTGGAGCCGCGATGTCGTCACTCCCGCGCATGAACATGGAAGACTTCTTTCCGGCAAGGTCTGGCGGCTGCCGGGGATTAAGTCGAAAATCCCCTGTGCGCATGCGCCGCTGCATTCAGCGGATCATTGCAAGGGGATTATCTCCTAAACCGTAAAGCTTATTATAGGCTTACCTGTAGGTAAAAGTAAAATAAAATAACTTTACAACCACTTTAATGTTTGAACATGCACTACAGACACAAATTTAGCCTTTATAGAATGATATATAACGTCTTTATTAAAAAAAAAGTAAACTAAACTAAAATCTAGCTTTTTGACAAAGTACAACTTTAAAATACAAAAACCCCAAAAAACTGTCAACTCAATTGGCTGTAATGCCATTGCACATATTACCTGAATTTTTTCTCAACATTAAATATTAGGAAAAAGTATATAAAAAAAAAAAAATTCTTAATTTTTTCTCTTTCAAAAGCTTAGTAGATGCCCTTTACTTATCATTATGTGGTAGTGCAATAAATATTTAAACTTTAATGTGCTATTATTAAAGGCTCTAGTTGGAATTGTCTTGCCGATTTAGAAATGACCAGCAGAGAAGTGTAAATTTTGATACCAATTTTCAATTTAATTTTAATCTAAGTCTTTTGACTAAAATGCTATTTTAGTCTTATTTAGACATGTGCGTTCCCGTTCGGAACGAATGGATTTTCGTACGAATTTGTTAGTATTCGTACATTCGTATCAATTCGAACATCCGAAAAGCTGAAAGAACCAAATTTCGAAGATTACGGAATTACGAATAAGCAAAATAACGAACAAGTGAAAATACGAACGTATGATTGGACAATCTTACTAAAATACGAAACACAGAAAAAGCAAAAGAACGAAAATTACATCTATAACGAACGATTTGCATTCCGTATTTTAAATCCTTTGTCTGTTCGTATTTTCATTTGTATGTTCGTATTTTCATTTGTGTGTTTTGTAAATGCGTTTCTTTGTCTGTTCGTAAATTTGTGTACTTGTATCGTTCTTTCAAATGGGCACTGGGCAGTGTAGTTAGTGAGTGATGTATCTTACTTAATATCTTAGCCAATCAGCTTATCTCTTTTGTGCTGAATCACATTGTACAGTGTAAAGCCTCGTACACATGATCGGACTTCAAACAAACTTTTCCGTGGATTTTTGTCTGAAGGGAGTTGGCCGGACTTTTGAAACCGAAAAAGTTTGTCCGATAGAGCATACACACGGTCAAAACGCTCATTTTGACATTTGTTGGCAAAAAGTCTGACCGTGTGTACGGGGCTTAAGAGAAAGTATATCTTAATATGGATTAGCCATGTGTTGCTATGTATTTACGAAAGTACAAAATTACGAATCCATTAAACGAAAATTATTATCTAACAAAATTACGAATTTCGAATCAACGAAAATAAATTAGACAGAATTACGAATCATTCAGTATAAACGAAAATAAAACTGGTACGAAAATACGAACGGGTCCGAATAGGAAATCTTGAGTCTTACGAAATTACGAATCTTTACGAATCTACGGAACGAGATGAAACGGAACAAAAAAAACGAACATTTTTGTTGTGCACATGTCTAGTCATATTTTAGTCACCTGAATTGTTTTAGTTTTAGTTAATAGACTTAAATAGTGTTAATTTAGTCAACAAAAATATTTTAGTCGATGAAATGAATACTGGATGGGACCATTTGGATTTTCATTTTGCAGTCAAGTGAGAAGCCAGTGCTGGATTTATTATTAGAAGCTGTGCAAGCCAAATGTCAGACTGACAAGCTATAAAAAATTTGTAAGATAATTTTTTCAGTGGGGACACGGGGCAAAGTAGCTCCAGCACTGAATTTATGGCAATGGGTACTGGGGTGTGCTGGAGGGTTTATTGATGCTGGCTGCTAGAGGATCTGTAGCCGCTGAGGGGCAGTGTGTTACAGTGAACAAATGCTGAGATGATGTAACAAGCCACAAACAGAATTTAAAGAAACTGTTTGGGCAAAGTGATAGGGTGTCATTTAAGCTCACCGCAATCCACTTAAGACCCGTACACAAGATCCAACTTTATGGCCATAATTGTCTGATTTACGAGTTGGTTTGTTTAATCCGACTGTGTGTACGCTCCATCAGACGATTATTGGCTGAATTAACGACAACAAAAGTTGGTTCTTCATGCTCACCAATTGTTGGGCCATAAGTCTGTTACGTCGGTTTATCCGATCGTGTGGTCCAACTAAAATCTATCCAAACACGCATGCTCAGAACTGCTAAACATCAGAAAACAATAGCAGAAGTTGCCCAAAGGGTGGTGGTAAAGAGTTGAAAAACCACGTGGTTTGGTGAAAGTTGGCTGAAAAGTTGTGACGTGTGTGCGCACAACAAGTTCACGGGCAACGACCTTCGTAAAAAAAATCCACGGAAAAGTTGGCTGACAGTTGGATCGTGTGTATGAGGCTTTACACTCAACTGTATGTCCACGGCCTTACTTTGTCTGTATTTCGGGAGCTGCGACACGCTCTGCGCGCTGCCCCCTCCTCTTCCTTTTCTCCACCCCTTTGTGGGCGAGGGGCTGCCCGGGGGTGGGGTCTGCGTGCACTGCGCGTCGGCACCATGTACCCCGCCCAGCCTGTGACGCCAGTTCTGGCATCAGTGTGCTGGGCGTGAGTTCCTTCCATCTTAGCATTAATTACCTGGGATTAATGAGGTGCTGTCATACAGACCCTTCTTATGAGGGACCTGTATGGCAGCTCCCATCCCCAAAGATCTATCTATCAAATCAATATTAGCCCTTCAATGCTGACTGTTTACCTGCCCAAGCAGATTACAATCGACAATATTGTTTCAGTGATTTACGCCTATAGTTAGTTTTTTTTTGATGTTTATCATTTTTTACTATTCTTTATTTTCATTTTTCATTTCATTTTTCATTTATTTATTTATTATCATTCATTTATTTTTCATTTTTTCTTTTTTATTTTCACATTTTTTATTTTTATTTTTTTTATTTTATTTATTATTTATTATTTATTATTTTTTATTTATTTTTCAGTTATTTCTTATTATCTATTATTTTTTACTTTTATTATTATTTTTATTTTATTTTTCATTTGTATCTGCGTTTTCATTGGTCTGATGTTGATGCTTGAGCCATCGTTTATGGTCTGACTATCATAAATCTAAAGAAGCGTTGATTTCATTTCATTTTTGTTTTCCTAAAAATAAATTTCATTACAGACAAATTTGACTAATATCCCAAGTCCCTATGATTTGATCAAGCTATAGTATTCAGCTAGTCTGTTCTAGTGGCTAAATTGGCCCCATCTCGGGCCGCCCCCAATTCCCTTTCCCACTCTCCAGGTTTTTAAAGTATAGTCTGTGACAAATATTGTGCAGTTTCTCAATTTACTTTCTGTTAGTTAGTAGAAACAGTATCATGATTATCAATTACTAATGTTCCCTATACGTCCATTATATGATGGATCTAACATTGTTATGCATGTATTTTGCATGTCTTTTTATAAAAATGTTTCATCATTTTTTCTTATGGTCTGCTCACCAAGCGTTTATATGTTCAGACCAGTGCCTGCCTTACCACTTGTCACCACAGTACCATGCGCCGCTGAGCGAATGAACCAGTGGCCAGGTAAGCCATCACACTGTCTGGTCAGATGTTCCACATCCAGACCTTAGACCGTGTGATGGCATCCTCAATATGATGTATAAATTTCCCCAATTTTCTTTCCACCTGGGAAACATCATATTCATACACTCGTTTTCCATCTTTTCCAGTGAGCCAGATTGCGGCTCCCTGTGCGCATGCGCACGCGCATGCGCAGTGTATCTTTCTCTGGCCAGCCGGATGACTGTCAATCATCATGACGTCATCCGCGCGGGGTATTTAAACTCAACAAGAGCCTGTGCATGCAGGTGCTCTTGCTGAATGCTAGCTAGGACGGACGTCCAGGAGGCTGTATGTCATTTCACTGCCCAAGATTTTCACACCTGTTAGCCAAGCTTTGGGTATGTACATCCTTTCCTCTATCACTCTTGTTAGTGTTTGTATGCTATCATGCTTTCATTAAGAGCGTTTTCTTTGTATCTCCAACAGCTGATTGCTGTTCCTCTGTGGGGGTTTTTCACTCCTTGCATCAGCCTAACGCTCACCGCTGCCATCTTGTGGCAGTTTTTGAATTGACTTGTTATCCAGTCCTCCACAACTAAGGTAATTGATTACCAATGCACCAACATTTTGCAGAATACAAGACTGTTGTTTAAAACATTAACATTATTTTTTACAAAGTAAATGCCGATTAATATTCAGTTAATTTTTTGGCAACAAAAAATAATATTATTTATAATTGTTTTTTCTAGTTACATATATACATATTTTTTTATTCTTTACTTTTTGGATTTTTTACAGTTAGGAGGAGATTCATATGGACCTCTTACCTTCTGTTGTACCAATATTTTCTCTCCAAGGGTGTTCCCTTTTCTAGCCCCTGGAACTGTCCTCTGAAGGCCCAGGCCCTCATACCTCTTTTAAGGTATGCCATATTAGCTAAACATTTATACATACTGTTTTATATATATCCTCTTCACACCAGCCCTTTTTTCCTTGTTCTTTCTAATTTCCGTTTTTTACTCTTTATGGTCCCATTCAATGTTGGACCCATTACTTCTGTTTACCACCCATTCTTAGATACCCCAACTGGTTCTAATCTGCCCGGCGGTGCATGGTCAATGTGGGTGTGACCCATGGTATCTTATTCCATCTTCCAAAGGTAAATGGTCTGACCGTATATATACAATTTTCTGGACGCTGCTGAGCATTCTTCAAAGTTACTTAACACCGGTTCTCGGTGAGTATCATGGTCACAGTCAAATGCTTTTCTCAATATGCTCAGAGGCCTGTATGTATATATGTACAATATGCCTAATGTAAAACAATACTGTATTGTATTTATTTATATTCTATATACATTCATATCTCTAATGGCAACATTGTATTGTCTTTTAAATACCTAGAAGCTCCCGAAGAAGCGACAACGTCGCGAAACATGTCGAGCTGAACCCCACTTTTATCAAAACTCATCCTGTATCACCTCTCGAAGCTACAATGCCACCCAGCGCTTATTGTGTATTCCATACATCTAGCCCTGTGGCTATCAGCGGTGTTTTCAGAAAGGGATAGGAATTGAGTTATTTGTGCATTTTTCTGTATATTTTGTATTTTTTGTTTTCTTTTATTATCTTATTGAGCAATTGTTCAGTGTTTTTGTGCTATTGTACTGTTTAAATTAAAATTATTTATATTTTTCTAAAAATTTGGTGCCTACAAAGTCCACTTTCTCCTAGTCTTAGACTCTATAGTCTTTTTCTATTTATTTACACTCAACATTACCATCAAATCCCTCAAAAATAACTCTGAAACAGAGCGTGTATAAAGTTTGACAATAGGAGATAGTGGCAAACGTCAGTATAGGTGGGTCTGGGGTAAGCTTTCAAGAGATTCTAAAAATCTTTCCGGAGTTCTATAATTATTTACATAAAGCTGATGGCATTTACGTGAATATCTAAAAGGGTTTTCAAAGATTCTTTCAAAGGCCTTGGATCAATAAAGTCTACCCCCTCTTGTCACTTATTTCATATTTACTTGACAACAAAATCAGCACCATAGACCCTGGATGAGGTCCAGCCCTGTGCACCTCAGGGACCTACTAATATTTATCTAATTACACTTCAAGGTCTGAGTTGCTGAACAGTATTTTAAAATCAATGGCAGTTCAGATTCTGGTCAAAAGTGAGCAAACATCAAAGCCTCGTCCGCATAAAGAACAGGAAATCCACTTTAATAATTGGAATTACAGTATTTCCTTTTTTGTCCCTGTTTGAGCGTGTTTTCTTTTTTTTTTTGTCTGCTGTACTGTTCTGTTTTGCCAGCTATGCCAGGTGTACACAGACCAATTATTGCTAGCAATGTGAGTGATCTGAGTATGACTAGCCATAATTAGGCCATGTAGGTGAAACAAACAAGCCATAATGAGCCTGCACAGGAGACGGGGATGGATTCAACCAAAATTGAAACTCTTTTTTTGAGCTAAAAATAAATTATATTATGTTTCACACATTCTCATACATGGTATTAAGATACATAACATATTTTAAAACTGTAGCCGCTTGCTGTGCAGCATGTCTTCCATGTGCACAGCCACATGGTGGGAAAACAACTCTGTTAGTTTAACCATTTTTTGCAAGGCATAGGTTGGCCCTCTTATGCCGCGTACACACAACCGCTTTTCAGGTTGTAAAAAATAAAGTTGTTTTTTAATGTCATTAAAAACGATCGTGTGTGGGCTCCAGAGCATTTTTCACAATGTAAAAAATGGACATTAAAGATTACGAACATGCTCTAATTTTTCACAAAGTTTTTAACGTTGTCGTTTTGAATGTCGTAAAAAATGGTCGTGCGTGGGCTTTAACGACGTGGAAAAAAAATGCATGCTCAGAAGCAAGTTATGAGACAGGAGCGCTCGTTCTGGAAAAACTAGCGTTCGTAATGGAGTAAGCACATTCATCACGATGTAACAGACTGAAAAAAGCGAATCGTCTTTTACTAACACAAAATCAGCAAAAGCTGCCCAAAGGGTGGCGCCATCCGAATGGAACGTCCCCTTTATAGTGCCATCGTACGTGTTGTAGGTCACCGCGCTTTTTTTTTTAATCAAAAAGTTGTTTATTTGAGAAAACAATGTAAAATAACATAAGATAACATACACTGTCGTACATATATCTGTATATCAGTAATAACATTATCCCAATATAAAAGATATATTCCATATAGAAAGGAACAAACGGTAGGAATTACATCAAAAATGGTATCTCCTGCCATACATAAAGTGTCAACAATCAACATTCAATGTTTGTTACAGTGCCATGTATAGAACCATGAAACAGGTGTAGACAGTGTTAACCCGGGTCGAGAGTCCCAACCCGACAGGGAAGGTTCAGAATTAGAATGTCTTGAAATCGAAATCGAAGCTACCACCTAAGTGAGAAAAATTCAATAAAACAGAGGGGGGTAGAGAGAGAGAGGAAGGGGCAAGGGGAGGGGGAAAAAAGGGTAAAGGAGAGAGAAGAGAAACAGTCCACCATCTCTTCCGCAGGAAGTAGCAGCATTTGTCCTAAACAGAACATGTAACTCTACAACAAAGGGCGACAGTATGTTACATTTGCAATAGTCTATCTGTGATGAGTTGTGGGGGACCCAAGCCAGGAACATCAAGCCACGGTTGCCACATGGAATAAAACTTTCTCAGTACATTTCTATGTTGATAAGTACATTTTTCCCGAATCAATAATCTGTTGACATCATCAACCCATTGTTTACCCGTCGGTACCCTGGAAGATATCCAAAGCCTCGCAATCGCCATTCTGGCTATGTATAACAGGCAGATTATTGCAGTGTGAACGTTGGGCGAGAGCGAGGGTATCTCCAGTGCCCCGAGCAGACACACAACAGGATCTTGTGGGATCGGTACTTGATATGTCTGGGAAATGGTAGTAAGAACAAAGTTCCAACAGCGGAATAATTTCAGGCATTTCCACATCATATGCAGCAGGTCCTCATCATGTACACAACATTTTGGGCAGAGCGGTGAGTCTCGGCATCCCCATCTATGTAAACGGACTGGGGTCCTGTACACCCTATGAAGCAGGAACAGGTGAGAAAGTCTGAGAGACGCAGACACCGACACCAATGGGGCTGACATAAGGCCTAATTCCCAGGTTTCACCATCTATAGGGCCTAAGTCCTTCTCCCAGCCTTTTCTACACGGAAGAGAGGAGGCATCATGCGTTGTGCTAAGCAATATACTATATATCCTAGATATCATGCCTTTCTTATCCCAAGTCAAAAATACTTCTGCTATCAGAGGGTGTCTTAATAACCTGAACGGTGACAGTCTAGACTCAGATTGTATAGTATGCCTCAACTGTAAGTAACTGTAAGTAACGATAGAATTGGAACCTGTGTAAAGAGAATTCTTCCCTGAGATCAGTGAAAGATTTAAGTGTCACACCCCGAAACAGCTGAACTATATAATGTATGCCTGCCAATTCCCAGGACCGGAAACCTTTAAGTTTGAGGCATTCAGTAAAGTATTTATTGTCCCATATTGGGGTGAATGTGCACACACCTCTTATGTTCAGTATCGATCTGGTGTACTTCCATAGGGAGTTCAACAGCTTAATGGTGGGAAGGGAGCCTGAGATGTGTGTGAGTCCCGCCTCTAGGTGAGACAGCGCAGACATCTCCGATCCACAGGGTATCACCAGCGAGCGAATAGGATCTTCCGTGTCCTCCTCACCCCAGCCCCCAAGGTGCTGAAGTTGTGAGGCCATGAAATAATATCGGGCATGTGGAACTGCCATACCACCCCGATCCTTAGCTAGTTGTAGTGAGGAGAGGCTGAAACTTTGTTGCCCCATATCAGGTGTCTGAATTGGGCATCTATCTGGGTAAACCATGCATGGGAAATCCACAGTGGGGCATTGCGAAATATGTAGAGCAGCTGAGGGGCCTAAATCATTTTAACTAAGTTAGCTCTTCCCGTGACTGAAAGGGGTAGCTTCAGCCATGCCGAGCATTTCGTCCAGAATTTACGAAGCAGTGAGGTCACCGCACTTTGCTAGAGCATTTTTTTTCACGATCGTGTGTAGGCAAGGCAGGCTTAACAATAATTGGGTTGAAAAAAATGTTGTTTTTCCTAGACCATTAAAAATGGTCGTGTACGCGCATTAGCCTTTATCGCCACTTTAATTTACAATAAAATAACAGTATAGATAAGAGCCAAGTCGAGGAACAGGCCATACATTAAGGGGTGAATCAGAGTTACATCTCATGCCAAAAAGATTCGGATAGTCCCACAATTTCCGGCACCTCTTCTTGTTTGCTTCCCTCCTAAGTGAATGTTCCCGGAGGCTAAATCCTCCAAGATTACATCTTTGGTTACCTTGGTCCTTCCACATGACTGACTCCCCAAGTCCAGGTGACCTCTTGTCAAACTATTTATACAGAGCATTCTTTCCAAGATATTCACACTGGGAAGGGCAGAACTGTCACTATCAGTGGTACACCCCATTCACTACTTTGGTGATCTCCAGGTGCTCGCTAGGCATATACATGACCTACTCTTTACCTCTGTGTTCTAAACTCTAATTACATCAATTGTGCAGTGTGGGGTTTACCCTTGGCACTTCTGTGCCCATACCCAATGAAACTACTGAATTTTCCTTGCATGGAACTAAACTGTGAAATCAGTGGTCAAGGGCAAAAGACTGGGCACCAATATGGTGCTGTGTCTCTTTGTGAAGGTGGTCACCTTGGTAGAGGACTTTTTCATGTCAAAGCCTCCAGCAAGAAGAGCATTGTTCAGAACAGTAGTGACATCACCAAATCTCCTAACACTAGCAGTCAAAGACAGCAGAGCCTTAGCTCTCATACTGCAGATATACAGCTATGTGGCTGTAGGAACAGGAGTGTCTAGGTACCCTTAAATACCAGAAAGTGCTCTGCTATTTTTCAGTGAGATTTCAACATAAAAGGAACATTTTCAGGGGACTGCTTAGGCACAATCAACATGTCTAGATATTCCCTATAACATAGCAAATCTTTACTTCTTGAATCTAGTTCCATTTTTGCAGGGTCATTTGTATTATATTTGTTTTCAACTTGGGTAATTCAGATATTGCATAAGAAAATCAATAGGTAATGAAAGCTGCATGTCAAAGAGTCACGTACAGTATACAAGCAGCTGAAGAGTAATGCAAATACCAATTTTTCACAAGCCAGCCTATTAGACTTTCAATGTGATAGGTAATCTCACTGACCAAAAGGGTAATTTAAGAGGTTGAGGGGTAAGCTTTACATATTATTTTGGCTTTCTATATAAATGAACCTACTGATTGCAGTATGTATGGGGCAGATGCCACATTTTCATAGCATGCTAAGGACTTGACTATAAGTATGGATTACTATTAAATGACTTAAAGGAGTTGTAAAGGAAAATATTTTTTTTGCTGAAATGACTGTTTACAGGGTATAGAGACATAGGGCCAGATTCAGGTAGATTTACGTTACGCAGCGGCGGCGTAACCTATCCCATTTACGTTATACCGCCACTGGTTTACAGCGTAAGTGCCTGATTCACAAAGCACTTACCTGTAAACTTGCGGCGGTGTAACGTAAATCCGCTCGGCGCGTTCCCGCGCCGAGCATACTGCGCATGCTCCGTCCATCAAATTACCCGACGTGCATTGCGCTAAATGACGTCGCAAGGACGTCATTGGTTTGACGTTAACGTAAATGGCATCCAGCGCCATTCACGGACGACTTACGCAAACGACGTGACATTTTAAATTTTGACGCGGGAACGACGGCCATACTTAACATTGGCTAGACCACCTAGGGCTTAGCTTTATCTTTACGACGCGTATCACTACGGAAACAACGTAAATTTAGATCGACGGGGATCGCGGACGTTCGTGAATCGCCGTAACTAGTCATTTGCATATTCTACGCCGACCGCAATGGCCTCGCTACCTAGCGGCCGGCCTAGAATTGCAGCCTAGGATCCGACGGTGTAACACAAGTTACACCTGTTGGATCTTAGGGCTATCTATGCGTAACTGATTCTATGAATCAGTCGCATAGATACGACAATCGTATCTCAGAGATATGACGGCGTATCAGGAGATATGCCGTCGTATCTCTTCTGAGAATCTGGCCCATAATTGTTAACTGATTCCTTTTAAAAATGATTAAAAATAGATAAAAATCAATCACATAATGTACCTGAAGTTTCAGTTTCGTTTATGCATGCTTTTTCATGCTTCTGTGAAGTACAGAGACACAGAGCCAATAGAGGGCAGTGATGGTTTGTAAAACAAAACTGATTGGTGTTGAGGGGTTTAAGACACACAGTAATCACACCTCCTTGATTAGTGCCACAGAGAGAAAGCTCTCATGACTTTTTTCATCAGGAAACAGACTGTTCAGAACAGAGAAGGATTACATCAACATCAGAGCTAAAACGAACAATGAGGACATGAAACCAGGACTGCAGTAAGGTAAAGGAAGCTATTTAGGAAGCTATTTTTTTTAAAAAAATCCTTTAGTGACCCTTTAAGCCCTATAGTAAATCTTGCCATTAATATAGTTGTACTTTTATAGTAAAGAAGAGAAGAGAATTTATCTTTAATATCAGACAAACCTGTCCATCTATGACAAGCTTTACATACAGAAATAATACTAGGGATGTAAATATTTCAGCATTGACAGAAATACAAAATTCCATAAAAAAATAAATGCGGTATATGTTTATGAAGAGGGTGTCTTCTGGGTGACTGGTATATCTACAGGGGCCATCAGGTTGTTCCTGTCATATCTTATTATTTTCTTATGATTTCTTGTGACATATCTGACTGCTACATGCTTTACTTCCAGAATTAATCCAAATGGAGTTAGATTTTTGTGTTGAAAAACAGCATTAACTAGAATGCTTTAGAGCCGGTTCACACCAGGGGACTTGGAATCCGACTTGAAGTTGCCCCAAGTCACGCTGTTGAGAAAATCAATGGAAGTGAATGGAACCGTCTTAATGTACACTACTGAAGTCGCTCTGACTTCAGAAATAGTTCCTGTACTACTTCAAGGCGACTTCTGGGCGACTTGTATCTATTGATTTCAATGGAAGTTGCCTCCAAAGTCGGATCACTGTGTTAACTGAAAGCGGGGGTTCACCCTATTAATAATTTTTTTAAATTTTTTTTTTCCTCTAGCATAAAATGAGGCATAGTAGCGCGAGCTACAGTATGCCTGTCTTTATTTTGTTAGCCCCGTACTCACTGTGCAATCGTAGAGACAAGATTCCGACTCCCCTCGGCGGCCGGCTCTGGCACGTCACGCTTCTCCGGAAATAGCCAAAATAGGACTTGGCGCTTCACGGCGCCTGCGCATAGTCTGTGCGCAGGCGCCGTATAGTGCCGTGAAGAGCCGAGACCTGTTCCGGCTGTCTTCGGGGAGCGTGACGTGCCAGAGCCGGCCGTCAATCACCTTCCCTCTCCATAGGAACGCCCATTGGATACCACTCATTTCCACTGCATTCTGTGGATAACACTTCTGTCCCCTGCTGTACTATATACACATTCAGGGCTTTTTTTCTCAGAGAATAGGTGCAGGAACTCCCTCCTTCGGAGTCACCTCTTGTGTTCAACCCCTACCCACCTCTAGGCACCATTCATTGGTTCCACCCCCTGCCCACCTCCAAGCAACATTCCTTTTCTCCACCCCCTACCCACCTCCGAGCACCGTTCCTTAGTTCCACTCCCTACCCACCTCTGAGCACTATTCCTTGGTTCCACCCCCTACCCACCTTCCGAGCACTATTCCTTAGTTCCACCCCCTACCAACCTCCGAGCACTATTCCTTAGTTCCACCCCCTACCCACCTCCGAGCACTATTCATTAGTTTCACCCCCTACCCACCGCTAAGCACCATTTCTTGGTTCTACCCCCTACCCACCTTCGAGCACCATTCCTTGTGCCACCCCCTACCCACCTCAGAGCACCATTCCCTTTCTCCACCTCCTACCCACCTCCAAGCACCATTCCTTGGTTCCACTCCCTACCCACCTCTGAGCACCATTCCTTGGTTCCACTCCCTACCCACCTCTGAGCACCATTCCTTGGTTCCACTCCCTACCCACCTCTGAGCACCATTCCTTGGTTCCACTCCCTACCCACCTCCGAGCACCATTACATACATTCAGAGCTGGAGGTGCCGGAACTGCGTTCCCCTGCTGAAAAAAAGCCCTGTACACAATACTATACATTATTCTCTTCTCAACAGTCTTCATTGTCTCAACAGTTTCTGGTTGCTATGCAGTCTGACTATTTTAATGAAGTTCTTCTATAAGGTAGGCTCAGAAAGAGCAAGCAAAGCATTTGTTTAGGTACAATGAAGCCTGGGCTTAAGCCCATCCCACTGGTAAGACTTTGACTACACCCACACTTTGCTGCGGCATGCGTAGCAGGTAACTCCTTCCCTTAAGTGTCCCTCATTCTGATGTTCAAATCTTGGGCGGTATGCTACACAATGAAATAAAAAATAAATATGTATACTAGTGTATATACAGTTAATATACATTCGGTAATACTGTTAATATATAGGTTAATATAAGTCTTTATCGAACAGTATAGGTAGTATAAAGAAATTAAAATACACTGAATAGTATCGATCCAACTAGTTACACCGCGATCATTCACAGTGACAGAAATGAAGACTGTAGCAGAATAAAATGCAGAATAAATGATAACATCTTTTGCCCGTTGGAGGTAGAGAACAACAAAGGAGACAATTCAGCCGAATGGCTTACTGCTTTTCCCAGAGGTCTGTACATAGCTTGCGGTAAAACAGCAGCCATGCCAAATAATGTCCTTAGGTTTATTGATGCAAAGGTTTTTCATTTTTGTCGAGATATTTGCCAGTGCTGCTAGGAGGATGCAATGTGTCTTATTACTCTCACTAATCATGTCACTATAACAGACAGATCCTCCCAGTTGGCATTCACTTTTAGGATGGAGGCACAGGCGGGGCAGGCTTCATGTTCTACAGAACAGGAGCAGGCTAGAATCTGCATGGACAGTTGCTAAATCCTTGTAATAAATATAGTTGACCTGGAAAGAATTTCTCTCCAAAACAAAACTGAAGTTTTTGGGCTGGATTCAAGTAGATCCGCGCATTTTTACGGCGGCGTAGCGTATCGTATTTAAGCTACGCCGCCTTAAGTCAGAGAGGCAAGTGCTGTATTCACAAAGCACTTGCCTCCTAACTTACGGCGGCGTAGCGTAAATGGGGCCTGGCGTAAGCGAGCCTAATTCAAATGAGAATGAGGGGGGGGTGTTTTTATGTAAATGATTGGTGACCCGACGTGATTGACGTTTTTTACGAACGGCGCATGCGGCGTCCGTGTACATATCCCAGTGTGCATTGCTCCAAAGTACGCCGCAAGGACGTATTGGTTTCGACGTGAACGTAAATTACGTCCAGCCCCATTCACGGACGACTTACGCAAACAACGTAAAATTTTCAAATTTCGACGCGGGAACGACGGCCATACTTAACATAGGCTACGCTACCTAGGGGGCAGCTTTATCTTTACGCGGCGTACCTCTTACGGAAACGGCGTATCTTTACTGCGACGGGCAAGCGTACGTTCGTGAATCGGTGTATCTAGTCATTTACATATTCTATGCCGAAATCAACGGAAGCGCCACCTAGCGGCCAGCGGAAAAATTGCACCCTAAGATACGACGGCGCAGGCCGTCGTATCTTAGCTAGGTTTAAGTGTATCTCAGTTTGAGCATACACTTAAACTTACGACGGGCTTAGATTCCGAGTTACGTCGGCGTATCTACTGATACGCCGGCGTAACTCTTTGTGAATCCAGCCCTTACTATTTATAGTTTGTGTTCTAAAACTGCTACTTAGATGCCAAAATCCACATCAGACCTCTAGCTCTCCTCTTCCTGATCCTTGCCCATCATTTATGGTCAACAAGGTCACCCAACACAGTAATGCCTCGTACACATGACCGGTTTTCCAGACGAGAAAACTGTAATTTTTTAGATTGGTCTGGAAAACGGGTCGTGTGTATGCTCCATAGCAGTTTACCCGATGAGAAAACTGCCCGCAATTTTTTTTTAACCTGCTCTATGTTTTCCCGTCGTGTTCCCCATCAGTCTTTTTCTCGTCTCAAAAACCGCTCGTGTGTAGGCTTTTCTGAGGGGGGAAAAAAACACGCATGCTCAGAAACAAGTATGAGACGAGAGCGCTTGTTCTGGTAAAACTAGCGTTTGTAATGGAGATAACACATTCGTCACGCTGTAACGAACTGAAAAGCAGGAAGACTGAAAAGCGCGAATCGTCTCTCACCAAACTTTTACTAACACGAATATCAGCAAAAGCAGCCTAAAGGGTGGCGCCATTTGAATGAAACGTCCCCTTTATAGTACCATCGTACGTGTTGGATGCCACTGCGCTTTGGTCAAGCGTTTTTTTGACTGAATGTGTGTATGCAAGGCAGGCTTGAGAGGAATCACGTCAGGAAAAACTTTGGGTTTTGGCATGTCACGAACACCGTTCGTGTGTACAGGTCATAATAGTCAATAATGTGGTATATAAGGTGGGAGGAGGACAGATAGGACTCCTTAAAGTGGAGTTCCAACCAAAAATTGAACTTCCACTTTTTGGAACCCTCCCCCCCTCTGGTGTCACATTTGGCACCTTTCAGGGGGAAGGGGAAGCAGATACCTGTCTAATATAGGTATTTTCTCCCACTTCCTGGCATAGATCACCTTGGTGATCTACGCCACTTCCGGTGCCTACTCTGTGCCCCCGCTGTCTTCTGGGAGACACAGCTCCCAGAACATAGTGGGGACCAGTGAAGACGCGCAGCACGATCTGTGCATGCGCAGTAGGGAACCTGGGAAATGAAGCCGCAACGCTTCATTTCCTGATTCCCTCACCGAGGAAGGCGGCGGGGGCAGCCGAGAGCCAAGCGATTACTCGGCCTCGGCTGCCGACATCTCGCGCACCATGGACAGGTATACTATATCAAAAGTCAGCAGCTGCTGTATTTGTAGCTGCTGGCTTCTAATATTTTTTTTCAAAGTGGTAACTCCGCTTTGAAGACTATGGGCCGGATTCACATACATTGGCGCATATTTATGCCGGCGTAGGGTATCGAATATACGCTACGCCGACGCAGCGCACAGAGGCAAGCACAGTATTCACAAAGCACTCGCCCCCAGTCGCTCTCAAATCTACGCTGGGTTTCCTCAGCGTAAGCCAGTGTAGGTGGAAGTGGGCGTGAGCCATGATAATGAGGCGTGACCCCATGTAAATGAAGGACTGAGCGTCATAAAGTTACGAATAACGTATGGCGCATGCGCCGTCCCGTGGACGCATCCCAGTGCGCATGTTCAGAATCACGTCGAAACAACTGCCTAAGATACGTCGAATCACTGCCTACGACGTGAACATAACCTACGCCTAGTCATATTCACGTACAACGTAAACGACAAAAGATACGACGTCTTGTGTTCCCTGGTCCATACCTTTGCATCGGTTGCGCCTCCTATATGGGGAATAACTTTACGCCAGACATACGACTTACGCAAACCGCGTATATTATGCGCCGGGCGCAAGTACGTTTGTGAATCGGCGTATCTCCCTCATTTGCATATGTGCATAGAATATCAATGGGAGCGGCAAATGCGCCCATCATAAATATGCGCCCACGATACGACGGCGTAGGTAAGTTACGTCGGTCGTAGGAAGCCTATTTTTAGACGTATCTCAGATTGTGGGCATGGCGCATATATACGACGGCGCATAGTTATACTTACGCGGCGTATCTCGAGATACGTCGGCGTAAGTGCTTTGTGAATCCGGGCCTATATAAACCCATCATTTCATATTTCTGATATGTGCCTGCTGTACCATGTACTTGTAGGAAACAGGTTCCTGTTCTCTTTGTATTGCTTCCTTTGTGTGAAATCACTGGTGTTCCTGCCAGTCCCTCTGCTTTCCCATTAAAAGACTGATATGGCCTTATTTTGAGGGGACAGCAAATGTACACCCACTACTTTACATTGTAGCAAATTGTAATTTCTTCAGTGTTGTCACATGAAATGATATAATAAAATATTTACAAAAATGTGAGGGGTGTACTCACTTTTGTGAGATACTGTATATGCATACTGTGCGAAGGGGTTAACGCATTGCAAACATAAAAAAAGCATAAAAAAAAGCATGAGATTGCTAACACATCTTAACACATAAATGCATTAACAGGAGCTCACATTTCTTTGCACATCTAAATAAGCCCTTAAAGACAGATGAACCAAAATGAAGGCACTTACAGATGCCTGTTGTGGAATGGAATTGGCAGTTTATTGAGCTTTTTATTTATCTTCCAAATTACAATACTGTATTAGACTGATGCATTTTATATTACTTGATATTAAAAATGGGTGCCACATATAAGATACATCATTTTCCTCTAGTGGATGAAAGCGCCATGCATCTTATACTTGAATCTGCTTGAGAGGCTCGGCATATCAGATACTCAATAATAGAAAAGTATTTCACTGACTGATAAAAAGCTGTTTACAGTGATAACATCCTGAACTAAAGTTTGAAACATAGTTTTTATGTAATGTAGTGTTCATGTGGCTGAAAATAACACACCATGTTATATCTAGTAGTAGCTAGCCACGTTCAACTGTACTTGTTCTGGGATATTGAAGATGTTTTGTAGCTTATCTAACCCACTTAAGTTCCAGTGAGTGTCAAGAAGATATTCCAGCATTTATATCCACACAGGTAGCAAGGACACCTTTGAAAGGCAAATTGGATTAGGTTGACTGTGCTAACTGTGTAGATATAAATGTTGGGGTATGTTCCTAAGGCCGGCTATGTCAAGTCACCTGAGGCCAGGTGACAGATGCACACAATGTTGGGGTCAGGAGTGCCCCACTAAGGTAGAGGACCCTACGGCTGACTGCTGCGGGAAGGAACTTGAGGTGGTTAAGGAAGGCAGGTCCACTGGGGCACCAAGACGGATCCCACAAGGAGCTAGAACATAAGCTTCCCCAGGGCGCGGAGTCTAAAAGCCAGCAGGTGTTCACCAGAGCCTCTAGTGGTGAGGATGGACTGTGCTGCAACTGGCTCCAGGTCGCGGCCCCCAGAGTCTCCCAGCTAATGCTTACAGTAGGCTAAAGGAGGATAGAGAGGAAGCAGCAGCCCAGGATAACAAAAGATAGTAAGGGGATAAACCAAAGGTCGGCGACTAGCTGACAAGGATAAACATAGAACACGCCAAGAGTCAGGGTCACAAGCAGGCAGGCATAGTTGAGAACAAGCCAAGATCGGTAACTAGAATCAGACGTAGAAGGCACAGCAAGTCACACGAAAGCTAACACACAATGTTGATCAGACAGGGCTGGCTTGCAGTTCATAGGTTAATATAGAGTTCTCTTATAGGGGCTGGGGTTACGCCATGCTTTGAGGAGAGATTACTTAAACAGCCAGGTGAGAGTGGCTGGCCTCTAAAGGTGAACACATGGAGGAGAGATAAGCTGACAGACAAACATTACTGCATATTCATGACAGGCCATACATGGTTTACAATCTTGGTTGGTTCAGCAGTCACAGGTCGAGACTCAAACCATTAACGGGCAAGCTAAATGTACCAAGTTGATTGATCGATCAACTTTGGTACAACCAGCCTGCCGGATTATTGCAAGTGGCTGCTATTGCTGCTAGCGATAATCACTGTCTTCTCCTGGTGGGGATGGCTTCCTCCGCCAGGAGAAGATAATTGCTGATTCCCCTGTAAGCACTGTCTGTGTTGATGGGGGAATCGTGCAAATGTCACAATGTATGGTGGCCTTACTTTAAAATGAAGTGAAGAAGTGGCTTGGCTAAGTAACAAAACATCTTCAACATTACAAAGAAAAATCCAATTAAATCCAACTAACGACTACCAACTATATCACAGCCTGAATAAATGTTAAAACTATAGCTGATTTTGGGTCAGATTGTAAATGCTTTGCATTTTCAGCTGATTTTACACGTATTTTACAAATTAACTCTGAATTTAGGGTGCACACTGGGTTCATAGTGCATTATGGATTTTGAAAGCCCGATTGCAGCAGTAGCTGTTTGATTTCACCCTATCTCTTTGTAATTGAAAATCTACTCAGAGGTCAGAGCCATACACTGCAGAGAGAAGGAAGGGGAGTGAGCCACTCCTATCATGTCAAATAGGATGTGGAATCATTCTAAATGTAGTATACAGAAAAATTTCAAGCAGAAAAGTAACTTTGCCACTATGCCACTAAACGTATATTTGCAAACCATGTTTCAAATAGACATAGTTAAAATCACATTATTTTTACTATCCAAAAAAACAAAAAGAAAACATACTCTTCATATAAAGTTAAGCATGGCATAAAAACATGCATCCACACACATGTATGCAGATGATCGAAGCAGTCACTGATGGATCTGAAAAGTAGGGCTTTAGTTCCGTCACGCTGCAGAATGGGAAGTGAGGTGATTATCCGGTGTGTGTTCAGTCACTTCTTGCTTAGCTAGCAGTACTAAATAAAGTGATCATGTGATTGCTGTTTACTACTAGCACTAGGCATAGGACTAATCTGTCCTCTGCCATGGACTCCAGGGGCCATCTTAGCAGAGCCTGTGCCTAATTTAACAACAAAAACGACCATCTTGGACACAGAGGGGGATAAATATATATATATATATATATATATATATATATATATATATATATATATATATATATATATATATGTAGCACCCTGGGGTTTACTTAAGTTTGGCCTCATTGCACTTTTCTCTTCTACCACTAGGTGGCCAGGTACTTGGTGGTACTAGACATGAGAAGGGCAACACAAGGTCAGGGTATAGGTATACGGGGTATCTCATCCAAGGAGCAGGGGTCTTCTTGAATCCCTTGGCTTGCTGGGAGAGCCTATATATTCGGGTGAAGTCAGATGATCTATGTTCTGTGCCACCTGGACGGCTGTTTGGGTGGACGTGTGTTGTATTGCCTGGGCTGCTAGGCTTGAGATTGGGCCTATCCCGGGTACATTTGGCTGATAGGCTGTCTGAGGGCCTTTCAAGAAGCAAGAGAGCAGCGCAGTGTTGGGACTGCGTCTTGCAGTCCAACCAATAGTGACCGTTCTGCCGGCCGGAGAACCTATCGTGGTCGGAGGTAGAGGGGAAGCTGTCCCCAGTAAGGCACTTTGTGTTAGGAACTGTTAAAGACTGTTGCCATATGAGAGAGCATTCCTGCACATGCAGATGCAGCGTCTTGATTGACTTTACCCCAAAAGTTTGTTAAGAGAAGTAAACTCCATACCTCCCAACTTTCTGAGATGGGAATGAGGAACACCTATCAGCAAAAGTATGCAGGCATAGGACACACCCTTTGCCACACCCAATTAAAGGAGAATTGTGCAAAAAAATAAGATTGGTTAAACCCACAAGTGCTTTTCTTACCACTAAGATTCCTTTATATTGGCTTTTGGAATTTACAAATGCAGCAATTTAGAAATCAGATGAAAGGTTTAGCACTGGGAAACACTTTTTGATAGATAAAAGGTGCATTTTATATACAACTATATAGATCAGACCAAAATGAGGGACAAATGAGGAGGAATGAGGGACAGAGGGACATTGCTCCAAATCCGGGACAGTCCCTCAAAATCAGGGACAGTTGGGAGGTATGAAACTCTCTGTGTCTGGCGCCCAATGACTTTAATCATCTTGTTCTCACCATGCCTCACAACCCACTACATACAGAAGAATGTCAGCTATCTCTGGCCCTGGAGGTTATCATTAGACCGAAGGAGGCCTAGGACCTTGCTATCTATCTATCTATCTATCTATCTATCTATCTATCTATCTATATACTGTATATATATATATATATATATATATATATATATATATATATATATATATATATATATATATATATATATATATATATATAGATATATACTTCTGCATCACTGTGGGAAAACAGATAAAGGAACCCTGGAAGTGGGAGCTATCAACAGGGTCCTGGCGAGAATTTACAGTTTGCAGACAAGCACTTATAACTCCATGAGAAGGCCAGGGGTAGAAGGATCACTGGTTCTGCTTTCTGGTCCAGCACTAGTACATCTCTGTAGTACTAGTACAGCCTGTAGGCGTAACATTCTACCGGAAAAGTATGATTGAAACGTCGTACAGTTTCGCTGCCCCGTCGAATCTTCTTTGAACATTCGACAGACAGTCAGACACCATAAGCCTTCAATGACAGACTCAACCTTAATTCGTTCGGATTTTCGGACGAATGCAATTTCCAACGAAATACCGTATTTATCGCGGTATAACGCGCTCTGGCGTATACCGCGCACCCCCAAAGTGGCCCCCCAATCCTGTGGGAAAAAAAGTTTTTTTTTTGTTTTGTACTTACAGTTTTGATGTCTTGCGCGGCGTCCATCTGCGGCCTCGTCGGGTCCGGCGTCCTTCTGCGGCCTCGTCGGGTGTCCTCTTCGGCGGGTCGGGCGTCCATCTTCGGCGGGTCCGGTGTCCATCTTCGGCGGGTCCGGTGTCCATCTTCGGCGGGTCCGGTGTCCATCTTCGGCGGGTCCGGTGTCCATCTTCGGCGGGTCCGGCGTCCTTCGGCGGCGTCCTCCCGCTCGTTTCCCGCCACGACTTTGAATACTGCGCCCGCATATAGCGAGCGCAGTACACTCGTGAATCTTCGGGCAGGCTCGGGCGCCTCTCGCACTGACGTCCTGTACGCTCAGGACGTCAGGACGTCAGTACGAGAGGCGCCGAGACTGGCCGAAGATTCACGAGTGTACTGCGCTCGCTATATGCGGGCGCTGTATTCAAACTCATGGCGGGAAAGCGGGTATCGGCGTATACTGCGCACCCACGATTTTGCCCTGATTTTCAGGGGAAAATAGTGCGCGGTATACGCCGATAAATACGGTAAATAAAAACAAATTTTGGGAGTAACTAAATAAACAAATTTTTCAGACGAAAACGAAAATCCAAATGAAATATTTCAGTGTGCACATGTCTAATGGAGATAACACATTTGTCACGCTGTAGCGGACTGAAAAGCACGAGGCTGAAAAGCGCGAATTGTCTCTCACCAAACTTCTACTAACACGACTGGCATTGAACTTCCCTTTAATAGTGCCATCGTACATGTTGTACGTGGCCGCGTTCTTGGCGATCAGAATTTCCAACATTTGTGCGATCATGTGTATGCAAGACAGGTTTGAGCCAACATCCGTCGGAAAAAATCCACGGTTTTGTTGTCGGAACAACCGATCGTCTGTACGCGGCACTAGGCTTCATTCACACCTTAGCGTTCCCTTTTGTGGGTGGAATCGCTGTGATTCTGCCCGTGATTCGGAAACGCGGCAGATCGTGGGACGTCCTTACGATCCCCACTTGTTTTGAATGCCACCAAATCGCGGCGCAATTTTACTGTGATTGTCACCCAACAGATCACTGTAAAATCGTGCAAACAGAATTGCGGGCGTCGGGCATCCCGCGATTCTGCTTGAACGTGTTTACTGTGCCAAAATCGCACCGCAATTTGGTGCCATTCAAAATAGCAGGGATCACAATGGTGTCCTGTGATTTGCAGCATTTCCAAATCAAGGGTAGAACGGAACGCCAAAGTGTGAATTGAGCCTTACTGCCAGACACAGCAGAGGTCCCAGGTTAAAGTGGAGGTTCCATCAAAAAAACTATTTTGCTTTAAACTGTAGCTTACGACTAAAAAAGAAAAAAAACATTTTTTTTTGTTTACTCATCTGGAAACGCCTGTTGCTATGCGGTCCCACGAAATCTGCCTTTGAAACCACCTAGGATTCTGACATCATCTCCCTCTAATGCTCCTGGGAAATGTGTGTCATCATTTCCCAGGATGCAGTGCGCTGTCCAATTATCACTCCCCATCCAAGACTTCCAGGAAGTAAGTGCCTGTAGGCTTCACAATGCCCACAAGCAAATTGACAACAGTGTAGATATAGTTTTATAAACTATCTTTTTTGAATATCTATGTGGATCGGCGGCGGATTGTAAAATAGTAAGTGACCAGATTTATATTATAAAAATGCAGGATGAAAGGACATACATTTAAAAAATGCTAATTGTGGTTGGAACTCCGCTTTAAGGTCCAGGCCTTGGTATTTTTCCTTTAGTTATACTGTTAGGAAGCACACCCTGAGCACCCTCCTGTGTGTAAGCTCTGCATTCCTGCTCTGCACTGGTGACTGTTCCAAACCATAGAGCTGAACTGGTAGGTAGGTACCCATTTTACTTGTACATTATCACTGTTCAACAATGTGAACCTAGCCTTAGTGATACATTTCTTCTGGGGTCATCTGTTTTATGTTTCAATTGTTCCATTGGAAGTGAGGGAGAGATTAGGACATTTTTTGTATATTTTTTCTTTGCCATATGCTCTACTTTGGAAAATAACGCATCACACATTTATATATTGAGCTCCAAATGATCATAAACATAGAGTAGTAATAACCACCAATCCATCAACCAATTATTTCATGTCCATGGGCAACTAGATATATTTTTCTAATTTCTAAACAAAGAGGAGGAAGAATGCGCTCACTCATCTGCATACTCTACAGAAATATTACATCTTCTTTGCCAGTGGCTGTGACACCTCTATTGCGATGCCATTTTCTATTGCAATGGCAAAGATTTAACAGAGCCATGACTGGTCACAACAGTGTCAAGTGAGGAACATACTTTTGCATTTTACCATTAAGAGTACGCAGATTTAAATTCACAGCAGAGAGCTGCTTATGTACAACTACAGAGCTGGAAGCAATAGATGCATTCAAATTACCAACTTGAAGATTCAGTTCATTAACATATTCTATTTGCTTGTAGAAGTAGTTATTCCGCATGCTTTGCATGTTGCTCATAAAAGCGTTTTGGAGATTTTGTGGGTACTTTCCCTCTTAAACTCAGACCTGTGACGTTCAGCCACCTTTTTTGTATTTGTTCACCATGTTTGAAGCTAGTGGCAAAGAAATTCCAGCATAATAGAAATTCCAATGAAATTCCAGTGTAAAGATTTAAATAAAGCTTCATCCAGTCCATTCAGGGTCGGATTCCCGACAAGCCCACAGGGGCCAGGCCTCGGGGCGGCAGTGGGTGCAGAGGCGGCGCCGGTTGAAACACACAACGGGAGACTGCTGTATCACGGAGCTCACTGTGAAATGTTCGGGCATGCTGTGATAAAAGTCCCGTACTCCTCCAAGACCAGCTCGTGTTATAGAGGCAGTGTTCTGTCTATCACACAAGCTGGTCTAAGAGGAGGGCAGGACTTTTATCACAACATGCCCAAACTTTTCACAGTGAGCTCTGTGACATAGCAGGAGCAGGAGATGCCTGATGTGCGTAATGCACACACTGACTGGTGAGGCTACATTATTTGGCACAGTAAGTCGAAATGATGGTGAGGGGGGCTGCAATGATGGTTTGGGGGGCTGCAATGAGGGCACAGAAAGGTGGCAGTGATGGTGAGGCTGCAATGAGGGCACGGTAAGGCATCGATGATGGTGAAGTGGAAATGATGGGCACAGTGAGGCAGCAATGATCGGCACAGGTTGGTAGACTTTTTTTGGCGGGGGGGGGGGCGGCATTGAAGGACCCGGCCTCGGGGTGGCAAAGGGAGTAAATCTGAGTCCATTGTAATTAGTTGTGATGAGCTCCCTATATAAAGTATCCTTCCACTCTGTATACTGTATATCAGAGGTATTGAATTAAAATACCTCTGGTCTGGTCATTAAAAATTTCTTCCAGCATAGGTCAAAATTACATGTTTGTGCGATGACTCCTCTGATGAGATCCTTCACATCATAGCCCCCCATATTTACATCACAATCTCCTTCTTACATCAGTGTTCTCAGTCCCCCTTGCATAGTGGCGGTGCGATCATAAGGGCGCACGGGCGCCGACCCCTCTCTCCAGCCACAACCTCTATGACCAATGGATAGATTCATGCATAGCCTCCCTGTTCTGCCTAGTGACTGGACACTGATCTTCTGCTCCCTGTCATCGGGAGAAGTGATCAGTGTCATGTCACATGTAGCCCATCCCCCTCACAGTTAAAATCACTCCCAAGGAAACACTAAACCCCTTCCTCGCCCCCTAGTGGTTAACTCCTTCCCTGCCAGTGTCATTTACACAGTGATCAGTGCATTTTTATAGGACTGATCAATGTATAAATGACAATGGTCCCAAAATAGCATTAAAAGTGTCCGATGCGTCTGCCATAATGTCACAGTCACGATAAAAATCGTTGATCGCTGCCATTACTAATAAAAAAAAACAATAGAAATGCCATAAAACTATCCCCTATTTTGTAGACGCTATAACTTTTGCGCAAACCAATCAATATACGTTTATTGCGATTTTTTACCAAAAATATGTAGAACAATACGTATTGGCCTAAACTGAGGAAAAACATTTTTGTATATCTTTTTTAGGGGATATTTATTATAGCAAAAAAGTAAAAAATATTGCTTTTTTTTCATAATCAGCGTTTTTTTTTGTTGTTTATAGCACAAAAAATTTAAACCGCAGAGGTGATCAAATACCACCAAAAGAAAGTTCTATTTGTGGGAAAAAAAGGATGTAAATTTTGTTTGGGAGCCACGTTGCACGACCGCGCAATTGTCAGTTAAAGCAACGCAGTGCTGTATCGCAAAAAATGGCCTGGTCATTGGCAAGCCAAATCCTCCGTGGGGGGGGGGGGGGGGGTTAAAGGAGGTCATAAACAGCAACATCCATATTTCTCTCAATACAGGTTTCCTTTTGACCCCTTACCATAAATCACAGGTGGCAAACACAAGGCCCGTGGGCCGAATCAGGTCCTCCAGGCCATTTCATGTGGCCCTCACACCTCTCCTGCAGCTCCAGCCCTCCTCTGGTCCTTCTCCAGACCCTCACTTTCTGCTTTCAAGCAATGCATCCAGCTTCTTCCCAGCCTCAGCATAAGGAAAGGGGGTGCACTGGGATGTAAGGGAGAGTGGGGGACTCAACTTCTGACAGTGGGGGGCTTTTGACATCTAATGTAAGGGGGAGGGGATGCGCTCAGGGCCGATCCTAGGCAGGGTGCACGGGCGCCGCAGGGGTGAGGGCCCTGAAGCTCCAAAGTGCTCCCATCCCTCCTCCTTGTCTATGTCCAGAGGCGGAGCCCATGTAGCGGATGCTGCGGTTCTCCATCCCGTGGGGGGGGGGCTCTGATGAGAGACACCTGCTGTGGGGGGCTCTGATTAGGGGACACCTGCTGGGGGGCTCTGATGGGGGACACCTGCTGGGGGGCTCTGATGGGGGACACCTGCTGTGGAGGGCTCTGATGGGGGACACCTGCTGTGGGGGGCTCTGATGGGGGACACCTGCTGTGGGGGGCTCTGATGGGGGACACCTGCTGGGGGGCTCTGATGGGGGACACCTCCTGTGGGGGGCTCTGATGGGGGACACCTGCTGGGGGGTTTTGATGGGGGACACCTGCTGTGGGGGGCTCTGATGGGGGACACCTGCTGTGGAGGGCTCTGATGGGGGACACCTGCTGGGGGGCTCTGATGGGGGACACCTGCTGTGGGAGGCTCTTATGGGGGACACCTGTTGTGGGTTGCTCTGATGGGGGACACCTGCTGTGGGGGGCTCTGATGGGGACACCTGCTGTGGGGGGCTCTGATGGGGGACACCTGCTGTGGGGGGCCCTGATGGGGACACCTGCTGTGGGGGGCTCTGATGGTGGACACTAATGAAGACTTCTTAGGGGAGCATCTCTGTGTTTGAGTCGTAGCCATAGAAACATTTGTAAGTTAGTTAGTAAGATGACCAGAAATATTTCTGCACCCAGGCGTCTGTGACCCTAGAATCGGCCCTGTGCGCTGGACACCTAATCTTACAGATACAACCGGCCCTTTTGAGGGCCATCATAATGCTGATGTGGCCCCCAATGAAATTGAGTTTAACACCCCTGCCATAAATTGACCGATTATCCTGGTTTGTTGCTACCTCCACTTCTATATATATATTAAATTGTTTCCATACCTTGCACTGATACAGACCAACAAGTTTAAAGTTTACTAACAAATCATTCTAGTTTTACGCTTACTAGATTTTCCAAAGTTTCTGTTCCTTTTTCTACTAGACATCTGATTGGTCCCATCGGAGCGTTTCTGAATGACAAGGACATCTGGGCCCTATCCTTAGTTAAACCCTAAGTCTTTGTATCATAGCATGCTATAATACCTGATGCTTTCACAGGGTAATTCAGGGACTGTCACAACTCCATTATAATAGATAAGAATGCTATACAAGGTATACTGATGCAGAACTTCACCATATGTTGCTTATTTGATTATTACTTTGAACAATGTTCATTTGCAGTGTGAGGCTCATCTGCCTTGGGGCTGGACTGAATAATAATTTACAGTTTAGCAGGCAGAATGTTAAGTGAACAGAAACACCTAAAGATTCATTTCATAATGCATTGGCTATGTTTGTTTAGCTCTACCCCCGTAGGAGCCGCTGGTGAATAAGGGATACCCCACCCTGCACAGCTAGGCACACAGAATTTTCAAAGCACTCTTAAGTCAGGAAACAGTCGGGGGTATTGAACTTGGATGGGGTTAAGGGTATTATGGGATGCCCACCTGACTTTAGCAGAAGGAACAACTTCTTCTGTACAGTCTATTTACACACTCATCAGCTCCTCCAGCACAAATTTTGCTTTCGCACAACTACTCCCAGGACCAGCTGGCACACTGTTAGGTGATCTGCCAATAGGACTCAGTCAGTTTTCAGTAAATGCCCTTTACAGGCAAGGACCACTGGCCCCTTTGGAAGTGTAGCAAAGTCCCAGTGCCCAGTTGTCCTCCTACAGCTACTGATCCCTGCACCACCTTTTCAGGCACTGCCAGCCCACCAGGCTGCATCTGCCCCTCTCTACAGCCCTCCTGGCTAAGCTTCCACAGTCCTCCCAGACTGACTCTGCATCCATCTCAGACTGCCCTCACCCAGTCCTCTCAGGCTACCTCTCAGTCCTCCCCGACTGTCTTACTCACCGCCCCTCCTGACTGTCTTCTCCTTGGAGATCTCCCGGACGTGGTCTATGGCTCCTGCTGTCCTCACACCTGTTTCTGTGCCAATGGACAGGATTCCTCCTTGGGATATCAGAGGATCCCCCCTGCACCCGAGCTCCCAGACCCGGGATCACCCCTTCCCCCCAGACTAGGGGGTTACCCTCAAGGGCCCACCGACAGCCTCCTAGCACTCCATCTCCAATATTCCACCCAAACTCCACTGCCCCAGCTGGGCTGACACAGAGTATTTGAGGAAGCCTGCCCCCTGCCAACCCATCTATTGGTCAGGGCTGCCAGCCAAGCGTAAACATTTTTGTAATGGGAGCAGTTACAAGCCGGCGGTTTTACCAAGCTGACATTAAAATGCCGGGCATTTGTTTTTCTGCTGCAGCAGCTGCAAAAGAGACACCTGTCTTGAGAAGGATGCTGCTCCCTGTCTCTGCCAAGCTTTTATGTACAGGAGAGGGTAAGAGGCTGATAACAAGTGAAATGTACAGTAGGTACTCAAACTGTTTGCATTGAAATAAATAAATGTAATGTTGCATTCATTAATTCATATTTGTATTATTATGTGTCCCCTATGTGACTGGAATTCAGCAATAATCTAGCCTACTTTGCTATGTAACTCTTTGTTATATCAGAAAATAGATGCTTGCTTTAATAACTAGCCAAAACAGATTAAAATACAATGACCCTAACCACGTCAGCCTCGGAAGAATTTACCCCCTTCCTGACCAGAGCACTTTTTGCGATTCGGCACTGCGTCGCTTTAACTGAGAATTGCGCGGTTGTGCGATGTTGTACCCAAACAAAGTTGACGTCCTTTTTTCCCCACAAATAGAGCTTTCTTTTGGTGGTATTTGATCACCTCCGCGGTTTTTATTTTTTGCGCTACAAACAAAAAAATAGAAACAATATTGAAAAATAAGCAATATTTTTTACTTCTTGCTATAATAAATATCCCAAAGAAAATATATATTTGTTTCCTCAGTTTAGGCCGATACGTATTCTTCTACATATTTTTGGTAAAAAAAATCTCAATAAGCTTATATTGATTGGTTTGCGCAAAAGTTATAGCGTTTACAGAATAGGGGATAGTTTTATGGCATTTTTAATATTATTTTTATTTTACTAATAATGGCGGCGATCTGCAATTTTCATCGTGACTGCAACATTATGGCGGACACATCGGACACTTTTGACGCTATTTTGGGACCATTGTCATTTATACAGCGATCAGTGCTATAAAAATGCACTGATTACTGTGTAAGTGACACTGGCAGGGAAGGGGTTAACCACTAGGGGGTGAGGAAGGGGTTAAGTGTGACCTAGGGAGTAATTCTAACTGTGGGAGGGCTGGGCTACGAGTGACACGACATTGATCACTGCTCCCGATTTACAAAGGCATCTCCCAAGTTCTGCAGCTCCGTCCCGCGGGGACACAGTCACGGAGCTTGCGGCGGGCGCGCACGTGCCTGCATTGCGGGATTTTCAAAGCAACGTACGGGTACGTTGCTTTGCCCACACAAGCCATTCTGCCAACGTATATGTTCGATAAGCGGTCTGCAAGTTGTTAAACTTTGTATATTTTTATGATTTTATTACAAAATAATTGCATATTGATTTAGTTTCAGGTGTTGGATTGGCTCCTTGTGCTGCTTCTCCCTCCCTCTGCCTAAGCTTTTCTGTACAAGGTGCAAGAGGCTGATAACAGGTAAAATGTGAGTACTCAATCTGCTTACATTTTACCAAATACATTTAATGATGCATTAATTAATACATAGATGCGTTAATATGTATCTTTGATATCTTCCAGCTTTAATCTAACCTGACTTTGAAATGTAACTCTATTTTAAATGTAAAAAAAAAGTGTGCCTGTTTTAATAATTTAGCAATAGTAATTAAAACGCTATGAATGATATTTTGCATATTTTTGTGATGTTTTTACAAAACAATTGTGTATTTATCCAGCTTCATGTGTTTGATTATGCGCTTATGTGCCAGCATTGAGTATTTACTGTATTTAGCAGAAGAAAAAAAAAATCGCAGTATTTCAAAGGCTTCCATTATAAAATTACCGTTAAACGCTAATTACCTTAATTACCTCATTTCCCCATTAATGAGGCATAATATGCTAATTACCCATGACCACTGCTCCCCGTAGGCATAATTCAGTTTTCACAGCTTTTGAAACAAAGGAGCTATTTTATGAAAATAAAAACTTGCCTATAGCAACCAATCACATTGAAACTTGTACATTGTGGGTTAGTAAAAACAAAGGTTTTGATTGGTTACCATGAATAGCTCTAAAATGTTGTGTTTGTGGACTCCAGTTTTTGTAAATCAGTCAGTGGCCAAATTGTTTCAGGAGTTTTTTTTGTTTTTTTTACACAAGCTGTACTTAATCCTGTTAAGTCTAATGCCGCATACACACCATCACTTTATGTGATGAAAAAAAAACGACATTTTCTGTGAAGTAAAAAACGACGTTTTTGAAACTTCAATTTTCAAAGACGAAGTTGCCTACACACCATCGTTTTTCTCACAATGTTCTAGCAAAGCGAGGTTACGTTCCACCACGTTTTTCCATTGAAGCTCGCTTCATAAGTAGCTTCTGGGCATGCGCGGAAGAAAAAACGTAGTTTTAAACAACGTTTTTGCTACACACGGTCAATTTCTGTGAAGTAAAAGTTGACGTTTTGAAAAACGACACATAAAATTGAAGCATGCTTAAATTTTTTTTGGTCGTTTTTTAGAAGACATAAAACGACGTTTTCCCCCACACACGATCAATTAAAGTGACGTTTTTAAAAACGTCATTTTTTTTCATCACATAAAACGACCGTGTGTATGCGGCATTAGGCCTCGTACACACCGGACCAGTTTCAGCAGACATGTTCGGTCGTGTGTACGGCCGACCGGACAATTTTCCGGAGGATCGGACAGGTTTCCAGCGGACCAATGTTTCTTAGCATGCTAAGAAACATGTCCGCTGGAAGCCTGTCCGTCAGACATGTTCGGTCGTCTGTATGACTTACCGGACATGTCCGCTCGGCCGAAAGCCCTCGCATGCATCAAAGTGATTCGACGCATGCGTGGAAGCATTGACCTTTCAGGGTCGCGCACGTCGCCGCATCAATGTCGCGGCGACGGCGCGGCCACGTCACCGCGTATCCTGTCCGCCCGGATTTTGATTTGATGGTGTGTACAACCATCAGACCGAAATCTCCGAGCGGACATGTCCGATGAAAACGGTCCGCGAACCGTTTTCATCGGACATGTCCCCTCGTGTGTACGAGGCCTTATATAAAAATATCTTAACTGTCTATAAAAACTATTCAAATTATATTTGTATATTCTAAAAACACTCATTTGTTTTCCATAGACAATATAGATAGTTCCGCTTTAAGACAGATTTTAAATTTTTCCTTCTTTGGCTACCGGTGATACAGTCCAACATGGACCTCAGCCTGGAACAGAGAATCTTTGGATCGGCAGCACACCCACACAGAGAGTAAAGTCTTTATTGAAGCATAAATATTAAAAGCACTGGATAAGTACAGGCAGGGGAAATGCAGGTAGGTTGACGCATTTCACACTGAAGTGCTTTGTCAAAACCACCTCAATAAAATGCTCCAAATGACATCAGAGTGACAAAATGCATAGGGCGGAGTCTAAGTACGTCAGTACCTCACTTTCGGTCACTGCCGCAAACAGTCTTTTCCGGCACCAGTGTCCGCATTTTTGTTTTGTCTATACATTACATGTAAAATGTGAGTATTTTTTCACATATTTAAAAAAAATAAACAGTTTAAAACGATATTAGGCTATGGGCTCGCTTCTCTCTCCTGCATAATAACTGTTGGAGGGACGCCAGGGTGCTACACAGTGGCATAGACTGTGGCCACACTATAACCCAGAAAACTCTGGTGAGTGCATATATATAACAAGCAATGATAGTCACCCACACCGCAAGGAAATTAAAACTATCATCCATTCACCTAGCACTGGACTTTATCTATGAGTGTAATACATCACTAGCACTTTACATTCTCTCCTTTACACAATAAGGCAAACACCCAGCCAAGGGTGTAACACTCCATCAGCACCTTATATATATTTTTTGCACATTATAAAGACTGCACCCGGCAGAGGGTGCAACACATTATAAGCCCTTTCTATATACTGTATATATATTTACACTCGGAACAAGCAGGATTGGTTTATTTATAGCACCTTGACCATAGTGTAATACTGTCTATATGGTTTAATAATTAAAAGTAATGTACTTACAAAAAGGAAGAAATATAATGCATAAAAACTCGCCGGCCGGCAAAGTACAGGAGCCCATCCTCCTCAAACTGTCGTGGTGAAGTCACTAAGTGCCCTCCTAGATGCGTTTCGTCACAAACTGAATTTCTCAATGGGGAAAGTTGAAGCTCAGATGTCCTGGGGCAATTTGAGCTTTAACCTCTCTCTCACTGGAAAGTGTCTGGTGGATACTGGAAGAAGGCATATGATGATCCTGTGACAAGTACTGACCCAAGCTCAAGATTCTAGTCATATTATGATGTTCCGTGTTGATGAAAATGCCAGTGGCAGCTGTAATTGAGACAGTACATTTCCTACAAGGTCTCAATTCTGGTCACTTTCTCCCTCTGTTCTTGGAATAGAGACTGTCGAGAGAAGCTTAGGACAGTGAAGTGTGTCTTCTTGTTATAGTTAATGATTCTGGAGTATCCATACCACCCCACACCCTCTCCAATTTTATTCAGCAGTAAATTACAAAAAGACATTCCGAGACTGATTTCTGAGCCAGAATGAATGGACTGTTGCTGTGCCTGGCTGCCTCTATTGTGGGAAAGAACCTGTTATACTCAGTGGCTGCTATGGGGGTAGCGCTATACTTAGGCCTCATGTACACTTCTGCTGGTAAACGGAAGTTTAGGAGCAGTTGGGCATTTGTTTCAACTGCTCCTGATCTCTCCCCTATGTTATCTTATCAGTACATGTATACAGGGTCGTTTATAGTCGTTTCTAGGCAGTTGAGTTTAGAGGCTTTTTCTGGAGCCCAAAAAAATGCATTCAGAAGCTGTGTTTAGAGGCATTTCAACGCTGCTAAACGCGGTAACTCCCAATTTCTCTATGCTACTTTATGGTCAGTTAATTAGAAAGTACTAGGACTACAATGATAGATCGGAACAGATTCTGCTTTGCAGTGTATGTTCAGGCCATAGGCGTGCGCACAGGGTGTGCCAGGTGTGCCTGGGCACGCCTTAATCACCCTGTGATGTGCAGATTCCCCTGGCTGCAGGGAAAGAGACTGGGGAATCTCTGTCCTCAGTCCTTTTCTCTATCTCAAAAGTGAGACATCAGGGGTCTGTTTAGACCCCTTATTTTTCACCAAAGCCCACCCAGTAGGGCTCCTTAAAAATTGTAAAAAAAATTAAAGAATATAAAAAAAAAAAAAAGAATTAAAATAAATGACACCAATCTCCGCCCTACTGATATATATATATATATATATATATATATATATATATATATATATATATATATATATATATATATATATATATACAGACACACGCATGTGTGTTTGAGCTTTGGAGTGCACACCCTAATACAATAGGCTGCACACACCTATGATCCAGGCAAAATGACCCCTACAGCTTCCTCTCCCACTTTATTGTAGCACCCTCCTAGGTAGGTGCTTGTGAGTGTATATAGTTTTTGTGTTTATCTGCTTAACAGGGAGAAAGCTGGGCAAATGCAGGTGCTGTCTGCTTAACAGAGAGCTGTGATTGTTTGATAGAGTCTTCTCAGTGTGCTCTGGTGCTGCTCATGCTGTCTTGGAGGTTTCACACTGGTCCAATAGTAATGAGACATATTGGACAGTGGAAGGAAACCTAGCAGGTGAGAGCATGAATGTATGACCTGGCCAATTAGAAGGGTATGTGCCCCAAGGAATGCTGGGTACCTGTATTTAAATCTGAAGAGCACATGGGCTCATGGGCCAGTCTCCCTCTGAGAGAGGTCCAGGTGGGGAGGAGACTGCTGCCTCTCCCCAGCACAGGCTGCCATGCGGCCTCAGGTGGTCAACCTGAGGGCCTGAAACCTTGAAGCTACAATCCAAGGTTCCTTTGCAAGCTGACTGAGGAAGGATGCCCACGGATCTGGTCTGGTATCACTGGTATTGGAAGGAGGCTACCAGCTGTCGCTGGACATTTTGTGTGTACAGAGAAATGGCTTCTATTACTCCCTGTGACATCATCATCAGGTTTTAAAATTTCTTGCTTGGGCAGCTGCTAAAATCACAGTTCAATTGACTAAGCCACTATCCAGAACTACATCACCCAAGAGCTTCTTCTCTATACATAGTGGGCCAGATCCACATACATCTGCGCCGGGCACAGCGTATCTGAGATACGGTACGCCGCTGTAACTTACTTTTGTTTTGTTTGAATCCACAACGAATCCGCGCCGTAAGTTACGGCGGCGTAGCGTATCTGTTGCGGCGTAAGGGCGTGGAATTCAAATGGAAGTGATGGGGGCGTTTTATGTTAATACGTCGTGACCCGACGTAAACAACGTTTTTTTTTAACTGCGCATGCGCCGTCCCTGGGAGTATCCCAGTGCGCATGCTCGAAATTAAACCGGAACCAGCCAATGCCTACGACGGTGACGTCATTCTACGCAAATTCCTACAAAAATTCAAAATTGTAAGCGGGAAGGACGGCCAAACTTAACATTGAGTACGCCACCATATAGCAGCTTTAACTATACGCCGGAAAAAGCCGAACGCAAACGACGGAAAAAAATGCGCCGGGCCGACGTACGTTCATGGATCGCCGTAAATAGCTAATTTGCATACTCGATGCGGATTACGACGGAAACGCCACCTAGCGGCCGCCAAAAAATTGCATCTAAGATCCGAAAGCGTACGAAGACGTACGCCTGTCGGATCAAGCCGAGATGCCGTTGTATCTTGTTTTGAGGATTCAAAACAAAGATACGACGCAGGAATTTTGAAATTACGCCGGCGTATCAATAGATACGCCGGCGTAATTTCTTTGTGGATCTGCCCCATTGTGTGGAAAGGTTCTTGGGAGTCAAAGCAGCAGCATTTTTGTTCTAGGAAAATAAATCAATGTAGGCATGTGAAAAGCAATAGTTCAGGAAAGACACAGGGGTTGATTTACTAAAGTCAAATTGACTGTTCACTTTGCAAGGGAAGTTGCACTTTGCAGGGAAATGTTGCTGCTTTTTCTGCTGACTTCCAACATCCAATCAGCAATCAGAGGAAGAAAAAATGCCATTTTAATTTTATCTTTCTTTCATGTGATTGGGTGTTCTTTGCAAAGAGAAACTTCACTACATTCACCAAGCTCTGGGGCAAATCCCTTGCAAAGTTAACAACCTATTTGCCTTTAGTAAATAAACCCTTCTGTGTTGTTAGGCAAGCAGGAACATTGGACTGACTTTATTGTATATGTATAGACAATGTATAGTCCAGCAAACATTAGTGTATAAAAAATAGCCAAAATGGTTTGTTTGTTTTTTATTTTATTTATTTTTTATTTTTATGAGGAGGGTTTAGGAACCCTGTCAGGTTGTTATTGCTGTCAGTGTCCCCCGGGGATATTCACCCTCTATATTTGTCCTGGCATTCATTTTACAGTTCCCCATGATTAAGCTCCAAGGAGTGGAGCGAAATGCGTTGGTGGCGTGACCTGGCTGGAGTCCGGGCTGAGGGTGCCATTCATCTTACTTCATGCACATGATCTACTTCTTGGTGTGGGGTTTATAAATCTTCTTTTCTTAGACATTAATTTTATAGTGGCCATATGAAATACAGGGACAACTGATTCAGTGGCAACTGCCTAAGAAAAGGATTTCCCTCATTTTCAAGTGATTTCCTGACACTTCATATTGTGTCACTCCAACAGGAAGCGAAAGCAGACTTAAAATATGGCAAGAGTTTGGCCATTCCCTACTTTTTCCAAATCTAAAGAAAAAGCTTTACATACACATTAAGCCATAATCTATTCAAAAGCTTGAAGATGGCAGGGAACAGACAAAGAAAGGGGTCACACATTTACTTTATGTTCCCCATTCCATATATAAGATGTTTTCGCTACATGCATTAAAATAAAATAAGAAAAAAAAAATGTCCAACAAAAAGTTATCCAATAGTCATGACTCCCTTTTGGAGTTTAAGAGGCCACTTTGCTGAATGAAATGGTATCATAGTAATCATCTATGTAAGAAATGATGACAACATTGCACCAATGGGGCCTCTATGTCTCTGGGGGAACAAACCATTGTCTGCTATCATGATCGCATGATCGGTCTGCAAAAAGTGGTTTTAGCCCTCTGTGTGAAATCTTCAAGCCTCTATTATTTTAAGGGCTATTATAAGTTGCATAGATATCAATCACAGTATGTGTTCTGTATTTTTACTGACAGCGCACATTCATTTTTGGGTGCAGAAGTACAGTCAATCGCTAAATGTCTGGGTTGTTTGTGATGTATCATTTAATATTCCAAATGCTATGGCAGGATTCCCAGGTTCATCACACATTATAAGAAAATCTCAGACTTTTTAACCAGCAATTGATAATGCTGTTTCTGCTGTAATTAACTTTTGGGTATTGTTGCACAAATACAAAAAGCTTGGTGCCACCTTATACTGGTTGATTACCTGTTACCGACCCGGCATACCCTGAACTGCTCTGGCTTCTCTCCTGGCTCTGAACCTGGCTTGTTTCACGGACCTGCCCCTTGCCTGTTCCAGATTGACTTCCTGTGTTTGACCCCAGCTTGATCACAACCACACCTCCTGCCTCTGCTTCTGACTGCCTTCCTGTGTTTGACCCCCGGCTCGGCTCGGCTAGTGTCCATGGTCTGAGTGTTGCATGAGTGTGGGGCCCTGTTTTGTTGCGCTTTTAGTGACAACGTTTTCATTATTTTATTTTTATATTTCGGGGGTTGGAGTTACCCTCCAACCCCCGAAATATAAAAATAAAATAATGAATTTTGCCAAATTTGGCTTGTTTTTCAATAAAGATTTTCTATATTAGTATACTGTGGTTGGTCCACCTTATACAACTCTTTATTGGGGCGATCAAGCTGGTTCCCCTCTGTGCTGCTTTTTGGTAATTTTGTTCTGTTGTGGAAGCATCCCGTCGACTGATGAATTGGTAACTGCACTACTAATTAAAAATATCCCCAAATTATGGGTTTAGGCCTCTCTTTATTTTTATATACCATTACTAAAGGTTTTACTAGCCTACATGGATTCCAGCACAATGCACAGATCTTGTGGTATATGCACATGTGAGGCACACTGATAGTGGTACAAAGTCATGCCAGGATTCCACCAGTGTTCATGCAGTCTGACACCAGTTCCTGTTACTGACCTGGCTTGATCATTGAACCTATCTGCTAGTTCTCTGACTTCATTTCCTGCCTGAGGCTCTGTTTTCTCGCTACCCTGCATGTTGCTGACCTGGCTTATTCCTGACTTTGTCTCTGCCTCCAGATCTGGTATCATCTTTCGGGCCTAATATGTGCTGATTGGTCCTGAAGCTGTCCTGCCTGGTCTGGAGGAAGCTGTGCCAAGGAGGAGACCCAGGGGTGGACCGTTGCTGGAGAGAACAAGGAAGAAGGCTGGTTTCTCAGAAGGGCCTGTTGACTCACTTGGAGGATGCACTGAAATTTGGGATCGTACAATGTTGCCGGGTCAGCTATAAGGTTCTGACACTGTGAAGTTAGACTTTGATTTGAAGATGGAGAGTCTAAGTCAGTGATGGCGAACCTTGGCACCCCAGATGTTTTGGAACTACATTTCCCATGATGCTCATGTACTCTACAGTGTAGTTGAGCATCATGGGAAATGTAGTTCCAAAACATCTGGGGTGCCAAGGTTCGCCATCACTGGTCTAAGTGATCTGCTACGATATCTGGGACCCCTAACCCTCACCTCTTTAACCGTTATGCAATAAAGCATTAAAAAGACAAAAGTGACGGTCACGTACCAGGCTGGAGGCTTAGGTGACGAGAGGGCTCCCCTTGCGACTGAGAGCAGAGTACCCCTGGAGTTGGAGACAGAGGGTGCTCTGCCGATGAAGCTGTCAATTGATTCCAGAAGAGGCCCCCCTGGAGCAGAGAAGGTGGTCACAGCCAATGATTCCCTGGAGATACTGGTGGATCTTAGCAGGTGAAAAAGCAGAGACATTGTCAAAAGCGAGGCCGGGGGTCAAACACAGGAAGGCAGTCACAAGCAGAGGCAGGAGGTGTGGTTGTGGTCAAGCCGGGGTAAAACACAGGAAGTCAATCTGGAACAGGCAAGGAGCAGGTCTGTGAAACAAGCCAGGTTCAGAGCCAGGAGAGAAGCCAGAGCAGTTCAGGGTAGTTCAGGGTATGCCGGGTCGGTAACAGGTAATCAAACAGGAGCAAGGAACACAGGAACACAGGATACAGAGCTGACGATAATCCAGCAACTTATGAGAGCAGTTGGAGTCCTAATATAGGCTAGAAAAACACTGGTAATTAGCATGTTTGTGTACAAAACGTTAGCCGTTGCTAACGTGCGTTTGCCGTTACGTGCCGGTTCTCTTGCAATTTCTTCCCTGACAGTGACTGCACCCAATATCCTTTTTAGTCATAGACTTAGCCCTGGGGTGAAATGCTAGCCCACCCCTGCCACAGGAGAAGCTACCTTGCCTTTGGGGTGTCAGAGGGGTGCTACAGTACGGCTGCATTTTTTATAGAATGGAGACTTAGAATACTACAAATGCTTCATTGCTGAACGAACTCCAGAAAAAATACAAATCCCCCCTTGCAGTCAAGCTGCCCCCAACCTGCAAGATTAAATCGCCTAAAAGACCAAGAAAATCAGTTTTATTTACCTAATCCTCCATTACCACAGGCTTCTCTGTTTTTTCAGCTTCTTATTTCTTTTGCTCTGGTGGTTGGATGCCCCTGACAGCATCAAGACTGATGTATGGCCCATAGACCTCCACTGGACCTGAGGACTTTGAGGAACCGTCCACTACTGGCGCATACGAGAGCACCGTCTGCACTAAGATCAGCGGGTCTGGTGTTTTTCCTGTCCTCTAGACATGGCATTTTACCCGTTTGGTGTGGTGTGGACCCACTACAAGGGCGTATTTTTACTTTTCCTGGTCTTGGGCTTTAAAATCACAGACCTTTTTGGAAGCTGGGTCTCTCCAGCTTACTTGGCATTCACAAACAGTAACAGGGAATGAGAAGAGCATCTTCTATCCAATATTTGTCTTTATACTCTGCCTCCTGTATCTGCTCAAGGATTAGATGAGAAGCAGTGGGCCAGCTGGAGCTGTTCTCAAATTTCCACTGAATTCATAAGAGGAGTTGAAAATCAGGTCGGCTTTCCTCAAAGCCCTTTCTTCCTGCAAGAGTCAGCACTTCTCCTATACTCACTTACACAAGTCAATAGAAGACTTTGATGCAAGGAGGCTGATTCTGCCTTCATCTGTATATTTTGCAGCTGCTGTACTTTAGCACTTGATAGCAGGAGAGCCTGCTGATTTCAGAAATACAGTTTGATGATAAAGGAGTATGTGCTTTCTATTCTGTGAATCATGATTAAAAAAAGAATGGAAACTTTCTTAAACAGAAACTAATTTTACTTAAAGTGGAGGTTTACCCAGAAATAAAAATTTTTAACCTTAGATTCCTGCTCGTTTTGTCTAGGGGAATCGGCTAGTTTTTTTAAAATCGAAGCAGTACTTACCGTTTTAGAGATGCATCTTCTCCGCCGCTTCCGGGTATGGGCATCGGGACTGGGCGTTTCTATTTTGATTGACAGTCTTCCGACGGTCGCATCTATCGCGTCACGATTTTCCGAAAGTAGCCGAACGTCGGTGCGCAGGCGCAGTGTAGAGCCGCACCGACTTTGGATGCGACCGTCGGAAGCCTGTTGGAAGACTGTCAATTAAAATAGGAACGCCCAGTCCTGAAGACCATTCCCAGAAGCGGCGGAGAAGATCGCTCTCTAAAACGGTAAGTACAGCTTCGATTTTAAAACAACTAGCCGATTCCCCTAGACAAAATGAGCATCAATCTAAGGCTAAAAATTGTTTTATGGGTGAACTCCCGCTTTAAACCCTCATCTTGTAAAGCAACCCATTCAATTTAAAATAAACATGAAATGAAAGGCAAACATTTGTGTATAATCAGTATACACAAATTATAAATACATTTTCCCCCCTTTTTTATAAGTGATCACATAGGCCTCGTACACACGGCCGAGGAACTCGACGTGCCAAACACATCGAGTTCCTCGGCGAGTTCAGCCCTGAAGCCGCCGAGGAGCTTGGCGGGCCGAGTTCTCCCATAGAACAACGAGAAAATAGAGAACATGTTCTCTATTTTCTCGACGAGTTCCTCGGCGGCTCCATCGGGCTGAAAGTGTACACACGACAGAGTTTCTCGGCAGAATCCGGCTCTGACCGAGTTTCTCGCTGAATTCTGCCGAGAAACTCTGTCGTGTGTACGAGGCCTTACTCTTTGTTCTCAGCTGCATTAGTAGTTTAGAGAGCTAGGGGAGGAGAAACAGCATCACACTGGTCTTTCCAGTGAATAGCTCTGTGTCAAGGGGGTCTTTGTGGTTGTGTCAGGACGAGTCTATTAACCACTTCAGCCCCGGAAGAATTTCCCCCCTTCCTTACCAGAGCACTTTTTGCAATTCGGCACTGCGTCACGTTAACTGACAATTGCGTGGTCGTGCAACGTGGCTTCCAAACAAAATTGGCGTCCTTTTTTCCCATAAATAGAGCTTTCTTTTGGTGGTCATTGATCACCTCTTCGGTTTTTATTTTTTGCGCTATAAACAAAAATAGAGCGACAATTTTGAAAAAAATTCTAACTGTAGGGGACTCACACGGGGAGGAGACCAGTGTGTTTCTCTGTACTGGGAACACACGTCGGTCTCCTCACCTCTGACAGTACATGGATTTTCCCAATCTTCTATTGTCCAATTTTGGTGAACCTGTGCGAATTTTAGCCTCAGTTTCCTGTTCTTAGCTGACAGGAGTGGCACCCAGTGTGGTCTTCTGCTGCTCTAGCCTATCTGCTTAAAGGTTCAATGTGCATTTACAGATTGTATTCTGCATACCTTGGCTATAACGAGTGGTTGTTTGAGTTGCTGTTGCCTTTCTATCATCTCGAACCAGTCTGCCCATACTCTTCTGAACTCTGACATCAACAAGGCATTTTGGTCCACACAATTTCCGCTCACTGGATATTTTTTCTTTTTCAGACCGTTCTTTGTAAACCCTAGAGATGGTTGTGCATGAAAATCCCAGTAGATCAACAGTTTTTGAAATACTCAGACCAGCCAGCCTGGCACCAACAACCATGCCACGTTCAAAGTCAACTAAATCCATTTTCTTCCCCATTCTGATGCTCGGTTTGAACTTCAGCAAGTCGTCTTCACTATGTCCAGATGCCTACAGTAAATGCATTGAGTTTCTGCCATGTGATTGGCTGATTAGGAATTTGTGTTACCAAGCAATTGAACAGGCGTACCTCATAAAGTAGCTGATATGTATATTGATGTATTAATGAATGCAGGACTGCATTCTTTTTCTTTTTGCCTACAGTTCAGCTTTAAAATATATACCATATTTGCCGGCGTATAAGACGACTGGGCGTATAAGACGACCCCTTAATTTTCCAGGAAAAATTTTTGTTTTGGGATATACTCGCCGTATAAGACTACCCCCTTCCTACAAGTCTTTCTGGAAGCTGAGGGGTAGCCGAACAACCGCTCACAGAAACAACCGCTGACAGAAACAAGCTTTTTTCAAATCTCACTGTGCCATTACATTACATGCCCCCACTGTGCCATTACATGCCCCCACTGTGCCATCACTTGCCCCCACAGTGCCATCACTTGCCCCCACTGTGCCATCACTTGCCCCCACAGTGCCATCACTTTCCCCCACTGTGCCATCACTTGCCCCCACTGTGCCATCACTACCCCCACTCCCCCCCTCCACTGTGCCATCACTCACGTTTTGCAGGTTCTGGCTTCCAGGCCGGTGACAGTCTCCGTCTGCTGCGAGCGTCCATGATTTGAAAGCCGCGCCTTCTTCTCAGACTGTCCTGTCATATGCGGAACACAAATCTTCCCAGCAGCGCCTCTGTTCTGTGTTCTGCCTATCATGGATGTCCTTTTAAATCATGGACTCCCGCAGCAGCACGGAGACTGTCACCGGCGTATAAGACGACCCCCGACTTTGGATGCATTTTTTTGCATCCAGAAAGTCGTCTTATACGCCGGAAAATACGGTAACAATATCTTATTTTTTCTTGAATCTGTATTATATTAAATATTCCACATGACATTTTTAAAACACATGACCAACAGCTGGCTGTAAGCAAAAGCATCAGCCTCCTGGAGGCTCAGACTACACCCGCTGTTTTCAAACAGCCCTGAGTAGCAGTTAGTTCAGATTACACTTAACACAGAATGACATACAGGATGGTCACATCGCCATCCTACACACTTATCTCTGCGGTAAGTGTAAAGTATATTGATTTTAGTAAAGATGATTCCAGCACTGCAAGTAAAATGTCTTCTTATTTAGTTTTATTATTTAAAGTGGCCCTTTGTGTCTGCAAGGTATTGGTACATTTCCTACATGTGTGCCTGAGAAAGAAGCAAAATAAGGTATTTAGCATTTTACTATGATTCACGGAAAATGGAAATACAGTAAAACCTTGGATTGCAAGCCTAATTTGTTCCGGAAGCATTTTGTCCAAAGCACTTGTATATCAGAGCAAATTTTCCCATAGGAAATAATGGAAACTCAAATGATTCGTTCCACAACCATTTATTCATAGGCCCTTCAGTTTATGGTACATATAAAAAGATTATAGCAATGTGATAAGTTGTGTAACCATAAAATGTCCATCCACAAATGGAAGCCTCCCCAAGGGGATTAGAAGCAAAATCCAGCAAGCGCTACAGAGTATAAAAGAGAAGAGAGGCGCCTCTAAGTGTAGCAATATGGTTACATTTAAGGCCCCATACAGACGAGCGGACTGTCCGCTAAAATCGGTCCGCCGGACCATTTTCAGAGGACATGTCCGCCCGGAGATTTCTGTCTGATGGTTGTACACACCATTAGACAGAAATCCGCGCGGACAGACAGCGCAGTGACGTGGCCACGTCGTCGCCACAACGATGACGCGGCGACATGCGCGACCCTGGAAGGTCAATGCTTCCACACATGCGTCGAATCACTTCGACGCATGCGAGGGATGGCGGCCGATCGGACATGTCCGGTGAGTCTGTACAGACGACCGAACATGTCCGACGGACATGGTTCCAGCGGACATGTTTCTTAGCATGCTAAGAAACATTTGTCCGCTGGAAACCTGTCCGATCCGTCGGACATTTGTCCGGTCGGCCGTACAGATGACCAAACATGTCTGCTGAAACTGGTCAGCGGACCAGTTTCAGCAGACATGTTCGGTCGTGTGTACAAGGCCCAATGAAAATGCAACATTTAGCAACTCACATGATTAATGATTAAAAGAGGCACATCGAAGTAGCAGGGATCCGGGGTAAAGCGATCCACATAAACCGTCCTCCTCACCGCCGGCTCAATTGTGACATGACGCTACTCTTATATCAAGACATCGCTTGTATATCAAGTCAAAATGTATTAAAAAATGTAGCTTGTCTTGCAAAACGCTCTCAAACCAAGTTACTCTCAAACCAAGGTTTTACTGTACACATTGCTCTCTTCTAATTGGAGCACAACAGAATAGAGGATGTGGTCACGTGCGTGGGTTCCTTTGGAAGGCTTTGCAGTGAAAATTTTGGAGGGTTATATTATAGGTAACTATAACCTATTATAATTGTACTATTGCAGATATCACATGTCCTTTGAATTACATGGACCTGTTTGACTTTCAATCATGCACACAGTTGCTGGGCTTTCCTTTTAGGGGTAGACACGTGGGAGTGACTTAAAAAATAGTAGGGGATCCTTGCTGGAGAAGATACGGTAGACATGTAAATACAAATCATACAGCCTAAATATCAGCTGGAGCAAGAATTGTGGTCACACGTGTAGCAAAGCAACCCAATTGGCTGGTGAAAAAGGATGTGGAGGGTGGAAAGCAGCATGACATGGCGCTGCTCATGTGCGGTCTACAGTAGGGTGACCACATTTCCAAACTACCATTCAGGGACACCCCCCTTCCCAAAAATCAGCTTGTGCTGTAATGAATCACAGCACAGTGATTGGACACAAGAGGCAGGGTTCATGATTTCTCCAATCACAAGCAGGGGGCGGGGACTGTGCTCCTCCAGGCATTCCCGGGCAGGACAAGTACCGTCAGTGAGTAAAGCGGTGATGTGGCGGCTTTTTTTGGGGGCATTAGTTTGGCTCGGGGGGTGGCTGTGTCAGTTTCATTCTGGGACACTGTATTGTCCTGGAATGAAGGTGCCCGGGACAGACCTGCAAAATGTGGGACTGTCCGGAGCAATCCGTGACACGTGGTCACCCTAGTCTACAGAAACCTTCTCAAGAAAAAGTCAACAGTGAAATGAAATAACTACAGATCAGATATCACAAATAGGTTTGTAAAAGCATCTGCAAGTTTACAGAAATTAATGCTTTATGGACTTTTCTAGGAGATAACTAGGATTGCATAGGAGCAGAGCCTGGTCAGGAGCATTTGAGTCTGGGTTCATCTCTAGCACTGGCAGTGGAGTTGATAAGCCACGCTTAGATAGAATCTTTAGATTGTGTTTTACAGTGTGAGGGTTTCTCAACAAGGATTCCATGGAACCCTAGAGTACCTCCAGAGGTGTCTAAGGGTTCCATGAGCAATGAGCAATTTCTGCCTGTCAGATAAGTTCCCACTGATACCACTGATCTTTTTAGCTATCCATAAGGGGATAATTCTTCCCTTTGTCCACAAGTTTAACCACTTCAATACCGCCCCTTCCTGCCCAGGACAATTTTCAGCTTTCAGCACTGTCACACGTAAGAAATACATTGCGTTTCCATATACAAATTCACTTTCATAACAAGGTAATATGACATTCACCAACAACTGTAGTCTTCAGAAAAACAAAAAATTGACTTTACGAATCGATACCATGAAGTGGAGCGCTGTCACGCTTTGAATTACAATTGGTCATGCAACACTGTACCCAAACATTTTTATAATTTTTTTCCCACAAATAGAGCTTTCTTTCGTGGTATTTGATCATGGCTGGGGTTTTATTTTTTGCTAAACAAACTAAAAAATTCCCAAATTTTTGAAAAAATATAGGGCCAGATTCACAAAGGAGATACGACGGAGTATCTCAGATACTCCATCGTATCTCTCAGAGTATCTATGCGACTGATTCATAGAATCAGTTACGCATAGATAGCCAGAAGATCCGACAGGTGTAATGGACTTACACTGTCGGATCTTAGGATGCAATACCGTGGCCGCCGCTGGGGGGAGTTTGCGTCGTAAACCAGCGTCGGGTATGCAAATTAGGAGTTACGGCGATCCACGAAGATTTTTCCTGTCGTTACGTCGTCGCAAGTGTTAGATTTTCCGTCACAAAGATAGGGTACCTTTAATATGGTGGAAAAGTACTCCGCCATGTTAAAGTATGCCCGTCTTTCCCGCATCGCTTTTGAATTTTTTTTTAATTTTTTTTTTCCCGGCGTAAGTCATTTGATCACGTCGCGATTCACAAAACGTTGGCGCGTCGTAATTTCGCGCAAAGCACGTTGGGAAATTTGCGACGGGAGCATGCGTAGTACGTCCGGCACTGGAGCGCGCCTAATTTAAATGGTACCCGCCCCATTTGAATTGGGCCGCCTTGCGCCGGACGTGTTTACGATACACCGCCGCAAATTTCCAGGTAAGTGCTTTGTGGATCAGGCACTTACACTGCCGCAAGTTTTCAGTCTAACGTAAACGGGTTACGTTACGCTGCGCCACCGGTACGTGAATCTGGCCCATAGTTTTTGTTAGTTTCTGTCATAAAATTTTGTTTCCCCCTTCACTGACGGGCACTGATGAGGCATCGCTGATGGGCACTGATGGGTACTGATGAGTTGGCACTAATAAAGTGGCACTGATATGTAGAATTGATGGGCACTGATAGGCGGCACTGATATGCAGCGCTAATGGTCACCAATAGGTGGCACTGATAGGCGGCACTTATGGGCACCAAAAGGCGGCACTGATATGCAGCAAAGCAGGAACAAAAATTGTCTCTGGACAGCCGTACTCTGAACAAATTGTAGCCTTAATTAAAAGAAGGACAGCACTACAAGTTACAGCTATGACTAAGCACTAGTTTCAGTGAGAAACGCGTCAGTAGTCGGGTTTTATTTTATGTTGCTGTGACTTGTAGTGCTGTCCTTCTTTTAATAAAGGCTACAACTTGTTCAGAGTGCGGCTGTCCAGAGACCATTTTTCTTCCTGCTTTGCTAAGTGCATTGCCTGCACCTGAGTTGTCTGCAGCGGAGGATATTCATCTGGGTTCCCACCTGGAGCGGCTACTCCCTTTCCACTGATATGCAGCACTGATGGGCACTGATAGGCGGCACTGGTGGCACCGATGGGCAGGGGAAGCTGGTGGTAAAGTCCAGGAGAAGCGCTGCCCATGATAGATGGGGTAAGTGCACCAGACCCATCTGACCGACCACCTGCCAATTACCACTGGCCACCACTGTTTTTTAACTGACTTTTCTTTTTTTGTTTTATAAACTTCTTACCTAATGAGGAGAAAAAATCCAACGTAACTTTTTCTCCACATATAGTAGAAACAGCATGAGGTGGATCCATACACTAGTCATAACTGTGATTGTCTATCACTGTAATTGCATGATTGGGAGCCACTAAATTCATCACTCTAAGACCAGAAGCAGTCGATTGTGCTTCCAGCTCAAATACATTGGGGTAGATTCACGTACGGGCGCCTAAAATTAGGACGGCTTAGCCTACTCTTTTTAGGCTACACCGCCTTAAATTATTTAGGTTAAAAGTGATTCTCAAACCACTTACCTTCAAATTTTAGGCGGCGTAGCCTAAAACGAGCGGGCGTAAGCACGCCTAATTCAAATGGCTGGGAGGGGGGAGTGTATTATTGAAATGAGGCTTGACCTCACGTTTTTTTACGTTTTTTTACACTGCGCATGCGCCAGGCGACTACATTTCCCAGTGCGCATTGCGGCTAAGTAGGCCGTACGGGCCTATTGATTTTGACGCGTACGTAAACAACGTAAATGCCGATTCGCGGACGACTTGCGCAAACAACGTAAAAAATTCGAACCTCGCAGCGGGAACGGCGGCCATACTTAACATTGTTATTCCACCTCATAGGTGGAATAACTTTAGGCGGCCTATCGCGTACGGAAACGACGTAACTCGACGGTGTAGGCCCGGCGTACACTCGTAAATCGTCGGGAATCGGCGTAGCCCCTCATTTTCATAATCTAGGCCGGCCGCAATGGCAGCGCCATCTAGCGGGCAAAAGAAACATTGCAGCCTAAGATAGAATGGCGCAAGCCAGCCTATCTTAGGTATGTTTAAGTGTATCTCTGTTTGAGAATACACGTAAACATAGGCCGGCTTAGATTCAGAGTTAGGTCGGCTTATCTGTAGATAAACCGGCCTAACTCTTTGTGAATCTACCTAATTGTGCATATATGCAGTAGAATGAAAGGAAGCCCACTCCGTCAAACAATGGCATATCTGACGTACCCAGACAGCACCCCAGGCTACAGCAGCACCCCAGTCGAGAAAGGCTGCTCTAGATGACTTGCTTCTTTACCCAGATTACAATGTATTTCTGCAACTTCCCTTTCCATCCTTTGTGAATGTGTTACAATATATCATTGCCAAGGGCAAGCTTAGCAATACATGAACCTATATACTGACAGTATTAAACAGCAGGGAGGAAAAAAAAATCCAGTAGCTAAAACTCACGCCTGGCTATAATATTAACTCTTCACCAACTATTGAGAGTGTTTTCTATTTTTTTTTTTGCCTACAGAACCTTTTTAAAGAAGATTGCCTATGCACACACGGTACATGAGAACGATACATAGATCACAATAGCTGTAATCTGATGGCAGTTGTCCAGTGATCCTGTCATTTTGGAAGCATCTGCTAAAGTATACCACTCATCGAACACTTAGACGCAATTACGCAGCGGCATCCCATCTTTCAAAATGGCATTCAAATACTTTTAACTATGTATGTGACTAGGAGAGCATTATGATATTCTGCGATGTACACAAAGCCATTCGTTTTCCGATACTCAGTAGGACAAATGCTGTATGAAGAAGAACGGAACTATCAATCTCTTTTTTTTTTTTTTTTTTTTTTTTACACTCGCCTAAGATTTCTCTACGGTATCCAACAAATGATTCAACCAACAAGCAGGCTTTCCATTAAAAAAAGCCTTTCCAAGTGATAAATTAATTACTGCTTTGGACAAATAGGTAGGGTTCAACCCAAGGGTTTAAGCTTCATCTAAGCTGCTAGCTGTATTGTAAGCTTGATGATGAGCATAGAGAAGTCAGTTTAATATTTTATCATCTTCCTTCCTGAGCTGGTTTGCCTTTGTCGCTCAGTGGGAGTTTGGCTAGTATCACACAGTACTGTCTGCTTGGGGGTTATAAAATGGCAGATTTATCTTATGGTTACCCAAGTCATGCTGTGGCTTAGTGCTATTAAAACAATAAGCAGAACCGAAAATTCCGCGCTTACAAAGACATGTGAAAATGTCGACATCTCGCAGAGGGCCGGCGGCTGTCCTTAATGACTTTGCAAAACTTAAAGGACCGGGAAAGGTAAACAAAGTGGAATCTGAGTGTAGGGATTACATTTTTAGACTGAAAGGCAATCCACAGTACCTTTTATTTTATTATTGCATCCTACCTGGCAACACAGATACAGAATAATTAGAGGTAGCAACACATTGAATAGATGTTCTTCTTGCTATCCAAAAACAAATTAGTATTCTTCTTGCAGCTAACCCTGAAAGAACAAGTTTACTTTTCGAGAATTTGTCCTTTACTCCAGAAATGCCGCCATCACCAAGCGTTTTGATCACCAGAGAACAAAAAGAGGCGTAGCAATGAGTGGTCACTGGCCACAACCATTCCAATCCTCTCTTAAAAGGACAACGCCACCCTAACTTGGGGCATAGTTTGGGGACTAATGCCCTTTACTGTGGAACTCAAATAGATCTGAGTGTTTCTGAGTGTTTCAACGCAGTACTCTGGGCCCTATCGTTTAATATTACACTCCCCGGGATGGTGAAGAAGTGGAAAAATGTCAGGGACCCAGCAGGACAGCAGAGGTGACGCTTGTGGAGTGCCAAGCCAGGGACCTAAGGTGTCAGCAGGGGTGAAGCTTGAAAAATATTTGTGAGTGCCAAGCCAGGGACCCAGCAGTGAGGCGGGGGTGATGCTTGAGGAAGATACTGAGTGTTATAGTGAAAGAAGTCTAGTGATAGAGACTGGAAGCTCGTTAAGTGAAGACCCACAGTGAGTGAGTGTTGGGTAAAGAGAAAGGTTCGTATTGCAGATAGTTAAATACCTTTACCGTTAGTAACAGCTACAAGATTGTTGCCATAAGATACAATGGTCCTACATATACAGAAGTGGTGTCCGGCTGAAGGCTTTCACCTGTATAGCAAGCTGTCTACTGTATCTATAGAAGTCTCGGAGTCTGCCAAATAACATTCCATCTCCATAAGGGTGTCCTGGCTCTAACCCTCTCTCCCACAGTTCTGTTTAAGGCCCCGTACAGACGAGGGGACAGTCCGCTGAAAACGGTCCGCCGGACCGTTTTTAGCGGACATGTCCCCTCGGAGATTTCTGTCTGATGGTTGTACACACCATCAGACAGAAATCCGCGCGGACAGACAGCGCGGCGACGTGCGCGACGCTGGAAGGTCAAAGCTACCACGCATGCGTCGAATCACTTTGACGCATGCGAGGGAATGGCGGCCGATCAGACATGTACGGTGAGTCTCTACAGACGACCGAACATGTCCGACGGACAGGCTTCCAGCGGACATGTTTCTTAGCATGCTAAGAAACATTTGTCCGCTGCAAAACGGTCGGCTGGACAAATGTCCGCTGGAAACCTGTCCGGTCGGCTGTACACACGACCGAACATGTCTGCTGAAACTGGTCGGTGTACAAGGCCTAAGAGACAATAAATCTCTTCGCATTCAAAAAGTGTCTGGAGCCCACCTGTTCTGGAGGTCACTATTGGACCTAAAGTGGCCCTGGACTTTGCTACATAATAAAGTGTTTATTGTAGCTCTTGTTACTTTAGTTCACTCTTTCCTTTCTGTTCTTGGATTCTATAGCTAGTTACAACTAAGACACAGAGTAGATGGGCAACTTGAGTTCCACTGCCACACCACAGTTTCTGCTTGTAATCTGTGTTTCAGGCTGGTTGGGCAATGATTGAGGGATCTCCCCATTAACACTGATCTTATTTTCAGGTCTCTAACACAAAGACGGATGCCGCATTGCAATCATCCTTGGGTGTTTCTGCAACTGAACATTGCCGCAACATTTATTTGGAGGTATTATTATAAATAATTATATATACCTGGGAATACAGTATTTAACCACTTGCCTACCGCATATAGTTATATGACGGTGGCAGGAACCCTTCGTCCCTCCGGTGCCGCTGTCATATGACATCCTCAGCTTCTTGGCATTGTGGAGAGCGCAATTGTATAAGCTTCAAGACAGTGGAAGACCAGTTGAGACTGTATTATGTCTACTGGATCTCTAAAGACCTGTACACCCGATCGGTTTGCCTGATGGAAACGGACCGATGGACCATTTTCATCAGACAAACCGATCGTGTGTGGGCCCCATCGATTTGTTTTCCATTGGTGAAAAAAACAGAACATGTTTTAAAATTTTCTTATGAATAAAAAAACGATAGAAAAAAATGATCGTCTGTGTGGAAATTCATCGGTCAAAAATCCACACATGTTTAGAATCAAGTCGACGCATGCTCGGAAGCATTGAACTTAATTTTTCTCAGCACGTCGTAGTGTTTTACATCACAGCGTTTGGGCACGGTCGGAATTTTGACCGATGGTGTGTAGGCAAGACTGATGAAAGTCAGCTTCTTCGGATATCCGACGAAAAAATCCATCGGATTAGATTCCATCCGATCGTGTGTACAGGGCTTAAGCAGAGAATCTGAAGGCAGGAAGTTTTGTAGTTATTTGCATTCTTTATTCTAGTTAACAATAGTGTAGTCCAGTGAAAACTTTTTTTCACTGTCGCATCCCCAAAAGAATCCACTTTTGGCATTTGATATCAACACTACTTTTGGGAAGCAATGTAAAGCAGAAAAAAGGGTCTATCAGAGCGTAATGACCAAAACAAAATGCCAAAAAGTTCACCTTCGCACCTAAATCCAGTATTTTTGGACATTTTCAGTTGGCGTGGCCACTCTTCAACAAAGTCGGTGTTTATCACAAACTGGTAATTCTATGTATGAATATTTTTGTACATAGAATAATATATTTATGGGAACACAGCTTTTTTTGAGCAACAAGCATCTTTATGGGTATTACCTGTAGCCTAATTGATTTAGCAAACCATCCTAAAGTAGCTCTTTAATATTCATTCTAACACATCGAGTCATTTTTCATATTTGTTCGCAGCATCATTTAGTCTGGTTCAGTTACATTCCAACTGCCCCCTAACCAGTGTTTGCTGTCAAGGGTAATAGAATATATGCTGATGACATCAGCCCTGGCGTGCTGGCTTTGGAAGCTCTTCTGTTTGCAGTGTTATGAATCTTTGCCGACACAGCTTGAGAAGATTCATTGAGTGTATCAATCTTCCCAGGACTCTCTCGGCTGAAGCCAGTGCTACATAATAATGCTTAAGTCAATTTCCTGGCACAGTCAGCCCCTCTCTACAAGACTGCAATAATCACTACATGGTGAGTGAAATTTCATAACTACTAACACCAAAAGGCTTTCCCAAGGGAGGTAAAATATCATTTTTTTTTTCAAATATTAATACTTGTATTAGTAGTACTAGAAGTAAAATAGTATTCTGTTATACTGAACTGAAAAATGGGGCGCAACTACAATCCGCTGTGCCCTAGACATGACGTGAGCTAACAAGCAGAGGCTGAATTAGGAAAATTGATGACTTTGTGATATTTGGTTGGCTTAAATATGTGAATGAAGACAAGTGTGATGGTAAGATTTTTTGCAAACTTGACACATTGGCATAGAAATTTCCAGGCATAAAGTGCATATTTGGCAATTTTCCTGAACTATTGAATGGGTTCAATAGTCTGGAATCAACCCCTATCAGTGGCACTATATGCTCATGCTTGCATGGCTCTTCTTGGCTTCCCTACAGGTAGGGCACTGTGAGTTTTCTGTCAAAAACATACATAAAAATAATTTTCTTACACCCCTTGCGTATTTTCCGGCATACGACTTTTTAGCCCCTGAAATTTTAATAAAAGGTTGGGGGTCGTCTTATACGCCGGTAACCTAACCGCGGCCATCCATTTTCAAAAGCCGCGCCTCCTCCTTCTGCTGTTCCGTGATAGGCGGAACACACAGCTTCCCAGGAGACACTGTGTTCAGTGTTCCGCCTATCACGGATGCCCTCTCGTCCTCGGACGAGAGGGCATCCACGATAGGCGGAACGCTGAACACAGTGTCTCCTGGGAAGCTGTGTGTTCCGCCTATCACGGAACAGCAAAAGGAGGAGGTGCGGCTTTTGAAAATGGACGGCCGCGGTCTGAGATTCAGCATGTCAGGCATAAGGTCAGGGATCGAGACATGCAGTGACACAGTGAGGCATGTATCAATGGGAAATGCAAAAGAGGAAAGATATGGACAGCCGCGTTTCGCATAAGCTATGACTAAGCATTGATATCCAATGCGAAACGCGTCAGCTGTTTTTCCCACTGTGTGCTGATACCTGTAGTGCATTTTTCCTTTACCCAATAAAGGGCACGTCTTTTTAAGAAATTGGAGTGCGGCTGTCCATATCTTTCCTCTTTTGCATATCCCGTGCATTGCCTGCACCCATTGGTTTCTGAGTGGACATTGATTGTTCTAGTGTGCTCACCTGGTGCGGCAGCTTTCCTACCTGTATGTATCAACGGGAAAGTGAGGCATGTATCAATGGCACAGTGAGGCATGTATCAGCAGCACAGTGAGGCATGTATCAATGGCACAGTGAGGCATGTAACAATGGCACAGTGAGGCATGTAACAATGGCACAGTGAGGCATGTAACAATGGCACAGTGAGGCATGTAACAATGGCACAGTGAGGAATGTAACAGTGGCACAGTGAGGAATGTAACAGTGGCACAGTGAGGCATGTAACGGTGGCACAATGAGGCATGTAATGGCACAGTGAGGTATGTAATGGCACAGTGAGGCATGTAATGGCACAGTGAGGCATGTAATGGTGGCACAGTCTGGCATGTAATGGCACAGTGAGGTGAGGCGAGGCATGACTAGTAGGAAGGGGGTCGTCTTATACGGTGAGTATATACCAAAACCAACATTTTAGCTGGATAATTAGGGGCTCGTCTTATACTGTAATATATATATATATATATATATATATATATATATATATATATATATATAGATATATCTATATATATATATAGATATATAAGTTGTAATGCTATTCCCATCGAGCGCTGTCTTTGTGTGTTTTTTGTATCCATTTTTCCAGTGGTTGGTAGCTGCACTGGGAATCAGCCTGCAAGGAGATCAGCTAAAAGTAGTTGGATCTGTATGTGCGTTATAATTAATCGAAATTAGTCGATTAATCAATTAAAAAAAAAAACGATTAATCGAACACAAAAATTTGAATTAGTAATAGCCCTAATATATATATATACTGTGTATACTCAAGTATAAGCCAACTTTTTCAGCACATTTTTTTATGCTGAAAAAGCTCCCCTCAGCTTATACTCAAGTGATGGTTTCCTGCTGTGTCAGTCTACTGTTCAGCGGCCATCCACTGTAACAAAGCTCAGTACTGTGAATACTTATGTACATACGATTTTCATTTTTTATTTTGAATAAATGTGCAAAGATTTCAAACAAACTTTTTCACGCTGTCAATAAATGCGGTATTGTTTTTCGAATTTTGAGGAAAATAATGTGTTTAAACCATTTTGGAATAAGGCTGTAACATAACAAATTGTGGAAAAAGTGAAGTGCTGTGAATACTTTCCAGATGCACTGTAAGGCCTCGTACACACGATAGGTTAACCAGAGGACAACGGTCTGACGGACTGTTTTCATCGGTCAAAACCGATCGTGTGTGGGCCCCCATAGGTTATTTAACCTTTGGTTAAAAAAATGCAAACTTGCTTTAAAATGTAACCGATGGATGCCTAACAGATAGGTCAAAAACGATCGTTAGTATGCAAAACCATTGGTTAAAAACCCACGCATGCTCAGAATCAAGTCGACGCATGCTTGGAAGCATTGAACTTTGTTTTTTTCAGCACGTCGTTGTGTTTTACGTCACCGCGTTCTGAAACGATCGTTTTTTTAACTGATGGTGTGTACGCACGACGGACCATCAGTCAGCTTCATAGACCGTTGTCCTCTGGTTAACCTATCGTGTGTACGAGGCCTGAGTGACTTAGAGAGGTAGGGGTGGAGAAACAGCAACACACTGATCTTTCCGGTGAATGGATGTGAAGGGGGGCGTGTCAGCACAAGTCTTGGCCATTGGAGGACAAGCAGGCTGTTCTCCCAACACAGCCATAAAACTGACCACAATGGGATGGATGTGCTTTCATGCCTAGCATGGTCAGTTTGAAACAGGAATGTATGGGGATTGGCAGAAAAACCAAGTGTACATAATTATACATATTTTTTTTGCATGTTCTGATTGGTGGTTGAGGTATTTATATGCTGCTTTGCCACTGTTACACTTTATCATATGCCTGACGAAAGGGTCCTGCGAGGCTCCGAAAACGTTGCACTTGTCTCTGTTATGTGATCTCTCTGTAATAAAAAATATTTTGATGGTGATTATTGATCCATGGTGTGCCGGCGAATATGTACACTTACTTGATGTTTCCAGGACCCAGCTGGTAATCACTGCAGAACCCATCATTTTATGAGCTTTGTTTTCCAGGAACGTGTGTGATAGTATAGATATTATAGTATAGTATAGTACAGTATAGTATACATAGTATAGATACGACTGGTAGAAACACCAGGTATTTCACACAAAGAAAGTAATACAAAAAGAACAGAATACTTATTAACAAAAGTACTTGGTACAACAGAAAGACATCAGGAATATGAAATGTTGGACCTACTGCTACATCTATTGGTCATAAGTTTGGGGTTCAGCTAAAGACCTACATTAGGTCTGTTTCATTATACATTATAGTATGGCATTTTCGCAGTCCACCTTTATTTTTGTTTCAATATGGCCATCTAAACCTCATTTTCAGGACCTACTAGTTCAAGTGCTCTTGAATTCCCCATTTGAACAGGTACCGGGTTTACAAAGACCATTGTAAATAGTTCATGTGGTTGTAAACCCTTGTGTCTTTTCACCCTAATTTATCCTATGCATTAAGGTGAAAAAACACCTTTTAGCAGTGTCCGGCCCCCCAGCCTCCCATTTTACTTACCTTGTATATTTTGGGGCAGCCCTCAAAGCAACTCATGAATGTTGTGTTTTGAAGCTTCAATAAAACTAACAGACAAATTACCCTCAGAGCCGGTTCACACAGGGGCGGCACGACTTCGGGGGCGTCGCGGAAAGACGTCCTGAAGACGACTTCAGAGGCGACTTACAAAACGACTTCTGTATAGAAGTCAATGCAAGTCGCCCCGAGTCGCCCCCAAAGTCGTACAAGAACCTTTTTCTAAGTCGGAGCGACTTGCGTCGCTCCTATTAGAATGGTTCTATTGAATAGAATTGGACGCGACTTGTCAGGCGGCTGAGTCGCCTGACGAGTCGCCCCAGTGTGAACCGGCTCTCACAGTAACTTTGTGATTGTACTTGAATTGTGTCCTAAATAAAGATTTTAAAAAAAGTTTACATAAACAATAGATGTAAGTTTGCATCCAGTGTTTAACCCTAAAGTCATAGGCGTGCGCACAGGGTGTGCCAGGTGTGCCCAGGCACACCCTAATCACTAAACACCCTAATCACCCTGAGCAGCACAGATTCCCCCCTACTGCCCTGGCTCCCATATTTCCCCCCCACAGCGCTGCCAGCTTCCCTCCTATCCTATTGGCTGTTGCTGCTGGGATATTTTAGGAGTGGGGAGGGGGCCAGTAAATATGTAATTTACCGGCCCCTTCCCTTTCTGAATGAACATCGTGAGTGATCGATAGGGTGTGTTTGGGCTTTAGGGTGCACACCCTAATGAATTAGGCTGCGCACACCTATGCCTAAAGTATATCTAAAGCCATGATAATGTGATGGTAAACCCAACATTTTAAGAATGTCACCGGAAAAGGGGATGAATAGGAATCTTCCATGCAAAAAATTACCAAAGATGAGATTTCCATTTACCTTGGCGGGATTTCCACCTACTTACTGCCATGGCCTAGGGGACAGGCAATGAAGAGAAACCTCCCGATGGGACACAAAAAAACAAAAAAAAAGAGACTATCCAAAACGAATAAAATTATATTTTGGCTTTAGACACACATCAATTGTTATCAGTACAATCAGAATAATGAAAGGTGTACATTATAGAAGTTGAATTCACAAATGTGGTAATATTATTAGTCTTATAAGTTAACATAATTATTATTATAATTTTTAATATTTCTGTTTCTATTAAACTGTGTTACCCGTGTAATTGGTTATTCGTCATCTACAGCATGCCAGTAGGCTCCACATGCATAATTATTTTATTTCCATGTACAAGATTTAATTCAAGCAGCAAATATTTAAAAATCCTGGCTCGAGGTACAATTCTCAGTCCCAGAACCACCTTATATTGAGGCTGTTTGTCAAAGCTGAACATATTTATGTTCCATTTGGTCCCGGCCAATACCCTCTTCTAACAAGTTGAATATTTCCCACTTATGTATTATTCTGACTTAATAGTTCCCACTTTAGCCTGTAATATCCTCAAATAGCTCATCTTAAATCTGCCGTCCTTTTTCCTCTTTAGAAAAAGAACATTTCCTCTAAGACGCTATTATTGTAAAAAAAACAGTCCCTATGGTTTGACATTATTTTTTTTTTCTGCAAAAAAAAAAGATATATATTTTTTTTTTGAACATTAATAAGCACACCATGTGTTACTGTGATATATTTTTTCTTCTTTAACCTCAGTATTTTATTAACTGCTGTTGAATAGGAATATGCATTTATGTGTCTATAGAGGCGGCAGAATGCAATATTTTAAACAGTGCAGCAAAGTACTTACTAAACTCATTTCTGATTTCAGGTATTTTAATCCTAAAGGTCCCATTGTATAGCACAATTCCAGTGTTTGTTTTTTCCTTGTTTTGAATAGATAGGTCATAAATAAGAACATCTGTGTCCCCTTTTCAGGAGAAATCACTTAAAAAGACACTGTCATCTTGCCAATGCAGAGCAATTGTCTACAAAGATATAAATAAAGATAAAGGGCCATATTCTTATACATCTAAGGCGGCGGAACGTATGTACTTTACGTTACGCCGCCGCAAGTTTAAGTGGCAAGTGCCGGATTCCCAAACCACTTACCTGTAAACTTGCGGCGGCATCGCGTAAAGTCCACCCGCGTAAGCCATCCTAATTCAAATGATCCTGGCAGGGGGCGTGGATCATTTAAATTAGGCGCGCTCCCGCGCCGATCGTAATGCGCATGCTCCGTCGGGTAAATTACCCGACTTGCATTGCGCTAAATGACGTCTCACGGACGTCATTTGTTTTGACTGTAACGTAAATGGCGTCCAGCGCCATTCACGGACGACTTACGTAAACGACGTTAAATTTTGAAATTTCGACGCGGGATCGACGGCCATACTTAACATTGAGTACGCCACCTAGGGGGCATCTTTATCTTTACGCCGCGTATCGCTTACGGAAACGACGTTAAAACACTATGGCGGGCAAGCGTACGTTAGAGAATCGGCGTGACTAGTCATTTGCATATTCTACGCTGACCGCCACCTAGCGATCAGCGTAAATATTGCAGCCTAAGATACAACGGCGCAAGCTGTCGTATCTTAGGCATGTTTAAGTGTATCTCAGTTTGAGAATACACTTAAACATAGGAAACGGACTTACGTAGGCGTATCTGTTGATACGCCTACGTAACTTGTTTAAGAATATGGCCCAAAATATTTACCTTATCAGCACTCCCTCTCTTTCCTTCTCTGTAGCCGGCACTTAAATGTTGTTGGCCACCCAGGAGAGTGGTGGCATTACTTGCAATAGGCTGCTAGGCCTGGCCACTGTCACACAAGTGTCAGGATGTGGACAGCTGCGGATATGGAAGGTGCAGAAGGGGAGTGGTGGTAAGTGAGCAAATAGGAACTGCCACTCTTCTACAGTGGCGGGTGGTGCTCAAAATGTTTTTGGGGGCGCACACAAACTGAAAAATTCTGAAAAAAAACCCATCATTTGCAGCCTCAATGGGCCCATCAAACACAGCCACTATACCATCAAACGCAGCCACTGCACCATCAAACGCAGCCACTGTGCCTTCAAACGAAGCCACTGTACCATCAATTGCCGCCACTGTACCCATCAAACGCAGCCATTGTGCCCATCAAACGCAGCCACTGTGCCCATCAAACGCTGCAACAAGTTACGCCTCCGCAACTTTGACAGGCAAGTGCTGTATTCTCAAACCAAAGTTGCGGCGGCGTAGCGTAAATTCAAATGTGGAAGATGTGGGCGTGTGTTATGTAAATTTAATGTGACCCCACGTAAATGACGCTTTTTACGAACGGCGCATGCGCCGTCCGTGAAAGTATCCCAGTGCGCATGCTCCAAATTAACCCGCAAGAAGCCAATGCTTTCGACGTGAATGTAAATGACGCACAGCCCTATTCGCGAACGACTTACGTAAAACGTGAAAAATTTGGCGCTGTTCCAAAGTCCATACTTAACTTTGCTACGCCTCATCTACGCCTCATATAGCAGGGGTAACTTTACGCCGGGAAAAGCCTAACGTAAACGGCGTATCTGTACTGCGTCGGCCGGGCGTACGTTCGTGAATTGGCGTATCTAGCTGATTTACATATTTCTAGGCGTAAATTAGCGTACACGCCCCTAGCGGCCAGCGTAAATATGCAGTTAAGATACGACAGCGTAGGAGACTTACGCTGGTCGTATCTTATACAAATTCTGGCGTATCTTATTCTTTGAATCAGGCGCCAATATACGATGGCTCAGACTCAGAGATACGACGGCATATCTGGAGATACGCCGTCATATCTCCTACGTGAATCTGGGCCTGAGAGACTAGTTTTTCGTCATGTCCCCATTTCTTTTCATTGACAGAGCACAGTAGTGGATTGATCCATAGCCACTATTCAGTCAAATAGCAACTTCCAAATCCACCCATAGCCAATCGCTGTCAATAAAAAATATGGTGGACCTAATGGGGAACTAAGCTTCCAGTCTCCATCAAGTTCTGCAGATCCAGTGACCCAAGTCAGTACACAAATATGGGCATGATCCATGGCCCTTTGTTTACAATCAGCTTTCAGACCGGGAATCCCCACCCTATAACTTAACGGGGCTGGGGAATGGGGATAGATCCTTGTGTGGGAAGCTGTCACGTTCATGACAGCTTCACAGCACAGATATGCTCCACTTTGTACCTCCATATGCCAGCTCAGAGCTGGTCTTAAATACGACCAGTTTCCTAATCTGCAAACTGACGGTAATTCTTGACAAATCCGTCACTGCCTAGTGGTGGCAATTAGAACTACCTGAATTGCCATGGTGATAATGTTACCGAAACTGACACAAATGCCTTCTTGAATTATTTTCAGGTAGTTCTAAAAGAAACGACCACCATAAAAGTGTTCCTAACGTTTATTGAATTCCCATGATTATCAGATTAAGCTATTTGGGGTTTCTGGATACAAGGTGCTTGCTAGAGTTCTTCTTTAGCTCAACACGCTTAACATAACACCATACTAAATATAAAACTAGCCATTTCAATGTAATTAATGCTTATCGGCTGAGGACATGTTAGTTGCGTGTAGTGGTGACGATTGTGGCTTCAGGGCTTTTGAGTTCTAGCCCAGTCTGCCTATGGGCAATGGTTGGCTTCTTCAAGTAAACTGTCCCTGATGATCGAGAGTGTTCTTTCAATTATTTCTTGGCTGTCTCTACCTTGTGCTTGTAACTTTCTCTTTGTTCTTTAATTGCACAGTCTGCATGTACCTGATTATTTTTGTCAATGTGATCCATTTTTGAAATACTTTTCACTGCATATAAGTGAACATTACTGGATATAATGTGAATGTGTTCAACCTCCCTGTTTAGTGACTCGGTTTCTGCACAAAGTCATTTTGATCTCCAAATCGACATGTTTATAAGAAAACAATATCTTGGAACCCATTGTTCCTAATATTATGCTGGTTAGGAAATTCTAACTTTCCAGCTTTATCAATTTGAGGGCAGCATCCATATTGGTTTATTTGCCAATTCCAATTCTGAATGTCCTAGAACAGGGGTGCCCAACCAGTGGCCCGGAGAGCCCTCTGATGTGGTCCACGCCCTCCTGCTCTGTGATGGTTAATTGGCAAGCCCAGATTGAAGGTTGCCGACCTACCATCCCAGAGCATCAGTGTTGTGAAAGAAGCTGGCGGTAGAGGAAGCAACGGCTTTTCTGAAAGTACACCACACCTGCAGAATATAATAGACGTCTATGGCAAAGTGCAGCTAACCGCTGGGAAAACCTCCTCAGGTACACTGCGTGGCACCCACGGTGTGGGTAGACCGCAGGCCCTTTTTTCTGCCATTACTCTTCTACAATGAGTACCAAGCCCTGCAGACCCACTCGAGGGCACTCTGAAAGCCCAGTTATCTTGGAGTTGGCCTTTAACTATAACCAGCACTAATTACCTCCTTCTTCCCATAGCTATTATAATTATTATTTTTTTAACCATTATTATGATATTTTTTTAATTTTGTTTCAAAACCCATGCAGGGAAAAGTTTCAATGTATCTGGAGAAGATCCCTTATATTCACCCTACCTACTATGGTCTCACCTGCCATAAACATAAAAAAAAAAAATCGAGATTCTTAGGTTGTAGCTCTGCGACGTGAGGTAGATAGCCTAAGTCCTACCCCACCACTGGTAAACATTTTGGGTTCCTATAACTGATGGTTCCGGAGATGCGATACTTCTTGCTCAGCCTGTCAGAAGCTACATACAGAGCGGCCAGTTAAGCCTAGTACACACGTACGGTGAAAAGTCTGCCGGGAAACCCCAGGGGAAAACCGAGATCCTGCTCGGTAACTTTTTCCCCCTACGCACGACCGGGTTTCCCGACAGGAAAACTGCCATGAGAGCTTTGGTCGGGAATCCCGGCCGCGTGTATGCTCCGCCACAGTGTTTCCCATAGGAAAACTACTGGGTTAAAAACCGCCAGGAATCCTGGTGGGAAAAAAGAGAGCTGGTTCTCTTTTTTTTGGTAGTTTTCCTGTTGGGAAAACTGCGATGGAGCATACACACGACCGGTTTTCCCGGCCAAAAGCTCTCATGGCAGTTTTCCCGACAGGAAAACCAGTCGTGTGTACGAGGCATAACAAAACAAGCTGGCACACTCTGTTTGAAACAGACTGAGAGGATGAGCTCACAGTGCCTCTCCTCACTTCTTGTCAGAGGCACTGAGCCCAATGGACAGCTTGGAGTCTTGGACCAAAGGTAAAGTACCATTATCCCCAGCTTTCTAATAAAAATGCTGCAGTGGAGGCACACCTGTCCCGCCTCCGCCATCGCCATTTGACCAGCTATTGTGATTGACAGAACACTGGTCCAATGTTTGTTGCGGAGGCAGGACGTGTGTGTGATGTCAGAGCCGAGTAAATAGGACATGGCGGCTCGGTGATTCCGGCGGCGCTCGTCCCCCTCCTTCTCCTCCGAGGTACGCTATCGGCATATAACACGCACCCGTGATTTCCCTCCTATTTTCAGGGAGAAAAAGTGCGTGTTATACGCCGATAAATACGGTAATTACACCCATTAGATTTTAGATGACTAAAATTTGTTTTAGTTGACTCAAATGTACTGGAGATTTAGTCAACTAAATACGACTAAAACTAAAACAATTGCAGAAGACTAAAATGGGATTAAAACTAAAATGCCATTTTAGTCCTAAAACTAAGACTAAAACTAAATTGAAATTTGCTGCCAAAATTAACACTGAATAAAAAGCAAAACAAAAATAAAAACACTAAAGTTAGCCAGATATTTTTTATATTGATTGATATTATATTTTTGTATACTATGAAAGATGATGTTACGCCGAGTAAATAGATACCTAACATGTCATGCTTTAAAATTGCGCACACTTGTGGAACGGCGCCAAATTCCATTACTTAAAAATCTCCATAGGCAAAGCTTTAAATTATTTTACAGATTACGGGGCAGATCCACGTACCTTGGCGCATTGTTGCGTCCGGCGTAGCGTATCTCTGATACACTGCGCCGCCAGTAACTTAAAGCGTATTTTCCTTATCCTGAAATAATTTGCGCCCTGTAAGTTAAGGCGGCGTAGTGTAACTTTGGTGGTGTAAGGGCGCGCAATTCAAATGGATGTGATGGGGGCGTGTTTTATGTTAATATGTCTTGACCCGACGTAAATGACGTTTTTTTTTAACGGCACATGCGCCGTGCGTGGGGGTATCCCAGTGCGCATGCTCGAAATTAAACCGGAACAAGCCAATGTTTACGACGGTGACGTCATTCTACGCAAATCCCTATTAGCGAACGACTTACGCAAACAATGTAAAAAATTTAAAATTTGACGCGGGAACGACGGCCATACTTAACATTGGCTGCGCCTCATATAGCAGGGGTAACTATACGCCGGAAAAAGCCGAACGCAAATGACGTAAAAAAATGCGCCGGCCGGATGTACGTTCGTGGATCGCCGTATCTAGCTAATTTGCATACTCGACGCAGAATTCGACGGAAACGCCACCTAGCGGCCAGCGTAAATATACACCTACGATCCGACAGCGTACTAAGACGTACGGCTGTCGGATCGATTCCTCATTCAGTCCTATCTTGTTTTGTGGATTCCTCATTCAGTCCTATCTTGTTTTGTTTTGAAATTACGCGGCGTACCAATAGATACGCCGGCGTAATACGTTTGTAGATCTGGCCCTACATGTTTAGAGTTACAGAGGAGGTCTAGTGCTAGAATTATTGCTCTCACTCTAACGTTCCCGGCGTATGTAACCTGTGTGTATCTGGCTCTGATACTAGCCAGTGCCTCACCAGCCACTGACCTCACCGCACGTTCCTGCTGCAGAGGTGCAAGTAGATGCGCGGGAGACTCAGGGAGGGCAGGTAAGGTGAGAATTAGAGGAGTACAAGGTGACACGTTACGTTTAGCCTGCGAAAATACATTCTTGGCATGTCACATCATACTTTAACAGCACAATAGGCCATTCCTCACTTTTATCATTAGAAAGCAGTCATTGAGCACCAGAAAAGTGACAGTGCTTTGAATGAGATATCATCAGTCTGCTGCTAGCAGAAAGAAACATTTCCTCAGAGCATTTCTTAGACTGCAATATTGTACCCTTGTAGAAAATCACAAGGTAAAAGGCTGCAGCAGGGACTTATCTGTGTCAGACATTTGTGGACACATCCAAGAACTGCATAAGCACTGGAATTCACATTATTGTGTCTTCTTTTTAGCCAGCAGTCCAAAAAATAGACGTTGACCTTGGAGGATGCCTGAACAAACATAGTGCTGCTCTTCTGGAGAGATGCATAAATAAAGGCATTTATTGAAGCATACCTTGTACCACTTCACCCCCGGAAGAATTGGCTGCTCAATGACCAGGCCATTTTTTGCAATTCGGCACAGCGTCGATTTAACTGACAATTGCGCAGTCGTGCGACATTGCACCCAATCAAAATTATTTTTCCCCACAAATAGAGCTTTCTTTTGGTGGTATTTGATCAATTCTGCGTTTTTTCTTTTTTGCGCTATAAACAAAAGAAGAGTGACAATTTTGAAAAGAAAAACACAATATTTTGTACTTTTTGCTATAATAAATAGCCCCAATTTCTTTTTTTTAAAAAAGCAAATTTTTTCTTCAATTTAGGCCATAATGTATTCTTCTACATATTTTTGGTAATAAAAATCACAAAAAGCGTACATTGATTGGTTTGCGCAAAAGTTATAGCGTCTACAAAATAGGCAATAGATTTATGGCATTTTTATTATTATTATTTTTTTATTATTAATGGCAGTGATCTGTGATTTTTATTGGGACTGCAACATTATGGCGGACACATCGGACACTTTTGACACATTTTTTGGACCATTCACATTTATACAGCGATCAGTGCTATAAAAATGCATTGATTACTGTGTAAATGTCACTGGCAGGGAAGGGGTTAACACTAGCGGCGATCAAGGGGTTAACTGTGTTCCCTATGTGAGTGTTCTAAGTGTGGGGGGGTGGGACTGACTATAGGAGATGAGAGATAGGGGTTCCCAGCTTGTAGGAACTCACGATCTGCCTCTCCTCTTCTTACAGAACAGAGACGTGTGTGTTTACACACCCACACATCCCTGTTCTGCCTCTTGTGCCTGACGGTCATCGCGACCGCCGGCCACGAACATCGGTACCCCCACTGTGCAGCGCGTGCGCACGAGCCTGCTATTCCGCTTAAATGGACCTACAGACAGCTACGATGGTTCGCGGGATCATGCCAATCTTCCGCCGTATAATGACGTTGGCTAGGGTTACCCCGGATTGCCCAGGATTATCCTGTAATTTAAATTTGTGTCCCATGTCCCGGGCACCTTCATTCTGGGACAATACAGTGTCCCGGAATGAAATAAGGACTGGTTGCCACAGTGCCACTGTAATAGAAGATTGCCAAACTCACTGGTTTCTAGGGCCGCCCCGCTTGGCATGTAGCAACCAGTGATGTCACATTTTGCAGAGAGAGCAGAGGGAGGCGGCTGGCCGAGGGAACAGACCTTTACCCAGTGCTGCCTGCACTGCGCTCTCCGACTCGATTCCACCCACCTCCTCTTCCGGCCACAGTAGCAGCAGAGAGAGCAGCATCACCAGTCACTCACTTCACCGCTGACTCCGAGTCCTCCGACCTCCACCTTCAGTCCAGTGACCTCTCAGCGGGCGGCAGCATTCTTCAGTGCCAGTGCCTTAGATCCACGGCTCGGCTCAGCTGTTCCCAGTCCATCCATCCAGTGCATTTTAGGCATCAGCCCGGGGCCACGACATCTCCGACCGCCTCCAGGCTCCTCCTCCTCCCACCCAAACAGCCCAAATGCCTGCCTGGACCAGGGAACCAAGAAGAGAAGACCGGCGCTGAAGTCTGCCCCACCAGACAGAAAGTCCAGATTAAAAGGTGAGAAAAGCAAATGGAATCAGACCAGATGATCAGGTGACAAATAGCGGCAATTGACACTGGCAGCTTCTGATGGGGCACAGTGTCACAGTCGCGGCAATTGATGGGCACACTGGCACTGGCAGCATTTGAACATGGGGCACAGTAGCGACAATTGATTGGCACAATGAAAGCATTTGATGGGGCACAGTAGCAACAATTAAATGGCACACTGGCAGCATTTGATCATGGGGCACAGTAGCGACAATTGATTGGCACACTGGCAACATTTGATCATGGGGCACACTAGTGACAATTGATTGGCACACTGGCAGCATTTGATCATGGGGCACAGGAGCAACAATTGATTGGCACACTGGCAGCATTTCATCATGGGGCACAGGAGCAACAATTGATTGTCACACTGGCAGCATTTGATCATGGGGCACACTAGCGACAATTGATTGGCACACTGGCAGCATTTGATCATGGGGCACAGGAGCAACAATTGATTGGCACACTGGCAGCATTTCATCATGGGGCACAGGAGCAACAATTGATTGTCACACTGGCAGCATTTCATCATGGGGCACAGTAGCGACTATTGATCGGCACACTGGCAGCATTAATTTTTAAAAAGTATCTAAAATCATCTTTTTTTGGGGGTGTGCCTGAATGGCAGTTTGGAAATGTGGTCACCCTAATGGCGGCTGGTCGGCAAGCGGTTAAATATGCTTGACAGCTTTAAGACTGCATACATATATGGTAGGTCCCACGTGACCTATGGAAAGTCATTTTGTCCTGAAGTTCCAGACATTAAAAAAGAAAGATTGTATGAAGTTTGGGACAAGAAGACGAAAGCCTTGCTGTTTGCGTGCTGTGTACACAAGTAAAGATATTTTCTTATGATTCCATCTCTGCAGGAAAGTGAACCGCGCAACTCGCAAAACATAACCACAGCCATCTTCTCAGTCCCCACAGCAAACCTGTCTGGATCAAAGCCGAGCAAAATAAATATGGCTCCTGAGCCCAGGGACATGAAAGAGAAGTGAAACTTTTATTCTTTCATTCTGTTTGATTTTGTGTGCAGGTCGCGGAAGATTACAGGAGCAGAAAAACAAATGGAAAAAAAAGGTTTGAGAGCATGAAAATGGGGGAAAGTGTTTTATCATAAGAGGGGTGTTTGAATTAGAAGTTGCAAAATGATAGTGACTTGTTTAGCCAATCAAAACTAGGAGCAATAAACAGGTGAATACTTATTGGTTTAAATGAAGGTGTACACACCACTAATACTACAGCATTTAATATATATCGGTACGCTGAGAATTAAAAATGTTGTCCTTGGTAAACTTGTAATAATCTGAAACTCTGCCTAATGTATTTTTTGTTTCATATGATTTATTTTTATATCATTTATTATTTTATATTATTCAGTTTTGGCTTCCCAGAATGACATAATGTTTTGTTATTTACTTGTATTCTCTCCACCACAAAGGCTGTCCTATCCACTGCCTGAGATTTGTGCTGACAGGGGACACTGGTATGACATGACGGTCGTACTACTTTGGATCCGACTTTGCCCTGCGATTTGAAGTCCAACTTCAATGAACAGGGATTTGACTTTGATCCCCGACAATACCAGGCAGCGTGTCTAGAATCTTGAGGGGGAACTCCACGCCAATTAAAAAAAAACCTGCATGGGTTCCCCCTCCAAGAGCATACCAGGCCCAAAAAAACTAAGTGGGGGTCCCCCCAAAATCCATACCAGACCCTTATCCGAGCACGCAGCCTGGCCGGTCATGATCCGACTTTGGCATGCAACTTCTGCTCTGATGATCTTGAGGGAGAACTCCACGCCAAATAAAAAAAAAACGGCATGGGTTCCCCCACCAGGAGCATACCAGGAGCATGTTCCGCTCCTCTGATTGGATTCTCTGGTTTGGTATTCTGATGCGGGAACGGCTCAGGAAAGTCTACTGTGCTGGAGAAAGCAGGGAGGAAGAAGGACCCATCAGTCACCCCATCCACCAAAATATACAGCCTCCACACGTGTCCCCGGTCACCCCCCTGAGGGTCTCCCCTGTTCTTGGTGCCGCCGTTGCTCTGTCAGAGGCAACGCTGTCCTTGTGAGAGGAGCAACGGCGTCACCGAGGACGGGGAGACCCTGAGGGGTCTCCCCGTCTTCTTCCTCCCTGCTTTCTCCAGCACAGTAGACTTTCCTGAGCCGTTCCCGCGTCAGAATACCAAACCAAAGAATCCAATCAGAGGAGCGGAACATTCCAGGGGACGTGCTCCTCTAATTCAGGTATGATCTCTGCCATTGGAGTCCATCGGGTCTGTGGGTGATTTTATTTGACCTATCATCATTCGGATTTGGCTGGAGTAGAGTGAGCCGCATCTGTTTTAAAGCTGTCTTTGACCCTCTGTAATAGGGGGTCACTGAGATCCGGTAAGCAGGCACTTCTCTCAGTGGTGGATTCTATCAAACAACTTCTATCTGTGAAGCAATTACAGCATTTGGAGGAGACTGTTTTCACATGGGTGTTCCAACTCTTGAGTCTATCATAATATTTTTTTATAATATCTCCACTGGTGTTTTTTTCTGGACTTTTTTGGTTCATACAACACTTATTTGTTCCACGTAATAATACAGTGTTTAGTTCATTGGACTGTAATATTATTAATTTTTGTATTTATTCACTTATATTTACTTACTTATGTGTACCAAGTGACAATTATTCACTATTTGTGTTCATATTTGGTGCTGATTGACTATAGTTAGCGCAACCTATATTTTTCCATTTTTGTACACTGTTTGTTTATCAGCAGGTTTGCAGCTTTCTTATCCTTACAGATTTATTTCTTTATCCAATTATCCATTAGGCTCCATTTTGGCTGTTTGGGAGATTCTGTCCAGGTAAGCGAACGAATAGCTGGCTATGGCGAATATTACAATTTGATGTATAAAGTAATGATTATTATCATAGGTGTGTGCAGCCTAATGCCTTAGGGTGTGCACCCTTAAGCCCAAACACACATGCATGTGTATGTGTCTACATATATATGACCCCGGCACATTGATCTCTCTGCCGTCACAGTGAAAGAGAAGAGCATAAACACTTATCTTATGGCAGAACCGGTAAGAGGGAGATCTTTCCCATGTTCCTGTTGCTACACAGAGCGATAACACGAATGTGCATGGGGTGATTAGGGTGTGCCTGGGCACATCCGGCACACCCTGTGCGCACACCTATGGTTATTATGTATTGTTTTTCCATAACTTTTTTCTATTATGGCATCACTGAATAGTGATGACCCTTTGATTCAATCCCCTGAGGAAGCCCTTTTTGGTGAAACTTTTTAGGATAATAAAATCATATCATCACCTACTCTGAATATGCCACGTGTGATGCGATAAAATGATAATATTCTAACTTTTTATGTCAAATATACTTTTATTATGTATCAATAAAATGTGTTAATTTTTTTGTTTGTGTTAAAATCACCGCCATAAATCCCATAAAAACAATTCCTGTACATATAAGCTATCCAGGGATGTTGGTGCCTATGTTAATTTTGTCACTAACCCACATTACCTATGTCCTCCTATTTTACCCCCTTGCTCACTGGAGCGCTGGACCCAGTATTGACATTACTGGGTCTAAAATAACATATGCAATAAAACAGAAAGTTTTTATTAAAAATAATAAATAACAGTCATTTACTATGTAGCAGTTTACCAGTCTTTGGACACATTCATTTGCCTTTTTTCAGGCTTTTTCCCTTTGTGTTCACCTGATGATCCTGCCAGTAACACTACTCCTGTCGTCCAAGGGTGACAATGCTTACTAACCGTATCTATAGAGGAGCAGTGCTGTCACCCAGGGCCAGAAAGATTGTTAGTACTACAGAACTCCTCTCCTTCCCCCCATCTTCATCACATTTGGTGGTGTTCTGTAGTTTACAGAGATAACTTAGGCAGGAAGATATGTCTTGAGATAATAGCGCTGGATTTCTGGCAGGATCAACATGTATCTTTTTTCTTATGATACAGATACAACAACAGCAAATCACTTTTAGAGCCGGTTCACACAGAGGCGGCACGACATTGGGGGCGACTCGGCAAAGCGATCTCAAGATGACTTGAGAGGCAACTTGTAAAATAACTTCTGTATTGAAGTCAATGCAAGTCGCCGTGAGTCGCCCCCAAAGTCGTACAGGAACCTTTTTCTAAGTCGGAACGACTTGCGTCGCTCCTATTAAAACGGTTCCATTGAATTGAGCGGACCGCGACTTGTCAGGCGGCTGAGTCGCCTGACAGGTCGCCCCAGTGTGAACCGAATCTACATGGTACTGTATATTTAACAGACCAAAAGGGAGAAAATAAGAGACATTTATTGTTGGGGTTTAATACCTTTTAAATGTTTTCTCTTTTTCTGTTGGAATTGTTCTCTATTTCAGTTCTTAAAGTGTTTTCTGATAATCATACTTTTCCTGACAGTTTTCCTGCTCTCTGCAGCAAAGATATAGTTAAATGATCACAGACTATGTGCCAATATATCTGGTCGCAATCATCTTGATTGATCACCAGATGAATGATTATGATTAATATGGGTTCAATGGCCAGATTCATCACACAGTGGATGTTCTCAGTGACCGTGGATCTATCAGGGCTATTGATTTACCAGCACGTTAATGCTGCATGTACATTCTTTTTGTATTTATCAACCAAGTGTGAACTCAGCAGTGGCAGGGCTCTGCTTTCTGTCTGAAAACACTTTTGCACTTCTGTTCACTTGAGATCAGAATAGTTACATCACCAACACTGTATGAATTTCTCTTTTAGGCAAGTGCTATATTATTTAAAAAATGCAGATCTCACACAGGTCAGCTAAGAAATAGGCCATGTATAGCTTGAAACACTTTACTGATTTAGGCCTTGTTCACATGGGCAACCTGGGGTCAGTGAGGTAAAAACAGTTTTTTTTTGTTAGGGCATATACAGTGCCTAGAAAAAGTATTCATACCCCTTGAACTTTTCCACATTTTGTCATGTTACAACCAAAAATGTATTTTTATTGGGATTGTATGTAATAGACCAACACAGAGTGGCACATAATTGTGAAGTGGAAGGAAAATTATAAATGATCTTCAATTTTTTTTTTACAAATAAATATGTGAAAAGTGTGGTGTGCATTTGTATTCAGCTCTCCTGAGTCAATACTTTGTAGAACCCCCTTTCCCTGCAATTACAGTCTTTTTGGGGATGTCTCTACCAGCTTTACACATCTAGAGAGTGATATTTTTGCCCATTTTTCATTGCAAAATAGCTCAAGCTCTGTCAGATTGGATGGAAAGCGTCCGTGAGCAGCAATTTTTAAGTCTTGCCACAGATTCTCAATTGGATTCAGGTCTGGACTTTGATTGAGCCATTTACAACTTGAATATGCTTTGATCGAAACCATTTCATTGTAGCTCTGGCTGTATGTTTAGGGCCATTGCCCTGCTGGAATGTGAAACTTCGCCCCAGTCTCAAGTCTTTTGCAGACTCTAACAGGTTTTCTTCTAAGATTGCCCTGTATTCGGCTCCATCAACCTTCCCATCAACTCTAACCAGCTTCCCTGTCCCTGCTGAAGAAAAGCATCACCACTACATGATGCTGCCACCACCATGTTTCACAGTGGTGATGATGTGTTCAGGGTGGTGTGCAGTATTATTTTTTCGTCACACGGCATTTTGCTTTTAGGCCAAAAAGTTTAGTTTTGGTCTCATCTGACCAGAGCACCTTCTTCCACATGTTTGTTGTGTCCCCCACATGGCTAATCACAAACTGCAAATTGGACTTCTTATGGCTTTCTATGAACAATTACTTTCTTCTTGCCACTCTTCCATAAAAGGCCAGATTTGTGGAGTGCACAACTAATAGTTGTCCTGTAGACGGATTCTACCACCTGAGCTGTGGATCTCTGCAGCTCCTCCAGAGTTACCATGGGCCTCTTGGCTGCTTCTCTGATTAATGCTCCCCTTGCCCAGCCTGTCAGTTTAGATGGACGGCCATGTCTTGGTAGGTTTGCAGTTGTGCCATACTCTTTCCATTTTCAGATAATGGTCCGTGAGATGTTCAAAGCTTGAGATATTTTTTTTATAACTTAACCCTACTTTAAACGTCTCCACAACTCTAACCCTGACCTGTCTGGTGTGTCCCTTGACCTTCATGATGCCATTTGTTCATTAAGGTTCTATAACAAACCTCTGTGGGTTCTGTGAGATTAAATTACACACAGGTGGACTCTATTTACTAATTAGGTGACTTCTGAAGGCAATTGGTTCCACTAGGCTTTAGTTAGGGGTTTCAGAGTAGAGAGGGCCGACTACAAATGCTCTCCACACTTTTCAGATATTTATTTGTAAATAATTTGAAAACGATTCATAATTTCCCTTCCACTTCACAATTATGCACAGTGTTGGTCTATCACCAAAAATCCCAATAAAATACATTCATGTTTTGGGTTGTAACATGACAAAATGTAAAAAAATTGAAGAGGTATGAATACTTTTTCAAGGCAATGTAGCTGCTCAGGAATGTACAGATGCTGTGGCTATGATTCTTTGCTTCACAGCCGTGGCCCCTTGCAGGACGCCAGATGCATAAATTCGAATGCGGAGCCATAGGTTCTAATAGGCTTCAAAATAGGGTGGGCTTGGGGCACAGAGAATGAAAACGGAGCTCACCCAGGTGTGTTACAACAACGAATGAATATTCACTATTGTAGCACTGATCCTCCCCCCGGCCAATCAGGAAGCAGGTTTTGGAACACGTCACCCGATTGGCTGAAAGGACAGATTGTCCTATTGGACGCCTAGGAGAAGGGGAGGAACTGCACATTAGAAGCCGCCGATGGAGGAGAGGACACGGAGCCACTGTGTGATGCCCGCCACCCGCTACCTGCCTATGGGGTAAGTACCGGACCAACCGGAAAACATCGGGGGGAAGGTGACACCGGCCACTCAGAATAGCCGCCACTGCAATCTAAGATCCTTAACTCGTGGTCATACTTACACGTACTAGGGCCAATTAACTTACCAGCATGTCTCTGGAGTGTGGGAGGAAACCAGGGAAATCGGTGGAAAACCCACACAGGCACAAGGAGAACATGCAAACTCCATGCAGATAGTGTTGTGGTTGGGATTCGAACTGATGACCCTAGTGCTGCTATGCGCAAGTGCTAACCACTTAGCAACTGGCGCTAACTCACCCTGTGAGCACCCAAGACATCACCAGTCCCAGAGTGGGGATTGGTGGCTTTTGCTTTTTAGCCTTCCCCCAAAAAATACCTTCAAACCTATTATATACCTGGACTTTCATTAACAAATTCTACCTACTCCAGACATGAACATTATTTTTGCCGAAACCGTAGTTATAGTTAACACTTTTTTTTTCTTACTTTGGGTAGCATACAAAACTTTTAAAACCCCTTCCCGTTTGTTGTTTGTGTAATATTGTGGACTTTTCCCTTCATTTTCTGCCCCACCAACACAACAGGATGTAAGAGGAAATTTCCCCAAGTTTGGAGAAATAGCCTCTCAGATAGTTATCCTGGAATCATGTGTTTCTATTGAAAGATTTCCCCTCAACTCTCATTTTGGGGACAACTCCAAAATGTTGTATCTCCACCCACTTCCTTTCTCTGTGGCAAGGATTACCAGTACAAATAAAATGGTGAATCTCCTTACTGGAGACACAGACAGCAATACAAACATGAGAGGGCCAAACCTTTTCACACATTACAAAAATTAAGGTTTTGCCCAGAGACAAGAGGATTGGTGAGGAGTTAGAATCTGTCTAGGAGGGCATTTCCTCACTTTGGAGAGACCACATCCCACTTCCTGTGCTGTCTACAGCACAGGAAGTGAAAGCTATGACTGCTTTAGAAAGAAAATTACCTGTGAGGCCCTGTACACACGATCAGTCCAAACTGATGAAAACGGACTGAAGTTCAGTTTCATCGGTTCACCGATGAAGCAGACTGATGGTCTGATGTGCCTACACACCATCAGTTCAAAAACCGATAGAGTCCAACGCGGTGATGTAAAACTCAACGACGTGCTGAAAAAAATGAAGTTCAATGCTTCCAAGCATGTGTCGACTTGATTCTGAGCATGCCCAGGTTTGGAACTGATGCTTTTGCGTACTAACCATCGGTTTTGACCTATCGGTCAGGCGTCCATCGGTCCAATTTTAAAGCAAGTTCTCTGTTTCTGGACTGAAGGACTACAGACCAATGGAGCGTACACACGGTCGGTTTGGACCGATGAAACTGAACTTCAGTCTGTTTTCATTGGTTTGGACTGATCGTCAAGGGATGAAATACCTTTTGTTTTAGCTGATTTAAACTGACAGTTCAACTGGGCTTTTAAGTTATCAATGGGAAAATACTATTTTTAAGGAGTAGTTGTTGAAAAATACAGACAACAAGGGGTTAAAGCTGCGCCAATGCACCAAAACTTTTTAGAGTCCAAAAAGTTCTTAAACATGTATATACAGTCCTCGGGGTACACTTTCACTGTAGATCTTGTACGATATGCTCATAACCACCACCGTGACTTACACAAATAATGCACACTCTCAGTGAAGACCCATCACCAGATATCAAAGCCGCTTACCAGATAGGGCAAGCTCAGTTTGCAGTCGGCTATAGCCCAGCCGCGGCCTTTTATCGTTGTAATGAACCCACAGCTAGCAGATATACTGGAACTGGCTTCCTTCACTTCCACAAGCTCCACCACATGGTCATGTGTAACAGAGAGGATGCAACATAGCGTAACTCCGCAAAACATGTTTTATTTAAAAAAGTAAGTTGTACTTACAAAAACATAGTTAAAATCAATCAATGTAAAAATTGCCGGCCGGCAAAACGAACAGAGCTCTTCCTCCTCTACGTGGTGACGTCACTACACGCACTTCCAGACGCGTTTTGTCATAAGACAGACTTTTTTTGCATTATTATGTATCTTAAATCATATTGCTAATTGCATATTGTACTTGTTTGTAGCCTAAATACTGAAATTTGCACTTAAAACGGTAATTTCTTAACTTTTGAAAATGCCAGTAAAAACTTGGCTGTGCCAGTAAATTTTGGGTGGTTTGTCAGTAAATTTCAGTCTGGTAGGTTGGTAACACTGGTACCGATCAAAAGAATTTTGATCGATCAAAAAAATTTACGATTAAAGCGGAGTTCCACCCAAAAGTGGAACTTCCGCTTAATCCACTCCTCGCCCCCTTACATGCCTCATTTGGCGTGTCATTTATTTGGGGGGGGGGCTTCAGGAGGAGTGTCCAATCAGATGGTGCAGTGCCGCTCGCGCATGCGCAGTGAGTGCCCGGTCGTGAAGCCTTTTTGTAGCTGCTGACTTTTAATAAACATAAAAAATGAGTGGAACGCCCCTTTAATCAAAGAATTAATAGTTAATTTCCACAGCCCTAGTAAATTCGAATTATTTATGTCCATTTTTGGCTGGATCTCTGTAAAATGATAGTCCTTTTCTCATGTTACCCTTAATAAAAAATAGTGCACCATTATTTAAAATTAATTTCCATTTGTGTTGAAAAAGACAAAAAAGCTTGCTCTATTATAATGCAATAACGTCTAAAGTCGTTTCTGTGAGATAAACTTTAAATTCAAATTTTGCCTTTCTATGCATTACAAAGAAATTTATGGGCCAACACATGCTGTTCAGTACCACCGGCTGTAACTTTTATTAACATTTTGAACACTCCCGAAACAACTCCACAGGTCATTCAAAGGGTGGTAAATGTTCAACTGTATGATTTTTGAATACGAAATGTAATAACTGATAAAATCAGAATGTCGCGTACACACGACCGTTATTCATGTCATAGAAAAAACAACGTTTTTCTCGACGTGATTCCTCTCAAGCCCGCCTTACATACACACGATCGTGATAAAAAATGCTGGAGCAAAGCGCGGTGACGTACAACGCGTACGACGGCACTATAAAGGGGAAGTTCCATTCGAATGGCGCCACCCTTTGGGCTGATAATGCTAATTTCCAGTCTCATAACTTGCTTCTGAGCATGCACGTTTTTTCCCACTCGTTAAAGCGTACACACAACCGTTTTTCACGACGAGAAAAACGACGACATGAAAAATGACGAGAAAAGAGCAGGTCCTAAATTTTTAATAGCCATTTTTCTCAGCAAGAAAAATGCTCTGGAGCCTACACACGACCGTTTTTCACGACCAATTAAAAAAATAGAATTTTTCTCGTCATGAAAAACAGTTGTGTGTACACGACATAAGTAAATCTAATGCCGCGTACACACGACGATTTTAATGGTCTAGAAAAAACAACGTTTTTTTCAACCCAAATATTGTTAAGCCAGCCTTGTCTACACACAATCTTGAAAAATAAATGCTCTAGCAAAGCGCGGTGACGTACAAAACGTACAACGGCACTATAAAGGGGAAGTTCTTCGGATGGCGTCACCCTTTGGGCTGCTTTTGCTGATTTTGTGTTAATAAAAGTTTGGTGAGAGACGATTTTTGCTTTTCAGTCTTTGTGCTTTTCAGTCTGTTACAACGTGACGAATGTGCTATCTCCATTACGAATGCTAGTTTTACCAGAACGAGCGCTCCCGTCTCATAAGTTGCTTCTGAGCATGCGCGTTTTTTCACGTCGTTAAAGCCCACACGACCATTTTTTACAACGTTAAAAACGACGCGGAAATTTAGAGCATGTCCTAAATTTTTAATGCCCATTTTTAACGTCGCAAAAAATGCTCTGGAGCCCACACACGATCGCTTTTTAATGGCATTAAAAAAAAAATTTACATCACGGAAAATGGTCGTGTGTTTTTAGTGGAAGGGAGTTTATTACGACACGTGGCCACTCATTAAAATTAGAATTAAAGAGGTTTAACCTTAAACTACGTAGAGGGTTCTTTACTGTAAGAGTGACAAGGATGTGGGATTCCCTTCCACAGGTGGTGGTCTCAGTGTGGGGCATCGATGGTTTCAAGAAACGATTAGCTAAGCACCTGAACGACCACAACATACAGGGATATACAAGGTAATACTGACATATAATCACACACATAGGTTGGACTTGATGGACTTGTGTCTTTTTTCAACCTTATCTACTATGTAACTATGTAATAAAACAATAAAAACTGACGCGTTTCGGCAATAGCCATAGTCATAGCTAGTTTGAAACAGATATGGCAAAATATATATATACTCACATACACATATACAAGCTCCACCTCTTGTCAGGAACGAGTATGGAGATCGAGATGCCAAGAGGGCTCCCCTTGCGGCTGAGTACAGCGCGACCCTAGAGTTGGGAGCAGGGAGTGCGGTGCCCAAAGAAGCATAGTTGGCCAGGTGCTTGCTTGCACTCTGATGGGCTTAGCCACCGAGGGATGGCTCAAGCAGGCAGAATTGAGCTCCGTTGTGCTCGGGTGAACGGAGATACCAGAAGCCAGTGCGGGGGTCATACACAGATAGGTCAGTCCAGAGCAGCTACAGGGGGGTGCCAGGGTCATACAAGATCAGGGTCCAGGTACAAGCCGAGGGTCAAGCACCGTGGTCAGGAATCAGAAGCAGAGTCCAGAAGCAGGCCAAGGGTGAAAACTAGGAGATCAAGAAGCGAGGTCAAGGCAAGCTGGGTCACAACAGATAGGTACGGAACAAGGTCAAGGTACACAGGAGACTGAAGAGATAATCATGCACTGTCCAGCAGTCACAGGCTGACTTAAATAGGACCATTGGCGCCAGTGTCAGTCACGCCACTTGCGCATTGTCGCGCACGCCCCATACTGCACGTGCGTGTGCGCCGATGCACGCTGGTGTGTGTCAATGCATGCTGATGCGCACCGAATGCTCGTGCACATCTCGGAACCCTTCGTTGCAGTAGTAAATGATTCATCAATGTGCTTTGTAAGGGACGATTTAAAGGAGAATTGATGGAGATGGGAAAGAGTTGAGGGGTATGGTTCTTTTTTTTTTTTCTTTCTCTTTCTCTTTTCTCTCTCTCTTTCTTTGATTTTCTTGACCATAACCGGGGTTCTTCTTGGTTAAGAAAAATATAACAAAAGTAGAAACTGTGCTGTCTCTTAGATTACTATGAAAGTTTGAATAACTATGAGATAGTAATAAGATAATATAACCTCGCAGTATGAGAAATAGTAATCTGTACTTGCTAAAAAAAATTACAGGGGCAAAATAAAGGCTGTGGCCCTTTCACATGGGGCGGATCAGTAATGACCTGCCCCGTGAACCTCCACTTGCTCAGCGGGGATCGCTCCGTTGATCCCCACTGAGTCGGCGGATGACAGGGCGGTCCCCGCACACTGTGCAAGGACCGCCCTGTCTTTTCTCCGCTCTCCCCTATGGGGGGATCGGATGAACACGGACCGCCTGTCCGTGTTCACTCGATCCGATCTGCCAGACGGATGGAAAAGTAGGTTTTTCCTCCTTCACACTTTGGCGGATCGGAGCGGGTCGGATGTCAGCGGCATGTCACCATCCGCGGCTCCATAGAGGAGCACGAAGCGCCCGTTCAGGTCCGCCTAAAAAACTGGCAGGCAGACCTGAACGTGTGAAAGAGCCCTTATATAGATGAGATATATACATATGTAAAATTGTATCACTATTTTTTGTGAAAAAATTAAGAATTTATAAAAAAAATTAATACAAATAGATCTGGGGTTTACGTACACTTTAAATCAGAAGACACAATCAGAAAAAATGCACGAGCAAAAGTTTCCATTAGTGAGAGCTCCAGGGCAAAGTGAAAACATCGCACGTCAACGAAAATGAAAAGTATGATGCCGAATTGATCTGCCAATCATGACTTTTCCAGTTGAATTAAATTACAAAAAATCTGATGAGAGGGGAGGGGCTACCCTCGACTTTAGCAGGAAAACATGAAATTTGCATATAACCTCAGCTGCCTATATCTCTGGATGTACTGATTGCTCTGAAATGTGGTTTTCCCTGAAGATAACCTCTGCTTATGCATTTTTTAATCATATCCTTAGTTTATATTCCCTAGGTTGCAGAAGGCTTACTTTAAATTTTCTACTTGCTATTCGCATTTATTTAAATGACATAGTAAATAATTCAGTGAATGTACGCTACTTTGTAAGTTACCGGTCCATCATACAGCAGCTGTATTTTCAGTTGCCCCTTTATATAGCAGTGTGTGCTGTGAAACCTTATATTTTTTTTTATTCCTTAGAGCAGTATGAAACCCAAAATGAAAAATGTTATATATTGCAGCTTAACCCCTTGAAACCGGTGCCTCCCAGCCCTTTAAGGGGTTTAGGATGCCTGGAGGCGGGACGGGGTTTATGATCATATGAATGCAAACGGGAAGGAATATCTGGACAGCCACACTCCGAAAATGTTTAGGTAGATTCAGTAAGAGTTAGGCCGGCTTATCAGTAGATAAGCCGACCTAACTCAGAATCTACGCCGACTTATGTTTAAGTGGCTTAGATTGCTTGCGCCGTCCTATCTTAGATTGCAATATTTCGGATGGCCGCTAGGTGGCGCTTCCATTGCGGTCGGCGTAGAATATGTAAATGAGTAGGTACGCCCGGCCGACGCAGTACTTTTACGCCGTTTACGTTAGAGATAGGCCGCCTAAAGTTAGAGCTTAGCCCTACATGGAATAGTAATGTTAAGTATGGCCGCCGTTCCCGCGTCGAAATTCTAAATTTTTACTTCGTTTGCGTAAGTCGTCCGTGAATCGGGATTTACGTCGTTTACGTCCACGTCAAAATCAATAGGCCCGTGCGGCGTACTTAACCGCAATGCACACTGGGAGATGTAGGCGCCCGGCGCATGCGCAGTAAAGAAAAACTTCAAAAACGTAAGGTCAAGCCTTATTAACATAAAACACGCCCCCCCTTACACACATTTGAATTCGGCGCCCTTACGCCTGCCCGCTTTAGGCTACGCCGCCGTAACATAGCGGGCAAGTACATTGTGAATCATGTACTTGCCTCGCTAACCTAAATGCCTTAAGCTACGCTGCCGTAAAGTTGCGGCAACGTACGTGAATCTAGGCAGTTGTCTTTATTAATAAAACAGGATCACAAAGTACATGTCACAGCAGACAGGACACCATCTGATTCGTTTCACACTATTGTTTAGTGCTTAATCATAGCTGCTAAGCCGCTAAGCATATACAAGTGAGTATACAGTATATATCATGAACCAAAATCATAAACATATATCATTGCAAAAAACCCCCACATATATTATATATATATATATATATATATATATATATATATATATATATATATATATATATACTGTATATATAATAGCTAAAAAGTCCATTGGTGATAGTGTTCCCAACACCAAAAAATGCTTTTAAATGAAGTTTCTAGTTCTTCCACCACAGGTGCTCAATGGAAAGAAGGCAACTCACCACAGGTGTTTGACCCCTTTTTAAGGTAGGTCAAATTGCGCATTTGGAATAACAAATTGATTTCCACTGCCAACACCACTCCGCTCCAATGGACCCTCCAGATGAAGCTAGGACATAAAAATTGACTCCGCGGGAGGTGAGAGAAAGTCTCATAGTCTCAAAAAGGATATTGGACAACTGGAGAAAGTGCAGAGAAGGGCAACCTAACTGATAAGAGGCATGGAGGAGCTCAGCTATGAGAAAAGATTTGATATTTCTAATTTTTGTCAGAGATTTATGTTTATGATTTTGGTTCATGAGATAGGCCGTGTACACGCGATAGGATCGCCAGAGGACAACGGTCTGAAGGACCATTTTCATCACTCCAAACCGATCGTGTGTAGGCCCCATAGGTTATTTAACCTTCGGTCAAAAAAATGAGAACTTGCTTTAAAATTGAACCCGATGGATGCCTAACCGATAGGTCAAAAACGATCGTTAGTATGCAAAAGCATCGGTTAAGAACCCGCGCATGCTCAGAATCAACTCGACGCATGCTTGGAAGCATTGAACTTCGTTTTTTTCAGCACGTCGTTGCGTTTTACGTCACCTCGTTCTGACACGATCGTTTTTTAACCGATGGTGTGTAGGCGCGACGGACCATCAGTCGGCTTCATCGGTTAACCGATGACAACGGTCCTTCGGACCGTTCTCATCGGATGGACTGATCGTGTGTACGCGGCCTTATACTGTATATTCACTTGTATGTGCTTAGCGCCAACTTTTATATATTTTTTTCCAGAGAAATCTGTAAGGTGAATTTACACAGGGCCCCCTTCTCATCCCCCCTAGTCCTGCTGACCTGGAGCACGGCGATCACCTGCACTGACACACCAGGTCACCGCCTCACCGATCTGGGGCTTAGAAATCCCACCTCATCAGGAGGTACGTTTAGGAGCATTCTAATCAGAACCCATGTAGCCTGTCTTGTCACCACGGGCGAAGAGGAGAGAAAGCTGCGGCGGGAAAGCCAATGTATGGCAGCCGCTTTAAGGGCACCCGCGATCGCTCCTGACAGAGCCAAAATGGGAATGTGTGTATGTAAACACACAAATCCACGTTCTGGCAGGGGAAAGGAGACAGATCATGTCTTCCTTGTATATAGGAACAACGATCGGTCTCCTCCCCCAGGCAGTCCCATCCCCCTACCGTTAGAACACACGGGGGGAACACATTTAACCCCTTGATCGCCCCCTAGTGTTAATCCCTTCCCTGACAGACATTTACACAGTAACCAGTGGCTATTTTTAGCTCTGATCGCTGTATAAATGTCAGTGGTCCCAAAAAAGTGTCAAAAGTGTCTGATGGGTCCGCCACAATGTTGCAGTCCCAATAAAAATCGCAGATCGCCACCATTACTAGTAAAAAATAAATCAATCTATACCCTATTTTGTAGATGCTATAACATTTGCGCAAACATATCAATATACGCTTATTGCGATTTTTTTTACCAAAAATATGTAGAAGAATATATATTGGCCTAAACTGAGGAAGAATTAAAATCCCCAGGGCGGTACAGCGGCTATACGACGTGTCAGAGCAGGGCTGCTGTTAGAAATCATGGGGCCCAGTACAGCCTACCTGGCAGGGCCCCCTCAATATATCAAGACCATATTTTCACACAAAAAATACGCTAAAATCATTATTAGCGGATACAAACATAACAGAGAACCTGTGTGAATTAGCCCTTTTTTATTTGTTTTACATTATAAAAAAATGTAATTCACAGTGACAGGGGTGCACACAGGGGGTGGATCCGAAGCAGGCAGAACAGGAAGGGGAATCAGTGATCAGTGTCAGGGAAGCAATTACAGGAATGATGTCCTATGTCTGTGTTTCTCCCTGCAGCAGCTGAAAGTTGGAAGGAGGGGGAAAAACTGGCTTTCAGCTGCTGCAGAGGGCATCAGGGCACAGGACATCCTTCTGTAACTGCCCCTCCATCAAACCACACAGATTCCCCCTGCTGTTTGGGCCCCCCTGTGTGCCCGGGCCCCCTACAGGAGGACTGGTGGTCCCCCCCTATCAGCGGCCCTGTGTCAGAGTGAACGATTATATATATATTGGCCTATACTGAGGAAGAATTAAAATCCCCAGGCCGGTACAGCGGCCATACGATGTGTCAGAGTGAACGATTGCCAGACTCCAGGTTAACGGGACGGGGGGGGGGGGGGGCGAGGATGGGGGGGGGGGTCCAGATTTTCTGTAAAGGTGAACTTACACTTTAAAGTTATCTAGACCTAAAACAGAAGAAGAATATATTGCAGCCAAACCACCAGAGCAGTGATTGTTTTAGTTTTCTATTTCTCAAGCTTTTTTTTATGAAGATAGTATTTTCAGTTTTGTACCTTGGGAGATACTTGTGAAATTGTTCATCAAAATGATATTATCACAAAATAAATTTGAATCATTACCAGTGCATATAAACACATTTGGCTGATTTATCAAAGGAACTGAGAATCTGCATTTAATAAATAGGAGCTGAGTCCACTTAAAATGCCCAGCCATGTGCAGATGAAATAAATAAACAGGAATTTTCGTTTCATGTGATTGAATAAATTAAATTAATCTTTTCTAAACTTATTGAGTGAAGATTTTTGACTCTTTTAGTAAGCCTCAATGTATTCTTCAAAATTCCTACTAAATGTTAAAGATGAGACTGAAAAGTCATTTAACTAATTTATCTATAGGTCTACCTGTGCAGCAACCAAAACATTAAAGTGATTGTAAAGTCTAATTTTTTTCCCATAAAAATAACAAACATGTTATACTTACCTCCTCGGTTGCAGTGGATTTGCACAGAGCAGCCCAGATCCTCCTCTTCTCGGGTCCCTCTTGGGTGCTCCTGGTCCCTCTTCCATAGTGACACGGAGCCCCGACCCAGCCCTGCCCCGTCTCTCCTTATTGGCTAGCTGACTTTGATTGACAGCATCGACAGCCAATGGCACCACTGCTGTGTCTCAGTCAATCAGGAGACACTTGTGGACATCGCTGAATAGAGAGGGGGCTCAGGTAAATATTAGGGGGAATGAGGGGGGGGGGGGGTTATGCTACACACAGAAGTTTTTTTTATCTTAATGCATAGAATGCATTAAAGGGGTTGTAAAGGTTCGTTTTTTAGTGCATTGCTGGTTCACTTACCTTTTCCTTCGATTTCCCTTCTAAATGTTTTATTTTCTTTGTTTTCTTTGTCTGAATTTCTCACTTCCTGTTCCTGCTCAGTAAGCTGTTCTGACTGACTTTCCCCCGCTCGGATGATGGTGGAAAGCTTACTGAGGAGAAACAGGAAGTGAGAAATTCAGACAAAGAAAAAAAACATTTAGAACATTTAGGGCAAGGGTGGCCAACCTTTTGAAGTGCGAGGGCCACTTAAGCGACTTGGTAACCAGTCGCAGGCCACAATGAGCGGAGCGGGCAGATGGCAGGTCTATGCAGAGTGGGCATGGCTCATTATGCTCTTTTTTTTTTTTTTTTTAGAGGATCGGATTGGAGATAGGACACAAGTCGGTTTAAATCTGCCACTCCTTAGAGATGAATGGAGGATCCAATTGCTTCGGACTGACCGTGTAAGAGGCCCATGGCTGCTTTTACACTGATGCACTGCGGTTTACCCACAGCGCTGGTGCAACGCAGTGTACCTTTAGCTTTCCTGCACTTTGCAATAGACTCCTTTTATATTCTGCAGGTTTGGTGAACTTTCAGAAAGCTCACCAAACACGCAGGTAATAACAGACGTCTATGGCTCAGTGCAGATAACCCGCAGGTGCCCTGATCTGCATCTGCAGATCAGTTTGAAAGCAGCCCAGTAACCACTGCAGAACAGATATGCCCATATATACACTGTGATTTTAGTAATAAACAGGCCTTAATTAACAGTATTCTATTCCAACCCAGAGCAGGAGGTCATGGGCCACATCAGAGGGCTCCGCGGGCCACATGTGGCCCCCGGCCACTGGTTGGGCGCCCCTGATTTAGGGAAATCGAAGGAAAAGATAAGTGAACCAACAATGCACTAGCTTAAAGGAACCTATTTATAAAATAAAAAACAAACCTTTATAACTCCTTTAAGATTAAAAAACCTTCTGACTTTACAACCACTTTACGACCGTGCACGGTCGTTTGACGGCAGAAGAATGGCTCCCCTGCGCGAATCGCCGTAGCTGAATGGTGGCCGCTTTAAAGGGTATATTTTTAAAAATTCCCAATAAAAATTGAAGATCGCCGCCATTACTAGTAATAAATAAAAAATAGAAATTCCATAAATCTATCCCCTATTTTGTGGACGCTATAACCAATCAATATACACTTATTGCAATTTTTTTTTTTACCAAAAACATGTAGAAGAATATATATCGCCCTATTTCCTAATTGATATACAGCTGTCACATGGCCCAGATCTTTCCCAGCCTGTCAGCAGGGGAACATAAGCAGGAGGAGCTTCTAGTCCTCTGCTGCTGGTCACAAGTTCAAATAAAAAAAAAAACAGCCTTTGGAGTAAAAATAAAAAATGAATATCAATAAATTGTTTTAAATTGTCAAAATCTTTATGCAGCACCCTGATGTTTAGGCAGGGTTATTCTTAAAAAAATGTATCTGCCAAGTGATAGTTGCATTGGCCAATTGTTAGGAGGTCAATTGATTTCACCCTAATTCTGGAATTCCTGCACTTCTCTTCTGTCCCTAGATGGCCGGGTATCAGGTGACATTAGATAAGACATGGGCATTGCAAAGACAGATTGTCTCAGCCAATGGGCAGGGATTTTCCTGGGTCCCTTGGCCTGCTGGAAGAACCTATTTATTTGGGTGAGGTTAGGTGATGGGGTTTTGGTGCCACCTGGACGGCTGTCTGGGTGGACATTTGTTGTGCTGCCCTGGACCAGAGACCTGAGCCCCATACCGGGGACATCTGAGGGCCTATCCAGAAGCAAGAGAGCAGTGTAGGGTTGGGATTGCAGCTTGCAGTCCAACCAGAAGTAACGGTTCTGCCTGCCGCAGAACCTGTCGTGGTCTGAGGTAGAGGTGAAGCTGTCGCCACTAAGGGACCATCCACCTTGTTACCATGGACCACTGTGAGTACCTGAGCAGTAATCTCACCAACCGGGGATGGTAAAGACATGGAAAACTTCAGCAGAGGTCAAGTCAGGGACCAAGCCAGTGGAGGTGATGCTTACAGAGAATTTGTGTGTGCCAAGTCAGGGACCGAGCAGGCCAGTGGGGTAAGGCTTAAAGTGTGTCTGTGAGTGCCAAGCTAGGGACCCAGCAGGGACGCGGGGATGACGCTTAAGGAGAAGATTAATGAGAAGATTAAAAGAGCTCAGGAGATCCAGTGCCAGCGGATCAATGGGTCTGAAGCCCTGTACACACAGGCAAGAATCTCGTCAGGAAAAAAAAATATTTTTCCTGATGAGATTCTTGGCAAGAATCTTTTGCCGCCCGAGTGTACAGACTCTCCTTTCAAAAGAACCGCGGCTCTCTTGAAAGGCAAGAACGTGGTGACGTCATCGTGTACGACGAGCATGCGCTCGTCACATTCAAAGTCGTCGCCGCCATCTTGCTGCACCCTACCTATGCCTAGGAAGCTACCGTGCATGCGTCAAAGTCATTTCGAGCATGCGTGGCTTTCCACGACGACCAGGTAAGTATACACACTCTCGGGTTTCTCAGCAAGAAAACTGCCGAGAATCTCACAACGAGAAAATAGAGAACATGTTCTCTATTTTTCTCATCTAGATTCTGGGCAGTTTTCTTGTTGAGAAACCTGAAAGCCTCATACACACGCTCGGTAAGCTCTGCCAGCAGTTTTCTTGTTGGTTCTTGCCGAGTAAACCGAGCGTGTGTATGAGGCTTAAGTGATAGACTGGGAGCTCAGTTAAGTGAAGATCTAAAATGGAGTTTGTGGAGGAAGTGAAAGAGTTCATTACAACTATTGTTCAAGATGTGGTGTGCAGCTGGGTGCCTTTCCCTGCATGGCTGTCTACCTATAGAAGTCTCTGAGTCTGTTAATTAACATTGCATCTACTAAAGGGTGTCCTGGCCCCAACCCTCCCTCCCACAGTTCTGTTTAAGAGAAAATAAATCTCTTTGCATTCAAGAAGTGTCTGGCACCCATTATTCTCCTTACATTACACCCACCATGCCTCGTAACCCACTCTACACAGAAGGATGTCAGCTGTCCCTTACTCTGAAGGTCACCATTAGGCCTGGGGAGGCTCGGGACTTGGCTACATTTATGTTGCATATACATACCTAATACAGGGTGCAGCTGTGACAAAGGAACCCCAGAGTACCATAGCTTTTCTGAATACAAGACTTTTCAAATAAACTGTCTGTCAGAAACCATGAATCAGACCGAGACAGAAGTACAGTTAAATCACACCTGTTTATTAATAATAATAATAATAATAATAAGAAGAAGTAAAAAGATAAACAGAATAAGCGTAGTCAAAACATAGCCAAAGTTCAAGAACCGGATCAGATAGTCAGCCAAGCCAAACGTCAGGGAACCAGATATATATACATAGTAGAACAGCAAGCAGGGTAAGGAGCCAGAAGGAATGTCTTTAACAGGATCACAGGATAGTCGTTCTGATGTTGACCAAGGCGAAGGCAGAGAGCAACTGAGCTGGAAGGCTTAAGTAGGCAGGACTGATGAGCAGGATCATCAACAGGTGAGTCACTGTGGAGAGAGCTGGCAATTAGTCGACAGCTGAGCGGCCAGCTATGAGAAGGAAAGGGCTGACACTGTCACACTTACCTCTCCCGAGATCACCTGAAGCGCCGGCGCAATGGTCAATCAGGATACAGTTCTTCTGATCGATGCCACAGTTAATCACCAGACAGCTCTTCTGTTTGGTGGCACCTTTAATTGCACAGTGACACATGATTTAAAGTTTTCAGCAACACATTGCTACACTTTAGCTAAGCAACCTGCTGCAGTGCTTAGAGTGAACCCACAGAACATGCTGTGTCTTCTTCTTGTGACCCCAGCATGCCCCTGTGCAGCCTGTGACCCCAGTATACGCAGAGCATCCAGTGTTATTTTGAGACTGCACTGTGTCTTCTGGGCTCCATATCTCCAGTGTACCCCAGGGCATCCTGTGTCATCTAGAGACTCAAGTGTGCCCCCCTGACTACAGTGCACACCAGAGCATCGTGTGTCATCTTGTTACCCTGGTGTACCCCGTGATTCCAGTTTACCCCACAGTATCCTGTGTAGTTTAGTGGCTCCTAGGGCACCCTGTGCACCTTCATGATACTTGTGTCTTCACGCAGTGCCTGCATGCTCTGCAATTGTTTGGTCTGCTACACTTTGCTGATAGTATTATTTATTGCCTCATTATTTCCTCTCCATCCTTAGGAGCAATCATCTGGACTACCCTTCTCTCAGTGGATTTGAACCCCTGTTTGTGACACAAGCAGTCTGTACAGAGACATAGCATACTGCTTCATGGCTGTTTTTTCATGTTTTTTTTTTTTTTTTTTACTGAGCCGTTTGATAAGGAATGATTGACTATGATAATAAATTAATTTAAGTGTGTAAAAAAAAAAAAAAAAGGAGAAAAAGAATGACGCATGTAAAAGAGCCAAGAAATCCACCTTCTTGGAGCAAAGAATCTACCTAATATTCATATGCAGATTATCATAATTCACTAACTAAAAAAATAAAAAAAATAGTAAAATGTATATTTTTTTGTAAATAAAATATATACAAAAGCACTAAACATTTCCCTTAATCAAGCCGATACAGATATTAGCCTGTTTATAGCCATGATGTATGGGATACATCATTAGAATTCAAGGGGTTCATTTTTTATGAGCAGTCTCCCTTTCCAAATATCTATGTCCATCAATTTTCATTTATTTGTAGCTCGAGATGCAGAACCCTAATTGAATTCATTAAATGTTGTTACCAAAATGAAATGTGTAACTCACACAATGTCATCTTATTTTTGTCCCTCGGCCTAGTGCTGTGTCTCAATTACGCTCAAAGATCAAGGAACAAGTTTCTTTCATTTGTTCTGCAGCACATTTTATGAAATGTCAAGGGACAATTTACTTGTACTGGTTAGTCTGGCTCCACTATGTAAAAGCTGTACAATGACACCCACGTGACTTCAGCATCAAAGGACACTTTATCCATGTGTCAGTGTATGCAGAAGCCTGGAGCAGTGAATGCCCAAGTCGGAAGACAGGCACTTTGAAAGAAGAGAGTGTTCAGAGAAACAAACAAAAATGTCATCCTAAAGTTGACCTTGAGGACACAAAACTGGAATTTCATTTAGGATAAACCATGTGGCCATATCTCTTCTCCCTCGTGTTTGCCCCTTTAGTGTTGCATGGTTTTGCTCTGTTAAGCCTCGTACACACGGTCGGACATCCGTCAAATTTTCACTTGGATTTTTGTCCGAAGTGAGTTGTCCGGTCACACCCATAGCATACGCACGCTCGGACTTTTCTGCAAACTTTTCTAAAACGTTCCCAACATCACGTGGTTTTTCTGCTCTTTTCTGCTCTTTACCACCACCCTTTGGTTAACTTCTGCTATTGTTGGTTGATTTTCACATTGGTTCTAAACATGCAGTGACAGGAAGTCAGGTAAATCTGTGGGTGTTGTCACAGACGGGAGATACATGTCTGCCTTGTTTAGACAATACACCAATTATTATTAGGTGTCGGCTGCAGAAGTAGCCAGAAAGATTTAAGGGCGTTGGAAAACTTCAGCGTTCAAAATGAGGCAATTAAGGCCTCTATAAGTAATCCAGAGGATTACTACTGATTGCTGCATCCTGAGGCTTTTTGAGTGAAGGAGAGCAGTGATCAGAAATACTTCTGAAGAGGTGAGGTGCTGTTGATTTTTCTGTGTGATAAAAATCAAAAAGACTATTTGTTTTTCTGCGGTATGACCAGCAGTGTCTGCCCAGCACTAGGCTGTGCCAGACTCCATAGATAGGTTCCTGTGTGGTGAAGGTAGACGCCCCAAGTGGCCAGGGTTTATTTTATGTTTGATTTTGTTTATGCTGTTTTGATGCTTGCACTTGTTTCCAGCAAGATGGAAGAATAAACCAAAATCTTTGCTTTCAACCGTCTTCGGCTGTTTCTCTGTATAATTCAGTGTGTAGTGAACCCATCCAGCTAACCCATTACAATGCGTATTTGCACTTTGTACAAAAGTCCGATGGCTTGCTGTACACACGGTCGGACTAGACACCATCAGACTTTTTTAGACGTAAAGTTTGTCCGTTTGCAGACCAAACTTTTTGTCCGATGAAACCCGAAAAAGTTGGTCCGATGGAGCGTACACACGATCGGACAAAATTGAAACCTTGCAAACGTATACTTTAGAGTGACCCTGTTAGCACAGGGTCTTGTTCTATGTAAAAGCATTGTCAATGGATCTGAACCTGTGGCCCCTGCTGTGACTGACAGTAACTCTTCTTGCTGAGCCACTTGAGATGCTGAACAGCTCCCTGTCTAATACCTTGAACAAACTTGCCTTGTACCTTGTTTCTGGTAAACCTTGAACTCTTTGCTTCTCCCATGAACTTTCTATTTAAGTCATATATTTGCACCTTCTGTTTGCCAGATTATTGTTCTCTCTCCAGTCAATATCTTGCTCTTGTCCCTCCAGCTACCATCCATATCTTCGCTACCACGTGTTACTGACCTTTAGCATAATCCACAACTGCACTTCTGTTTGATCTCAACCTGCAACCACTTATTACTGACCTTTGGCTCCTCCCCATAGTCCACACACATTTGAGTCCTTCCGTGACCCCATCCCGGCAACGTTCTCACTCTTGTCTCCTCTCTAGGCTCACCCTCAGAGACTGCAGACATGATACAGGACAAGAGATGGTCAGAGATCGCAGACATGATACAAGAGATGGTCAGGGATTGCAGGCATGATACAAGTATTGGTTCAAGGCTGCGGACAGGATACAGGAGGTGGTTAAAGGCTGCGAACAGGATACGGGAGGTGATTAGCGGCTGCGGACAGGATACGGGAGGTGGTTAGCGGCTGCGGACAGGATACGGGAGGTGGTTAGCGGCTGCGGACAGGATACAGGAGGTGGTAAGTGGCTTCGGACAGGATACGGGAGGTGGTTAGCGGCTGCGGACAGGATACGGGAGGTGGTTAGCGGCTGCGGACAGGATACAGGAGGTGGTAAGTGGCTTCGGACAGGATACGGGAAGTGGTTAGCGGCTGCGGACAGGATACGGGAGGTGGTTAGCGGCTGCGGACAGGATATGGGAGGTGGTTATTTTACAGCATTTTTTGGGCTATTATTTAACTCTTAAGCCTTGTACACACGATCGGATATCTGATGGAATCTAATCCGATGGCTTTTTTCATCGGATATCCAATGAAGCTGACTTTTATCAGTCTTGCCTACACACCATGAGTCAAAAATCCGACTGTGCCAAAAACCAGTGACGTAAAACACTACGACGTGCTGAGAAAAATTAAATTTAATGCTTCCGAGCATGCAGACGACGATCGTTTTTTTCTATCGGTTTTTTATCCATAGGAAAAATTTTAAACATGTTTTTTTTTTTTTCACAGATGGAAAACAAACCGATGGGGCCCATACACCATCGGTTTGTCTGATGAAAACAGTCCATCGGTCTGTTTTCATCGGACAAACCGATCGTGTGTACAGGGCTTTAGTGAATTTACCCCTTTCAGGGCAAAAAAGTGTGCGGTATACGCCGATAAATACGGTAAATGTCATACCGTTGGGTTTACATTTGCTTGAAAGGATTTATCTTTGTAAATATGAACTAAATGTACATTTCTTATTTGCCATGAGTCGTATATAGGTGGCGGTTTTCCTTTAAAAAGCTTTCAAATAATTTAGCGTTGCTGTGTACCTTTCTCGGAAAGCGAGTCTATTCACACAGGAGGTGGCCTGATCATTTGCTGCTGAAAAGTGTATTAGCCTTTATAAAAAGGCAATGATGCTTTCATCTCTCTTGCCCAGGGAAAAACTATTTTGTAAATAAATTGTTATGCTAAAAGGAACATATACATCTCAACTGATCACAGGAAGCAAAGAGCCCTAACAAGACATTATAGACTATTACAGCGCTGTAACCATGGCAAATGCACATTCAAAGCATGCTCATCTGAAGATGGACATGTATATTCTAAATATATCAACACATGCTTCTCCATTACAGTGATGACAGTAATACAGTTATTTTCACCTTGACACTTTTACCTTAATTGAAGGGAATTGAAGAGCCAAGATAAATGTGTAGCTTGTTTAGAGTATGTAGAGTATATGATGACAAGGTACATAGATACTAAACCTCCGGAGTCACGGTTCTGCTAGGAAAGTGCTACATTCTTAGTGGACTGCTTTTCCTTCTATTTATTTCACCATTTTGCATTTTTTTTTTTATGTCTATCCAATCTCATTAGCAAATTAAGAAATATAAATTTGGTACCAGAGACTGGAGACAAGCACCACCCCCCTAAATATATTCAGAAAAATACCAAGAAACTAAATTGGGAGTTTTGAGGTGCAAAAAATCTAATCAAATTGATATTACAAATTTCATAATTGTATTTAACCACTTCTATACCGGGCCTTTTCACCCCCTTCCTGCCCAGGCCAATTTTCAGCTTTCAGCGCTGTCACACTTTGAATGAGAATTGTGCGGTCGTGCAAAGTTGTACCCAAATAAATTGATAACCTTTTTCCCCACAAAAAGAGCTTTCTTTTGGTGGTATTTGATCACCTCTGCGCTTTTTATTTTTTGCGCTATAAACAAAAAAAGAGCGTCAATTTTGAAAAAAAACAATATTTTTTTACTTGCTATAATAAATAACCAGCATTTTTTTTTTTTTATATTTTTTCCTTAGTTTAGTCCGATATGTATTCTTCTACATATTTTTGGTAAAAAAATAAAAATCGCTAAATGCATATATTAATTGGTTTGTGCAAAAGTTATAGCGTATACAAAATAGGGGATAGATTTATGTCATTTTTATTATTATTATTTTTTTTACTACTAATGGCAGTGATCTGCGATTTTTATCATGACTGTGACATTTCGGCGGACATATCGGACACTTTTGACACTATTTTGGGACCATTGACAATTATACAGCGATCAGTGCTATAAAAATGCATTGATTACAAACATGATTAAAAAATGAATAAAGTTTAAAACCAGAACATGAAAAGTCAAGCGGTCACAATACAAAATCTTCTTCTTCTTCTTCTTCTTCTTCTTCTTCTTCTTCTTCTTCTTCTTCTTCTTCTTCTTCTTCTTCTTCTTCTTCTTCTTCTTCTTCTTCTTCTTCTTCTTCTTCTTCTTCTTCTTCTTCTTCTTCTTCTTCTTCTTCTTCTTCTTCTTCTTCTTCTTCTTCTTCTTCTTCTTCTTCTTCTTCTTCTTCTTCTTCTTCTTCTTCTTCTTCTTCTTCTTCTTCTTCTTCTTCTTCTTCTTCTTCTTCTTCTTCTTCTCCCTCAAGGCCCGACAAGTGGTCCAATGAGGTATCAGTGTGCCATAAAGGGGGGACAGTAGACCTAAATTGACACCCTGTTGTGAGAAGAAGTCAAGGGATGCAAAGGCTGATAACTATATCACTCCTAAAGGCCCGTACACACGGTCGGACTTTCGGCCAACAAACTTCAAAATCAACAAGTTTTCACATTTGTCCGATCGCGTGTCCGCTCCATCGGACCAACTTTTTTGGGTTTCATCTGATAAAAAGTTTGGTCTGCAAATGGACAAACTTTACGACAACAAAAGTCCGATGGTGCCTAGTCCGACCGTGTGTACAGCAAGCCATCAGACTTTTGTCCGAAGTACAAACACGCATGCCCAGAACCAATGTTAAAATCAACCAACAATAGCAGAAGTTAACCAAAGGGTGGCGATAAAGAGCAGTGATATTGGGAAAGTTTAAGAAAACATTTCAGAAAAGTCAGAGCGTGTGTATGCTATGGGTGTGACCGGACAAATCACTTCGGACAAAAATCCAAGGGAAAGTTTGTCGGATGTCCGACCTTGTGTACGAGGCTTTAAAGGGGCCATGCCATCTAAACACTTCTTTTATTGAAGATAACTGTATACCTTTCCTTAGTATCAATGTGATACCATTGAACCAGGAAAGAGTAAATATTAATTAATCTATCCCAAGGGAATATCCCTTTTCACCTTGGATTTGAAATCCTGCAGGTACCATACAGGGCGATTGGCCATGCAAATGCATGGCTATAGATTGCTGGATGGGCTGGTATTGGTCCCTGGTATCAAACCTGCAGCCCAGGGGTACTTATTATGTGGTCATCAGGGGCAGCTGCATATAGTAGTCTGTTTTTTTATTTAAAGTGTTATTATAGCCTCTTTTTCTTTTAACTGCTTACCGACCAGCCGCCGCAGTTATACTGCCCCAAGTTGGCTTGACTGCATGAATTGCTGTACCAGTAAGGCGCTTCCTTTAAAGGCTATAGCCGGAGGAGTGTGCATGCCTGCGGTGCATCGCTGTAGCCACTACGCGTGGCTGGCCATCCGCAATCGCTCCACAGAGAGCCAGAAGTGAGAACTCAGAACTTCAATCGCTCCACAGTGAACTCAGACGTGAGTTGTAAGGGTTTATAACCACTTTAAGGTGAAAAACCTTAAGGCTTTAGTACCACTTTAACCACTTACCGACTACCTGCTGCAGTTATACTGGGACAAGGTGGCTCAGCTGCGCGAATCGCCGTAGGTGTACGTCGGTCTCGTCCTCCTCTAGCCTGCACTGATTGGCCATTGGGGGAGCCAATCAGTGGGTATGGTGGACTCTATGTCCGCTGGTCGCCTGCGATCATTCCCTGCAGAGACAGAACGGCGATCTGCCAAAGTAAACAAGGCAGATCTCCATTTTGACAGGGGATTACACTGAGATCTTGTCTTTCTGCTAAGCAGGAAGACGGATCTCTGTGTTATCACAGGCAGCCCACCCCCAAACAGTTAGTAAACACACCCAGGGAACACAGTTAACCCCTTGATCGCCCCAGATGTTAACCCTTCTCCGGCAAGTGTCATTAGTACAATAACTGCATATTTTTAGCACTGATCACTGTAATAATGTCACTGGTTCCCAAAAAAGTGTAGAAAATGTCAGTAAGGTGTCTAATCTGTCTGCCGCAATGTCGCAGTCCTGCTAAAAATTTACTGATCACCGCCATTACTAGTAAAAAATAAATAAATAACAAAAATACCATAAGTCTACCTATTTTGTAAAAACTTTTGTGTAAACCAATCAATATACACTTATTTTTTTTTTTTTTTTTTTTTACCAGAAATATGTAGCAGAATACATATTGGTTTAAATTGATGAAGAAATAAAAAAAATGTATTAAGTATATTTTATAGCAGAAAATAAAAAATATATATATTTTTTATATTTGACGGTCTTTTTTGTTTATAGCGCAAAAAATAAATAAACCGCAGAGGTGATCAAATACCACTAAAAGAAAGCTCTATTTGTGGGGGAAAAAAGGACATAAATTTTATTTGGGTACAACGTCGCACAGCCGTGCCATTTTCAGGTAAAGCGACGCAGTGCCGTATCGCAAAAAATGGCGTGGTCATTAAGGGGGTAACTTCTTCTTGTCCTTAAGTGGTTAAAAAGTTCCTAAACCCAGTATCCTGTATTCACTAAATCTGGTCTCCCACAATACACAGAACATGTACATGCAATTATTTTTGTAAATATAAACTGCTAAATACCTTTAAATGTTCATCGGCAGTATATAGCAGTCTTGTGACTTCTATAAGTGTCTGGTTAAAGCTTGTAGGAGGTGTTTTCATTCTATATTGACTGTCCTATGAGGCTGCAGAACCCCTGACCCTCTGTCTGGACAGTGGTGATTGGCCCTGTGCTGATCACATGCACCCTCCCAAGAAAAAAAAGAACTCTCTAGCAATACATATGAGGCCTCATGCACACTGGACATTTTGGAAGTTTTTACAGCAGCTGTTTTTGGCTTCAGACAGTTTCTTCTACAGTCAATAAATTCTTCAGCATGTTATCCTATGTGTCCATGCACACATAGGCTGTTATCAACTGTTTTTGGCTGAGGTGTTTTTTTTTGGCTGTTCCACTACCAATAGAATAGTGTTCCACCTCCAATAGAATAGTGTTCCACCTCCAATAGAATAGTGTTCCACCACCATACCGACTGCTCACTCACTTCAAGATAAAACACATATTCATATACAGGTCTTTATTTTTTTGTAACCAATATATACTGTATGGGATACATGGAACACTATTCTATGAGTTCAGTGGGTCACAAGCAAGGCATGCATGATTGTGGATTTAGCAAGGGATAACAAATATTTGGTTCAGGACTTGTTGCACAAATAAGTAGATTTTTGGATTTGTTTAGATCAGGGGTTACTGTCCTTCAGACTTAGGGGGGGCAGACTGTGGCCATTGGGAATGGAAAAGGTCCCAAACTTCAGTGGGAAAAAACAATGCCCAATCTTTGGTGTCATTGGGAGGAATTGCGCCTCATCATTGGTGTCATTGGACCCAATTGTTGGTGTCATTGGGAGGAATTGTGCCCCATCTTTGGTGTCATTGAGCTCCATTGTTGCTGTCATTGAGAGGAATTGTGCCCCATCATTGGTGTTATTGGGAGGAATTGTTCCCCATCGTTGGTGTCATTGGGCACCGTTATTGGTGTCATTGAAAGGAATTATGCCCCATCTTTGGTGTCATTGGGAAGCTTTCTGCCCCATTTATTGGTGTCGGTGGGGGGGGAAATATGCCCCATTGTTGGTATCAATGGATGAAAATAGTGCCCCAAGGGCCGGTTAAAAGTAAGCAAAGGGCCGCATCTGGCCCCTATATATATACAGTACAGACCAAAAGTTTGGACACACCTTCTCATTCAAAGAGTTTACTTTATTTTCATGACTATGAAAATTGTAGATTCACACTGAAGGCATCAAAACTATGAATTATACATAACAAAAAAGTGTGAAACAACTGAAAATATATTTCATATTCTAGGTTCTTCAAAGTAGCCACCTTTTGCAGCAGACACATCTCTAGAACTGGTACGAGGAGACTGTGTGAATCAGGCCTTCATGGTAGAATATCTGCTAGGAAACCACTGCTAAAGAAAGGCAACAAGCAGAAGAGACTTGTTTGGCTAAAGAACACAAGGAATGGACATTAGACCAGTGGAAATCTGTGCCTTGGTCTGATGAGTCCAAACTTGAGATCTTTGGTTCCAACCCCCGTGTCTTTGTGCGACGCAGAAAAGGTGAACGGATGGACTCTACATGCCTGGTTCCCACCGTGAAGCATGGAGGAGGAGGTGTGATGGTGTGGGGGTGCTGGTGATACTGTTGGGGATTTATTAAAAATTGAAGGCATACTGAACCAGCATGGCTACCACAGCATCTTGCAGCGGCAAGCTATTCCATCCGGTTTGCGTTTAGTTGGACCATCATTTATTTTTCAACAGGACAATGACCCCAAACACACCTCCAGGCTGTGTAAGGGCTATTTGACCAAGAAGGAGAGTGATGGGGTGCTGCGCCAGGTGACTACCTCTTGAAGCTCATCAAGAGAATGCCAAGAGTGTGCCAAGCAGTAATCAAAGCAAAAGGTGGCTACTTTGAAGAACCTAAAATATGAAATATATTTTCAGTAGTTTCACACTTTTTTGTTATGTATAATTCCACATGTGTTAATTCATAGTTTTGATGCCTTCAGTGTGAATCTACAATTTTCATAGTCATGAAAATAAAAAAAACTCTTTGAATGAGAAGGTGTGTCCAAACTTTTGGTCTGTACTGTATATATATATATATATATATATATATATATATATATATATATATATATATATATATATATATATACATATTGTTATATATATATAAATATATAAAACACTAAATGCTCCTTTGAAGAGAAAAAAAAGATAAGCACCTATTTAATTAAAACAAACTAAACATAAATATAAGAATTCACAGTTTACACAACATGTTAAAATATTCTAACTAGGCAAAACAGTGAATCTTAAGCAATTATCCTTATTTTAAACAGCATCGGAAAGGGCAATGATGATATGCAAATTTATTAAACCCACAGATCCCAATCACATTTCACCTTCCATCACATTAAAACAGTAAAATATCAGTGGTTGCAATGGATTACAATACTTAAAGTGGTTGTAAAACCACTTTAAAAAACAAAAAAACACAACCTGCAAGACAAAGGCATAATGAGCTAGTAAGCATAGCATACTAGCTCGTTATGTAATACTCACCTCAGATCGAAGCCCCCGAAGGCTTCCTTGTACACCGATCAGGCGGCCGACATCTCTCCCGGGGTTTTTTTCTGGGTATTGCGGCTCCGGCGCTGTGATTGGCTGGAGCCGCGATGATTGAGTCAGTCATGGCACAGCCTCCTTTAGAAACGGCCTCCTTAAGAGACGTTTCTAAAGTGCGCCTGCACCATTGTCTACGGCGCATGCGCCATAGACATCGGCGCCCATCATTATTGTAAATATCATTTTTGTAAATATCTCCTAAACCGTGGTTTAGGTAAAAGTGGTTGTAAAGGGTTTACAACCACATTAACAGATTGATGTTTGTTGCCAGGCACTGGCTAATATTGCCTGCATATTCAGGAGACACTCTGAAATATTACTACAGTGTGGCTGTTTTCTCCTAGCCCAGCCTGGACTGAGTGAGAACTAAGAATAGAGCAACGCATGGGCTACAAATCCCATCCGGCTGGGGGGATAGAACCTAATGCTGGGAGAGGTAATAAAAAGCCTGGGTAGGGAAAGAATCGCCCTCTTGGGACCACAGCCTGGATCTGCAAGCAGTGGCTGAGTCAGAAGGTGCTGCGACCTGAGCAACAGGGAAAAGGAGAGCCATCGCAAGTGGGTGCATGAGAATCCACTGCCAGCCTTTTTGTGATCATTTTGAGGCTGCTCTTATCAAACCAATGCCAGATCCAGTCGTGTTGTGGCACGGTGCGACACGGGTCAAGTGCAATGCCTCAAGCCAGACTCTGCAGAGGCCTGATGCGGAACCCTCATGCCACTCATCGATATCGAAGATCGCTAGGATTGGTGAGTAGGCACTTGCCCAACCTCCATAACAAAGGACACTGAATGCAGACACCATTGCCTTGTTTCCCTGACTAAACCTGTAGGACTTTGTGCTACACTTACTCTTTGCTGAGAAGCGACAGTGTTCCTCCTGCTTGCCAAAACTCCACAAGCATACTATGCATTACCCTGTTTGACACACTCAATCTTACTCTACTTCACGCTGCTTGTCAGAACACCTCAAGTGTATCACCAAAGAGCTAGCTGAAGGTTCAAGGCCTTCCTTTCCCCTCCCCCCACAAGGAATTAAATCCATAAGGGCCTATACTTTGACCCAGGACTCTATTTACTGAATGAGTGGGTTTAAAGACTAAGGCCTCGTACACACGACCGAGGAACTCGTTGTAAATGAAACATCATTTTCCTCGACAAATTCCTTGTCAGGCTTGTCGAGAATCTTGACAAGCTTTCTTTGTGTACACACTGTTAAGACCAAATCTCGTTGTTCTCAAACGCGGTGACATACAACACGTACAACGACACTATAAAGGGGAAGTTTGATTCCACTGGCGCCACCATTCTGAGCATGTGTGGGTTTCTAAGCATACACACAAACGTGTTTCTCGTCGAAAACCAGCCCGACGAGGAACACGACCAGGAAATTGAGACTCCCGACGAGGAAAAAGAGAACTTGTTCTCTTTTTTTCTCATCGAGTTCCACGACAGTTTTCTCGATGAAAAACATACACACAACAGTTTTCTTCGGCAAAAAAGCTCTGCCACCAAGTTTCTTGATGGATTCTGTCGAGGAAAACGGTTGTGTGTATGAGGCCTTACTGTAAAGGTTAGATTGTCAGAACTGAACTAAATATAATGCTATTACAGTTCTTTGGGACTGTGGTGTCGAAGGATAGAAGGGAGATGTCTGACATGAATCCTCTGCCCTCCTCCTCATGCCTGAACCCATAGAGTCAATCCATGCAAAATTAGTTGGCTCAATACAGTATGTGCTTGTTTTACATTTCCTTCAATTGTTATTCTTTGACTGTTTCTGTTGTCAGGGTCATTTGTTGCAGTACATCCTCAGCAGGTGTCAATTTTAAGTTACTGAGTCTACATTGCTAAAATATCTTTCAGTAAAATATCTTTCAGTAAAATAAGATCCATCTGCCTTACTTGCCTAAGTGTGTTTCTAAGTACATTTTTCTATAAGGATGTTGGAACCCAGAGTGTCAGAGGTGTCAGAGGACTTGCAAGGTCAGGGCAACCATTGGGAAAAAGATCTTTCAAGCGGCGGGGGTAGTGCTACACGTCTTTAGTTCACATGTATTCTTTCAAAAATCAGAAGATAATCTTTTAGTTCAGTTGCCTGCAAAGAACAGATGAGAGGGTGGTTAGAAGGTATAAAAGCACTGTAGCTCAATGCAGCTCTTTGACTCAAACAACATTACCAGCTCTATTAATAAAACAAATGCTACTTCCAGTTCTGGTGCCACATGGGGAAGACATGAGTCACGTTGGCTCCCTCTGAGACATCTGCAATTAAAAGCGTTTCTGCCTACTTTACTGGGGTGCTGTGCACATACAGCTAGCCCATTGCCTCATGGACCACTCCAGCTTTGTCACTCCAGCTCACATAATGGAGGCCACAAAGAGAGCAGGAGCTGAAGATCTGGCCGACCTGCCTCCTTCTATAGTGACCCTGCTCATGATAGAAGATGAGTCTGCTCATGCCTGCATTGCCCAAGCCATGATACAGCTTCTCACCCTTAAGCTGACTGAGTCTGTGGATCATGCTGTCCTACAGGGCATGGAGCAACTCCAAAAATAGCTACAGGACCAGTCTCAAAGAATACAGGAGGCTGAACAACGCACCTCAGCAGTGGATGATCAGGTGCATCAAGTCACTGCAGCTGTCATCTCACATACTGGACTACAATAGTCTTTCCTTGACAAAGTGGAAGACCTAGAGAACCACTCCTGCCACAAAAATTTAAGGAATATCGACCTTCCTGAATCCTACAAGCCTGCTGTTCTATCAAACCTCTGTTCTACTCGCTTTCCAGAGACCCTGGGTTTACGTATAAACTGTGTGGTGGACAGAGCACATCGGGCAGGCCGCTCTCTGGGAGAATTACACTCATCCTAGGCCAGTCATTGTGCACTGTTTGAATTATGCTGGCAAACAGACCCTTCTTCAACACTATTGCAGGGCCCGTTGCCTCCATGTAGATTGCCATCCCCTACTGCTGTTTTCAAACTATTCTGTTGAAGTCTCCAATAGGACTAAGGCCTTTACATCTGTCTGCTGTGATCTACACCACAACCCGGTGAACTTCACTCTTGCATACCCAGCGACTCTTCGTATTCTGCCACCTTCGGGTATCCAGGTGTCTTTTACCTCCCCTACGAAGGCCAAGCAATATGTCAACATCCTGCTGGTGGTGTTATGTATCACGTACCTGGTAGCCAGAGCCCGATGGTAGGAGGAGGCCTCTCTTACAGCTCCGGCTCGTGAGCTGCCGGATTGGGGACAGCAGACTCAGGAGCCTGGCGGGGTAGGAGTGCCGGCGTGCTGGGTAGGTGAAGCAGGTGCTGACTTCCTCTGGAAGGGTAGGCTGGAAGATGATTGGATCAATGACAGCAGACGGAAGCAGAGTCAGGTAAGCCGGGTCACAACAGATGGTTCAGGTAATCAGATGCAGCAGGCAGAAGAGTAATCAGGGTACAAGCAGGAAGGTCTGGCAACGGTAGGTCAATCTGAAGAGGTGGTCAATGGAAGCCGGGGTCAGGATCGGAGAGGTACGGATGGTCAAACAAGCCGGGTCACAAAGTTCAATCAGAAGTTCAAATCAGGTAAACAGGTTCTCAGGTTCAAGTTCAATCAGGGACTGCAGATCAGACAGCAACTTGCAGGAAGCAAGGACTGAGCTTTTAAAGGCGTTTTGGCGCCAAGGAGGGTTCACGTGCACGCGCGCGCTCCCGATGCGCACGCGTGCGCCGCTGACGCACACGCACGTCCCGCTGATGCACGCCGCTGTCTCAGCCCAATGCTGGGCTGACGATTTTGGAAGGTAAGTCCCTGACAGGTGGAGATTGCCCTATCCAACACCACAATGGGGGAAGCAAAGGATCAAGCTCCAGCCTGCCAGGATTCTGTTTCCCCGGGTCAAACGCAGCCTGAGGAAACCACCTAACAAACTGTTGCACTGCGCTAACCAGACTGAACTTTCTGGTCTTTGCTGAGTATCCACTAATTTGTGTGGTCTATGTTTACCTGTTTCTTTTTTTCAGGTGCTACCTTATAATTTCCCAGATTACACCTCAGTAGCTATGTTTTCTTTTAAGGGAGGGCCTGATGGCTTGATATTTAATATCACCTATGGTTACCGCCCTTATATGGGAACCAGCTTCTTATCCCCCCTTCCTCTTTTTTCAGGGTGTATACCGATGCATGGTGCATACCTGTTTTTTTCCTGCCACAGCCCACCGGCAGATGTGGTCTGAGTCCTTTTTTATTATCCTCCCTCAATGTGCAGGGATCAGAAGCTGCTAGATATTGTTTTTCTTCTCTGTGTCCACCTATGAGGAAAAAAGTCCATAATGGTTTTCATGGGTTATTCTGATGAATTTCCACCTCATGTTAGGGGCTTTATTGTGTTATTTTTTTTTCTGTTCTCCTTTTTGGCATTCAGGGTTGATGTTGTTTTTTCTTGATTTGCTGTGTTCTGGATTCAAGGGCTATCCTTGCAACGCCTGGGCTCTTAAGCAGACTTCTGGGAAAATTGATGAGCCAATCACACATGCAGGAAATTATGTATCTGGGGCAGATCAGTACACATTCTGTGTACAGAACAACTCCAGGTAGCCATGTTGCATTGCATTTTTAGAAAATATGAGGGGCTGCAGATTGAAAAGGAAAGGTCATTTTTAATAACATTCAATTACAATATGTCTTGTGTCGCAATTGTATACGCTATAGTATTTGTTTTTTCTCTATTTGATTATTTTTCCTCATGAAAGTAGAGTTACCCTTTAAATAAAATAATGCAACCTGGATTTGGTATCAACTTCAATGGTTTTGGTATCAACTTCTATACAGCACAGATGGGTAGGATTGGGACGCAGTTGGGTGGGCTGAATGCAAATGTGTTGGAAAGGAACTTGCTGAGCAGAGAGATGACCTCATCTGCCTACTGCTGCTCTTTCACTTCTTAGCAGGTTGTGGGCAGAGAGAAAACACCACTGTATTCCTTATCTGTAAGTAGTGTCATCCACCTAGTTGTGCAGTGTGTGTGGGGGGGGGGGGGGGGATTGTGTAAATCTCACATACAAATATTTTGGAACATAAGACAGTTAGTTCCCTTATATATATTTCAACTGTGTATTATACTTTTTGCCTGGAATTCTGCTTAAAGCAGGCAGAACTGTTTTTGTATAGGTGATTCGAACACTAAATTATGTAAAGGTCTATTCTTTTTTTATTTTTTTATTATCTAGCGCATTGTCCTACCCGACTATGATAAAATATGTTAGTTGGAATCATTTATTAATATTCCAGAAACATAAATTGTGTCTCTTTGTAAGCGCTTGAAATAGGATCTAGGCAGCCTTCCCTGGGACTAGGTGCCATCATTCCTCATAAATTATATGTCCAAATGAAAACCTGGCAGGGAAATCAGAAATAAACGGCAATTAATGTCCAATTTTCATTGTACCTGGCAGCAGAGGAGAATATAATAGGTCTAATTATTGTTGGGAGCAGAACTAAAAAACCTGTTCACTTATATGGAACATCATTTCTCATAGGCAGACTCTAACATTGGATGTGGACTACAGCAAGCTAAACCGATAGTCCTAAGGAGGGCAGAGCTATAGGGTCAGAGAAGGAAGATGTTTAGCATTAAAGGGGAATTCTGAGCCTCCTTTATTCAAAAAATTGCTAAACCATGTTCTCAACAGTTCTAAAATCTTTGAATTGATTTAGCTGTTTAGACACAAAACCAAAAAGTAGTTCTGCCACTTTAACAGCAAAAAAAGAAAAGGCTGCTGACAGATATAAATTGCAGACACATAGAGGTGCAGCAGTTTTAAGTATTTAGCATCCCTGCTATGCCTATTGATATTGCAGCATTCAACAGAGGGAATCAGCACTGCACAGGGTGATTAGGGTGTGCCAAGTCACACCCAGGACACTCTGTGCACATGCATATGATTGTAAGGATAGCTTCTTGGCTTGTAGGGTCCTATGGATCCCTGCTAGAGTTATCTACAGTATTTATTTGTGCTCCCTGGAAGAAGACTATGGCCCTATGTGAAGAAGTTTCTGCACCAACACCCACAGGCAGCCAAAGAGGACAGCAAACAAAAGGCATTTTCCCCTTCCTTCTCAATCAGAAGGCATGCCTTACCTCTGCCTACAAGCAAAGTGATTGACAGCAGCTACCAAGGCTGTTCTTTCAGGCTGCCTGTTGGTGTCAGCGTCCTCACGTTGGTTAACAAGGCATGTATTCACAGTAGGGATGATGTTTGGTCCACTGCAGGGTTCAACCCAAAATTTGCATGCTCGGTGCTTTTACTGAACAGGTCTGATAGTTAGCCAGCTCAAACATCCTGCTGCTTTTGCAGCAGAAAGTCATTCATTTATTGGTGGCATTCTTACAGCCAATAAGTGAATACTTCCTGCTGTACAGGCTGCACAGTGTAATTGGTTGCTAAGATGCCTGCAGCAACCAACATCTTAGCAACCACTATTCCACTGCTTTCTGTCTGGTAAACAAGCCATCAGGCATCACAAGAGATGTCATTGAACAATTATGGTCATGACTATATTTTATCAATGATGTCAGATAGCCACTTTGTTTACACCGGGGGTTGTCAGTTGCAATGGGGTGTGTCAGGTTGGGTATGCCAGAAAGATGACACCTCTAGGCAGACTTTTGTGCATTTTCACAGACTAATCCACATTCCTTCTCATGGGTGTAGGAATTGGGTACTTGTATGTACTGTACATTTACATGCAAATACACATGTGGGCGTTCGTGCGCATACACATGCGCATTGGCGTGCTGACGCACACTAGTGACAGATGGTGGCAACAAATGGGTTATTTAAACTAAGCCAGTGATCAGTGCTGCTTTGTCTTCAGCCTTCTGTTTGCCCTGAGAATCTGTGATCCTGTTGCTGACCCAGCTTATCTTGATTACTCCCTGAACCCTGCCTGTACTGACCTCTGCCTGCCTTCTGACCACTGCTTTTGCTTCTCCATTTACTACTGCTCTGCTGATTGGCTCCTGACCCGGCTTTTACCTTGACCAAATTTTCACCTGTGCCTCTGTACCTGATATGTCTAGTGTATGACCTGGCCTGCTTGACTGTGCTATTTCTCCTGCTGTCACTAGTATCTGCCTGCTGTCCAGCAGTGTTTGCTTATCTACTGCCTGCTACCAGTACATGTCTTGCTTGCCTGCTGTCACTAGTATCTGCCTGCCGTGCGGCAGTGTCTGCTTATCTACTGCCTGCTACCAGTACATGCCTTGCTTGCCTGCTGTCACTAGTACCAGCCTGCTTCAGTTTTCTGCTCACCAGTTGTCACCCAATTTGCCTACTTAAAAATGCATTGGGAAGAATGAGCTCCTGCGCTAAAGGCCACTTGGTATGGTGGAAAGAAAAAATCTGCTGGTACAATACTCAGGCGGAGTATCATAATATATAACCCAGGAAAAGTGCAACACTGATGTATGAAAAATCATATGTGAGCTAAACTCAATTGGTAATCACCAGATTGGGTTTAGCTCACACATGATTTTAATACAATAATTCTGCACTTTTCCTGGGTTATACAGCTTGCCTGCTTCACTGAAGACCACTGATGACTACCCCTGCCTGGCATGGACATCTTTTCTGCTAGCAAGACTTACAGCCACTCTACACTCCTGCGACTTTGTTCACACTCTCAGAGGCCCTGAGTTAGAGATGTAAGAGAGGCCTTCCTCAATATATCAGGCTCTGCTACCAGGTACTTGATATGGAGTCTGTCAAGATCAGATTGTCGTGCACAGCTGCTGTTTTTTTTTTTAGTTTTTTTTTTGATGGGTCTCCTGGATTGTTATTCATCATAATTGATAAGGAAAGGTATTACTGGAAAACGGGATTAAATAAAAAAAATTCTCAAAGTTGGTGTGTTTGAAGGACCTCAAAACATTTTTATACAATTTTCAATTTACCTCCCGAGACATAAAATGCAGTATTCCTGCTTCGAGTGTTATTAAGGCCCTATTACCAACTGTGAAATTTGCCATAATTTTTCTCTTGCAGCCTTAACCGTGCTTTCCTATCCAAGCGGGGCAAAGTGTACAGTATGTTTAAATGCAAACATTATTTAAGATCACCAAGCTGACGTTGCTTACAAAGCTATCCCTGTGATTTACAGGCAACTCGATGGATAGTTTATTCACTGAAAGGATAAACAGTCACCAGCTTAAAAATGTTGCTTAGCTGGCCTTGGGAATAGTGAGATGCTCAGGGGAACATATTGACAAGCAGTAAAGCATTCATTACAATTACTAAGGCACCTCTGTGACAATATTGGCCCTGAAGGCTATTTCTTATCTTAAAAAAAAAAAAAGAATAAAAGAAAAAAAAGAAGGAAAGGATGAATTGTCACAGTCGAGCTGCTAAATTATTGCTAGGCAGCAGCTTGTGCTATGACAGGTAATGCTTGTTTCTTTACAGCTCAGGAAAGTTAGCTCTAGAATAAAATTGTAAAGCAAATTCAAGGAGTGGAATTGTGATCTACCAATAGTCATCTTCATAGAGAATGTTAAATCCCAGGCATTTTTTATTTTTATTTTATTGAAATGGGCACCCGGGTCAATTAAAAAGATGTACAAAAAGTTCAGGCTGCAATACTCACCGCAGTTCCCAAGCTTTAAAGGGGTTGTAAAGGTTTGATTTATATTTTCTAAATAGGTTCCTTTAAGCTAGTGCATTGTTGGTTCACTTACCTTTCCCTTCGATTTCCCTTCTAAATGTTTTTTTTCTTTGTCTGAATTTCTCACTTCCTGTTTCTCCTCAGTAAGCTGTTCAGTAAGCTGTTCTGGCTGACTAACCACCGCTTGCATGATGGAGGCAAGTTTACTAAGGAGAAACAGGAAGTGAGAAATTCAGACAAAGAAAAAAAACATTTATAGCTAGATTCACAAAGAGTTAAGCCGGCGTATCAGTAGATACGCCGTCGTTACTCTGAATCTAGGCCGTCGTACATTTAAGTGTATTCTCAAATTGAGATACACTTAAATGTAGCTAAGATTCGACAGCCTGTGCCGTCGTATCTTAGCTGTCTAGTTCCGCCGGCCGCTAGTGGCGTGAACGCTGATTTACGCCTAGAATGCGTAAATCAGCGAGATCCGCCTATTCACGAACGTACGCTTGCCCCATCGCAGTAAATATACGCCGTTTACGTAAGGCGTTTTCAGGCGTAAAGTTAGTCCAACAAATAGCTGGCCTAGCCAATGTTAAGTATGGACGTCGTTCCCGCGTCGAAATTTGAAAATTTTACGTCGTTTGCGTAAGTCGTCCGTGAATAGGGCTGGACGTAATTTACGTCCACGTCGAAACCAATACGTCCTAAAACACGCCCACCTCTTCACAATTTGAATTAGGCGCGCTAACGCCGGCCCATTTACGCTACGCTGCCGTAACTTAGGAGGCAAGTGCTTTGTGAATACAGCACTTGCCTCTCTGACTTACGGCGGCGTAGCGTAAATACGATACGCTAGGCCAGCTCAATAATACGCCGCCCTACGTGAATCCAGCTGTTAGAAGGGAAATCAAAGGAAAAGGTTGGTGAACCAACAATGCACTAGCTTAAAGGAACCAATTTAGAAAATAAAAAACTAACCTTTACAACCCCTTTAAGTTAAACTATAAGCACATTTTTTTTCTTTTTTCTTTTGGATAGAGAAAGGGAGGTTTATAACCCCTGACAGAAGAACTCTAGGAGACTTGGAGGCGTTCTCCATTGGTCTGTGACATAGAAACCTAGGAATTGTTTTCAAATCTATATTGGGGCTCAATGGCTAGTATTAAAGCCCTTGTCAGCATTACAATTGGGGTTACAGGGAGGGATAATGTGTACATTATGATTACGGGAATAGTAAGTGTTAGGGTTGGGTCACAAGGAGAGTTAGGTTTAGAGTTTGGGTTACAAGACATGTTGGTGTTGGGTTACAGAAAATGTAACTGTTTTGGATTACAAGTAGGATTTGTGTAAAAACTGGATTTACAGTGAGGGTTAATGACAGAGTTTTGGTTACAGGGAGGGTTGGTGATGGGTTACAGAAAGAGTAAGGCTACCCATAGATGGGTCATTTTTTTTTTTCAATCAGCCGGCAGGCTGATCCAAAAAATAAGAATTCCCCTATTCAAATAAGCGAGGTGAATGTGCTATTGTATTATGACAGCAGTGGCTTCTTTGCTGTCAAGATACACTGATCAGTGCTGCATTCAATTGGCTACAGCTACTGAAACAAATTGAAATTTTCCAACATTCCCACTGGAGTGACCCTATATGGATCAAAAAAAACAACTAAATAAATGGGGACTAAAAAAAAAAGTTACTACCACTAGGAAAAAAAAAAATTGCACATATTTTTGTAGAAAAAATAAAATTTCACCGGAGCCTGCAAAGTATTTCACTCCTGAGCAGTGGATCCTGGAGGGCTGGAAGGAGTGTCAATAGACTATGAGATGCTGATTACCACATTGGTGTTCCCTTGATAACTACAAGCCTGTCTGTGGTGGTAGAACATGGGACTGGTAGTTTATCCATTCACTGATCTCTTCGAATGTCATCTGACCAGAGCAGCACTTTACCATCGTTTTTGCAGAGCTTTTTAGGTGCTAGCGGGGCAGTTTTAACCCCCGCTGGGGGCCGATTAACTGCTTGCCGAGCAGCCGCCGCAGTTATACCACGGCAGGTCGGCTCTGCTGGGCGAGATCACGTAGATCTACGTCATCTCACCATTCGGCCAATAGGGGCGCGTGCGCCGCCGGAGGCACGCATGCACGCCCCCCCGCTCGCCCCTCTCACGCCGACGCTCGTGCCCGGCGGGCGCGATCACCGCCAGGCACCCGTGATCGCTCGTTACAGAGCGAGAACCGGGAGTTGTGTGTGTAAACACACAGCTCCCGGTCCTGTCAGGGGGAGAAATGCCTGATCGTCTGTTCATACAATGTATGAACAGCGATCAGTCATTTCCCAAAGTCAGTCCACCCCCCCTTCAGTTAGAACACACCCAGGGAACATACTTAACCCCTTCCTCGCCCCCTAGTGTTAACCCCTTCCCTGTCAGTGGCATTTTTATAGTAATCAATGCATTTTTTTAGCACTGATCGCTCTAAAAATGCCAATGGTGTCAAAAATGTGTCAAAAGTGTCCGCCATAATGTCGCAGTACCGATAAAAATCGCTGATCGCCGCCATTACTAGTAAAAGAAAAATATTAATAAAAATGCCATAAAACTATCCCCTATTTTGTAAACACTATGGGGTAGATTCAGAGAGAATTTACGCCGGCGTATCCATAGATACGCTGCGTAAATTCAAATCTGCGCCGGCGTATCTACTTTCTGCGCCGTCCGTAAAAAACGTCAATCACGTCAGGTCATTATACATTTACATAAAACACGCCCCCCCTTCCACATTTGAATTCCGCGCGCTTACGCCGGCCCCATTTACGCTACGCCGCCGCAACTTACGGAGCAAGTACTTTGTGAATACAGCACTTGCTCCTGTAAGTTACGGCGGCATAGCATAAATACGATACGCTGCGCCACCGTATCATTGTGCGCCTCTACCTGAATCTACCCCTATAACTTTTGCGCAAACCAATCAATAAACACTTATTGCGATTTTTTTTAATGAAAAATATGTAGAAGAATACGTATCGGACTAAACTGAGGAAAATTGTTTTTTTATATATTTTTGGGGGATATTTAACCACTTGACCACCGGGCCTATTCTGGCACTTCTCTCCTTCATGTGAAAATCACAATTTTTTTGCTAGAAAATTAATCAGAACCCCCAAACATTATATATTTTTTTTAGCAGACATCCTAGGGAATAAAATGGCAGTCATTGCAATACTTTTTGTCACACCGTATTTGCGCAGCGGTCTTACAAGCGCACTTTTTTTGGATAAAAATCACTTTTTTGAATTAAAAAATAAGACAACAATAAATTTTGCCCAATTTTTTTATATATTGTGAAAGATAATGTTACGCCGAGTAAAATGATACCCAACATTACCCTTAAAAATCTCGATAGGCGACGTTTAAAAAATTCTACAGGTTGCATTTTTTGAGTTGCAGAGTAGGTCTAGGGCTAGAATTATTGCTCTCGCTCTAACGATCGCGGCGATACCTCACTTGTGTGGTTTGAATACAGTTTTCATATGCGGGCGCTACTCGCGTATGCGTTCGCTTCTGCGCGCGAGCTCGTCGGGATGGGCCGCTTTAAAAAAAAAAATTTTTGTTTTCTTATTTATTTTTATTTAGTTTTATAATTTTTTACACTGAAATAAAAAAAAAAAAATTGATCACTTTTATTCCTATTACAAGGAATGTAAACATCCCTTGTAATAGAAAAAAGCATGACAGGTCCTCTTAAATATGAGATCTGGGGTCAAAAAGACCTCAGATCTCATATTTAGACTTAAATGCAAAAAAAAATAAAAAATGTCATTTTTTCAAATGACAAAAAAAAAATGTTTCTTTAAGAGGCTGGGCGGGACTGACGTTTTGACGTCACTTCCGCCCAGCAGAGCTATGGGGACGGGTGAAGGAGATTTCTCCTTCAGTCCCGTCCCCGCTCAGCTGCCGGACACATCCGATCCCCTCCGCCGCTACCGACGGCTCCGGTAAGCGGCGGAGGGCGCGGGAGAGCGGCGGGAGGGGGGGGGGGCCCTCTCCCGCCACCGATAACGGCGATCTCGCGGCGAATCCGCCGCGAAGACCGCCGTTATCGTGTACACCACCGCCCCCTGAAAAGATGAATATCTCGGTTGTGGCAGCAGCTGCTGCCGTTATCGAGATATTCAACTTTAAAAACGTCTTTTTGACATGGGGCGGTGGTCAAGTGGTTAATATAGCAAAAAGTAAAAAATATAATTTATTTTCAAAATTGTCGCTCTAATTTTGTTTATAGCGAAAAAAAGAAAAACTGCAGAGGTGATCAAATACCACAAAAAGAAAGCTCTATTTGTGGGAAAAAAGGACGCCATTTTTGTTTGGGAGCCATGTTGCACGACCGCGCAATTGTCAGTTAAAGCAACGCAGTGCCGAATCGCAAAAAGTGGCCTGGTCTTTTACCAGCAGTATGGTCCGGGGCTTAAGTGGTTAAGCGATTAAGCAGTGCTTTGCCAGCAGTTTGGAGGCACTACCCATTGATTTCAATGGGCAGGGGCGCTTTAGGAGCGGTGTATTCACCGCTCCTACAACGCCTCAAAGACGCGGCTGGCAGAACTTTTTTGAGCGTCTCCAGTGTGCAGTATTATTCTCAGTACTGGGAACACTAACAACATTAATATCTCCATGCGGCAAGTGAATTGGTCGGTCATACTTAGCACAGCATTTACAACTACTGTGGTCTGTAAACTTTTTGTTTCATAGAGTTATACATTAGGCCAAATGAAGGGTATAGTATATTATTATTCATTTTCAAGGAGAAAAAGGCTGAGGGCAAAACTTTTCATCTGAGTATTAAAATCATGGTTATATGACCAGACCTTCGAAAAAACACAATGCTTTTTATGTAAATGTATGAATGTTTTATTCTTTTTATGCTTCTACTTCATTATGTGTATACCTTCTCTGTATGTAGAATGACTGACCTGCACTTATTAAACACCTTTTTTTCAAGATAATTAATCCTATTCTTTTTCTCCTATAGCAGGATATACTATTATTCCAAGATTTCCTTTAAATGCTTAAACAGAAGAAGGCTCATTTTATGTTCTCTCTGCACAAACAATGATTGTAACTTATTTTGAACATTACTATGCAGATTTTTTTTCTCTCCTTGCTTCGGGACAAATAAAAGCTGTATACCGTCCTGATTTAATTGGAACAGTAGAAAAAGAGAGAAGATATATTATTTTTTTTCCACTTAACCCTTCTTATCTTATATTCCAATGCAGAAAGATTACATAAGTACTTTTGCCATTTTTCCCTTTTACCCAAGAATTGTAGCTACGTGGTACATAACTAAATCTCTGAAGCAACATGGCTAATTAATTAGATCTGTGCATCTCCCAGAATCCCCTGGGCTTGGAGGAAAGAAAATGCGCTCTAGTATGTTTCGCTAATGAATTATTTGTTTTGTAGGAATTACATATTTTTCTTGAATTATCGATTAGTTGTTGCTGTACATCCTTCCCCTGGATCTGGAAAGAAAAAAAAAATGGTTTTGTTTTATCCGGGTACGTGCTTTTCATTTGAATTTGCTCGTGGTCTCTAAAGTCCCGATTTGCCGCGGTTGATGTTACAGTTGGAGATTCAGATGAATGGCTGGGCTTAGCTGGAGGGTCTAACTTCAACAAAAAAAAAAGAATTTCCTAATATGTCACTCGCTTTAAAAATCTCCTTGTTAGCAGCTGCAGCAAAGGCCAATTTATGTGGGTCTGAGTTCATCCAATTACATTAATAGAAGGGAGCATCAGAGAGCATGCCAAATCTAGGAGTTACTTCAATGCCATAGCCTTTAGTGAAGTTTTCTTTTTCGATTTTAAAGAACAACAAAGTCACACTTCAAATAATGTATTTCTCCAGTAAGAGCTTGCCATCCTGAAAACAAATGTAGATACTGCGTGATTTAAGATATTCCACAATTCTTGAAGTCTTTTTATTCATCGATAGTCATGGTTTGTAAAAAATGAATGAACATATTCATTTACTTTGTTGATGCAATGCAAACTGGCTGCGTATTAGACTGCTAAGCCTTAGGCAAACGATCAACAAAGTCATCAGTATTAGTTTTTAAAGGAAAAAAGGACGGAATATCTGAAGTGAAAAAATATATATGCCAAAGGAAAAAAAAAATATGTTCAAAGCCTTACCGTTCATTTTCTTTAAAAAAAAGTAGCCACAGTCTGTGATAAAAAGCTGGTCCTATGCTGCAGATTGGGATATTTCCTCTCTGTGGGGAAGCTGTTGTCTCTCTGAAGAGGTCCAACAATCCCCCTGTTAGGTCAGAACCTAAAGCCTCGTACACATGACTGGTTTTCCCGTTGGGAAAACTGCCGTGAGAGCTTTTGGCCTGGAAAACCATCCGGGTGTAGGCTCCATAGCAGTTTTCCCAACAGGAAAAACTGCCGGAAAAAAAAGAGAACCAGCTTTCTTTTTCCCCGCTGGGATTCCCGGCGTTTTTTAACGGAGTTCTCTCACTGCCATGAGAGCTTTGGTCGGTAATATGCTGTACGCAGTGTTTCCCATAGGAAAACTGCTGGGTTAAAGGAGTTCTCTGACCTAAAACTTTTAACCCCCGCTGTGCCCGGGCTGTAAAACTATACAAAATAAACTTTCACTTACCTGCCTACGATCCCCCGTTGTTCCGATATCGCCGTCCCGTTCTCCGGTCCCGGTCTCTTCCGCTTCCTGCGTGTCGGTGACTCACAGTGCGCTCAGCCTATCAGCGGCCGCGACGGGACATTGCTGCGGCCGCTGATAGGCTGAGCGCACTGTGAGTCACCGACACGCAGGAAGCGGAAGAGACCGGGACGGCGATATCGGAACAACGGGGGATCGTAGGCAGGTAAGTGAAAGTTTATTTTGTATAGTTTTACAGCCCGGGCACAGCGGGGGTTAAAAGTTTTAGGTCAGAGAACTCCTTTAACCCAGCAGTTTTCCCATGGGAAACACTGCGTACAGCATATTACCGACCAAAGCTCTCATGGCAGTTTTCCTATCGGGAAACCGGGTCGTGTGTAGGGGGAAAAGGTTACCGAGCAGGTTCTTGGTTTTCTCCTTGTGATTCCCGGTGGACTTTTTACTGCTGGGAATCCCGTACGTGTGTACGAGGCTTAAGCTCTTCAATCAGCAAAAAATATGAGCTTTGCTTTCAAAACTAATGGTCTGATTCATCAAGGGGTATGTTGGACCTCTAAAGAGTGACCACTGCTTCCCCATTGCTGCTGCTGGCAGGAGGCAGGTTTTTCTACTTGGGTTGTAGCTTCTTTAAAGTGAAATTCAAGCCTAACACTCTTAAAAATGTTTCTCCTCCCCGCTCCCCCACCTATCCTGCCAACCCTGTGTAATAAAGATACATAAAGTTGCCTTTTTTTTTTTAGTCTTCTTCAGTCTGGCCATGTGATCCTGAAGCTCTGGCTCCCCTGTGTCAGTGAGCTGAGGCTGCGAGGGAGGGGAGGGGAGGGAAAGCCAGCAACAGCTGGGCTTAGGGAACCTATGGGTGATGAAAAGGCTCAGGAAATTCCCAGACGTTCTTGAGCGCTTCATGACACAGGTGGCCAGAGCTGGACCAGACAAAAAAAAAAAGAAATATACAGATCTTTATTTGCACAGGGTAGGCAGGATAGGTAAGAGTTGGAGGCGAGGGAACAATTTTAAGAACAGTTAGTGTTAAACTAGCCATAGATGGACTGAAATTTCGGCCGGTTCAGCAGTGACCAGACATATTTTGATTCATATATGACTGTTCTCACTCAACAGAAGTCAATCTATTGATCAACTTTTGTCGAACAGGACTGTTGGTAAATGTTTATTTGATCAGCGGCTGATCAGTGTATTCTGACAGCAGAGGAGTCTCAACACAGTGTTGGGGGGCGCAGATGGGTTCCTCCATCCATTCCACTTGTGTGAATGGGGGGGAATATATATTTTTTTTCAATCAGCCCAGCTAATCGAAAAAAAAAAAAAAAGACGAATCATCTACTCTCAGACTTAGGCTTGAATTCCACTTTAAGTTCAATTGAGCTTTAATAATTTCAGCTGTAGCAGTTCAAGTGGGATTAAACCCAGTACTCAACATGATTGAGAAGCATAAAACAACAATACAATACACACTATAGAAACAATAAAAAATGTCTAGAGCCATGTAATTATCCTTACTGGTGTTCCAGGTGTCCTCTCATTTTTTGCCTGCTGTGGCTGAAGATGGTGCCATGTTTGAATTTTCCTTCTGCTGACATCCCCAACCCTGCTTCCACCCTTCACAGATGTCATAACAGTAATCTTGTGCATGCACAGTTAATATAGCAAAAGTTGCCCAATGGGTGGCAATAAAGAGCTGCTGGTGACTGTTGGCTGAAAATGTTCTGCCGTGTGTATGCAAAACAAGTTCACAGCCAACGCCCTTCGAACCAAAATCCATGGAAAAGTCTGATGAAAGTCCGATCGTGTGTATGAGGCTTAAGAAATAACCAAGCCCTGATCCAGTTTTAAGACTGCAACTGGTGACTTCCCTTGTTCAGTGTTCAGTTGACCTTCTCTACGGTTGCATTGTGACAGAATGTAAACAACCCCTGGTCGCATGAGGTTTCTGAAAGTGTAGATTTCTCAGGAGTCTTACACAATTAGGCACCTTTGCAGGGTAATAAGTATTAAGTTCTCTGCAATTATGGCACAGGCAGTGTGCTATGAATGGACAATAAACTGTGCATGCATGAGTGACATCATTGACCACAGCAGGCACCAATATTATCTTAGAGGCACACTTTTAGAAGAAATGGAAGGTATTTATGATGGATATGCTTTATGATGTGGCAAAGTGAACCGTTGGGGGGATTTTCCTTCAATTCCTGTCACAGAGACACAGCAGGAAGTAAGAGGAGATCTATTTTAAATGAGAGGATATCCCATCTCATACATTTGTCACCATAACAAATATTATTATTGCAAATGTAAATGGATATATATGTGTAGCGCTTAAACAATGATAATCATAATGAAAAGCATTGAAATAAATAAAAATAAATAAATATATCATTGAGACAAATGACCATATAAAAAACAATATAAATCAACTATAGATCAACTGATAAAAATAATAAATATAATATAAAATAAATATATGATGAAGATCCACCAAGTGAATGAGTGAGAAGTGTCAGAACATCAAATAAGTGACTTCTTCTGTGTGTAGTATTACCCGCCACCGGAAAGAATGCAGGCTTACCAGAACAATTGGACTTAAGGGGACATACGTCGCCGAAAGTCAAAAAAGGCTTGTATAGACTATCGTCATAAACGATCGATGGAAGGATCGTGGTTTAAACAGACATCATAGCCTCTGCTGGACAGAAAGTGGAATATGGTCAGACCTGTGATGGAGAGTGGGATCCCCGGGCTGGTTTTTGTCAAATGTCTCCCCTCTGTCTGTTATAAGAACTGAAAAACTGCAGATTCTGTGGGTGGATCTGTGGTCTGGAGCTCTGTGGATGGAGTCGTGATGTCAGTGACGGAGACTCTTTACCACGTGATCAGCCGTGTCCAATCACGGCTGATCACGATGTAAACAAAGAAGAGCCGGTTATCGGCTTTTCCTAGATAATACTTGGGAATTTTTTATGAATTTGTCCTTAGTGCTGGCTTGCATTTATTAGGTTTTTAGTTTATATTTTTTCCAGCGCTGAATACTTTTTCTATTATCGGCTTTTCCTCACTCGCATCTGTCAGAGAGTCAGTAGAGGAGAGCTGATCGGCTGCTCCTCTGACAACCCCACCATTGCACCCATCTGACAGAACCACCAACACCTCCTCTCCCAAACTGGCTGCTTCCTTAGTACTCATCACTCTTCATTACCCAAAACCTTGTACTCAATTTTCTTTTCACATACACTGTAAGATTTCACTCTTTTGTCACTTCCAATAATCAGACCACAAGATTCACTCCATTTACTGACTAAAGCTCTGGCAATAGCACTATTTTCCATAAGGTTCTGTTTAGTAATCACAAAGCAGTGCAACAGGCATTAGGAACATGGGGCCAGATTCACAGAAGAAATACGCCGGAGTATCTACTGATACTCCGGCATATTTTCAAATTTGCCGCGTCGTATCTTAATTTGTGATTCACAAACAAGATACGACGGCACTTGGCTAAGATCCGACAGGCTTACGGCTTTGTACGCCTTCGGATCTTAGGCTGCAATACTTCGGCCACCGCTGGGTGGAGTTTGCGTCGTTTTCCAGCGTCGGGTATGCAAATGAGCTTTTACGGCGATCCGTGAAGCTACTCACGTGCGTTCCATGGTTTTTTCCCGTCGCAAAGTTAAGCCTGCTTTTTCATGGCTTAACTTTACACCAGCCATGTTAAAGTATGGCCGTCGTTCCTGCGTCGAATTAAAAAAAAAAATTCCGGCGTAAGTATGTTACGCACGTCGCCATTCACAAACACGTCGGGGCGCCGTAATTTCGCGCAAAGCACGTCGGGAAATTGACTAACGGAGCATGCGCAGATTGTTCGGCGCGGGAGCGCTCCTAATTTAAATGGTACACGCCCCATTTGAATTAGGCGGGCTTGCGCCGGACGTCTTTACGTTACTCCGCCGCAAGTTTTAACTGAAGTGCTTTGTGAATCAAGCGCTTACGAGGAAAAATTTCGGTGGTGTAACGTAAAGACGATACGTTACGCCGCTGCATTTGTACCTGAATCTGGCCAATGGCCTTTACCATCAGGCAAAGCCTTTAAAGCTATGCTATGGTGTCTCATACCTTTGACTTGACACAGTTCCCATCTACTGGTAGTTCACTTACTACAATCCCATACAGGACTCTGTCAATGGGTGACCCACTTTAGTACAGCACTATGTCAATCTGTGTGTGTTTCCTCTCTGTCCTGGGACCAACTCAGAAAGAAGAGTCCTTGGAGACCAACTCCCTCCTACCTAAACAATCCAACTACAAGAACCTCAACAGCCAAAACAGCAGATACACCACAGCAAGTTAACCCCCACATCACCAGCAACATATAGATACATACAGTACAAGCGCCCACACCCGCATGGATGTCAGTTTGGGAACAGCGGCTGTGTCCGTGCAGCCACGACATTTCAATTGACATGAATAGCACTGTCAGCATGGGAATGCACGGAACACCTGTACATCCCCATGCGGGCAAATTTGGCTTACATTACACAGAATTTTTCTAACAGTCAGCAATCATGTGTGCATCTGACAGTTCCTAAAGCTATACATTTTGAAAACTAATATCACATTTGAAAATTTCAAAGCAAAGGCATCATGTTTTTTGTAGAAGAGAATCAAATGACCACGTTTTTTAAAAACTTCTGGAGTTGGGTAATGGAAAATAAAGTTACAAGTGGAGCTTTCCTTTAAGCTCAATGCAAATTCGCATCACAAAATGGCATGCACAGTCGAACAAATTGTAGCCTGGCATCTATTTGGCTCCTGACACTCTGATTAATGGCCCCTTCCATGGATTAAGAGCTTCAACAAGAATGCACGGAGCTACAAGTGCGTCCCAGGCTACAGTTTGTGTATCACTGCTGTAATGAATCATAAGAGTCTAATCAATACTATAAGTAATAGAAAGCTTTGTGTTAAATCATTTGTTTTGCTGTTTCAACAGATCTGGAAATACCACAAGGAGCAATGAGGCAGGACGTTCCCAGACAACTATGTTAGTTCTTCATTTCTCTGCACACAGAGTTGCTGGGGCCGCACAAATAAAGTTGATCGATAAAAGAGCACTAAATCAGTGAGTCAACAGCTTCTAAGTGGGCTAAAATATTTGCACTACACAAACTAAAATAGCCACACACCATTTAAAGCTGATGTCATGAATTAAAGTTAGCCTGGAATAAGTTTGTAAAAAGCAAACTGACACCGAAGGGCAGGTACATTATTGCACATGTAGCACTACCCCCGAAGGAGCTGCTGGATTGTTTTGGGCGGCATGTTACCTCTATTCCTTTGCCGTCTAGGGTATCAGCTGAGAGGCTTCTTTTTCTTTTGCTTTATTTACCCAACGTGGTAAAAGAATAAAAGTAGTAGTTGAAGAGGTGGAAGGGTAATAGGTTCAGGAGTATAACTTTTGTTCGGAAACACTCCTGCTTCCAGCAACGTAGCTTTTGTCGCCACTCTAGCCAGAGTGGGTATTGTGCACCTGGATAGGCCTCTCTCACTAGTCTAGCAGCCAGGGTGTCACACGGAAACTTTAGCAAAGTCTCTGCCACAGACCTTCCCAAAGATGGAGATATACGGTCCAGAATCCTTTCAGCACAGGATTAAGCACCCGGATCTCTCTTGAATAAATTCTTGTGAACTTAGAACTGACAGGCGACCATCACTCAGCCTCTCAGTAATCGTGCATCCTTTGATGAAGTTCTAGGCCTCTCCTGAGATACTGGCCTCTTGCTTGGTGCTCTCCAAGACAGGTTTTTCGAGTGGCTTCCTCTCTCAGGACGGACAGCACAGGACCACTCTGCAAACGTAGACCCAGTCTGACTACCGGGCCTACAAAGTAAATCACAACCACGGACCAACGTGGTTCCAGTGCCAGGAACACTTGAACACGCACCCCCGGCCAAGAGAGCCACACACGGGGGTGGTGGGATGACAGGCCAGGATCGGCGACGACAACCCCGGGCTAATGACGTCTGTCCCTTAAGTACTCCTCCCCAGCATTCACAGCGGGATGATCAACTCCCTTTGATTGGCTGCTGAAGGGGAACACCCAAAACACCTTGACCTGACTGCTGCCACCCTTGGCCTGGAGTGATAACGACACCCCAGACAACAATAGTGGTCACTCACAGTACAGCCATGGCTGGAACAGAGGCCCACATTTAGTGAAAAAAACATACTGTAGGGCCAGATCCACAAAAGGGATACGACGGCGTATCTGCTGATACGCCGTCGTATCCCTGTTTCTATCTATGCGACTGATCCACAGAATAAGTTACGCATAGATAGGCAGTAGATCCGACAGGTGTAATAGTTTTACACTGTCGGATCTTAGGATGCAGTACCTCGGCCGCCGCTGGGGGCATTTCTCGTCGAAATTCCGCGTCGGGTATGCAAATTAGCACTTACGGAGATCCACGAATCGGTTTCCCTTCGTGAAGTCTCCGTAAGTTGTTAGTTTGCAAACGCAAAATTAGGGCTGCTTTTACAAAGTGTAAAGTTAGTACAACATGTAAAAGTAGACCCTTCTTTCCCGCGACGCTGTCAAATTTAAAAAAAATAAATAAATTTTCCCGCTGCATCTCTTTTTTTTCCCGACGCAACTTTTTTTACCCGGCGCGATTCACAAAACTCGGCGCAACGTAACTTCGCGCAAAGCACGTCGGGAAAATCGCGTCGGGAGCATGCGCAGTACGTCCGGCGCGGGAGCGCGCCTAATTTAAATGGGACTCACCCCATTAGATTGGGCACGCCTTGCGCCGGCCGGATTTAAGTTACACCGCAGAAAATTTCTAGGTAAGTGCTTTGTGGATCGGGCACTTAGGTAGAAATTTTCCGGCGGTGTAACTTAAATCCGAATATTTAAGTTACACCCGCTGGCCCATACAGTCTGAGTCAACTAACTCTCAGACTACCCTCTATACTTAAAGCAGCGCCGACCAGAAAGTAGCAGGCTGCTACACACATAAAACAAATCTTCTGAGAATATGTATACTCTCCAGAGGACTACACTTGTGCCTGATGATAGGTTGTTCAGACTTGAAGTGTTGCATTAGAAGAACAGGGGTAATGTGCATGAGGGAGCCTTACCCAGAACCTTAGATCAGGTTATTTAGGGATTTGGTGCAACTGGGCAGCATTGTTTGGGTACATGCACAGAATCTGTCAGCAAGATCCTGCATAAAAAAGTTATTTGTCTGTTGTATTTGTAGCGCCCCCTTACTTTCAGTATGGGCACTACGCTAAAGTTAGTGGGGAATGGGAGAGTTATTTTGCTCCCATTCACAATTTGTTAAATTGCAGGGCTGCTGTCCTTTCAGAACCTTTATAGTTGATGCTTTTTTAAATCCTTCTTCCAAGCATCATTAATGTACCAGTGTTCTTATTGCTATGTATACCTGATAAATCTATGTGTCCTTTTATGTGACATTTTTTACCATCTGAATTTTATTACCGTATTTATCGGCCAGGTAGGCCATGGTGGCGGGGTCCATGGATGCGCACACCCTGAAGGTGGATGCCGCACCTGGAACTCGGACCCCGCGAAAAGGACCTAGAATCTATGGCGTCTGCCCCAGATATACCCTTCCCCAGCATGCCCAGCGAGGGAAAACTCCTCTAATTGGCTGCTGGGCAAAAGTGACTCTGCCAGAACCCCTCTAGCGCCAACTGCCGCACAGAGGTGGAAACGCACCCCTGAAACGCAGACTGACCTACAAGACAGTTCTGAAACTAACCCCATTGCATTATTTTTATATTAATTGATGCATGCATGTTGTAAGACGCAAGTCCCCTTTACACCACTTATCACATAAAGTAACTTATTTTAGTTGGTCCTTATATCTATATATATATATATACATATACATATATATATATATATATATATATATATATATATATATATATATATATATATATATATATATATATATATATTTAAGGCAATGTGTGCTACCCTTATGGCTGGAATGGCTGGCTGTGCTTTCATGAGCTGCTATGAACCTAACTTCATACCATCCAAACTGCTGAAACCAATTAATCTCACAGTATAAAATAATAAAATATCTTCAGTGCAAGATTACCACAGGGAACCACTTCTTGATTAATATCCACTTGACCATTATTTTTTATTGAGACCATTGTAAGATTTAATTATATACGCTGTGTATTTCTTAAGGATTCTATAATTATTTCTATCTCAGAATACTTTTGATGGCGTTTCTTACAGAAATCTATTTAATTATGACTAGTGTGTGCACATGCAACATAAAAATGGAAAAACATGAAAATGTACCAATCATAATAGAGGGTACAGCAAATGTAACTGGCACAACCTTGTGTATGAAGATAACAAAGTACTGAATTATACCCATTATTATCAATTATATTAGCTTCCTACATGGATCAGTGGTTATCAGCCTCAAAAGCTTGGAATTGTTTTGTCTTTGAGTGGGTCTGGAAGCTTTTGATGCTGATAGCTCAGGTGCACGATAAAATCAAGACACTCGCAGGGTTTAATTTTGTGTTAAATTTTAAGATTATGACCAAAAATGCAGTTACATATTAAAGGGGAATTATATAAAGCATATAAAATCGCCACACAAGCCATTTTGTATTTTAAAGAAGAAGCAAACTTCCCTCTAATGTTTGTACCTATAGGTAAGCCTATAATAAGGCTTACCTACAGTGCCTTGCAAAAGTATTTGCCCCCCCCCCCCCCCTTGGCATTTTTCGTGTTTTGTTGCCTCACAACCTTAACATGGATTGTTTGAGGATTTGCATAATTTACCGTATTTATCGGCGTATAACAGGCACAGGCGTACTACGTGGAACCCAATTTTAAGAGGGAAGTTTAAAAAAATGTTTCCACAGCCCCCTTTACAGGACAGTAACCCTCCCCTGCACAGTACACAGACCCCTTCCCAGTACACAGCCAATTATACATCCCCCCATCCAGTACACAGCCCTGACCCAGACTGACCCAGACTGCTCTCCTCTGATGTTACACAGATGGTCACGTGACCGCTCTTCTCCTCCAATCAAAGCTACACTTAGAGGAGGAGGAGAGCAGCCAGAAAAAAACTGAGCTATTGAGATATTTACAAGCTTTGTCCTACAATGACACTGACAAAGGAGGAGCGGTGTAGAAGGGGCTGGCAAGTGACTTTTTTTCTCAACTTCAGACTATGCAGGGAGCGCTGTTCCAGGGCCAGGAGAGGCGGGACGCCCGGCCTGACCCCCCCTCACAATGGGTGGCTCCTGGGGCGGGCTGCCTGTTCCCCGCCCCATGTTGGTAAAACATGAAAATATAGAACAAGGAGATTTAGGACTTTAAATGAGGTTACAAGGGAGTATATAAAAGGAAAACATGTTTATTGACATGAAAAATTATGTGTGGCACACTCTCTGAATCAATGGGTCTGGGCATGGAAACATGACTATAATGGAGATACATAATAATATCAACTAGGGAACTCATGACATATGGCTTCACATATGAAACATGGACATCCAGGACATACAATGCCATCAATAATTAATACAAAACAGTATGAAAAACAATGAACAGCTTCCCATTGGTACAAGATAGGACACACATACTTCCTTAAAGTGGCACAGTGCGATTAAAAGACATGAGGAAAAAGTTGTAGATCATGATTGCTAGTGGATCAGATGTGGAATGAATTGGCATCCTTGATTCACACAGGCATCCCCCTGTTCTGCAGCTTCGTGAGTTCGCTGGTCCCACGGGCACGATCTCGGAACTTGCGGCACCCTTTGCACAGCCGTGCCATTATGCTGACGTAAATGTTTGTGCAGCGGTCGGCAAGTGGTTAAAGTAGATCTTAACTTAACCACTGAATCACTGAACTTATATATATATGTGTGTATAAATAAATAAATAAATATATATATATATATATATATATATATATATATATATATATATATATATATATATATTACACATTGCTTTAGGATGTTGCCAGATTCTAGTCTTAGATCTGCTTACGAGAAACAAAAATGTAGGTTCTTCTTTTTTTATACATATAGTATAGATGCCAATCTGGCAGAGTGCTCCAATGTAATAATGTACACTGCTGCTATGAGGTTCAACATATAAATCTCAGAAAGGTCCACAACCGAGAAAATATGATGAGAATGAAAGGGATGGAGCTTAGTCATGCATGCATACGCAGCAGAGATCAAGTTAAATAACACAGCATCTACAAGACCGAGGACAGCCCTCTCTGCTGGCTACTGCTGCATAACATGTGAAGGGGCGATCTGAAGCTACCCTTACCCTCATCATCAAACCAGCACCAGATGGGGTGGGCTGGACCTGGGGTTGTGCCAACATTCTTTGTTGGAATCACACAAATACAGTATTCCTGCTTTATATGAACCAAACTATGCAGACACCGAGGTAAAGAACAAAGGGCCAGATTCATGTACAATTCCGGTAGCGTAACGTATCCCATTTACGTTACACCGCCGCAAGTTTTCAGCGCAAGTGCTTAATTCACAAAGCACTTGCCTGTAAACTTGCGGCGGCGTAGCGTAAAACCGTCCGGCGCAAGCACGCCTAATTCAAATGGGGCGTGTATCATTTAAATTAGGCGCGTTCCCGCGCTGAACGTACTGCGCATGCTCCGTTTTGTAATTTCCCGCCGTGCTTTGCGCAAAATGATGTTGCACCGACGTAATTTTTTGAACGGCGACGTGCGTTACGTCCTTTCCTATTCCAGGACGACTTACGCAAAAAAAAAATTCAAAATTTGCACGGGAACGACGGCCATACTTTAACATGGCTGGTCTAAATATAAGCCATGAAATAGCAGCCGTAACTTTACGACGGGAAAAGCCGACTAGCGACGACGTAAGAGAATGCGACGAGCGCGCGTAGCTTCGTGGATCGCCGTAAACAGCTAATTAGCATACCCGATGCGGAAAACGATGCAAACTCCACCCAGCAGGCGCCAAAGTATTACACCTACGATCCGAAGGCATACGAAGCCGTACGCCTGTCGGATCGAAGCCAGAAGCCGTCATATCTTGGTTTGAGAATTCAAACTAAAGATACGACGCGGAAAATTTGAAAATACGCTGGAGTATCAGTAGATACACCGCCGTATTTTGACTGTGAATCTGGCCTAAAGTATCTATCCTGCAACCTGCCCAAAAAAGTCATCTTGAATAAAAAAATCAAATAAAATTGACATGGTATATTTTTACTGCTACTTAGAATGTCATCATATGTTTTTCGATATATAATAAAAGTACATTTCATTGGTAGAGATTATTATTGTAGGCCATATCTATAAAGCACACAAGAATTACGTAAATAATATGGGTAGGTGAGTGGTTTCAGAAGATATAAAGTGCTGTGTGTATATATATATATATATATATATATATATATATATATATATATATATATATATATATATATATATAAAATGTAAAATGCCTGCACATAGCATCTATTAGCTTCTTTTTATAGATCTCTAATTTAGCCAATATACTGGTTCATTGTTAAAGCTGAACTGCAAACAAACAGAATAAGGGCTCTTTCACACAGAGCTGTGACGGCTCTATGGGAGGGCGGATGTAAGCGGATTTATGTCCATTTACATCAGGCTAGCTCTGATCCATCACGTTTAGGTCTGAAATAGAAAATTATGCATTTTTTTCCAGAGTTGTACAGATTCAGAAGTAGGTGGGTGTAAACACACACATGTCTATTTACATCAGCATGCCCATAGATCTGCAAGGAGCTTCCGATCAGGTCCACACATCCTGAGGAAGTCGAATGATGAAACTAGTCGACAGCATCAGCAGATGCAACTAGAAGTGCTATATTATAATCCTAAACCTTAATGCATAGGAAGCATTAAGGGGAAAAAGCACGAACCTTTACAACCACTTTAAGGTACTTTTGCTAGCTGCATTTAAAAATATATATATATTTTAAAGAGGAAGTAAATCCTGATGGGTGTTACTTCCTCTATGTGTCCCTGCAAAGGTAAAGTATAATGGGCTACTATGCATTGCATAGTAGCCCATTATGTGACACTTACCTGCATGAGAAACCCGCAATGTCACCTACTTTCTCCATGGCAGCGAGCATCCATTCTTCACCCCTCCTCTTCCGGGTGCCGCAAACTCCAGCTCTGTGACTGGCCAGAGTCGCGTGATGTCACTCCTGTGCATGCGCACGGGAGCTGCCTTTAACGGCACGACCCCGGCTTGAAACGGCACTTTCAAGACAGTGCATGCACCGTTAAAGGCGTCGCTCTGGAAAATTGCAAATATCTCCGAGACCATGTAGGTCTCGGAGATATTGCAAGCATCTACATGTAAGCCTTAATCTAGGCTTACCTGTAGGTGTAAGTTCTCACAGAGAGTTTACAACCACTTTAAGCTGAATTAAAACCTAGCTGAAGTAGTTAGCACTGAGATCCTTGGTTTGAATCTCAGGTAGAACACTAACCTCATGGAGTTTGCATATTCTCCCTGTGCTGGCAAGTTTCCTCTGAGTACTCTGGTTTCCTTTCACACTCCAAAAACTTTCTGGTAAGTTATTAGGCTCCTGTCTAAATTGGCCCTAATATATACATATGTATTATCACATTCTGCATACCAAGCCCAAGTTAAGCAATTGAGGTACATTTAGAAAATACATTACCTTTTAAAACCTTGTAGTTTGCGTAAAAAATTCCATGGAAAGATTTTCAAATGTATCAGATATAAAGAGATGGTCAATAGAAGTGACAAGTTTTGGATAGAACTAACTGAATTACAGGGGACTCTCTCTCTTCACTCTATAAACATGCCAATATATAAAGGGGGGGGGGGGGGTTGGGCATGTATAATTACTTATGTCCTTGTGACTTTTTCTTCATGTTTACCAATTTTCAGCCTGCCTTTGCGCTGCCTGGGTCCTTGTTCCCATTTTAAAACTTTACATTATACCGTACGGGTGCAAGATAAAGCACATGATGTCAATATTAGTGTAACGGTCAACACCGTTTACGACATTCCCATTCCATCGCCCACGTCAGCTTATCCGACAATCCAACCATCCAGCAGACCCGATCCATTCCATAAGAATTCCCCCAGAATTAAGACGAGACAAGCTCTGTTCTTTCTGAGTCAAATGAATGAATTCATGCTTTAATGGTTAGCTCTTTTATATACAGTACAACATGTAATCAAAGGAACAAAGAACTCTCCACCCCCAGCATCACATAATGGGGCTTCAATACACCTTCAGTCAGATGGGCTAATTACTAAACATTATCCAGACAGCCTGTCCCCGCATTAGAGGAGGTAATTACTACAGCTTGACAAGTCACATTCCACACACAAAACAGTATTATTAGCATACATAATGAAAGGTCTTTAGGAGCCATTAACACCTAAAAGCTAGACATCTGACCTTTACGACTTAGTTAGCATCTCACAATGGACAATTCAATGTCTTTCAGGAGTAGCCCCCAATTAACACCTCAAAAGCATGTGTCCTCACATTGAATAAAAACACTCCACTGACCTGGTGTGGGTCAGAATAACCACTTGTAATATCTCAAGATATCCTGCAATATGAATTATCAGTTATCAGTCACATCTCATGTAATTTATAATTAATATTTCTCAGTCACCCTATGCCCAAAAGGGGCACAGCGTGAACCTAGACCCAATAGTTATTAGTGAAGCTGGCACAGGAGTACCCCTCATCCTTCAAAAGTCTCTGGGTGTCATGGGTCATTCCGTTACAATTAGTAAGTAAGGATGAGCTCCGGCTTGTTCGCAAACCCCAGGTGCAGAGCCCGCTAGAAAGTCGGCACTGCTCTGCGCTAATCACAGGCAGTGAGACATTGTCCCGATGCGCGGCTGCAGAGATTGGGAAATGTCTCACTGCCTGTGATTAGCGCAGCACAGTGTCGAATTCCTTGCAGGCTCTCCACGTGGGGTTTGCGAACACGCCGGAGCTCATCCTTATTAGTAAGTATCTAACTAAAAATATTTTTAAATATTTTTTGTTTAAATAATTCTTAAAAATTTTAAATATAACCAATAGATAACATTTCCTGTAAATCCACTTTACATTTCCTTTAATTATACAGTAAGTTGGCCTAAAAATAAAATAATAAAATCTTTTTTGGGGGGAACTATGAAATATGGTAACTGAAAATGTATTATAAATTATTATTATAAATGATTGTTAAAATGATGTATATTATTATACATTTATTTTTTAGGATTCCCAGATTGCAGATCTGAAACTAGATGCTTTTCAGGTTAAAGTTTGCTTCTGTAAATAACATTGCTTGTATGAAATATCTGGTGATCCTGCCATTCCCCTTGCTTCCTTATCCCAAACAGACCACACTAGGCATAGAAACTCTTCTATTCAAGTGTGATCAGTTTTCTTGCTGTGCTTGGAGCATAGCATGCCTTCCCTCGAATGATCAGGCTTGTGCTAAAAAAAAAAGGGTTAATGTTATCACTTCAGTCTAGTTCAGTAGTGCACCCACATGAGTGCCCCCTCAGCACTCAAATTGCTGATCGGGCACTTGTAGGAAGAAAGAGTAGAAAGTGATGAAGCAAGAGGAGGAAAGGAACCGCTGTATACAATTTATGCTCTGAGCACTTTAATGCTCTATTGAAAAAATTGTTGTTTACAAAAGCTAAAGCCGCGTACACACGACCGTTTTTCACGACGAGAAATTCAATTTTTTTAACTGGTCGTTAAAAATGGCCGTGTGTAGGCTCCAGAGCATTTTTCTCGTCGAGAAAAATGGGCATTCAAAATTTAGAACATGCTCTATTTTTTCTCGTCGTTTTTCACGTCGTCATTTTTCTCGTTGTGAAAAGCGGTCATGTATACGCTTTAACGATGGGGTAAAAAACGTGCATGCTCAGAAGCAAGTTATGACATGGGAAATTTGCATAATCAGCCCAAAGTGTGGCGCTATTCGAATGGAACTTCCCCTTTATAGTATCATTGTACGTGTTGTATGTCAGCGCATTTTTTATCACGATCGTGTGTATGCAAGGCAGGCTTGAGAGGAATCACGTACAGAAAAACATTGTTTTTTTTCCATGACATGAAAAACGGTCATGTGTACGCGGCATAAGGTTACACACACAGCTAAATAAGTCAAAAGAGTGACTCACACCCCCTGTACCCCACCCCCCTTCTTTCCCCCATTCTCCTCCCTTCTAGCTCTCCATACAGAGTTTAAAGTGGTGGTTCACCCTAAGAAACAAGTTTCTACCATGAAATGCAGCATACTAGCGTGAGCTACAGTATGCCTTTATTTATTTTTTTGGCGCCGTACTCACAGTTTAATCCCGTAGTGAAGTTTCAGACTCCCTGCGGGGAATGGGCGTTCCTATGCCTAGGGAAGATGATTGACGGCCGGCTATGGCGCGTCACGCTTCCCGAAAATAGCCGGAGTAGGTCTCGGCTCTTCACGGCGCTATCGGCGCCTCACAGACTAGGAGCTGACTGCGCAGGCGCCACGAAGAGCCAAGTCCTATTTCAAGTATTTTCGGGAAGCGTGACGCGCCATAGCCGGCCGTCAATCATCTTCCCTCTGCATAGGAACGCCCATTCCCCGCGGGGAGTCTGAAACTTCACGACGGAATTAAACTGTGAGTACGGCGCCAAAAAAAATAAATAAAGGCATACTGTAGCTCGCGCTAGTATGCTTGATGGCATGGTAGAAAAAATAAAAAAATTTTTAGGGTGAACCCCCACTTTAAATTAGATAAGAATAAAATTGTTGTAAAAACAGTTAAAACATAGAGGACGCATAAAATATAAAAGAAAATAAAGCTGTCCAAAAAACAATATAGTTTTTCTCAGCTATTTTAGTACATTTGGAACTCTGTTAAGAAACTTTTCCCTTCGTCACTTAATGATCTTGCTTATGCATTCCCTCATCGGTATAGGCTTTTTTCTGCTTTGTATGGAAGTGAGAGCCTTCCATCTATATTATAAATGACTCCTCTTACAAACAAATGACAAAGCATCCCTGCTACTGGACAATTTACACGTGTCGGTATTAGCACTAAATGATTGTTAATTGCTTTTGCAGCGGTTTGTGAAATAAAAGGATAAACAGCTGCTATTCCCTGTTGTGGATGAGAATTGAAGATTATCAGCAGTGCAGCTCTGAAAAGAATACCTAATTGGTGTGGTGATAGAGAGGATAATTAGAAGGAAATATGGATTTTACTTGCAGGCGTAGGCATTCTGAAGGAACTTAGTTTCAAGACTTTTTCATGTTTAAAGTTTCTTAACTTTCTTTATCCACTAAAATAGACTTATCGTCTCCCGTAATAAAAAAAATCTATATTATTTTCTTAGACTTTCTGCATAATTTTACAAATACCTGTTGACCCTGCCAATAAAGTTCATCTATTGTAGCTTTCTGTGATGGTGTTACAACATTGCTTCACTGCTCATGAATTCAGACCAGTATTGTCGATCTCATGTAGGTTGTTCCTGTTTGTGATGCTCCCACCAATATGTTAAATGCTCAATGGATAGTAAGACCCCTCTGGTGTAATGGATCAAATCACACTTGTGCTCAATAGGGATGAGCCGAACACCCCCCCCCCCCTGTTCAGTTCGCACCAGAACCTTCGAACGGACCCAACGTTCGCGCGAACCCCATTGACGTCTATGGGACTCGAACGTTCGAGTTCAAATGCTAATTTTAAAGCCTAATATGCAAGTTATTGTCGTAAAACGTCTTTGAGAACCCGGTCTTGCCCCAGGGAACATGTATCAATGGAAAAAAGTTTTCAGGAGCAGTGATTTTAATGATGCTTAAAGTGAAAAAAAATGAAAAATTCCTTTAAATATTGTACCTGCTGGGTGTCTATAGTATGCCTGTGAAAACGTCTTTGAGAACCCGCGTCTTGCCCCAGGGAACATGTATCAATGAAAACAAAATTAAGAAAATATCCATGATTAAGTCACGTGACGAGTGACGATACATGTGGTGGAGGAGCCTACAGTGACGGACCATCGGATGTCTATCCCGAGTGAGGAGTCCACTTAAACTGAGCCGCAACATACCCTGTCTATAACATAAGCGAGGATACGTGAGTGCACTAAGTGCAGCCTTTATCCACATCTATATGGTACAATATTGCGCTATGTTTCCTTTCCTCCTCTTTTGCATGTGACTTAATGAAACTGGAAACTGATCGCTGCTGGAGGTTGTTGTAACCTGATCGCATTGAAGTGAGAGCTTGGCAATTAGGGAAGGATCACTGCAGACTGACTGATTCAATCATCAGGACTTTTTCATGATCTACACACATATATTAAGAGTTTCTTCACCAGGTTTTTTGTTTGATTGTATATGTACGATTCACATTGCACATGAGTTAATACGAGCGCATCAGTATTTATTCATGTACCCATAAATTGCCACTACTGTGCCATCAAACGCAGCCACTATACCCATCAAACGCAGCCACTGTACCCATAAATTTGCGCCACTGTGCCATCAAACACAGCCACTATACCCATCATTTGCTGCCACTGTGCCCATCAAATGCTGCCAATGTGCCCATCAATTTCTGCCACTGTGCCCATCAAACGCTGCCACTGTGCCCATCAATTGCTGCCACTCTGCCCATCAATTTTTGCCAATGTGCCCATCAATTGCCACTACTGTGCCCATCAATTGCTGCCAGTGTGCATATCAATTGCCGCCAATGTGCCCATCAATTTCCGCTACTGTGCCCATCAATTGCCACTTCTGTGCCCATCAAATGCTGCCAGTGTGCATCCCCGGCTCGCCAAAGGCCAAAGGCAATCACTGTAGCAGCTATGCCTACATACTTACAAGGTACATTGATCCAAATTGGATCAATATAACTATATAAAAATTGTTACACCTAAACTTTAGCCTTAGGTTAGTTTGCCGTAGCGTATAGAAACAAAAAATAATTCACTCCAGACCAATACAAGATGAATTCTGACTGTTTGCTATCAGTATGGTACTTAGGACTCAACACATTACTCGTCATCATGGCCTTGCTGGTGAGTAGTAACACATTTGAAACAGTTAAGTAGAAGCTTTTGTAAATGTACCAATACTAAGTTGCCATAAACTACTATCTGATTGGCTGCCATAGATTCCAGCTTCATGTTATTTAATAAGCCCTCTTGTCTTTTCAATTCAGTCTAGGCCACATCTTTACTTACTCCCCTCCGACCTCTCTTATTTCAACACTAAATTCAACTTGCATCCCAAATCTCTTCTCCAATTAGAGGTTAATACAACGTGTCGTTTGCCCTGATTAACTTTGTGTATCAGAAGAGAAGTGGCTATTGATTTTAAAGACCTGCTATTTTTTTCCTAAGCGGCTGAATGAGAATGAAGCCGGCTCTGCAGTAGAAAACTTTTGTACTTTCATAGCAGGTGAAAGGGAGGAACTACATTGTTGCTGGGATTGCAAGGCCAAGAAAATGTCACTCAGTGCTAGGCGACCAACATTCGAGACATCGCAGAGCAGAATGTGTAATTAGTTAATACTTTGGGGATGAAAAAAATGCAGTGTTTTGGCAGAATCATTAAATATATAATACTTTGTCATCCTCTTGTTAATTTTATCTTATTTTTCCTCTTGATGTAAGTCAATATCCTCTTTGTTGTATGCACTCTCAAGGTCAATGACTTGCAATTTGGACCTGTTTTCTTTCATTGTCATAGAAGTTCGAATAGGAGGTTGAGATTTTCAATAGAAGCCCTTTCTAGAAAATAATACAGCTGTCCGTGGAGGAAGCTTTTGTATACAAGAAAAGCATAACTGTGTGTCTGTTGTTGCTTATCCACCAAGTTTATTACATGAAAATAAAATGTAACTCCAGGGTAGGGTGCCCACGTGTCCCGGATTGCCCGGGACTGTCCCGCAATTAACATGTCTGTCCTGGGTCCCGGGCACCTTCATTCCGGGACAATACAGTGTCTCAGAATGAAATAGAGGACACAGCCACCCCCTAACAACTACATTTCCGGAACTGGTTGCTAGGGCCGGCTCTGCCTGGCATCTTGCAACCAGTGACAATTTACTCTGCTGTCCCCACCCACCTTGGAACCTCATTCTCTGGCACCCAGCAGTAAGCAGCAGGGACTGATGTGATCTTTACTCTCTAGATCAGTGGTTCTCAACCTTTCTAGTGCCGTAAGCCCTTGATAAAATTTCCTAAGTTGTGGGGACCCCTAACAGTAAAATAATTTTCGTAGTGTGGGTTGTCGGCACCCAAAGCAAGACAAGTAATTTGCGCCCCTAACCCACAGACATTTAGCGCTCCCCGAGTCCCTTCCACTTGTACAGTATTAAAACCCCTTATGGTACATTTTAGGATGTACTACTCTTTCTCTTTGTTCTCCTTTCTTTGCCTTCTATCTCTCTTTATGCAAATTTCTTGTTTTTTTCCCCCATCCATCTCTCTAGTCCACTTTTTTTTATTATTTCTCTCCCTTTTTCTTTAGTCCTCCCCCTCTTTTCCTCACCATTGCATGTATTCTCAATTTTTTACTCCTTGGTGGGGGAGGGGGGGATGGGTTTGAGTGGCAGTGCTGCCAGGAAGTTGGAATCAGTGGCAATGCTGGGGGGAGTTCTGATCAGCCAATTTAGGTGCTCTTAAAGCGGTAGTTCACCCTCTCGTACTTGATGTTACCATCGAGACAGGCATTGTAGCGCGAGCTACAGTATGCCTGTCCCGATTTTTTTAACCCCGTACTCACCTCGTAGTCGTCCATCGTAGATTTCGGCTCCCGCGGGGAATGGGCGTGCCTATGGAGAGGGAGGATGATTGACGGCCGGCCCTGGCACGTCACTCTCCCCGAAGACAGCCGGAGTAGGTCTCGGCTCTTCACGGCGCGTGCGCACAGGCTATGCGCACGCGTCGTGAAGACCAAGCCTATTTCGGCTATTTCCGGAGAAGCGTGACGCGCCAGAGCCGGCCGTCAATCATCCTCCGTCTCCAGAGGCACGCCCATTCCCCGGTATCTTCGATGGACGACTACAAGGTGAGTATGGGGGGAAAAAATTCGGGACAGGCATACTGTAGCTCGCGCTACAATGCCTGATTTAAAGGTAAAAGAAAAAAAAAATTTTTTTTCCCGTCGATAGGGTGAACCCCCGCTTTAATCAAAGTCATCTGCTGATCTAAAAAATGTAGTGGAGACTTTTAATGGCAACTATAATTGCAGATAGTGTTACTCACTGTGTCTCTGGCTTCACTGTCTCCGACTTTGTGGTGTTTTGTAGCAGTGACACCTATGCCAAAATCAGGAGATAGGGTTTCCTCCAGCCCCTCCCACTTCACATTCCTCACCAGTCAGCAGACCTCTAGTCTCTTCCCCCAGCCATGCCATGAACCGAATGGGTGGCTGCAAGAGGCTGAGTGGGTGGCTGCAGGCTCCAGGGACAGCCTTTCTGGGCAGCTGCGAAAAGACTGGGAGAGAAGTGCAGGCTTCAGGAACAGCCCAGGGTTTGGTGACCCCTGGCAAATTGTCATTCGACCCCCGAGGGGGTCCCGACCCCAGGTTGAGAACCACTGCTCTAGATAGTGACTCCACTCCATTCCTTCTATGCACGCAGCTCATGCAGAGGAAGTGACAGCAGCACTGCATCTGGTGGCACGCTATGGGTGGCAAGCAGCACTGCATCTGGTAGCAAGTGGCACATTCACCTGACAAATAACCCGCCGCCAAATTCCACCTGCAACCCTGAAACTACATTCCCTCCCCCCACCCCTCATCTTTTTTTGGGGGAAGGTGAGAGAGGGGGTGTGTCCCTGAATGGCACTTTAGAAATGTGGCCACCCTACTCCAGGGCCAGGCGATGGTTAAAATCAATCAATGAACTGCTAAAGTTATGCAATCAAGTTTGCACCTAAAAGGTATTGCCTCTTAAAAAAAATATATATTTTATGTAATGTATATAATTACTACTCAAGCATTTTTTATGTTTTACTGCAAAAATATTTTTAGTCATTGTTGCACTTGTTTTATCAATGTAATGTAGCGGTACCCCCGTAGGGGCTGCTGGATATTGGGGTCCACATGTCACCCTGCCCAGCCCGGCATTAACTTCCCATTCACCTTACAGTCCATATGTTTGTTTTGTACTTTATTGAGGGGTTTTGAGCTTGGATATGGTAAGGGAAATTATGGGATGCCCAGAATCAATAATATAATTAATTGGATAATTAGTTGAAACCTTATTAACACTTCTAGAGCTCCAGTCTTCTCCAGCACAATGCTTATGTGTAGACTGTTTCTCCCTCTCCTGTACAATACTTGGTTCCTAGTACAGCTAGCACACGGTAGGCCCAACTTTGACTCTGTCATTAAATTTCAATTTACCTTCACTTACAAAAATCCTGGGCCAGATTCAGGTACATTTGCGGCAGTCTAACGTATCCCATTTACGTTACACCGCCGCAAGTTTTAAGCGCAAGTGCTTGATTCACAAAGCACTTGCCTGTAAACTTGCGGCGGCATAGCGTAAATGCGTCCGGCGCAAGCCCGCCTAATTCAAATGGGGCGTGTATCATTTAAATTAGGCGCGTTCCCGCGCCGAACGTACTGCGCATGCTCCGTTTTGAAATTTCCCGCCGTGCTTTGCGCGAAATGACGTCGCACCGCCGTAATCTTTTGAACGGCGACGTGCGTTACGTGCTTTCCTATTCACGGACGACTTACGCAAAAAAAATTAAAATTAAAATTCGACTCGGGAACGACGGCCATACTTTAACATGGGCAGTCTAAATATAAGCCATGAAATAGCAGCCGTAACTATCTGCCGGGAAAAGCAGACTAGTGACGACGTAATACGCGTATGAGGGGGTGAGTGCGTACAGGTGGGTGGGCTGAGTGCATGCAGGTATGAGGGGGCTAATTGCGTACAGGTATGTGGGTGGGCTGAGTGCGTACAAGTGTGTGGGTGGGCTGAGTGCGTACATGTGTGTGGATGGGCTGAGTGCGTATAGGTGTGTGGGTGGGCTGAGTGCATGCAGGTATGAGGGGGTGAGTGCGTACAGGTGAGTGGGCTGAGTGCATACAGGTGGGTGGGCTGAGTGCATACAGGTGTGTGGGTGGGCTGAGTGCGTACAGGTGTGTGGGTGGGCTGAGTGTGTACAGGTGTGTGGGTGGGCTGAGTGCGTACAGGTGTGTGGGTGGGCTGAAGGTGTACAGGTGTGTGGGTGGGCTGAGTGCGTACAGGTGTGTGGGTGGGCTGAGTGTGTACAAGTATGAGGGGGCTGAGTGCATACAGGTGGGTGGGCTGAGAGTGTACAGATTTGTGGGTGGGCTGAGTGTGTACAGGTGTGTGGGTGGGCTGAGTGCGTACAGGTATGAGGGGGTGAGTGCGTACAGGTGGGTGGGCTGAGTGCATACAGGTATAAGGGGGCTAAGTGCGTACAGGTATGTGGGTGGGCTGAGTGTGTACAGGTACGAGGGGGCTGAGTGCATACAAGTGGGTGGGCTGAGTGCGTACAGGTATGAGTGGGGTGAGTGCGTACAGATGTGTGGGTGGGCTGAGTGTGTACAGGTATGAGGGGGTGAGTGCGTACAGGTGAGTGGGCTGAGTGCATACAAGTGGGCTGAGTGCGTACAGGTGTGTGGGTGGGCTGAGTGCATATGGGTATGAGGGGGCTGAGTGCGTACAGGTATGAGAGGGCTGAGTGCGTACAGGCATGCTCAGTGAGGGGGGGTGCCAGATATAGGATCCGCCCTGGGCCAAATGTATCATTTAAATTAGGCGCGTTCCCGCGCCGAACGTACTGCGCATGCTCCGTTTTGAAATTTCCCGCCGTGCTTTGCGCGAAATGACGTCGCACCGCCGTAATCTTTTGAACGGCGACGTGCGTTACGTGCTTTCCTATTCACGGACGACTTACGCAAAAAAAATTAAAATTAAAATTCGACTCGGGAACGACGGCCATACTTTAACATGGGCAGTCTAAATATAAGCCATGAAATAGCAGCCGTAACTATCTGCCGGGAAAAGCAGACTAGTGACGACGTAATACGCGTATGAGGGGGTGAGTGCGTACAGGTGGGTGGGCTGAGTGCATGCAGGTATGAGGGGGCTAATTGCGTACAGGTATGTGGGTGGGCTGAGTGCGTACAAGTGTGTGGGTGGGCTGAGTGCGTACATGTGTGTGGATGGGCTGAGTGCGTATAGGTGTGTGGGTGGGCTGAGTGCATGCAGGTATGAGGGGGTGAGTGCGTACAGGTGAGTGGGCTGAGTGCATACAGGTGGGTGGGCTGAGTGCATACAGGTGTGTGGGTGGGCTGAGTGCGTACAGGTGTGTGGGTGGGCTGAGTGTGTACAGGTGTGTGGGTGGGCTGAGTGCGTACAGGTGTGTGGGTGGGCTGAGTGTGTACAGGTGTGTGGGTGGGCTGAGTGCGTACAGGTGTGTGGGTGGGCTGAGTGCGTACAGGTGTGTGGGTGGGCTGAGTGCATACAGGTGTGTGGGTGGGCTGAGTGCGTACAGGTGTGTGGGTGGGCTGAGTGCGTACAGGTGTGTGGGTGGGCTGAGTGTGTACAAGTATGAGGGGGCTGAGTGCATACAGGTGGGTGGGCTGAGAGTGTACAGATTTGTGGGTGGGCTGAGTGTGTACAGGTGTGTGGGTGGGCTGAGTGCGTACAGGTATGAGGGGGTGAGTGCGTACAGGTGGGTGGGCTGAGTGCATACAGGTATAAGGGGGCTAAGTGCGTACAGGTATGTGGGTGGGCTGAGTGTGTACAGGTACGAGGGGGCTGAGTGCATACAAGTGGGTGGGCTGAGTGCGTACAGGTATGAGTGGGGTGAGTGCGTACAGATGTGTGGGTGGGCTGAGTGTGTACAGGTATGAGGGGGTGAGTGCGTACAGGTGAGTGGGCTGAGTGCATACAAGTGGGCTGAGTGCGTACAGGTGTGTGGGTGGGCTGAGTGCATATGGGTATGAGGGGGCTGAGTGCGTACAGGTATGAGAGGGCTGAGTGCGTACAGGCATGCTCAGTGAGGGGGGGTGCCAGATATAGGATCCGCCCTGGGCCAAATGCTCTAGGTACGCCCCTGGGTGAAGTGCCCAGTATTGAAGTGGTTAAATAAACAGACTTACCCACTAAGGTTGAGGGTCCACTTTAACTACATCACATTTACATAAATGTGTTAAAAATGATGATATGCTCTGTTTAATTATTCCAGGCAGTGTTTTTGATTCAGACTTTCCTGCAAAATATTCGTAGGATTAGAAATATCAGAAGTAACACTTGTATTTATTTAGCATCCTCCTAATCTGCCTTTCAGTATCTGTTCTGCACATTGCATTACATCAAAGTACAATCACATTCCGTTGATTAGATTTGAATAGCCATTTATGTTATAAAAGCGTGGTACACATGCATCAAGCTTTTACGGTTTTATCTGGTGTTACCGTTGGGAATTAGCCGGCATCGAGAAAAGAGGCAAGGGAGAGGGAAAAAAAACAGAGCAACTGTAAAATGATATAACAAAAGCAGCATATCATTATGTCTCCTAAAGCAGCAGCTTGCTGGAAAATTGTGATTAAAGCTGGACTTGAAACGTCAAGATCAGCTACTTGTCGGATGACTGGCAGCTCCTGCTCTCGCGGCTCTTGTGAAGAGGATGCTGCTACCATCATTATTGCTGATTGGAAGCTGTTCTGACAAGTCTGGTGCAGTCAGGAATGGCTGCCACTTCTTTCAAGAAAGGTTACCAGAAATCCATATCTATTTATCTTTGCCAATTGCTTCTCAGACGTATTTTCGCAGCCGATATTTGAAGGGTTTATTTCATTTGGAAACAGGAAATCTGGAAAGGAGTGACCTGTTAAGATAAAGCTGACACGACATCTCAGAGCCGAGGCTTCAGATAAGATTTTGCTGAAAATGAAATTCCCTTGTGAGTCCAGTGGAGGGAAGCCAAATATATATATAAAAAAAAATCAAAAAAAATCACAGATCTAGAGAAACATTTGCTGCAGGTTCCATAATGGTCTAAAACCTGTTGCCAGATTTACAGGACAGCTATTTGGCGACAGCAATGCCTATTTTAACTGAAGCTCTGGTTTTGCTGAGAAAAAAAATTATTCTGAAGGATGGTTTTATATATTATTTATGTAAAGAGACTAACAAGAGTTATTGCTTCTGTTCTGTAGATAATGAGATAGGCCATTTCGATGACTTTCTAAAACCAAATGAAGTAGTAGTGCTAAGTGGGGGCTTATCTGCTATAATTACATAATTGGTTTAAGCTGGCCCACAGCTAAATGAAAGAAAGCTAAGGATGCATTCACACTTATACGATATGTTTTTTGCACGTTTTTTGGGCATGAATGGGTTTTCCCTTCATGTGACAAACACCCTGAAGTAGCACACGTACCTTTTTTCCTCTTATCAGAGTTGCATGACTATTACGGAGTCAGATGTGCTCAATATAGTATATCAGGGCATAAAGTGTCAAGAGCTTCCAGTATAACTCAGTAAACATCCACATAGTGTAAATCCGTAAAACACTCCTAAATGTCATAAAAGGGATGAAGGGTACTCAAATGCAATAATAGGTAACAACAGTATAAAATCAATCCAAGGAAGATTGTCCATGCATGGAAACAAACACGTTTTTGTACACAGGAGAACACAGGAGAAACAGCGCGGCGAAGGCACGTACATGTTTCGTCACAACTGACGTCAATGTGTCTTCTTCCCATTTGCGCAATGGCATCACAAGCTCCTCACATGTTTTAGCTATTTTTTTTTGCTTGTTTTTACCCACATTTCTGCTATGCTCCGGTATGAATGCAGAGGCTGTTGCTGCTGGAAACTGCTGCTTCTTCTGGAAAGGGGCCTGAGTCTGCAAGTCAGAAGGGGGGCCCTGATTTCTCTACCCTTGTCTCCCATGTGAGGTCTGTGAAGAATTAAAGCCCCGGTGCCCAAATCTTACACTCACCCCTCCCCCCCCAGTCATGGATTAAGCACTCAAGAAAATGCCAGCTCACCCTGTCTCTTGGGGTACCATCATGCTTCCAGGGGTACAGGGGGTGAAACATAGAAGAATCTAGCTGACTGCTGATTAAAATGGATTAAATCATCCTCAAAATTCACAGCAGGAGCAATGAAGTTGTTCAAGTTGTTCTCTCAGCAGCTCAGCTCACTCTGCTTCCCCCACTCAGAGCACCTGTTAGAGGGCTAGAAGGCTGCTGAGTGACTTCTAGGAGGGTGAAGTAGAAGGAGCTCATCTGTTGAAAACCTTAAAGTATTTGCAAAGTCATAGCATAGAATATATATAATATCCTCCCTTACACTTTCTCTAAACTTGGTCAAGCCTTGTACTTGAACAATCTGACCCTTGGACTACAGGCATGCTTTGTATTGACATACTGTTCTGTAGCTACTAGCTAATTCAGGAGCAAAGATACAAACTGACTACACTAGGATGAATCTGCTTCTGTGCCTAGTGTGGTCAGAAAGAAACAGTAATGCCTTATACACACGATTGGAATTTCCATTGGGATAAACCCTGACGCATTTTTCCGACGGAATTCCGTTCAAGCTGTCTTACATACACACTGTCACACCAAATTCCAACTGTCAAGAACGTGGTGACGTACAACACTACAATGAGCCGAGAAAAATGAAGTTCAATGCTTCCGAGCATGCGTCGACTTGATTCTGAGCATGCATGTTTTTTTCTCGGTCGGAGTTCTATACAGACTTACAGAATTTCCGATAGATGTTCTCTTTCTAAGTCCGTCGGAATTTCCAAAGGAAAAACTCCGATGGGGCACACACACGGTCGGAATATCCAATGAAAAAATTCCATCTGACTTTTTTCATTGGAAATTCTGATTATGTGTACAAGGCATTAGGGATTTTTTTCTGAAAAGGACTGACTGGATAATCAGGCAGTTACTGATTTTTTCAGATTGCTATGAACTACTATGCGCTTTTGCTAATGGTGACACTGGTGGCCTGTGGAGGCGAGTGTCAGGCACGCTCCCCATAACGGCCGATAACTAGCCAGACCGCGTCCTTGAAGAGAGCAAAGTAATGGGCGGAGGCGGAGCCTAAAGCTCCACCTACCCTCCTCTGTGCAGCCGTCATCAACTTCTCTCCGGAGCGGGGTATGTGACATTACGTGAGAAGAGAAGAAAAGACGAGTCAAGGGAGAAAGCAGGGGAACCCTCAGGCAGCAGCAAGGATTAGCACTGCAGCCTAGCAGGTACTGATCTGGAGCAGATTATGATGTTCATGTGTGTGCCTGGATTCCCTCTGCCAAAGAGAAGCAGAAGCAGCCAGCCAAATATAGTGATAAATATGGATTATATAAATATGCATAGCAGCTATATTTATCATAAATAAAGTGTAAAAAAAGTGATTTGTGCAACAGCAGGTACTAAAAGTAGTACCTGCTGTGCCTGTTGCACAAATCACTTTATTTTACTTTATTTATATCTATAGCTGCTATGCATATTTATATAATCCATACTATATTTGATTGGCTGCTTCTGTTTGAGCCTGGCACACACGCACAATCGCACATGATGATGACGACTTAAAGTCATCGTCATGTGCGATTGTGCGTGTGTGTCAATCAGAAGCAGCCAATCAAATATAGTGCTCATTATGGATTATATAAATATACATAGCAGCTATAGATATAAATAAAGTGAAATAAAGTGATTTGTGCAACAGGCTCAATAAACAGTCCAAATTCAGTGAAAGTTTATGTAGTGCAAACTACCCATCGGCCCATCGGGCACTCAAGCCTGCGGCTCTGCAACACATACAGTCTAGCACAGGCAGCGTGACCCCTCCTTCCCTCCCATCCACCCCAGATGTTTGTACATGACATCACATGGGATGGACAAGAAGAGAGGAGGGGCCGGCGGGAAACAGCGCGCCGTGAGGGGTCTTATTATTAAGGGCATCAGGTGAGGCTGTGTACTTTCTAGAGACACCAGGGCCGCCACCATCGGGGGAGGGACAGCCACTACAGATGTAGGGGGCCTGGGCCCCAACAGGACCACAGGAGGCCCTGTGATACTCTCCTGGTCCCCCCCCGTGTCCCCACACGGTGTCCTCCCCCCTCCTGTGTCCCCTGTCCGCACTGCATCCCGCTCTGTCCTCCTCATCACACTTTTTCCCTCTGTCTGTCACCAGCATCCCTCTCTGTCCTCATCACACTGCATCCCTCTCTGTCCTCATCATGTTTTGACAGGGGCGCAGTTTCAGTGCTTGCCATAGGCACCATTTTGACTAGATATGCCTCTGGCCTGGACTGATACCCAACTCAACCTCTCAGCCTCTGTGACTGACAGTCTACAGCTCTCTGCTCACGGAGCTCTGAAAACCAAGTTATCGTGGTGTTCGATCCCTCAGTTCTCAGTGCAGAGGCACCGGGGGGACAAATGCAGCATTGGACCGAAACCAACTGCACAGAGGAGGTAAGTTTGACATGTTTGTTTAAAAATAAAAAAATAATGTTTACATATTCTTTAACAACCAATGGCTCATCAGATGTCAGCAAGTTTACCCACTGACACCTGAATGTAAAAAATTCCCAGCAATGGAAACTTGAGAAGAAAACTGTGTCTCCCCCCCCCCCCCCAATCCATACCAGGCGCTTCGGGACTTTTCAAACACTATACTCATTCACATAGGGGTGGGGGCTGGGATCTGGGGCACAGATGCCAAATTCCAATAAGCCCCCTGACTGAAAACCCTCACAACCACCAGCCAGGGTTGTGGAGAAGAGGCCCTTTTCCCCATCAACATGGGGACAAGGTGCTTTGGGGGGGACACTTTTGTTCCGGTGTTTTTCTGTTGTTTTTTTCCCGCTGCTAGTGTGCATGAAGCCTTAAGCTGCAAGAAAGTTGCTTCAGTTTACTTCACAGTGCAAACAAATATTGTTGAGGTCAGCGATGGCTCTTCAAATGCTTGTTATTGAATATTAAAAAAAATAAAAAAATAAAACTTAATATCCATTGTTCTGGCACAGGTTCACTTTAAAACTGTGGGTAATCCCTTTGAATTATTCCCAAACATATACAGCTCTTTAAGGCAATTCGTTATATATATATTTTTTTTTTTGCTACCATTTCCAAGCTTATGACATACTTGTTTCAAAATCTTCAAACATCTCTCCAGAGCGTCTCACCATTCATCCTTCCAGGTATGACCTCTTGTTCCAGCAATCTTTCACAGAATAGAAATATCGCCTGTACTGTTGAGCCATATTTAAAAGTTATGACCGAATCTCCCATCCATCTCCTCATCTAAACTGTACACATTGATTTTGTGAAGTTTCTACACCTCTTTAGCACCTTCAGAAAATTCTGAATACAAACAAAAAAAAAAAGATGTTCTCCTAAGGGGCTGGAAGCTGAACATGTATTATCTTGTCTTCTACTGTTACAATATTGGAACAGTTTTGATGTACTGTGTAAAGTAAACACTGAATCCTGTTCTTTCACATAAAAAAAGGTGTACTTAACTTCTACTTTTATTCTCAGCGTAGTCTTTCTCATGTCAACCTTTTTATCTCGCAAAAATGTAACACTGTAATCACTATCTGTAAATGTGTTACTGCTTTGTGTTAAAGGGAATACAAGAATAAAAACCTGTTATTGATTGAAATTGTAGTTTTAAAGGCATTAAAACTAGGTATGAGTGAATGTGTCTAGGTTTGTCAAACCCTCTATGAAATCTGAAAATTCTGTTCTTAAACTTAAAGCGGAGGTCCACCCTAAAAATAAACTCCACATTAGCAGGTTCCTTTTAATCTAAAAAAAAACAAACAAAAAACATTTTGTTAAAATAAAATTGTTTTACTTGCCTGAAAATGCCTGTTATCTGGCAGACTTCCTAATCTGCCTAGTTCCTAGTCTGTGGTGGACCTACTTCTCTTTCTGACTCGCCTGGCCTCCTAGGAAATGAGTGTCATAATTTCCCAGGAGTCTGTGGGCATTACTGTGTTGATAAATCGCATTATTTCCATACATAAAATGACGCAATTTAAGGCGGATCACAGCGCCATTTTAGTTGTCCTGTAAAGCCAATCTAGAAGTGAAAGTTATAAAATATATTATGCATTCAAGATATATCATGCCAGAATATGGTGTCACTGACACTGGCCATGAAAATTATACTATTCCACAGCCTAAAGGGTAAATTCCCCTTTACCAAAAAGTCGGTAAGGTTATTTTACACTGAACCCCTGATGAGGGTGAGACCCCTGACACAATTTCAGGGCAAAACCCATTTCTGCCGTTCGACCCAAATCATGAAAGTGAAACACACAGACCAGAGAAACAGTCTACATTCTTCACCCTTCCAATGTTCTGGCACAGAGAGAAAGGGGAGGGGTTTTATTGGTCTTTTATAAACAACATGACATCACAAACATAAGCATACAGATTGGTCAGTTCATATAGTTCAGTCCCTTATTACACGCCTCTGTGACGTCTGTTGTTGGCATACTGCACACTTTTCAAAGTCTTTAATTAGCACAAACAGTCCATATATGGCATGGAGCCCTAATGGCACAAACAGCCTTGTGTAAAGTTCCTTATGGAATGTCCATAAACAGGGGCCCATTCTCAATTTTCCAGGGTTTTTCTCTTCAAAGTCATATATGGACATAGGTGAAACAAGGAAGAAGGTGGAGGAGGGGTGGTTTGGAAGTGACGAGCTTGAGGAAGCATGACATCTGAATAGCTCTTTGTCTCCTTTCAAGCTGATATGTACTGTGTCTTTAAAACATTATCTGTTTCTTCATGTAAGGATAATAACAGTATTGTAGTATATACCTATACATAATAACTCTATATATCTTATATAGATAAAGAAATAAAAACAATATAAAGAAATAGACGAATATAATGAAAGAAAGAACAACATTTCAGTCATTCTAATCATAACACAAAATATTCATTTTAGTACTTCCATCACACCCCCTCTTTATCCTCCCCACCCGGTCCCGCTGATCTGGAGCTCAACGATCACCCACTAGGAGACATTGTATAGCCATCTCACCAGTCCGGCCCGGGCTTAGAATTCTCCTAGGCTTAATCTCCTAAATGTACCTCATAAGGAGCTACGTATAGGAGCATTCTAATTGGTTGGCGCCGACCAATTAGAACCTGTGTAGCCCTTCCTGTCAATGGAGGCGAAGAGGAGAGAAAGCTGCAGGGATTTAAAATCTCCGGACTGGTAAAGCGGCTATACAATCTGTCAGAATGGGTGATTACAGGAAATTACGCGGTTTAAGGCGGATCACAGCGCAATCTTAGTTGTCATAACAACGGGATGGTGCGTTCCTCCGTTGCCACGCGCTGTTATGGCAACTATACAAACTAACAGCGCTACGAGCACCATTTAACTGTGCATGCACGAGATCGAGAGATTACCCAGCATGCACCTCTCTCAGGAAAACCAGGAAGAGAAATTAACTGGGCTTCACATGCCCATAGCTAACATGGAAACGGCCACAATATTGGTGACAACATATTATGTAAGTTTTTTAATTGATTACTGAACAGATCAGGAACTATTGATATCTGTTACTGCATATATATTATAATAATGTTTAGATTGTAAAAAAAAAATAATAAAATAATGTCCGGAACACCGCTTTAAAAAGAGGTGAGCTTGGATTCTGTAGGAACTCGGAAGTTACCAGTGTTTTGTCACGTTTTTGGGGTTGTGTTCGATGTGTACAAAGAAAGATCACACAAATACCTAAAAGTATACCATTTATTAAAGATAATGACAGATACAGATAAAGAAAATATAACAAGAATACTTAACTAAAGATGCTGTTTTGCCATAGAGTCCCCCTGCTTTTCATATAGCATGGCCAGATGATCAGATCAGATGCTTGCATAATGCATGATGCAGCTCTGGATACGGCACTAGCCTATTCCAGTTTGGGCTGTGGTATTTATACTTGTGTATAATGAATAGACAACCCTCAAGTAATTTCCTTTTGCAATATGACCCATCAAGGACTTGGTCAGCTTACAATCACTCATTCCTATAAGATGAGCCAGTCAAGGTAACCAGAATAACCAGGATATTAGAGGCTTTATTAGATATTTGTGAGGCCAAAATTAATAAGGAATATGAAATATGCAATTTCCCTATCAACCCAGAAGTTGGCCACCAATGCTTGGCCAATGAGCTGCTGGCAGGAAATTCCCTGCACTGCATTTGCAAGTATACGAAGGGCCAGGGATGCTCATGACATTTTTAAACTAATATGGCCACATGGCCATACTGGATCAGTGACATTGGCTTAATATTGCCACATACCCATATAATGAGCATCACTGTCCCTTTGTGTAGGCCAGCTGAAGGGCATAAAATATGTTGCCGATAGCTTATTAGCTAAGCAATGACAGCTAACTTCCGGGTTTGAACAAACTTGGGTTCAGGCTAACCAAGCCCAAACCAAAACTCATCACTAAAATCAAACCACATTGAAGCTTCTTGGGGCAAATCATCATAATAAATTCTGGTCATTTTAAGCATAATAGGTAACAGATTGTCAAAGAATGCATGGGGAACTAACCAATGCAAAAATGTTGTTTTTTAGAATTCCAATAGTGGGAAGGGAGTCTTCCTCTTAATGAACTGTAAGAGCACCATGGTAAAAACACCAGGGCCCAGATCCACGTAGCGCGGCGCATTTGTAAGTCCGGCGTAGTGTATCTCAAATACACTACGCCGCCGTAACTTACAGCGTATTTCCCGTATCCACAAAGAATTTGCACCGTAAGTTACGGCGGCGTAGTGTAAATGTGTCGGCGTAAGGGCGTGCAACTCAAATCACTAAGTTGTGGGCGTGTTTTATGCTAATACGTCTTGACCCCACGTAAATGACATTTTTTTTGAACGGCGCATGCGCCGTCCTTGGGGGTATCCCAGTGCGCATGCTCCAAATGAACCCACAACAAACCAATGCTTTCGACGTGATTCTACGCAAAGCCCTATTCGCGAACGTTTTACGCAAACGACGTAAACAATGGAAATTTTTACGCTGGCTCGACGTCCATACTTAACATTGGCAACGCCTCATATAGCAGGGGTAACGTTATGCCGGAAAAAGCCTTACGGAAACTACGTAAAAAAAAATGCGCTGGGCCGGACGTACGTTTGTGGATTGGCGTATCTAGCTAATTTGCATACTTGACACGGAAATCAACGGAAGCGCCACCCAGCGGCCAGCGTAAATATGCACCTTAGATCCGACGACGTACTAAGACGTACGCCAGTCGGATCTAGCCCAGCTTCAGGCGTATCTTGTTTTGTGGATACAAAACAAAGATACAAAGAACCTAGAAGTTACAACGCGTATCAATAGATACGCCAGCGTAACTGCTTCGTGGATCTGGCCCTTGGCCTTTAAATTACATGCTTGGGAGGTGCCTTTAAAGTATAAGTTCACCTATAAAGAAAATCTGGAGGGTGAACTTACACTGGACACCCTTCCCGCACCTGGTCTCGCTAACCTGGAGTCCGGTGATCACCCGTTCTGACAGATCATATAGCTACTTTACCAGTTTGGGGATTTTAAATCCCTGCGGCTTTCTCCCCTATTCGCCTGCGGTGACAGGATGGGCTACACAGGTTCTGATTGGTTGGCACCGACCAATTAGAATGCTCTTATACGTACCTCCTTATGAGGTATGTTTAGGAGATTAAGCTGAGATTAAGCCAAGGAGAATTCTAAGCCCCGGACTGGTGAGGTGTCCTAGTGGGAGATCGTCGAGCTCCAGGTCAGCGGGACCGGGTGGGGGGGATGAAGAGGGGTTCCAGTGTAATTTCATCTGTAGAAGTCTTGTGGAATAGTATAATTTTCATGGCCAGTGTCAGTGACACCATATTCTGGCATGATACATTTTGAATATATAATAGATTGTATAACTTTCACTTCTAGACTGGCTTAACTACAGCAGTGGCACCCCAATCTGATTAATTTCAACTTGAATGAAAAAGTTTTTATAGGTAGTTTTGGCTGCAAATGGCTCACATCAGGATAGTAGACATGTGCACTGCCGAAAAATTAGTTCATTTACATTTTCTTTTAATTGGCTTTTTATTATTTTTTTGTTTCTTGGGTCATTCATTATGATCGTAAATTCGTAAATTCCAAAATCCAAAAATCTGTAAATTCGAAATTCAAAAATGAGTAAATTAGAAAATTCGTAAATTCCAAGATTCGTAAATTCGAAATTTGAAAATTCAAAATCTGGAAATTCCAAAACAGGAAAATCCGAAAATTCAAAAGGACAAAAATCCAAAACTAAACTAAATAATAATAACTAACTATTAAATTATAGATATTGTAATTTCCTTTCAAATTTGGCTGTTAGTGAATGAATACAAATTTATCCGAAGTTACGAATTATCTGAAATAATGAATGCCGCATCTAAACAAATGGAATGGAGCTAATTAATAATAAATAATAATGAAACATTTTTATTATTGTTATTGTTATTTATTATTATTAATTTGTTAAATTCCATTAGTTTAGATACGGAATTTGTTATTTTGCATAATTCATGAATTCGGATAAATTCATATTCGTTACGTTCACTAACAGCCATATACAGTAAAACCTTGGTTTGCGCGCATAATTTGTTCCAGAAACCTGCTTGTAATGCAAAGCACTTGTATATCAAAGCATTTTTTTAGATAGAGAAGAGAGGCACCTCTAAGTGTAGCAATAAGTTGCTAAATGTTGAACCTTCATTAAATGTAACCATATTGCTACACTTAGAGGCTCCTCTCTTCTCTTTTATACTCAGTTAAAAGTGACATGATGCTACTCTTATATCAAGACATCACTTGTATATCAAGGAAAAATGTATTAAAACGTTTTGCTTGTCTTGCAAAACCGCTTTCAATCCAAGTTACGGTTAAACCAAGATTTTACTGTACTATATAACTAATATAGTTAAGTTATTATTAGTTACCGTAGTTATTATTTCAGATTTTCGAATTTCCTGATTTTCGTTCTTATTTTTGGATATCCGTTCTTTGAATTTTTGTTCTTATTTTAAAATTAAAAAATTTACGGATTTTAAAATGTATGGATTTTCGAATTTACAAATTTTCGCATTTCTGAGTTTTCGAATTTCTGGATTTTCGAATTTTTTATTATTTACTATTTGGTAATAAAGTTATTACTATTTGCATTCAATAAATCAACCCCTATGACCACACTGAAAAATACACTATATTACCAAAAGTATTGGGACACCTGTCTTTACACGCACATGAACTTTAATGGTATCCCAGTCTTAGTGCGTAGAGTTAAATATTGAATTGGTCCAACCTTTGCAGCTATAACGGCTTCAACTCTTCTGGGAAGGCTGTCCACAAGGTTTAGGAGCGTGTCTATGGGAATGTTTGACCATTCTTCCAGAAGCGCATTTCGTAAGGTCTGGCACTGATGTTGATGAAAAGACCTAGCTTGCAGTCTCCGCTCTTATTCATCCCAAATGTATTCTAACAGGTTGAGGTCAGGACTCTGTACAGGCTGGTCAAGTTCCTCCTCCCCAATCTCGCTCATACATGTCTTTATGGACCTTGTTTGTGCACTGGTGTGCAGTCATGTTTGAACAGGAAGGGACCATCCCCAAACTGTTCCCACAAAATTGAGAGCATGAAATTGCTCAAAATGTCTTGGTATGCTGACACCTTAAGA